>NC_137804.1:30899524-31499524 GCF_963383645.1 Muscardinus avellanarius | reverse complement strand
AGCTACCCTTCCCTCCTCTCTGCTTTACCATGGGTTCTGGGCTGACTGTGGATGAATGGGAGGGTCCCTGGATAAGCCGGCATCCCCTCAAGTAATGCTGGAAGAGGTTTGGGATCTAATATGTTTGAAGTCTGCACTCGTGGCTGGGCCTGTGAGGCTCTTACCTACTAGACTTCCAGCTCATGGCTCTTGTGTTCCTTCACGTCTCACTCTAGCCTTGGTCTGACTGCTGACACCTGCCCAAGTCCTCTAGACTGGCTTTAAGTTGCCAGGCCCTGGCTTCTGCCTCTAAAACTCATACTGGCAATATCTCTGTTGACAGAGCCCTATTTCCAAAATGCTAATGCATTTTACCAAAAGTTCCTTGAAAGTTTCAGACAGTCCTACAAATGGGCCAGCAATCTGATTATTCACTGGAAAGAAAATGGCAACTTTCTGGGTCTTTTTTGGACTCTGGAAAGGAGGTAAGTAGTTCTGCAGACTACTAGGGCTAGGAGACCCCTCCAAACCCTGTACTGACCCACAGCCATGGACGGGGCTGGAGGAAAGGAATCCACGGGGATTGAGTCGGGTGGTCGTCCATAAGTCATTTCATACAGTAAATGGCCAAAGCAGTGGACATCCACACTCTCCAATGTCTACAGGAGAAAGAGAGCAGTGTCATGTACAGCCTTCAGTTTGGCTTTGTGACCCCACTGGTCCTGCCCCAGGCTTCCAACGAGAAACAAGGTCCAGGGGCAGCCACCCCCAATTGGACTGCTCTGACCCAATGTCATGGTTCTACCCACCGAAGTTTTCCAATTAATGATTTTACTACCTTCCTTACCCCACTTCCCATTCAATATCCAGCAACGCCTCGACTTGGGAGGCTGAGACAGGAGGATAGCAGGTTCCAGGCCAGCCTTAGCAACTCAGCGAGGTCCTCAGCAACTTGGAAAGACCCAGTTTCAAAATAAGAAAATTAAATGATCTGTGGGAGAGGCTCAGAGGTAGAATGTACCTGGGTTCAAATCTTGTTAAAAAAAAAAAAAAAATCCAGCAGTGGTTCACAGGAGAAGCAGGGCCAGTGAGTAAGGCCTAGTCCAACTGCCCAACTGAACCTTTTTATTATTGTTTAGAGAATTCATATAATTATTTTTGTAACAGAGAATATAGTTAAGACTTATTTTCGTTTTAATTTAGAAAACAAAACAAAACAAAACAAACAAAAAAAAACCAAGCAATAGATGAAACCATCAACCAACTGTACTTCCCCATTAGTACATATTTCCCATGTGAGCAGAATATGGGTCCCACAATTTACACCTAAAAATGAACCTGCTGCTTCATTACTTTAGTAACTTACATTGATTTTCCTGAATTGTGTGAAGTAGGACCGGCAGAAGGAAGGAAGGCCCAATAAGGAGTTTTCAAGGTCTAGCAGCCGGCAAGTGTCCCCATCTAGCATCACATTGGAGGCATGAAGATGCCCGTAAGGGAATCCTTTGTCATGCAGAAACTTTAGGACCTATTTAAAAAACATATAGGTTACATTTTTCCTCCAACTAATCTAGATATGTTAATTTTTTAAATTTTTGGCTGGAGGTTATAGCTCAGGGAAGTATGTATTGAATATACAAGAGATCCTGGATTCAATCCCCACCATCAAAAAAATCCAATTATTTTAAGTCAATATATTTTGAAATAGGCTCAAACAGGTCACTGGGGAGTTTCCTGAAGAAAAAATGCCACCTTTGAAATGATGCTGAATGCTTTCCAGCTGTGAAACTGAGATGCAAGGCCAAGCTCCCTTTTCCAAAGAACAGAGAAGCAATTTGGAGTAAATAGTTTGAAAGTCAAAAGTTCTGCTTTAAAGCCGGGCGTGGTGGCGCACACTTCACACAGGTTCGAAGCCAGCCTCAGCTACTTAGTGAGGCTCTCAGCAACTTAGTGAGAACCTGTTTCCAAATAAAGTATAAAATAGGTCTGGGAGTAGAGCCCGGAGGTAGAATGCCCCTGGGTTCTACACCCAGTAACACCAAAAAAAAAAAAAAAAAAAAAAAAGTTCTGTTTTAAGCACTTTGTGTATGTGCTTAAAACAGTACTGGGGATTGAACTCAAGGACATTCTACCTCCAAGCTACACCCCCTGCCCCATTTTATTTTTATTTTGAAACAGGTTCTCTCTAAGTTGCTGTCTCAGCTTCTCAAGCACTGGGATTTCAGGCATGCACCACCACACCCAGCTTGCTTTAAGTACTTTATTTCTGACAGGTCAGCTCTCTTCAGGGCAGTCTTGCTCACTGATGCACTCAATAACACCGTAGGATCAAGGTTGTCATCTCATCACTCCTGCCAGTCACTCAGGAAAAGAGGCTGAAGTGAAAATATCTCTAATCTCTGCTCAGAATATATGTGATTGCTCATTAACAGAAGCACACAGTTGGGCACAGTGGCTCATGTCCGTAACCACAATCTTTTGGAGGCTGAGGCAGGAGGATCACAGGCTTCAGGCCATCCTCAGCAATTTAGTGAGACCCTGTTTTAAAATAAAAGAGGGCCAGGGGTATATCCTAGAGGCAGAATGCCCCTGGGTTCATTCTCTGGTACCAAACAAAAACAAACACACACACACACACACACACACACACACACACACGCGTTTCCACAAAAAGAAACAAACTTTTCAGCTGCCATTCAAATAAGGTGGTTCACCCAGTAACATAGATGCCTCAGTAAAGCCCCGCCAAAACCTGGAGAGTTAAAGGAGCTGACAGTCCAGGGGTACCCAGGGCAATCCATTGAGGACTAAGAGAAATTATCATAGCTACTTATTCTAGTTGTTGGCTTTAAAAATCTTTGCTGGGTATGGTGGTGCATACCTGTAATCCCAGAACTAGGGAGGCTGAGACAGGAGAATCACAGATTTTCAGCCAGCCTCAACAACTTAGCAAGACCCTCTTTCTTTTCTTTTCTCTTTTCTTTCTTCCTCTCTTTCTCTCCCTTTCTTTCTTTCTTTCTTTCTTTCTTTCTTTCTTTCTTTCTTTCTTTCTTTCCTCTTTTTCTTTTTCTTGTTTTTCCAGTACTGGTCATTAAATTCTGGGGAATTCTACATCCAAGCTATGTCCTCCAGCCCTATTTTTTTATTCTTTATTTTGAAGCAAGGTCTCACTAAGTTGCAAAGGGTCTCACTAAGTAGCTGAGGCTGGTTGCAAACTTGCAGTCCTTCGGTCTCAGCCTCCCAAGTACTGGGATTACAAGCATGTGCCACCACACCTGGCTGTGAGACCCTCTTTCAATTAAAAAAAAAAAAATGCTGGGCATGGTGGCACATGCTCACAATCCCAGCATTTGGGAGGCTGAGACAGGAGGATAGTGGTTCGCAGACAGCCTCAGCTACTTAGTGAGGCCCTTTGCAACTTAATGAGACCCTATTTCAAAATAAAGAATAAAAAATAGGGCTGGCGGTTTAGCTTGGAGGTAAAATGCCCCTGGGTTCCATCCCTAGTATCACAAAACAAAACAAAACAAAACAAAAAACAGTGTAGCTCAGAGGTAAAATGCTTCTGGGTTCAATCCTCAGTACCACACATACAGAAAAAAATATATATTCTTTTTTTAATTTATAGAATACAAAATATATTAGCAGCAGTACATCAACTTTAGAGTTAAGTATACATAACAGGGGGAGAGATTTGTGCATATCTACATACAAGAAATGTAGAGAAGAGAAGGACACCGGAAAGTCTTTCTTTCTTTTCTTTTTGCTGGGGACCAAAATCCAAGGTCTTGTAATACTAAGCAACCACTCTACCCCTTAGCTTTATCTCTGGCCTAAATAAGAAAGGTTTTCACTACTCGTTATACATCTGGAAGGGAGCCATATGGACATATACATGATGTAACAAAAAAAAGTTGGTATCTACACAACAAAGTTCTTAAAAATCAGATATCAAATTCCTATAGTTAAAGCTTTTGGTTTTGTAGGTCTAAATGAGGCTTCATCTAAAATATTTGCTTGTTGGGGTAAAATACAATGCAATCAGTCCATGAGTAATCAGAAAATGTCAGTGAGTTTGGATATCACCTGAGAACTTTTTCTTAAGAATTGTGGATGGAATTCCAGTGCAACTTCAAAATTAAATACCTCTTACCTCTAATATCTGGCGTCCATATATTTTTATTTGTTGGAGTTCAAGGCCCTGAATCTTTTTAGGGTTGCAGTACTTTTTTAAGAATGGGTCCTTTGGTTTTGCCTTTGGAAAAGAAGAACACATTAGAAAGAGGTAAAGGAGGCCAGGCATGGTGGTGCACACTTGCCATCTCAGAACTGGGGAGGCGGATATAGGAGGGTCACAAGTTCAGTGGCAGCCTCAGCAAGCAGTGAGACTCATCAATTTAGTAATATCCTGTTTTCAAATAAAATAAAATAGGTCTGGGGACATAGCTTGGGGATAGAAGGCCCCTGGACTCAATTCTTAGTACCACAAAAAAACAAACAAAAAATGTGGTAGGGGAGCCAATATCTGTACCTGAAATTCCTGAACAGGAAAGACTGAGCAGAGACTGGAGGTGCCAGAGATGGCCAGCCCACTAGATATGGGTTTAAAAAACAAGAGGCTGGCTGGGTGTGGTAGACCATGCCTGTAATCCCAGCTACTCAGGATGCTGAGGCAGGAGGATCACAAGTTTAGGGGCAGCCTCCAAAATTTAGCAAGACCCTGTCTCAAAATGAAAAATAGAGCCAGGCAAGGTGGTAAACACCTGTAATCCCTGCCACCGGGGAAGCTGAGCCAGGACAATCATATGTTCAAGGCCAGCCTGGGCAACTTACTGGGACACTGTTTCAAAATTAAAAAAAAAAAAATAAGAAGGGCTGGGGATAGAGCCCAGTGTTAAGAGTAATCTGGGTATGATCCCCAGTATTACAAAAACAAAAGTCTGTGTAGTGGGTAGAAAGAGGATAACTTGGGTTGTCCCTTCTCTACCCCAGGAAAAATGTTCCTAGTCTTGGTCTTAGCAGCTTCCAGAATCTTACATACTGTTAGCATTGTTTTGTGCAAGACTCAAATTTTAAAACTGACCCAAGAGAGCAGCTTCCAATGGACATATCCACTAAATGTTTCGTCTTTCCTCATGTGGGGAAAGGGATGCTTTTTTATTTTTTATTTTTTCAACTACTGGGGATGGAACCCAGGGGCATTCTACCTCCAAGCTACACTCCTAGCCGTGTGTGTGTGTGTGTGTGTGTGTGTGTGTGTGTGTGTGTGTGTATACATATATACATATATTTTTTTAATTTTAATTTTGAAACAAGGCCTCACTAAATTGTGGAGGGCCTAAGTAGCTGAGGCTGGCTGGGATCCTCCTGTCTCAGCCTCCCAAGTACTGGAATTACAAACGTGTGCCACCACGGCCAAATGAAAGGGATGCTCTTTAACTGAAGTGGGTAGTCTTTCTAAATAAAACTAAAATTAAACACTTAGGGCCTAGCTTCTGGAACCTTAGATAGCAAGTATCAATAACAGGTTCTAATGGGGCTTGAGATTTTTGTGACTATGAACTTATACCATAAGTACCTTGTAGATCAGATCCTTCAAAGTTCCTTTTTCATTAAACATTCTGATTAGCAATGCTGATGACTCATTAGCAGTGGCAAAGGTAACCCGATAGATGTAAGGGTGCTGCCAAAACAAAAAACAAATTCATATTCATTGCATTAGGATCTAGGTCCTAAGACCTTCGTGCTTTGGTTGCATGCAAATGTGGGGATATTCCCTGAACATGTGGCATTTTCGAGTTCCTCCTTCTCCAGATAGGGGGAGCGATGCAAATGCTACTGATAAAAGGAAGTGGACAACTGACACGGAAGCCCTATGTGTGAAGGTTATCTGCTTTAGTGTATGCATTCTCATAGTTCAAGCAAAAGTGGTGCAAGAGAGAAAATGTCTGAGTTTGGGGAATAATAATGCTTTTGATATTCTGCCTCTGAAAGCTGGCTAAGAACACAGCCAAATCTCAGGACAAGTGAGTGGGGCCAGAATAAATGTCTTTGCTCACAGCTTTGCCTGGTATTCCACAGTGATGTTTGGGTGCTAACCAGGAAGCATGACAACCAGAAGACAAGCAAAGCAGTGAGCTTTGGCATTTCAACCCTTTGCCAAAGCAGCTGGCATGAACGTCCTTCCCTTCTGCAGACATCTGCAATATGTTGAGTTACAGTGCTCCTTCTCAGATGGGGACACTGACGTCAACCAAGTAGGGCTGGGGAAAAGACGAATTATTTAATGACCAAAAGAAGTCTTCATATAATCCGAAAATCTGGTTACATAAACAAACTGATTCCAGACCGGCATTACAATTCCTATTAGCTCAAAGGAGTACCATGAAAATATAAATCCATGGGAGCTGAGTGCAGAGGGGTCTGCCGTATAAAGAGGCTTTGGGGAAGGTGAAAGAGTGTGCCCAGGAAATATAATTGATCATGAAGTTTCTCTTGATTGTCACATTAGAATGGTTGCTGCTGATTTAATAACTTTATTGAGATATAATTCACATGTCATTACAATTTGTCCATTTAAACTACCTAATTCAAAGGTTTTCAGTATATTTCAGGATGTGACAATACAACACATACATACAATATTTTCATCACCTCAAAAAGAGAGTAAATGAGTACAATAAAAAATTTTGAGTATATACTGATATAAGTAAAAGAGCTAGAGGTGTAGTTAGGCAGAGCTCTTGCCTAGCATGTAAACAGCCTGTGCCCCATTCCCAGCATAGAAAAAAAAGAAAGAAAAGAAGAAGGGAAATTCTTCTTTATGGTAAATGCCATGCAATAAATACTGAAGAAGAAGCAATGAAGTCAGAAATCACACTAAACAGCCAGGAGTGATACAGTATGCCATTACTTAATTCCAGTAGTTGGGAGGCTGGCACAGGAGGATCGCAGGTTTATAGCCAGCCTTGGGAATTTATCAAGGCCCTCAGTAACCCAGTGAGACCCTGTTTCCAGATTTTAAAAATTTATTACTTTTTAAAAAGGGGCTGGGTGTGGTGGCGCACGCTTGTAATCCTAGTACTTGGGAGGCTGAGACAAAAGGATCACAGGTTTAAAGCCAGCCCCAGCAACTTAGTAAGGCCATCTGCAACTTAGTGAGACCCTGTTTCAAAATAAAAGAATAAAATAGGGCTAGTTGTGTAGTTTGAGTAGAAAGCCCCTAGGTTCAATCTCCAGTACCACAAAATAAATAAATAAATAAATAAATAAATAAATAAATAAATAGGGATTGGAGATGTAGCTTGGAGGTAGATTACCTCTCGGTTCAATTCCTAGTACTAAAAAAAAAAAAAAAAGAAAGAAAAAGATACATATACAATTGGTCAAAAAGTCATATAAATTCTGAAACAGTAACAACGAGACATTTTGACTTCTAATTAGTTGTGATTACAAGTCAATTTAATGTTCTTATTTTTGCTCATTTATGTCTTCTGACTTTTCTATAATTAATGTGCATTTCTTGTATGCACCATTTAAAGTCCGTTGGGAGAAATCTGAAACCACATGTCGACAAGTACCATAAAATTCATCAAACTTAAGGTCACAGCATCTTCTTGGCCACATATCACACCTCATTAAAAGCTTTATACATGCCGGCATGATAGTGCACAATTGTGATCCCAGCATTCAGGAGGCTGAGACCAGAGGATTGCGGTTCACAGACAGCCTCAGCTACTCAGTGAGGCCCTCTGCAACTCAGTGAGACCTGGTTTCAAAATAAAGAATAAAAAAAAATTAGGGCTGGGGGTGCAGCTCAGAGGTAAAATGCCCCTGGACTCCATCCCCATTACCGTAATAAATAAATAAATAAATTAATTAATTTTAAAAAAACCTTTTTACTAGCTTGACATGTCATGATACCTTCAAAAGCGAACTTGCTAACCCAAAGGAACCTGTTAACCCAAGTGGACCATGAGCATAACTATGCTCAGTCCATGAGTGACTCATTTGAGGACTCTATACCCTCATGTCACAACAGATAAAGAATATCAATGTGAGCTCAATTCTCTGGCCAAATTAGTCACTGCTGAAGATATTCTGTTCATTTTGTTTTTAATTTTTGTAGCACTGGGACCAATCCTAGGAGTGCTCTACCACTGAGCTATATCTCCAGACTTTTATGTTGAGAGAGGGTCTTAATAGTATACCAGGTGGGCTTTAAAACTCTCAATCCTTCTGCATCAGGCTCCAAAGTCGCTGGGATTACAGGAGTTTGCCACTTTATCCAGATAACTTCCACATATATTTTGAAATAGATCAATGTGATTTTTTCCAATGAAGGCCTTAGATTAGATTTATGCATTAGGATTGAGCAGAGTGGTGCACATCTGTAGTTCCAGTACTTGGGAGGCTGGGACAGGAGGATCACAGGTTCACAGCCAGCCTCAGCTACTTAGTGAGGCCTTCCACAACTTAGCGACTTTGTTTGAAAATAAAGAATAAAAAATAGGGCTGGAGGTGTAGCTTGGAGATAGAATGCCTCTGGGTTCAATCCCCAGTATCGCATAAATACATACATAAGTACACACACACACACACAGACTGGGGGTGTAGCCCAAAGGCAGAATGCCCTGGGTTTAATCCTCATTACCAAAAAACTACAAAGGGTCAATGGGATGTGGCATGCCTACAATCCTAGCTGCTGAGGAGACAGAAACAAGGGATCTCAAGTATGAGGATGGTCTGGGCAACTTAGTCCCTGTATTAAAATAAAAAGGGCTGAAGATGTAGTTCAGTGTAGAGTGTTTGTCTAGCATGCATAAGGCCCTGGGTCCAATTCCTAATCCCACAAAAAACAAAACAAAAAAAATCTATTTATAGACGTGTGTGTGTGTGTGTGTGTGTGTGTTTTGCTAGGGATTGAACCCTGGGGCATTATACCTATGAGCTACATGCCCTAGCCCTAATTTATTTAGTTTGAAACAGGGTTTCACTAAATTGCTGAAGCTGACTTCGATTCTGTGATCTCCCTGTCTTAGTCTCTCAAGTATTGGGATTATGCCTGGCTATGAAGGCTGTTTTTAAATTAACATATTTCACAGTTGTACAGATATTGTGAATGTCATTTCAAATGGCCTCTGAGAGATGGGAGCAGCCCCGTAGTTCCAGTATGACCTGGAATCCACTGTATCTCTTCATTCTCTTAGGTCTAGAGAATACTTCCAGCTCTTCTGTCCATGTTGACCCTCAAGGACACAATGAAGCTGTGATCAGCACTGAAAATAACAGGAAGACTTGTACTTACCGAACAGGAAGGCAGAAGTTTGATTAGACACTGAAAATCTTTATCAGACAAGTACTTGTCAGGGCCAAGGTCAGCCTGAAAACACAGGAGGAAATATCAGGGTATTGCCTTGGTCATCCAAATAAAAATTCCTTGTCATTCCCTTTAATTTTATTTGTCCAAATATGACTGCAAACCAAAGATGACAAGATTAAGTCTCGCCACCTTGAGGCCTGCTGGAGAGGTAGTGTGTAAACATACAAGTCCTGGGACTTAAATGTGATCTCATCTAATTCTAGTGACCAATGTATCATTAGAACCCCCAAATAAAGTAATGCCCACTTCTAAAGTAAAGTTTGAAGCCAATCTTGGCAACTTAGTGAGACTGTTTCAAAATTTTAAAAAAAGGGCTGAGAGTATAACTCAGAAGTAGAATATCCCTGGTTTTACGCTCCAGCACCAAAAAAAAAAAAAAAAAAAAAAAGCACAATACACACAATACAATTTTGTAATTCTCTTCTCAAATCTGCTTTCATAAACCTATCTCAACTTCCTGAAATAACTGAAGGGGGAAAAAAAAAAAAAGAAAACCTTACCCAGCTTAAGACTAGCCGTTCCTTTGGTTGATTTTTGATCTTCATCAAGAAATATTTCTTCCTTAACCTCCAGCCTGCCATAAAACAGAAAAGTGTTTTTCTTTTTATCAAGATTTAAAGTTTATTAAAAAGATAGAAATACAGAAGACAGTTATAGCTCCATACCACTCAGGAGTGGCATGAGGGGTGGTTCGAATTAATTCACCCCAGAAAAGTGTTTATAGCTATTTAATTTTTACAATTGATATAAATTTTGTTGACTTAATTAAATTTTAATTAAGCAAAATTAAGTTTGGCAAAACTAGCCACAGCTATGTAGGCATGAGTAAAACAACTATTTGCTAATGTTTACATGGTTAAAGGTTATATTAAAACAAAAAAGAAAAAAGAAATTATATGGAAACAATTATTATATGATTTGATATGACTATATGTCATATATTTTAATAATATATGTCATATATTATTATATGAAATTATATGAAAACAATGCTTTACATTTAGTGAAAAAGACAGGTGAATAATGAATAGTGGTTTTAAAAGTTACTATAATCAAAGTCCTATTGAGGCTAAAGCCTCATTAACAAAGACTAGTTAGGTATTAAAATTTAAAAATTGTATTCTAAAGTGGTAGGGAGACAAAAAAAAAAAAAAAAAAAAGAAGAAGAAGAAGAAGAAAGAAGTTACCAAAATTTAAGTAAGAGCTTTCTTGGGATACCTAGCAGAAAGCATGACTAAGAATCCAGTCCTGGATCTTTTAACAGAATGTCAGTTTCTCACCTATGTCTTTCAATGGTTCTACAACCTCCCACTTTGGCTCTGATCGGAAGAACATGGAAACCTGTTGTAAGGCAATCTCTGCAAAGACATTTTAGAAACTCATTAGTCAGACATAGGAAAGAGCCATATGCCTCATATACTATTTTTGCAAGTGAAGTCTTTATAGGCTGTGACCTTCATTAAAAACTTAACTACTGGTTGTGCACGGTGGTGGGTGTCTGTAATTCCAGCTACTGGGGGAGAGGGTGGTGGTGTTGAAGCAGGAAGATCAAAAGTTCAAGGCCAAGCTGGGCAATTTGGACCTTGTCTCAAAAAACAATTTTTTTTTAATACTAGGGAATGAACCCAGGAGCATTCTACCTCCAATCTACACCCTTAGCCCTTTTTATTTTTCATTTTTTAAAAGGGTCTTGTTAAGTTGCTTAAGGCCAGCCTGTGATCCTTCTAATCTCAGGTTCCCCAGGCATGTGCTATCTTACCTAGCCACAATGGAATTTAGACTGGACCCTGGAATATATAAAGTATATTAGTGAAAAAACTAGTAAAATCTGAATAAAGTCTATGTTTAATAGTAATGTACTAATTAATATTAACTTCTTAGTTTTGATAAACGTGTCATGATTATATAAGATATTAATATTGAAGATACTGAGCCGGGCGTGGTGGCACACGCTTGTAATCCCAGCATTCGGGAGGCTAAGACCTGAGGATCGTGGTTCGCAGACAGCCTCAGCTACTTAGTGAGGCCCTTTGCAACTTAGTGAGATCCTGTTTCAAAATAAAGAATAGGGCAGGGGGTATAGCTCAGAGGTTGAATGCCCCTGGGTTCCATCCTCAGACCCGCAAAAAATATATATATATATTGAAGATACTGGGTGAGGGTATATATAGAAACTCTCTGTACTATCACTGCAACTTTTCTGTAAATCTAAAATAATTTCAAAGCCGGGCGTGGTGGCTCACGCTTGTAATCCCAGTATTTGGGAGGCTGAGACATGAGGATCGCAGTTTGCGAACAGCCTCGGCTACTTAGGCCCTTTGCAACTTAGTTAGACTCTGTTTCAAAATAAAGAATAAAAAATAGTGCTGGGGGTGTAGCTCAAAGGTAGAATGCTCCTGGGTTCTATCCCCAGTACCACTAAATAAATAAATAAATAAATAAATAAATAAATAAATAAATAGTATGTTTTAAGGTAGAAAATAATAAGCTGGGTGTGGTGGTGCAGGCTTGTAATCCCAACGCTTGGGAGGCTGACACAGGAGGATCAATTACACAGGTTCAAAGCAAGCCTCAGCTACTTAGTGAGGCTCTCAGTAACTCAGTGAAACCCTGTTTCCAAATAAAGTATAAAATAGGTCTGGGAGTGTAGCCCCTGGGTTCCACTCCCAGTATCTATCTATCTCCCTCTCTCTCTCTCTCTCTCTCTCTCTCTCTCTCTCTCTCTCTCTCTCTCTCTCTCTCTCTCTCACACACACACACACACACACACACACACACACACACACGAAATCTAAAATATGATTTGGCCTAAGTCTAGAATTCAATATATGCAGCAAGCCGGGCGTGGTGGTGCACGCTTGTAATCCCAGCATTTGGGAGGCTGAGACCAGGAGGATCGCGGTTCGTGGACAGCCTCAGCTACTTAGTGAGGCCCTCTGCAACTCAGTGAGACCCGGTTTCAAAATAAATAATAAAATATAGGGCAGGGGCTGTAGCCTGGAGGTCAAATGCCCCTGGGTTCCATCCCCAGACCCGCAAAAAAAAAAAAAAAAAAAAAAAAAAAAATATATATATATATATATATATATATACACACAATAACCCAAACACAAGACTCAAAGCATGTTCTAAGGTCAAACCAGAATAACATTTAACGTTGTTCCAAGTGATATTTATCCTATCGTCATTTCTCTTGGAATTATATAGCTTTCATAAACAAGAAATGATTGGCCTTAAATATGAATGGAAATAAGAAGCCAGGCGTGGTGGCACACGCTTGTAATTTTAGTACTTGGAGGTGGAGACAGGAGGATTGCAAGTTTGAGGGCAGCCTCAGCATACGGTGAGACTGTTATCAACCTAGTGAGAACTTATTTCAAAATAAAAAAAAAGTAGGGCTGGAGTATAGCTTAAAGGTAGAATGCCCCTGGCTTCAATCCTCAGTGCTGCAAAAAAAAAAAAAAAAAAAGGAAATAAAAGCAGTGCTTTAGAGAAACATCTATGTTCAGCAACATGGTTCTATTGTGGGAAGTAAGGGAGTGCCTGTTTGCGGGAAAAATAAAATCTGTCCATT
This sequence comes from Muscardinus avellanarius, assembly GCF_963383645.1. NCBI lineage: Eukaryota > Metazoa > Chordata > Mammalia > Rodentia > Gliridae > Muscardinus > Muscardinus avellanarius. The sequence goes on along the minus strand of NC_137804.1, from coordinate 31,486,589 downwards.
TATCATGAGACCATTTCCCCCCTTTAAGAAGACAATGAGAAGAGGAAGTTCTTTAAAGTTCACTGTATTAAGAAACTATCTCGAATAACTGCTTTTTACATTTCCTGCAAAAAGGAACATCTGTAAGTTGCCATTTCCTCCCAATGCAGTGAATAAATGAAGCCCCTCCAGAGCCCTGAAAGCACACAGCAATCGCTCAAGTGACTGTGGAATCTCCCTATTGCTTAGCATTAATTATACCCTAGGGAGACAGGAAGGAAGGAGGATTCATCAGAAATCTCTCCGTAGGTCAAGACGACCTCCTCTGGAATGATCGTGCTGAGAGCTGGCAAACAGCATTCTGACTTACTTTACAGTACATTATGAATTAAGGGATTCAGGGAAGAAAGCAGCTTATTAGCTGTTTGGTTACTGGCTCAATATGTAAAGTGTCGGTGGCATCTACTCAGAAGAAAATGTGATATCCAAATATAAAATTGGCTCAATTTACATGTGTTATAATTACTCTAACATGCTACAGACCATTTGGAAGGGCTAAGTGTAGCAGCATATACATTTTTATTATCAACTCTGGAAACTCTGTACCTCTTCTATAATTAATGTTGATATAAAGTATTTTCAGAATTTTCAAAATAATTTTAAAATAAACTTAAAAGTAAATTATTTTAAGTGAAAATTATTCATATCAATTTTGAGATGGATTATAAAAAATGTTTTTCTTTCTTTCTTCTTCTTTTTTTTTTTTTTTCAGAACTAGGGATTGAACCCAGGGGCATTCTACCTCCAAGCTATACCCCCAGCCCTATTTTTCTATTATTTATTTTAAAATAGGGTCTCACTAAGTTGTGGAGGGCTGTACTAAGTAGCTGAGGCTGGCTATGAACCTGCGAATATGAGATCTTCATGTCTCAGCCTCCCAAGTGCTGGGATTACAAGTGTGCAACAATATGCCTGGTTCTGGTTCGTGTGTGTGTTCTTGTGTGTGTGTGTGTGTTCTTGTGTGTGTGTGTGTGTGTGTGTGTGTGTGTGTGTGTGTGTATGTGTTACTCGGGATGAAACCCAGAGGCCTTCTATCTCCAGGCTAGACCTCCAGACCCATTTTATATTTTATTTGGAAACAGGGTCTCACTAAGTTGCTGAGACCCTCCCTAAGTAGCTGAGGCTGGCTTCAAACCTGTGATCCTCCTGTCTCAGCCTCCCAAGTGCTGGGATTACAAGTATGTGCCACCACTCCTGGTTCTCTTCCTTTTTTTTAAGGTGGTACTGGGGATTGAATGGTGGGGGGGTGTTCTATCTCCATCCCTATTTTATTTGTTATTTCGAAGCGGTGTCTCACTAAAGTATCACGCACTGACCTTGAAACTGGAATCCTCCTGTCTCACCTCCCAAATACTGACTTCGTATTACAGGTGTAATACCATGCTTGGCCAAAAAGTACTTTTCTAATGCAATATACAATGTCACTTCAAGAGAATGTAAAGGACAGTGGTTCAAAACTAATGGTAACTCCTAATTCCCTACAGAATCATTAACTGATAGTATCTATTGTATGTACTCTGTAGCATACTTTTTTAGTTTTTTGTTTTGTTTTGTTTTGTTTTGGCAGTACTGGGGATGGAACCCAGGGGCATTCTACCTCCAAGCTACACCCTCAGACCTATTTTTTTATTCTTTATTTTGAATCAGGGTCTCACTGAGTTGCAGAGGGCCTCACTTAAGTAGCTGAGGCTGTCTGTAAAATGTGATCCTCCTGTCTCAGCCTCCCAAATGCTGGATTACAAAGGTGTGCCACCACGCCGGGCTGCATACACTGTTTTAAAGGGAAAATAAATAGTAGTTAACAAATGGAACAGGCAAGATCTGCCAAGAAACTGAGGACTAGAGAATATATTCTTTTGATACCACAGGGGTCAGAGAACTGGAAAATAACATTTTCTTTCTACTAAATTATAATTTATTGTCAAATAAATTAAATGGCTGCCATGGTCCCAATATTAATGTCTTCCCTCCCCAGACTCAGGCAACACATATCAATCTTGAATATTTACTCTTCTGTTTAGAAGCCTTTACTTCCCCCCAGATCCCCTTACCAAATCAAGACCAAGCTGCTAAACAGTAAACAGCATTCAACTTCCCTCTGGGATAATCCACCTTCCTGGCTTTGTTTCCTGCAGTGGGTGGAGCCTCACTCAGGCACCCTGAGGTTTGTCTCTTGAGGTCCTAGAGACTAGTGCACCTAGAGTCCCTCAGCATTTTCCATCTGGACCTCTCTCCCTCCATGCAGCCCACATCTGCTGCGCTGCTAGCCAGGCCCTTCCTTCTGCACACTCCCAGTGCTGCATCTGCTGCTTTCTTATGGGGTTACCCCGAGCCTTTCCTGTATTAGGGTTGTTCTCTTCATTCAGACGGTAAACTCTGGCTGAAAGTATACCTCTTTTTTTTCTTTCTTTTTTGGTACTGGAAATTGAACCTAGGAGCATTCTACCTCTGAGCCATTCCTCAGCTTTTTAAAATTTGGAAACAGAGCTCGCTAAGTTGCTAAGACTGGCCTTGAGCCTATGATCCACCTGTCCCAGCTTCTCAGGTACTGAGATTATAGGCATTGACCATTGTGACTACCTGGGTACCTTTTCTTTTTGTAATACTAGGGATTGAATCCAAGGGTGCTCTACTTCTGAGCTATACCCCCAGCCCTATTTTATTTTTTATTTTGAAATGGGGTCTCAATAAGTTGTTGAGGGCCTTGCTAAATTGCTAAGGCTAACTTCAAACCTGTGATCCTCCTGTCTCAGCCTCCCAAGTAATGGGATTACAGGTGCGTGCTACCATAGCTGGCTCCCAGCTGGGTACTGCTTAACCTGGATAAAGCCCATAATCATATGTCTCTCTCCTTTCAGGCAGCTTTGCCTAGAGCACTGACCCTGCCTCTAGCCTGGCTAACTTCCACTGGCCCTTCAGATCTCAGTTTTGGTACTACCTCTTCTGGGAAGACCAGTCCAGCTCTGGAACTGAATCTTCGGTTCATTCTGCCACAGCCTTCACCTGGCAATCTCCCTGTGTAAGTGCCTTGTGTGAAGAGACTAAAGACTACTGCTTTCTCTTTGCTGTATACATAGCAGCAGGCAAATAGTAGGTGCTCAATAAATATTTCATGAAATGAGAACTAAGGATTCAATACATAGTCAAGGAATGAGGAGCCTCTCACTAGAACACAGCACTGGTGAAAAGGATGGTGTCTGCCCTCTATTTCCTTGGCACTAAATGATGCATACTCAGTAAGCACTGGCAAACAAGCCCAAGACAAGAAGTGCAGAGCCAAGCTGTCAGGTCCCTCCTGTCCCTCCCAGGAAGCTCAGGTGTACCAGGAGCCCTCACTGCGCAGTCTTTGGGCTCCTGGGTCCCAGTGGCATGGGATGACAGTAGGGACAATCGCTGAGTCCTCTAGCCCTGCAACTGGGCTCCAGATCTCTAGTCTACTGGAGGGCATGCTGCAGAAAGGCCTGTGACTTCACCAAAACAACCTACTTCAGTTCTAAATATCTGAATACAATTCCTGCCCCATACCTCCCTCCTTTACCCTACTATTGAGAGACTCCTGGGACTTTAGGACTAGAAGGGAACTAATTCAGTCCCCTCTCCCCAACCTCCACTTGCACAGGTCAGGACCCCAGGGCTAACAACAAAACAGAAACCAAGACCCAGGCCTCCCAATAAATTTCTGGCTCAAATGACTTGTATGGACATTAAAGTTCCCTTACTCTGCTGGGCGTGGTGGCACACGCTTGTAATCCCTGCACTTGGGAGGCAGAGACAGGAGGATCACGCAGGTTCAAAGCCAGCCTCGCTGGCTTAAGAGACCCTGTTTCCAAATAAAATATAAAATAGATCTGAGAGTGTAGCCCGGAGGTAGGAGGGTTCTGTCCCCAGTACCAGAAAAAAAAAATCCCTTACTCTGAGGGGATGTGTTGGTCTGAGGTGGGAAGATGGCACAGCAAATAGAGGCTTTCAAACGGTGGAAGGGGCTTGCTACTAAGATGAATACAATACTGAGAGTGCAGGTGCGTGTTTACCAACAAAAACTCATCACAGGGAGGTACTGATTTTCCTTTTAAAATACCTGGCTCTCAGGTTTTCTAATTCAATGAGCACTGACAACCCCCAGAGAGGACCAAGAGCGGACATTTGCCCTCTGCTGGGTATCATTTGGAGAAAGCCAGGAAAAGAAAGAAAAGCCCTGCAATCCCAGGCTAAGGGCTCCAGAAGACAGGAGGTGGTTGTCCCTGGAGACTGGGCTGGCAGCACAGTCTCCCTTTAACAAGGAGCCTCAACCCAGAGTACAAGCAGAAAAAGTGGCTGTGTGGGTCTTGTCTCCACTTGAACACAAAACTCAGATCCTGCCACAGGAATGATGGGTGGTGCCCACTGGTCATTGAGAAACTGAGAAGCAGGGACACTGCAGGGGAGAAGTGGCCCTGCACAGAGAAGCACACAGCTGGGAGACCACGGATGCGGTGCCCATCCCCACCTCAGCCCTGCACAGTGCAGCACAGAGCTGATGTTTGTTTTGTGAATGGATCATTATGTATGCACTACGCCTTGACACTTGCCCTCAGAATCACCTGGGAAGCTTGATGGACTCTGAGCCCCACCCAGAGATTCTGGTGTAATTGGCATGAATACAACCTGGGCATCAGACCATTTTAAACCCCTCCCCCCAAGTGATTCTACTATGCAGACAGGCTTGGTGCCCAAACTTTTTCCCAATCGCTCTGATACAGGAATAAAATTACTTCAAAAGCAATATTTTGAAGGTTCAATAATCTAATAAAACATATACTCCTTGCAAAGAAACGAACCATTCCCAGAGTTCTACAGAGAAAGCCTCTAAGCATGACTTTTTTTTTTTTTTTTTTTTGGTAATGAGGATTGAACCCAGGAGCATTCCACCACTGAGCTATACCTCCAGCTCCTATTTTTTTTATTTTCAGAGTCTCATTAAATTGCTGAGGCTAGTCTTGAAACTACAATCATTTGCCTTAGCCTCCCAAGTACTGGAATTATAGGCATGTAGTACCATGCCCAGCTAAGTGTAGGTTTTTTAAATTTTTTTTAATTTTAATTTTTTCTAAGTGGAACATATTGAAAGTGTACACTTAGGTTGTGCTTCATGCCCTTCCCCCTCCATTTCTCTTGCCCCCTCCCAATAGCGAGTATCCAGGTTAACCATGTTATATTTATACTATTACACATATTCGTATGTAGCTCCTCCATTGAACAAACTCAGCTTTCTTCCTCTCCTATCTTTCCATTCAAGCTTTGCTGATATTTTTCCCTCCATCATCTGGAGTCCCTCTGGCATTACCACTACTCCCTAGCTTGGGCATATTAAAGAAAACATATGTCCCTTCTCTTTCTGTGCTTGACTAATCTCACTTAATATAACATTCTCCAGTTCCTTCCATCTTCTTGCAAATGCTATTATTTTCTTCTTCTTTATAGCTGAATAGAATTCCTTTGTGTGTATTTCCCATAATTTTGCAATCCATTTATCTGTTGGTTCCATATTTTGGCTATTACAAACTATGCTGCTAAGGACATGGGTATGCATATGTTAATGTGGTTCTCTGGTTTCAACCCCTTTGGAAAGATACCCAGGAGTGGTATAGCCGGATCAAATGGTGGATCTATTCCCAGTTTTCTAGGGAATCTCCGTACTGATCTCCATAGTGGCTGAACTACTCTGCACTCCCACCAACAGTGTAAAAGAGTTCCTCTTTCCCCACATCCTTGCCAGCAATTTTGCTGGTTTCGTGTTTGTGATTTGACATCTGTTTTTCAAGAGAAGCCCCTTCCACAGATTCCTGGCTCAGATTCCTGGCTGCACCCTAATCTGAGGAAAATTTGGAAGAGAGCTATACTCTGTGCAAACACTGTAATGGTTTCAGAGACTAAATAGGAAGATAAACCAATGTGTTTAAAATAAATCCCCAGAAAAAATAGATACAATATACTATAAATTGCAGATACCAGCAAAAGCCACGCTCTCTCGGCATCTGCATTTTCGCAGTTAAATAGGCAAAATCTCAAAGTGAGAAATAAGCCCCGAGAGAAGGTGTGCTCGCTGGCCAAAAGCATCTTTCCACTTTTAGATATTCTTGCATAACTATTATTCTTCTAGTATTCTTTTAACTCTCTACACGAATTGCTCCAGTGATGTGAGAACAGGACTATGAAAGAAATTGAGTCTGAGGAAATAAATTCTCTAATAATTTGTCTAAACGTCCTTGGCTCTGCTCAATAATAATAAAAACTGGCCAGAACTCAGATGCTGTGATAAGCACTCCAGCTGCAGCAATCACAAATGGCCTCCGACCCTCATTCCAATCACTAATTTAGGTTAAGCTATTAACTCCGGTAAGGTAGCTCAGTTTAAGGTAACTCTGTTTACCCTTGAGATCCTGCCTAGAGACAGAGAAGATAAAAACCTTGTGTGTGACCGTAAAGCAATTTAGTTGATAAACAACTTAGTTGCCCAAATACAATAGACTCAAGGAGAAAGATTGTTGACTTTTACCTCAGTATGAGCATTCATGGAGACAGAGACTGACCGCAGGGTTAGAAATAAATATGACTAAATAAAGGACAGACGTTCTAAATATATATGTATGAAGGAAAGGAAATACCGTGTAAGAGTAAGAAAAGCATTTTTGCATGAAGAAGAGCTTATCATAAGAACGTCCCAACTGGGAAAGAAAGGAATTAGAAAGTTAGAAGCAGGTTGCAGAGGGTTTGTGACAGAGAAATGGATTATTAAAGATGAGTAGGCTTTTAATAGGCTTATTGTCTAAAGAAGAGTGCTCAGCAGTTAAGGAAATACATCTGACAATTAAAACCAAGAACTTTGTGGTGTTGTTTGTGGTATTTTGTCTGCAAAACTGTGTTGTGAGTTTGCTTAAGCTTTCAGATTTAGAAGATAAGATGCCAACACCTGAAGAAACTCCATCACATCCACCTGAATCACCACATCTCCCCACACTTGCTATATGAACTGAGCCCAAAAGATGGAAAGTTCCAAGAAAGCCAAAGAAGATTCCCCGAGAAACCCCCAAGCCTTGGCCATGCTTGTTTATTTTGGGAAGTGGCCCCCTGGGACTGCTTATCTGCAAAGACCTTGGAAAAGAATCCGGAGTCAATCTCTCGAAGGCCAACAGCCAGCTGAAGGACTAGTTTTATTACCTTTGTTTACATGTCATTCATTATTATTTCACAATGATTACACCCACCTCCCTTTTCTCTTATTATTAACTTTACTGGTGAAGGGTATAAATTTCTTGGAGTTTTTGTAATAAAGTGTCATTGGCTCAAGAAGCCTTTGTCCGCCTCAGATTCTTTCCCAAACGTCGTACCTAAAAACTTAGGGAATTCATAGAGGGGAAAGAATTGCTGCAGATAAGTTTCTGCAGGACATCACCTGCCTTTTGCCCCATCTTTCTGAGGCTCCCGGCCACGAGTGGACTTGCCCCCCCACAAGGACTGAGCTCATCGGTAACAATAAATACTATAAATAGAGCCAAATATAAACCAAGTTGAGATTACTGTATATGTCCCTATGGATTATATACCCTCTATTCTGTCAGAAAGATAATAAAGACAAGATCATAAGTAGTAAGTACATAAGATAATTTCTCTTTCATTTTTTTCTGTATAAACACTATAGACATTTTATTTTTTTATTTTTTGGTGGTACTGGGGGTGGAACCCAGAGGCTTTCTACCTCTGGGCTATACTCCCAGACCTTTTTTATATTTTATTTGGAAACAGGGTCTCACTAAGTTGTTGAAAGCCTCACTAAGAAGCTGAGGCTGGTTTCGAACCCGTGCAATCCTCGTGTCTCAGCCTCCCAAGTACGGGGATTACAAGCGTGCGCTACCATGCCCGGCTCACTATAGACATTTTAGAAGTAAATTATGTTCTTTATAAATCTACAGTAAATCATAATTATTATTTCAAAGTAAGTCTTTGTAAATAAATAATACTCTATTCTAATGTGCATAGTTTTCAATTTGGAAGTAGATTTCACACATATGACCTTCTCCTGAGGACAGCTCCCCAAAGACCATGGCTCACACCCTTTGCTTACCAGTATAGTTTGCAGAATAGTTGTTTGGATCTAAAAACTTCTTAACCAGCTCACAATTAGACAAAATGTGATTTGTGGTGATAACATTGAGATAGTTTTGAAGACCTTTTTGTCTCTCAGCTATGAATTCACGATCCATGTTTCCAATCAATTTTTTGGGAGGAAGAGGTAGATTTAGGCCTGCAATCTTTAAAAAAAAAAGCATTACACACTAAAAATATTTGACATCATAATCCTAAACCAGTGTAGTTCATTAAATTAAGACAACATAGATTTTAAAATACATCCTAATTCTGATATTATAAAATATTAAAAATGAAGCATTTTAGAATTGATAAAATTCTGTATGAAGTGTAGTAACTAAAATTTTATTGAAAAATTTTAAAAATTTCACCAAAGTTCTATAACACTCTGCCCCTATAACCTCTGCTACAGGGTGACAGATCCATTCTCCACTCCCCTTAGAGATTGTGTGTGTGTGTGTGTGTGTGTGTGTGTGTGTGTGATTGGGGATTGAACCCAAGGGCATTCTACCTCAAGCTATACCCCCAGCCCTCTTTTATTTTTATTGTGAAACAGGATCTTAGTAGGTTGATGAGAATCTTACTATTTGCTGAGGCTGTCCTCGAACCTATGATAACTCCTATTGCAGCCTCCCAAGCACTGGGATCACAGGTGTACACCACCACGCCCAGGTAGAAATGACCTTTTGGTACTGGGAAATGCTGATACTGTTATGTTTTTATTTTTTATTTTTAGGAAGTATCTGTTTATTTCCCATTATAAAAAATGAGGATTAAGTTCTCTTTCACAATTCCAACCTTATGCCACATATATCCTATCCCCATCTTTCCAATAGCAGTTATATTGTAATTTTAGTAATTATCATATTTACATTAGGTAAATTATATGCAGAACAACTACTGAACCTTTAGGAGGTTCTGTGATGTTTATATAAAGTCAAATTTGCTATTGCTTAGAGTAGTTTAATATTGTTTAGAGTGGTTTGGGGAAGAAAGAAAAGTAAATGCAGGTGGTCAATTCACTATCACTTTCCAGGTCATTTACAGTTTTCTATTTTTTAATCTTAACATAACAAAACAAAACATCAGATCATACTTTAATTTGACAAGCAAAGTCACTTTCAAAGAGTGGTACTAACACCTGTGCTTACATTACAGCCAACTAAGTAGCATATGTGCTGGTCAACATGAGAGCTAAAGAGAAGGGCATCATGAAATGGAAACGGACATAATCTAAACCACTCACGTGGGCTGACCTAACTTAAACTATCCCACTCTGTATTTTTCAAACAACAATGATGCAGTCAAATTAAGACCTTATAGTTGATACTGGACAAGACAAAAAGGCTGGCTGGGAATTAAGAGCTGCCTATTTCTCCAACATAATTATGAAAATATGTCTGAGTACAATTAAAGTGAATTTTATCCTGCATAAGTTCACTGACAGATAAGACACTTAAATTTCAGGTTGCTTTCCTTATTCAAAGAATTAGCCTTGCCGGGCGTGGTGGCTTACGCCTGTAATCCCCACACTTGGGAGGCAGAGACAGGAGGATCGCGCAGGTTCAAAGCCAGCCGCGCGCGCTGGCTTAGGAGACCCTGTTTCCAAATAAAAAGGTAAAAATAGATCTGGGAGTGTAGCCCGGAGGTAGAAGGGCTTCCAGGAACCCCAGTACCACCAAAAAAACAAAAAACAAAAAAGCCCAAAGAATTAGCATTTATCTAATTGCAATTTATTAGCTAAATAAAAATACATCCTTTTTGAGGTAGGGTAGAAGATATACAGATAGGCAAAAAGAGTGGCCATGATTAAAAGTCCAGATTCAAAGTTCATTTCCACATAATCTGACCATGAACAGCACTATTAGCTCAATTGTTAGACCTCATCGTTGGTCATCTGATTGCTTCATCTGTGTGTTATGTCCTCCTTCAAACCCCTCGGTGTCACATCAGTGTAGTGCCAAACTCCCAACGTATGTCAATGTAGTAGTTTAAGTTTACAATACAGAACAACAAAACACCCTAATGGGAAAATTATTAAATATTTTTAATAAAGAACAAAGAAAAATATAAAAACCCTATTAGGTAATAACTAATATATCCAGTCTCCAACACAAAGAAAAACAAAACAAACAAAAAAATGCTCTCTTGGGTAATGTTCCTGTACTATAGATTTTATCTGCACAGATACGCCTGGCTCGGCTACAGCAGCAGCTCCCCTGCAGCACTCAGCCTCCAGCCTGTGCACTGGGGTGTGCGCCCGGTCTCCATACCCATCTGTGCATTGGGGTGTGCGCCCGGTCTCCAGACCCATCTGCCCACTGGAGTGTGCGCCCGGTCTCCATGCCCATCTGTCATTGGAGTGCGCGCCCGGTCTCCAGACCCCCTGCGTCTCACGGTGACTGTGCTCACGCTCCCTTCTGTGGGGCACCAAGGACCCACCATCCAAGTCAAGTCCACTTCCCTTTGGGGACCTCTGTGAGCCCTCCTCAGGTGCCGGCCCCAGCGACATTTATAAAGACAGTGTGTCACTTAGATACTACACATTCAAGCCATTCACCTTGTTTTTATTTATTTGCTTAGGTACTAGAGAGTCATTCAATTATTCTGGTACTGAGAACTGAACCGAAGGGTACTCCGCCTCTGAGGCAGGCTCAGACCTATTTTAATTTTTATTTTGAAACAGGGTCTTGCTAAACTGCTGAGGCTCTCCCTAAATTGTGCAGACTAGCCTCAAACTTGCAATCCTCCAGTCTCAGCCTCCCAAGTACTGGTACTATAGGTGTGCACCACCACACTAGGCTTGGTTGCTATTTTTTTTAGGGGGGTACTAGGGATGGAACTCAGGGGCACTTTACCTCCAAGCTACACCCCCAGTCCTATTTTATTTTATTTTAAAACAGGGCCTCACTAAGTTACTGAAGCTGACCATGAGCCTGGGATCCTGCTGTCTCAGCCTCCCAAGTACTGGGATTATAAGTGTGTGCCACCATGCCAGCTTTTGGTTGACAATTTGATACTGCATTTATTTAACATAAGGCTATAAAATTTTCTCCATTTTTACCACAAAGTATGTTATTTTACACCCTTTTTCTATTTTTCAACCTATATAGTTTACATAATCTTGTCTGTACAGAATGTGGAAAGTACAGAACAGTACAAAGAACCAGAAACAATATAACCCATAATCCTGCTATCTGGGGGGTTACCATTGTTAAAATTTTGGCATATTTCCTTCCAATCTTTTTTCTAAACATTTAATGTAATTTTATTACATGGCACATATAATTTTACATTCTGCTTTGTTAGTTCTACTGAGGTACCTTCCTATTGGGCTCACACCCCACTCCAAACATGTATTATATTTCTCTTTCTTTCAAAAAAGTAAATACTGAAAATCATGGTCTCGGTTTTATTTTGTAGTTTTAGAGTCTTTTTCATTTGTTTCATGGAGGTTGTTATGAAATTACTTTGTTGCCAAAGAGCTGTATGCACTTTCTTCTGTTTGTTTACTTGAACTAAGAAAAACCACCCACTGAAATGATGTCTGGCCAGATTCTGCTCAACTCAAGCCAACATTAATACATGCAGATATTTGCATCTGAAATAAGATAATGTGTTGCAAATGCCCATCTTAAAAGTGAAAATCAAACTAAAGCAAAAAACAAAAATTCTGCTCTATTAAAAAGGCCACAGCCAGCCCAGCACAGTGGTACATGCCTATAATCCTAGTATACAGGAGGCTGAGACAAGAGTATCACATGTGTGAGGACCGCCTCAGCAAGTAGTGAGACTCTCATCAACCTAGTGAGACCTTGTTTCCAAATAAGAAATAAAACAATAAAAATAAATAATAACTAAAACTTCAATTTATAAAGCCATGAAAAGTTGCTTTGAGACTGAGCAATCTGAATTCTTGTTTATAACAACACACAATGTCCACGTTTCTTTCCTTACTGTAGAAGAACTGATCAGTTTCTTCACTAAAGCAGTAAGAACTTTAAAAAAGACCATAGTTGGCTGGGCGCAGTGGCCCACGCTTGTAATCCCCGCTCTTGGGAGGCAGAGACAGGAGGATCGCACAGGTTTGAAGCCAGCTGCACTGGCTTGAGAGACCGTTTCCAAATAAAAATATAAAATAAGTCTGGGAGTGTGGCTGGAAAGTAGAAGGGTTTCCAGGAACCCCAGTACCACCAAAAAAAAAAAAAAAAAAAGAAAGAAAAAAAAGGGCCACAGTTGAATATTCATGAACATCCAATCTTATATCCCTAAAGTAAAATAAATAGAAGATAAAACCCTCCTTCTCACCCCACAATTCTCATAAATTAAACCTAGGCATTTCAATTTCAAAAATAATTTCTCCCATTATTCTTGTTTGGTTGTGGCAAAAATACATTGTACAAAGATCATCCCTTCTTCAATACTGGGCAAAGGTTTATTTGTGCATAAAGGTGGGAATACAAAGGAGGTCCAGCACTAACTCCCCAAATGCACACACCTGTTAGAGCTGTCGTGTGGGCCCTGCAGGGGACCTTAAGGGAAAATCTGCTCCTGGAGTAAACTGCACACTGGTACCTTGCCTGCAGTCATTACGGACCTAGCTTCTGTCTAGATAAAAGAAAGAATATGCCACTAAAATCCACAAATGAAACCAATTATGCCCACTAATGAGATTCATCTCTGCCACTATTCTACCCAGAATGGTCATACTAGCCATACTAAATTTATTTAATTAATTAATTTATTTATTTTTTGTGGTGCTGGGGATGGAACCCAGAGGCTTTCTACCTTTGGGCTACACTCCCAAACCTATTTTGTATTTTATTTGGAAACAGGGTCTCACTAAGTTGCTGAGAGCCTCACTAAGTAGCTGAGGCTGGCTTTGAACCTGTGTGATCCTCCCGTCTCAGCCTCCCAAGTGTGAGGATTACAAGCGGGCGCCACCATGCCCAGCCATACTAAATTTAAATAAACTGGTCATACTAAATTTAATATAAAAAAAGATGGGACGTGGATCAGGCTCTGTGGTAGAGCACTTGCCCAGCATACATACGCAAGGCACTGGGTTTGATCCCCAGTAGTGCAAAAAGAAAAAAAAGACAGTGTCAAAAGCATAACAAATGTGGAACTGCATAAAGGTCTGCAGATACTTGAGCCAATCCTTCCAGGAGAAATAAGACACTCCCACTTTCTTTTTTTTTTTTTTTTTTTTTTTTTTTGGTGGTACTGGGTTTTTCGGAAGCCCTTCTACCTCCGGGCTACACTCCGAGACCTATTTTATACTTTATTTAGAAACAGGGTCTCTTAAGCCAGCACAGCTGGCTTCGAACCTGCACGATCCTCCTGTCTCAGCCTCCCAAGAGCCGGGATTACAAGTGTGTGCCACCACGCCCGTCAACACTCCCACTTTCAGCAGTAAATATTGTAAATGATGTTAAAGTTTGTGCTTTACAAATGCTAAATTCTGAAGTCTAATCAATAAGCTGTGGAAGGACCAACCATGTCCTCTAGGCAGATGGTCTTCAAGTGCATGGGTTACAGAAGGCCATTCGCCTGTGTCAGATCTCAGATTTGAGTGGTAATATAGACCCCTTACAACTGAGGCCAGAGTGCTCATGCCTGGTTTATGCTCAGCACACTAGGTGAAGGGCTGCTCCCTTCCTTCCTCCCCTAGCTAGTCAGTGATCTCTGACAGGGCACAAAGCTCAAGGACTGCTGGCTGGAAGGCCACAGTGGCTTATTTAATTAATAAATAAATGAAGTTATTATTTATTTTTGCAGTACCAGAGATAGAACTCAGGGGCATTCTACCTCTGAGTGACACCCCCAGCCCTATTTTTTATTCTTTCTATTTGCGAAACAGGGTCTCACTGAGTTGCAAAGGACCTCGCTTAGTAGCTGAGGCTGTCTGCAAACTGTGATCTTCCGGTCTCAGCCTCCTGAATGCTGGGATTAAAAGTGTGCGCCTCCATGCCCAGGTCATGGTGGTTTATTTTAAATAAGCTCCCCTATAGGCCAAAGAAATAGGGCAACTGATCATGAACTGAGTCCCCAAAACTGACCCCAAATAACCCTTTCCTCTTTATAAATTATCTCAGGTATTTTATTTTATTTTGGTGTGTGTGGTAGTGGGGATTGAACTCAAGGGCATTCTACCTCTGAGCTAAAACCCAGCCTTTATTATTTTATTTATGTATATTTATACATTTATTTATTCATTCATTTTGATGGCACTATGTTAGGAACCCAGGGGCATTCTACCTCCAGCTACACCTGCAGCCCTATTTTGTTTGTTTGTCTGTTCGTTTGTTTGTTTATTGCTGTACCAGGGATGGAACCCAGGGGCATTCTACCTCTGAGCTACACTCCCAGCCCAATTTTTTATTCATTATTTTAAGACAGGGTCTTACTGAGTTGCACAGGGCCTCACTAAGTATTTGAAGCTGGCTGCAAACCTCAATCCTCCTGCCTCAGCCTCCCAAATGCTGGGATTACAAATGTGTGCCACCATGCCTGGCTCCTATTTTTTATTCTTTAAGACAGGTTCTCACTGAGGTGCAAAGGGCCTCACTAAGTAGCTGAGGTTGGCCACAAACCTGGATCCTCCTGTCTCAGCTTCCCAAATGCTGGGATTACAAGCATGTGCCACAACACCTGGCTTATTTTTTTATTTTGAAACAGGGTCTCACTAAGTTGCAGATGGCCTCACTAAGTTGTTGAGGCTGGCTACAAACCTGCGATACTCCTGTCTAAGCCTCCTAAGTACTAGGATTAGAAGCATGTGCCACCATGCCCAGCTATCTTTTTGTAAATTTTGAAACAGGGTCTCACTAGGTTGTGGAGGGCCTCACTAAGTAGCTGAGGCTGGCCGCTAACCTGTGATCTTCCTGTCTCAGCCTCCCAAGTACTGGGATTACAAGCATGTACCATCACACCTGGAAATCTTGGGTATTTTCTTAGAGTGATGGAAAGTTGACAAATATACCACTTCCAACCAGTTTCTGAGACATCCCAAGCAATGTGTGTTCAAAACTTATTTACCTGCAAGCTGTTGTTCAGTAAGTCAAAGTCACTGTATCTTCTAATAATCTGTAAGAGATAAGACAACAGTGTTTTGATTCTGCAAAGATATCCCTTCCCCTTTCCTTACTTACTATTTCCCAGCATTCTAGAACTAAAAGGAGTAAGGCTGCCTGGTTCCCAATTTATTTAACTTGACAGGCCCAGAAAAGAGACCCCGGCATACCATAGCATTAGCTGGGCCTTGGAAATCTGGTTAATAGCAGGCAAACTCACAAGATACCAACAAGTTAGTCAAAGTATTGTTTTCAGGGCAAATAGCCTTTTCTTCCTTCCTCCCCCCACCCCACCCCACCCCAACCCATGGTATTGGTGATTGAACTCAGAGGCATTCTACCTTCAAGCTGTATCCCCAGTCAGATTTTATTTCTTATTTGGAAACAGGGTCTCACTACTTGCTAGAGCCATCTGTGGGCATGCACCCCCATCCCAACTGCAAGCAGCCTTTCAACTAACTTTCTTATTTACCAAGTACCTGTTCTTATTTACCAGGTACCTGGAGAAATGATTCACAATTTTTTTCTTAACTGAGCATGGAATCAAAGTAAAAGAAAGTAGAGACTTCTGAGACAATGTCATCCCTGCCCTGGATTACACATCCCAGTTGCGATTTCATCGTCCAGAACCCTGGGCTGCACTGCAGGCAGGGCTGCCACCTCCCCCTTGCAGACGCCCCCTCCCATGTCTGTGTTCTTCCTCAGTTGTGTCAACACCACTGAGTAGGCCACAGCCAAGCTCTACTAGCTCTGGGTAAAAAAATAAGCATGCATTTGAATAGTTTGGCTTTAGCTTTATTAGTAGTTCTCAAACACTGGTGTGCAGAAGAACTACCTGGAGATCACTGGAACCCAACCACAGAGAATTCAATTCGGTAGGTTTAGGGTGAGATCTAAGAATTCATTTTTGTTATGTTCCTCCAGGTTTCTAATGCAGTGGATCTATAAATTTCAGAGGCTTAATTTTTCTGGTTAGGGTTTTGCTCTTCATATTGTGTACCAAACACATAAAAAAGTTAAATACAAGACCATTCTTTTTTGTTTGTTTGTTTTTGGTGGTACTGGGGTTCCTGGAAACCCTTCTACCTCCGGGCCACACTCCCAGACCTACTTTATATTTTTATTTGGAAACAGGGTCTCTTAAGCCAGTACGGCTGGCTTCAAACCTGCGCGATCCTCCTGTCTCCAGCTCCCAAGCGTAGGGATTACAAGCGTGCGCCATCACACCCGGCTAAGACCATTCTTGATAGTGCAAAGAAGCAAAAGACTGTATGGTAGTTATCCACAGAGATGATCTGAATTCAACCTGTTTTGCCAAGTAACTGAGTGTGACCTTGTCCAAGTTACTTACCTCTCAAATGTAAAATAGGGGCAGTACTACCACTAGCACTTATTTTATTTATTTTTTATGGTACTGGGGATGGAATCCAGGGGCTTTCTACCTCTGGGCTATACTCCCAGACCTCTTTTGTATTTTATTTGGAAATAGAGTCTCACTAAGTTGCTGAGAGCCTCACTAAGTAGCTGATGCTGGCTTTGAATTTGCGTGATCCTCCTGTGTCAGCCTCCCAAGTATTGGGATTACAAGCATGCTCCACCATGCCCAGCTACTAGGACTAATTTTAAAAGAATAAATGACTTAACATGCCTGAAGTAGTGCTCAACTTAATAAAGGCTCCAATAGATTTTAAGTGTAATAATTATTCAAATAAGAGGTATTTGAAATTTCGGGCAAAAGACCAAGTGTGGACAAAATGGTCATAAGGTTCAAGCTAGGTTATGCAGGACAAGGTAAGATTTTTGGAAGGAAGTAACATGGTAAATATAATTACTAAAACAGGAGAGGCTGAGGGTGTAGCTCAATGGTAGAATTAATTGTCTAGCATGAGTGAGGCCCTGGGTTCAATTCCAGAACTTAACAATTGGGAAGAAATTGTCCCCACACAGAATGGCAACTCAAGCAGGGCAGGAAGGCCTCTACATGTCCCTAAGAAGTCTTTTCTCTATGATGCCACCCCTGAGGAAGCAGAGCCTGGGACTCTAAGACCCTCCAGGACAGCGGAGGAACCAGTATTAAAAGTGGCCCAAAGCTGGGTGTGGGGGGGCACGCTTGTAATGCCAGCATTTGGGAGGCTGAAACAGAAGGATCACAGTTCACGGGCAGCCTCAGCTACGTAGTGAGGCCCTTTGCAACTCAGTGAGACCCTATTTCAAAATAAAGAATAAAAAATAGGGCTGGGGTATAGCTCAGAGGTAGAATATGCCTGGGGTTCCATTCCCAATACAGAAAAAAAAAAAAAAAAAAAAAAAAGAAGTGGCCCAGGAGTGGACTTGGGCATCCATAAAATGCAGGTGTGGCTGATCTTGATTAATGAGGGTCTACATCTGAACATGTGTAAAATTATGAATAAGACATGGTTAACCTGGACAACCATTGGTGGGAGGGGGGAAGGGAAAACGGGGGCGGGGGGGGAGGGCACCAAATATAGTTTAAATGTATACTATTTATGTTCAAAAAAAATTGTTAAAAAAATGCAGGTGTGGTGGTGCACGCATGTAATCCTAGTACTTGGGAGGCGTAGACAGAAGGATTGCAGGTTCGTGGCCAGCCTCGGCAATTTAGCAAGGATCTCAACAATTCAATGAGACCTTCTTTCAAAATAAAAAATAAAACAGGAGCTGGGCATGGTGGCATATGCTTGTAATCCCAGCATTTGGGAGGCTGAGACCAGAGGATAGTGGTTCACGGACAGCCTCAGCTACTACTTAGTGAGGCGGCCCTCTACAACCCTGTTTCAAAATAAAGAATAAAAAAATAGGGCAGGGGGTGTAGCTCAGAGGTCATATGCCCCTGGGTTCCATCCCCAGACCCACTAAATAAATAAATAAATAAATAAATAAATAAATATAGGGCTGAAGTTGTAGCTTGGAGGTAGAATGCCTTTAGTACCACAAATAAACAAACAAACAAACAAACAAAAAACAGCACTGACGCAGATGGTACAATATTCAGGGCACTGCACGGACTCATGTTCCACCTGCTGGACTGAGCTCTAACCACACCTGCCATTAGTGAGCAGCCGTAGGCGTCCTGCTTGTTGGGATTGGAGCTGCAGAGCAATTTCCTAGGTACCCTTCCTGATATTATCATACACACTTTAACCAAACAACTTGAGACAAAAAGACAGAAAGCCTTTTATGATGTTTGTCTTAAAGTTAAGGGTTTACATTAAGATAAAGGAAAAGGACTGGGGAGGAAGGACAGGTGGGTATAGGGAAGTAATGGAGAGTGAAACTGATCAAATTTATGCATATGCATATGTTATATACATGTATGAATATGCTACAATAATATCTACTAGTCTATATAATTCATATGCACCAATAAAGAAATTTAAAAGTTTCTCTCTGTGTGTGTGTGTGTGTGTGTGTGTGTGTGTGTGTGTGAGAGAGAGAGAGAGAGAGAGAGAGAGAGAGAGAGAGAGAGAGAGAGCAGACAGACAGACAGACAGACAGAGAGACTGACTTGGGTTTGAACCCAGAGGCAGTTTACCTCTGGGCTACATCTGAAGCCAATTTTATTTTATTTTTCCCCAGTTCTAATTTTTATGCTGAAATGGTCTCACTACGTTTCTGGGGCTGGTCTCCAACCTGTTATCCTCCTATCTCAGTTTCCTAAGTACTGGGATTATAAGCATGTGCCACCACACTCAGCTTAAGAAATGTAAAATTTTATTAGTTTAATTTTTTTGGTAAAACCCAGAGACATTTTACTTCTAAACTACACCCCCAGCCCTTTTCATTTTTTATTTTGAAATAAGAGTCTCACTAAATTGCTGAGGCTGGCCTTGAACCTGGAATCCTCCTGTCTCAGCCTCTCGAGTATTGGGATTATAGACTTGCACCACAACACTGCTGGCTTATTTATTTATTGATTGATTGATTGTTTATTGTGGTAGTGGGGATTGAACCCAGGGGTATTCTACCTCTGCGCTACATCCCCAGCCCTATATCTTATTTTGAAACAGTGTCTCACTGAGCTGTAGAGGGCCTCACTAAGTGGCTGAGGCTAGCTTCTAACCTCCTGTCTCAACCTCCTAAGTATTGAGATTATAAGTGTGTGCCACTGTCATAGGAAAAACATGACAATGCACCACGCCTAGCTCTGGCTAATAATTTTTTTAAATTTAAAAAG
The DNA here is from genome assembly GCF_963383645.1 of Muscardinus avellanarius. Lineage (NCBI taxonomy): Eukaryota > Metazoa > Chordata > Mammalia > Rodentia > Gliridae > Muscardinus > Muscardinus avellanarius. Next base: position 31,467,155 of record NC_137804.1, on the reverse strand, counting down.
CTGAATGTTTACAGTTAAAAGAAATATAATCTGTATTTACAAATGTCCTGATTTTTCAGGTTTTTAGATACCCTAAATCAAGGTTCTGGTCACAAGTTCAAACATTTTTGTAGTTGCCCAAAAATGCTTACCTGCCAGCTGTTTTCTACAGAAATTCCTCTTTGCAACCGAATGATATATTCCTAGAAAAAAAAGGGGAAGAGAAAGAGCCTCAGTTATAAAACCAAAGGACCAAAAATATGTAAAGATATCAGACAGAGTAGATTTTTTTTTCTTTTTTTTTTTGCGGGTCTGGGGATGGAACCTAGGGGCATTCTATCTCTGAGCTACAGCCCCCGCCCTAATTTTTATTCTTTATTTTGAAACCGGGTCTCACTGAGTTGCAGAGGGCCTCACTAAGTAGCTGAGGCTGTCTGCGAACTGCGATCCTCCGGTCTCAGCTTCCCAAATGCTGGGGTTACAAGCGTGCGCCACCACGCCCAGATTGATATCTGTAACTTTTTGAGCACCTACATATTCAAAATCTTTCTGGTTACTGGGTGGGGGTTGTAGCTCAGTGGTTGCATGCTGACCTAGCATGTGCCAGACCCTGAGTTCAACTCCCAGTATAGAAAAAAAAAAAGTTTCAGATTTTCAGATTAAGAACGCTCAAACAGTAAAGTCTATACAAATATCCCCGAATCTAAAAAAACTGAATCTTCTGGCCCCAAGAACTTTTAGTAATGGACATTCAACCTTACCCAAAGAGAAGAACATTACATAAAAACAAAAAGGTAATGGGCTCAGTGGCACATGCTTGTAATTCCATTACTTGGGAGGCTGAGACAGGAGGATCACAGATTCAAAGACCACCTCAGCAAGTAGTAAGACTCTCATCAACCTAGTGGGACCCTGTTTCAAAATAAAAATAAAGCCAAGTGTGGTGGTACATGTTCGTAATCCTGTTACTTGGGGGGCTGAGACAAGAGGATTGCAAATTTGTGGCCAGCCTAAGCTATTTAGTGAAGCCCTCAACAACTTAGTGAGACACTCTTTCAAAAAATAACAAAAACTAGAGTAGGGGGTATGTCTCAGAGGTAGACTGCCCCTGGGTTCAATCCCCAGTACTGCAAATTAAATTAAAATTAAATTAAAAATAGGACTGGGGGTATAGATCAGAGGTAGAATGTCCTTGGATTCAGTCCTCAATACTGCAAATAAAATAAAAATAAAAATAAAAAATAGGACTAAGGATACAGCTCTTAGGTAGAATGTCCTTGGGCTCAATCCCCAGTTCTACACAAAAACAAAGCAAAACAACAACAAAATGGTAATCTACTGGGATCCTAAGTGTGTATATACCAAACAACAGAAATGTAAAATATGGGAAGCCAAAACTGATAGGATTTAGAGCAAAAGGAAAGTCACAATTATTGTTGGAAACTTCAATACCCTCTTCTCAGCAACTGATAGAACTGAACAGAAAACCAGTTAAGATACAGAAGAATTCAAGAATATCATCAACCAACAGGATTTAATTCGCATTTATAGAGCATTTTATCTAATAACTGAAGAACACACATTCTTTTCAAGTGACCATGAGACAGACCAATATGGAACACATCCTAAGCCATAAAACAAACCTCAACAAAATTAAAGGAATTAAAATTGTGCAAACTAGAAATCTATACCAGAGGTAAAATAAAAAACCTTCAAAGAGTTTAAAACTAAACCCACTTGATTCTAAATAATCCAAGAATCACAGAGGAAATCAAGAGACAGACAGACAGACAGACACAGACAAACCTCGAATTGAAAAACGAACAGTGAACGGGTTCAGACATCATGTCCTAAATGGTGCGTTGACCTCAGAGAAAGGGGCTCAGGAACAAAATCTTTCTGGCCTCACCTGCCCCACTTCCTCTAGCTCCCCTTTCTCCCCAAAGGCAAGTCAAGGAAACTAGAATTCATCTTACCAAAGGTAAGTGATAGAAACTAAAACCCCTCTTCCCCCAAAGCCAGCCATGAAACCTCAAAATACTACTCTACTCTCCCCCTGACTCTGTGTGGCCATAAAGCAAGTCATCAATCTAGCTTAAGAGATCTGATAGATCATATCAGGGAGGAAGGAATACCACACAGGCCAAGAGGAATCTGGACAGGCCTCACTGGGTTCCCAACTCAGTCCCCTTTATCCAATCCCATTCCTAAATGGCTGCCCATTGTTTGTAGAAGATCAGTGCGCACACACACACACACACACACACACACACACACACACAGTTTTCCCTGAGTCTTTGTGTCTTCATTTCTAAAGTTAGTTCCCTAAGACATAAAACTTTAATTAAACAAATCTGTTATGCTTTTTCTTGCTAATATATCTTTGTCAGTTTTTTCTTCAGACCTATCCAGGTGCATAGAAGAGTTGGTAAATCTTTTCCTCCCTCTATAAGAACAAATCAAAATTTGTGGTATGTAAAGGTGTTTAAAAATAAAAGTTTGTGAGACATGGCTAAAGTGGTGCCATTAAGCACTAAATGTTCAGTATTAAGAGTTCAGTATCAAATCAATACTCTAAGCTCTACCTCAATAGTCTAGAAAAAGACCACGATAAACTTGAAGCAAGCAGATGAAAGGAAATACAGATAAGAATAGAAATCAATAAAATCTGAAAAAAGAAAACCAAAAGGATGAAAAATTTTTGAAAAGATCAAAATCTTGACAAACCTGTAGGAAAGCAGGCAAAAAAGCAGATAAAACATAAATTACTAATATCAAGAATGAAACAAGATATCAGACTGCGGACACCAAAAGGATAAGGGAATGTCATGAACAAATCTACTTACATAAATTTGACAATGTGTGGGGTTAGGCCGATGTCGGGGCCAACGGCTGGTATCAGAGCCTGCCGTGAGGCAAGGCCGTTACTGGGGCCTCCGAGGCCGGGATTGGAGCCTGCCAAGGGTTTAGGCCGATGCCGGAGCCAGCAGCTGGCATTGGAGCCTGCCGTGAGGCAAGGCCGGTGCTGGGGCCTTCGAGGCTGGGATTGGAGCCTGCCAAGGGGTTAGGCCGGTGCTGGGGCCAGCAAGGCCAGCATCAGAGCCTGCCATGATGCAAGGCTGGTGCTTGGGACTCCGAGGTCGGGAGCGGAGCCTGCCGAGGGATTAGGCCGGTGTCGGGGCTAGCAAGACCAGGATTGGAGCCTGCCGTGAGGCAAGGCCGGTGCTGGGGCCTCCGAGGCCAGGATCAGAGCCAGCCGAGGGGTTAGGCCGGTGCCAGGGCCAATGGTCGGTATTGGAGCCTGCCGTGAGGCAAGGCCGCTACTGGGGCCTCCAAGGCCGGGATCAGAGCCTGACAAGAGGTTAGGCCGATGCTGGGGCCAGCGGCCAGAATTGGAGCCTGCCGTTAGGTAAGGCCAGTGCTGAGGCCTCCGAGGCCGGGATTGGAGCCTGCCGAGGGGTTAGGCCAGTGCCGGGGCCAGCAGCCAGCATCGGAGCCTTCCGTGAGGCAAGGCCGCTACTGAGGCCTCCAAGGCCGGGATCGGAGCCTGCCGAGGGGTTAGGCCAGTGCCGAGGACAGCGAGGCCGGGATCGGAGCTTGCTGAGGGGTTAGGTCGGTGCCAGGGCCAGCAGTCAACATTGGAGCCTTCCGTTAGGCAAGGCCGCTACTGAGGCCTCTGAGGCCGGGATCGGAGCCTGCCTTGAGGCTAGGCCGGTGCTGGGGCCACCGAGGCCGGGATCGGAGCCAGCTGAGGGGTTAGGCGGGTGTCGGGACCAGTGAGACCAGAATCGGGGCCTCCCATGAGGCAAGGCCGCTGCTTGAGCCAGCAAGGTCTGGATCAGTCCACCGGGTAGTCAGGCCACTACTGGGGCCATCAAGAGTGGGATCGGTATTTGCAACGCAGCATGCACAGAGAAATATTGCAGAAAAAAAAAAAAAAACCAGATCCTTCCCCTAATCAGCAATAACTAGGAGGAAAGGTGCAACAGGATGAGGTCGAGCTATAGAAAGGGCCCTATAGTGAAGCAATTAAGGTGACCTATCAGAGGGTATGGAATAGGGGAGGCTGGAGCCTCTTAAAACGCAGGAGGTACATAAACAAATGTATCAAAGTTTATCACCAAACAAATAAGATCGAGGGAGAGGGAGGGAATGGGATGGGGGCTGGATGAGGGCTAATTGGATGATGTGTGCAGGTATATCCTCTCAAAGTCTTGTATTCCAATGTGATATATGATTACAATGCACCAATAAAAATAAATTTAAAAAATAAATAAAATAAATTCCAGCTTGGTGTCACACAGCTAATAGGTAAGCATTGCTGGCCTGCTTTACCTGCTTTTAGGCTTAAAGTTCGGACATTTTACAAAGATGTTGCTACCAACTATAAACAGCTCATGTTCCACATCCTGAGAATCAAAAATGGTACAGTCTGAGCCAGGTATGGTGGTGCACACCTACAATCCTAGTACTTGGGAGGCCAAGATAGGAGGATCCCAGGTTCAATGTGATCCTCCTCTGTGCGAGTATGTGTGGTACTGGGGACTGAATCCAGAGGCACTCTAACACTGAACCATGCCCTCAGCCCTTTTTATTTATTTTTGAAACAGGTTTTCACTAAGTTGTCTAGGCTAGCCACAAACTTGTGATCTTCCTGTCTCAGCTTCCCCAGGCACCAATAACTGGTGTGTGTCATCATGCTCAGCTCAACTATTTGTTAATTAAAAATAAATTAGGATGGGTGTTGTGGTACACATTTGTAATCCCAGTACCTGGGAGGCCAAGACAGGGCAGAAGGATCACAGGTTCTCGAACAGCCTCAGTTATTTAGTGAGGCCCTCTACAACTTAATAAGACTCAATTTCAAAATAAAAAATAGGTCTGGGAGTGTAGCTCAGAGGTAGAATGCCTCTGGATCCCATCCCCAGTATCACAGAAAAAAATAAAGAAGTAAAATCAGGCTGGAGGTATAGCTCAGAGGTAGACTGCTTCTGGTTTCAACCCCTAGTACCACAAAAGAAAATAAAAAAATTAAATTAAGAGCTGGGGATGGTGTCAAATGCCAGTAATTCTAGTATTTAGGAAGCTGAGACAGGAGGATCACAGATTCAAGATTAGCCTCAGCAACTTAGCAAGACCCTGGGCAACTTAGTGAGATGGTTTCAATACAAAAAATAAAATAGGGCTAGGGCTATAGAGCTCAGTAGTGGAGTGAGTGCCCTTAGGTTCAATCCCCAGTACCAAAAAAATTTTTTTAATTAATTAAATTAAGAGGTTGCATAGGTAGCCCAGTGGTAGGGCATTTAGATTTGATCCCAGCACTACATACACACTCACACACAAAAATTTAAATCAAATGAAACTTTAACAAAATCAACTAGATATATTTGATAAAGAACCAAATAAACTTATAAAAAATTTTAAAATATAAGGCTCTATTGTAGTCCCAAAGCCCATCTGCCATGCGGTTAGTCACAGAAAGAATGGGAAGCAAGATAAGGGGATTGTGCTCAGATACAGCATTGTTGCTTTTTGTGGTACTGGGGATAGAACCCAGGGCCCTTCTATCTCCGGGCTCCACTCCCAGCCCTATTTTATGTATTTATTTATTCTTATTTGAAAACAGGGTCTGCTTAGTTGCTGACATCTTCACTAAGTCTATGGCTGCCTTCAAACCTGCAATCCTCCTATCTTAGCCCCCAAGTACTGGGATTACAAGAATGTGCCACCACGCCTGGCTCAGACATAGTTTTATTCTACTTCAATAGGGCAAGTTAGTTCCTCATTATAAAACACTTGAATTTTTTTTAGATTGCTCGATATCACTACCTAGCCTTGCCAAAAATAAATAACTTGACCTCAAATTTCCCCTGCTGTAAACTAAAGAAAACAGCACTGCTGCCAGTTGCATACAAACACCTGCAACTCTTGAGAAAGCCCTAGGGACCAGGATAACCATCCAAAGTCCTCCCAGCTGGAGTCAGCAGCCTAGAATCCTCCAGGGTATCAAGTCCATCTCTCCTGCCCTCTCCAATATGGAACAGACCCCCCCCCCCCATGTGTACACAAGAGGAGCTAAGCCAAGGCCCACAAGGCCTGGAAGGGTGAGTTAGGGATCTCACAGCAGCCCTGGGTTAGAGCGATTGCTACCACACCCCCAAAGGACCATCTCCCTGCAGCTCCTCCAGGCACCACACCTTCACCTTGGCATGCAGAAGAGGCCTAAACATCTGGGCTTTTCAGGAAGACATTGTGGTCTAGACATGTATGTACTAGAGCTACGTGATTTCTAACTTGTGAGGAAGAAAGAATGTAAAATGAGCACTAACCATGCTTGGAGCTTTGCGAAGCTCCTAACCCACTGCTTCTCACTCAGTCATTCTGGGCAGCCACCCTAGTGAGCAGACCTCTGCTTAGCAAGATACAGTGAGCTGTCCAAGGTCACACAGCCAGGAAGCTCCTGACTGGGACCTAGTACCAAGTGCTGCTGACTCCCAAGGTCCTCGGAACCTGCTGGGTGTGGCTGGAGACACTCAGTGACGTAGGGAAGCTTCAAAGCCAGGCTCTTTTTGCAGTCCCAAACAACAGGGGTTCACACGATGGCATGAAACTTGGCTGGCTAATTCCTAATAATGCCTCTGATGGTACAGGGGTGGGGGCTCAACACTACAACTTTTTTGCTTTGTGATACTGGAGATTGAACCCAGAGGCATTCTAACTCCAAACTACATTCCAGCCCTTTATTTTTTGTTTTGAAACAGGGTCTCACTAGGTTGCTGAGGCTGGTATTGAACTTGCAGTCCTCCTGTCTTAGCTTCCCAAATACTAGGATTACGAGCATGCATTACCACACTCAATTTCCTGGCCACAACTGTTGATTAATGTTTCCAACACGGGCCATTTTCCAAGAAGGCAACCCAATGGGCATGTATTTAGGATTTCAATGCAGAGTGACTAGTGCTCAAAGGTTCCCTGGTTGATGAAATTTGAGGGGGTTTTTTTGTGAGGTTTTTTTTTTTTTTTTTTTTGCGGTACTAGGGATGGAACCCAGGAGCATTTGACCTTCAAACTATACCTCCAGAACCTCCTATTTTCTATTCTTTATTTTGAAACAAGTTCTCACTAAGTTGTAGAAGGCCTCACTAATTAGTTGAGGTCCAAAAACCTGGCCCCAGGATGTCTTATAGAGGGTAACTACAAACACAATTGTGTGTGTGTGTGTGTGTGTGTGTGTGTGTGTGTGTGTGTGTGTTCTCCCCTCTCTACCACTAAGGCAAAGGGACTCAAATCTCCTACATCCTAGGAGCATCTAGATGACTAGGGAAAAAAAGTCCTGTGCTTGGGTCCTATCTCCCAGAGATGCTAGTTTAATTTATCTATACCGGGGCACAGGCATGAATAGTTTTTAAAAGTTCCCCAGATGCTAATGTGCAGTCAGGAGTGAGAACCAGTATTTTAAAACCTCTCAAAGATAATAGAAGCAGCTCCATACCACAAAAATAAAGACTCCAGCAAAGAAGGAAAAAAGTAAAAGAACGAAGGACCCCCCCAAACCTCACCATCTCCATCCTCACCCCGTCCCCTCCCCCGTCTTGCAAGGGTCCAGGTCTTCTGCCTTCCCAAGTACAGTATGTACCTAACTTGAGCCTCTGGGGATCCCCACACTTGGCCCCAGAGGGGGCTCCACAGTATCACCATATCATCTGTCATGCTCTTTGAGGTGAGCAAGGAAGAGCTGTTGCCCTCACTGTACAGCTGGGGGAACTGTCTCTGAAAGACAGATGCCTTGACTAGAAAGAATAAGGTCTGGGGTAGGAGGCGTCCTGTTATCTGCAGCATCCCCAGCCGCACCACTCCTTGGAGTTCACTCCCAAGCTCACTTGTCCCCGGACACTTTCCTTCATAGGAAACATTCTTCAAAGTGGAATATCTAGCATTCTACTACTTTTCTGCTCCAGAATCTTCCATGGCTCCCTCAGGATAGACCTAAACTTCTTAGTCTAGTTTCCACATTCTCCTACCTTCTGATCAAACTTGCCTAACCACTTCTATTTAAACCATCCTCTATCAGACTATTTTGGGTTTTGTTGCAGAACTGAGGGTTGAACCCAGTAGCGCTCTACTGAGCTTCACTCCTCATCCTCCTTTTTTTTCTTTTCTTTTTCTTTTTCTTTTTTTTTTAGTTTTGAGACAGGGTCTTGCTAAGTTGCCTAGGCTGGCCTCAAACTTCCTGCCTCGGACTCCTGAGATGTTGTGATTACAGGTGTGACCCACCACACCCAGCTCTATCAGATTTTTTATAGCCTAAATATCATTGTCTTATTCCCTTTGTTTTGCTATTCTACTTATTTCAAACCTAGGAAGTTCTACTTTTGTGTGGGGGCTGGAGGTACTGGGGATTAAACCTAGGGCTACACCCCAAGCTTCCTGTTTTCTTTTGAAACACAGTCTCACTAAGTTATCACCTACTGGCCTCAAATCTGCAATCCTCCTGCCTCAGCCTCCTAAATACTGGGATTACAGGAGTTGAGTGGGACTCTTGAGAAAACCTCTGTGGAATCTCCCAAGCCTCAGACTTATCATTCCTTCATAAGAAGTGATGTTCAGGGCTGGTGAAGTAGCTCAGTGGTATAAGGCCCTAGGTTCCATCCCCAGTACCTCAACAAAATAATAATAATGTTCAAAATCACAATGTCAAGCCAGGTGTTGGTGGTGCATGCTTATAATCCCAGCATTTGGGAGGTTAAGACCAGAAGATCAGTTTGTAGACAGCCTCAGCTACTTAGTGAGGCCCTTTGCAACTTAGTGAAACCCTGTTTCAAAGTAAAGAATAAAAAATAGGACTGGGGCTGCAGCTCAGAGGTAGAATGTCCTGGGTTCCATCCCCAGTACTGAAAAATAAATGACAATGTCACACAGCACAGCTGCACCTCATAGGCAGTGCTCAGCATCACCCCAAGGGACTCTTACAGTAGAATCAGTTGTGGGGACTTCTGCTCAGCATCCTGGCCACCTGCCTTGCAGTACACAGCCTTTAATATTTCACTCAGAATTAATGATTACTCCTTGCTCTGTTAAATATTTCTTACTTAATCATTGTTTCATCTGCAGCTTTTCTATGCTAGAACCTACCTTTGCTCTATTTCAATTGCTGTGCAACCCAATAATGTGCAAAAACTGCCCCCACACAAATGGTTTTAAAGGTATCTGAAGAATCAACACTACCTTAAGATAAACTCTGGCATGTGAGTGAAGCCAAGTGCATCTCCTTTCTGACCATGTGAAATGGATTTATTTTAAAACTCTTAACAGACCAGATCATAGAACCATGTGTTTCAACTCTGCAAAGCAAATTCCCCCATTTCTACTCTGCCACAGAAGACAAGAACAGGTCACAAACACACTTTGATCCCCTATGCTTTGCCCTTCTGCAGGCCTTTTCAAGTCCCACCTCTCCTCTGTGGGATGGTCTCCTGCGGGAGAGCTGCTCTTCACACTGCCTTCAAGGTCAGCTGATGCTCCAGCTAAGAGAAAGACTGAAAAGAAGCACTCCAAGCTCCCTCCACGACCGCAGACCTGGCTACAGAATGGACGTGGCATTTTAAATCGCCAGCTCCTGCAGCATTCTACAGTGCGATGACCGCTAAATGATGCCAAAGCAAATTATGTAAATTGCTAAAAATGGGAACCCAGTAATTCTCTCTTGTATCAAAAAAGCAAAAAATAAATAAATAAAAAAAATAAAACCAAAAAAAAAAATTCAAAAAGGCTAAATTAAAACCTTTACTTTCTTTGTCAATCATCTTCCCAATGCGCCAGAGTTGCTGAGGTGGATGTGATGATTAATAACCAAAGCTGCACTCATCACACGCTTGGCTAGAAAAGGCAAACGTGCAAACCATGATCCCGATTTTCATGTGGGCTCGGATATCCATAATGGCCAACCCCCTCACACTCTTAGCGGGAACTGGCCTGAAAACCTGCTGGGGCCACCAGCTAGGAAAAGGTGAGAATGGACTCGGGCCTCAGGCCTGGCTGACACAAAGGCACAGAGTCCATACCTTCTACAGCCATGGGCAGGAGGTTTGTTATTACATACAGACTTGTTTTGATGAACAGAGGTCAGCTAGGCAAGCAGTCTAGCAAGTCAGGAGGGAGCTGAGGGTGAAGGGCAGAGTTAGGGCCAGCAGCCAGGTCTGGGTGTAAGCGTTGTTATATGTGAGTTTAGAGCTCTCGGAACACTATCTGGTCGCACTTTCCAACTTTAGTGCCCCCACGCTTTGCAGCACACCTTCTGCTATATGGACACAATCTGGGTACTACACAGAAGCTGTGTGCAAATAAGAAAATTATTTTTCTCCACAATGCTAAGTATGCCCCTCCATGAACTTATGACAGGTTCTGAAGCAGCAGAGAAGAGCATTTTTCTATGAATATGCCTAAAGTGGACATTAAGTTACAGGGTACTCAGCAACCTGAATGGCAAATGTACTAGTATTGGGAAGAGGTTTTAAAATGTATTAATGTATCAGTATTGGAAAAGATTTCCAATTTTAAAAATATATCTTTTATATTAAGAAAGCCAGGGCTAGCTAGCAGGAAGGAGGGACTTGGAATTGACATTTCTAAAAGAAGGCTGGAGCCAGAGATGGGAGGAAATCCCAGATCCTGGAGAAACAAGTTCACACATCTTAGGGGATGGAACAAAAGGTGGTCGGAGATGGGGCTGCCCCCCACTTTCAGGGCAAATCTGCCTGGAGACAGCAGAACCCGGGCTAGATATAAGGTAGCAGTATCTCCAGATCAAAGGACCTGCCTCGGACTTGGTTGGGATAAACACTTAGTAAACTGGAGTTCTATGGCATTTTCATTCGAATTGCCCCCCCCATGTGTGTCCATCTGTCTGTCTGTCTGTCTGTCTCTCTCTCTCTCTCTCTCTCTCTCTCTGGCACTGGGCTGTAACTATATCCTGTATTTCTATCTTTTTAATAAACTTCATTAAATCTTCAGCAACTGTCCAAGCTATGCATATTTATTCTTAGCTTAGGGCAAGAATCCACGGTTTTTCTGTTTTTGTTTGTGTGGTTGTGGTGGGGGAATTACTTCTCCCCTCACACATCAAACACATTCCACCCACAACAGCAATTAATATAAGTTGTACAAAAAAGGAATGGAATGGGTATGGTGGTGCACACCTGTAATCCCAGGACTTGGGAGGCTGAGACAGGAGGATTGCAGGTTTGCAGACCCTGGTTCTATTCCCAGGACCAATAAATAACTAAATAGGTAAGTAAATAAGCCCAGTGGCTACAGTAATAGGCAGTGTATAATATAATATATATAATATAATATAAACTATTACTGTTTATGTGCAAGTATAAACAGCTATTTATGAAAGTAAAAGCAGAGTGTGCTATGACTTGTTTTTTCCCACTTAACAAATTTCTCTCCATAACAATGCACTTGAGCACTATTATTTTTAATGTCTGTATCTGTCCTGTCCAGTGTGATAGCTACAAACACATGGCTCTTGAGCACCTGCAACATGAGCTCCAAAGGTGTGTGTGGCACAAAGGGGTGGAATGCAGCGGGTCCAGGTGCTGGCCCACATGGCGACATGCAGAAATGCTTGGGGCGTGACACTGCTCTGGTGGGCAGCTGTCTGCACGCTGATGGTAGAGCAGGCCCCTCCCAGCTCCATTCTCTGCTGCTTTGACAAAGAGTAAAGCGTGCAGGGCTGAAGTGCGGTGAGTCCCCTGGGGAAGGGCAGGCAGGACAGGAAGGCCCTGAATGAACACAAAAAGAGAGAGCCAGGATTTTGAGAGCCAGGATTCTCCCATACCAACTCTCCATTCATTCCTTTTTCCACCACAGAGGAGGAGGAGGAGGAGGAGGAGGAGGAGGAGGAGGAGGAGGAGGAGGAGGAGGAAAGCCACAACTGAACTAGTGAGAAGAAATGACCTGTTCTTGATGAGCCATGTCAAAGAAATGTGGGCAGACTTGTCTAAATATCATAAGCAGAGGAGCTATGTGCGACGCAAGTGACTGGGGCTCACACAGCCTACCTTCCAGTCAGGAGTCTGTTGCCCTCCCTGCGGGCCATTCATAAATCTTCAGTGCATGTAAAATGTACCAGGCAAACTGCAACCTAAAGCAACTCACAATTTTTTAATTTTTTCTAACCATGATTCTCACCCTTAGATCCACAGCCTAAGAGTGGTTTCAGGTCAGTGAGGTTCTCAGAGGTTATACAGACAGGTATACGAGTGCTTATAGAAAAAAAGCTGTCTCTCTCATTAGATCCTTAGAGGAAGTGGATTTGAAGAGTAAAAGAAATTGTGCTTAGAATATATTCTGAGGTTAACATCCTGCAATGTTAGAAAACTTTCCAGGGTGATGGCTTAGGGGTTCCTGGCCTCTTTTAGGGGTAATTAAAATGTTCTAAAATTGTAGTGATAGAGCCACAGCTCTGCAAACATGCTAAAAGCTATTAAATGGCACTATTTATTTATTTATTTATTTATTTACTTACTTACTTACTTAATTATTTGCCATATTGGAGGCTGAACCCAGGGACATTCTACCATTGAACTATACCTCCTGATCCTATTTATTTATTTATTTATTTAGGTACTGGGAATTGAACCCAGGGGCATTCTACCTCCAAGCTACAACCCCAACCCTTTTTACTTTTATTTTGAAACAGGATCTTCTTAAATTACCAAGGTAGGCCTCCACTTACAACTCTCTGTCTCCTAAATCATGGGATTATAGGCATGTGCCACCACATCCAGCTGAACTATACAGTTTATTTATGTATCTGCTTATTTTTCATTTATTTATTTATTTATTTATTATAGTACTGAAGATTGAACCTGAGCATTCTACCTCTGAGCTACACCCTCAGCCTTATTTTACTTTTTTTTTTTTTTTTAATGGTACTGGGGATGGAACCCTTCTACCTCCAGGCTACACTCCCAGACCTATTTTTATATATATTTTTATTTGGAAACAGCCTCTTAAGCCAGTGAGGCTGGCTTCGAACCTGTGCGATCCTCCTGTCTCCGCGTCCCAAGCGCGGGGATTACAAGCATGCGCCACCACGCCCGGCTACTTTTTATTTTTATTATTTATTCTTTGGTGGTACTGGGGGTAGAACTCAGGGGCTTTTCTACCCCCGGGCTATACTTCCAGACCTATTTTATACTTTATTTGGAAACAAGGTCTTACTAAGTTGCAGAGAGCCTCACTAAGTAGCTGAGGCTGGCTTCGAACCTGTGTGATCCTCCTGTCTCAGCCTCCCAAGCGCATACCACCACACCCAGCTTACTTTTTATTTTTGAAACAGGTTCTCACTAAATTGCTGAGGCTGGCCTTGTACTGCAATCCTCCTGTTTCAGCCTCCTAAGTTTTAGGATTACAGGCGCATGTCACCACACCCTGCAATGAACTGTACATTTAATTTTTTTTTTTTTTGTGGTATTGGAAATGGAGCCCAAGGGCATTCTACCTCCAAGGTACACTCTCAGCCCTATTTTTGTTCTTTATTTTGAAACAGGGTCTCACTAAGTTGTGGAGGGCCTCACTGAGTTGCGGAGAGCCTCCCTAAGTAGCTGAGGCTGGCCTCGAACCTGTAATCCTCTTGTCTCTGCCTCCCAAGTACTGAGATTGCAAGCGTGAGCCATACGCCCAGCTTGAACTGTACATTTTAAATGTGAGCATTATATGGTATGTGACTCATGTAAAGATAAAAACAAAACAATGCAGGCATGGTGGCACACTCCTGTAATCCTAGTATTTGGGAGGCTAAAGCAGAAGATCACAGGTTTGAGCCCTGCCTCAATGTACAACGGAATCCCCCTCTGCTTTCAACTGTGTTCTTTTAGGAGTCAGGAGGATACACCGACATCATAGTCTTCAGCTAGAGATGGTCAACATCCCCAAAACTTGGTCATCAGCTGAGAACTGAATGGTCAGCTTGCACAAACTTTTCCCCTCCCGAATCCAAGATAAAGCACTCATCCTTTACTCCTGAGCCAAAAGTCTCAAGCTACAAATGAAGGGCCACTGTCCTCTCCTCTGAAGAGAAGGCACACTCTTGTCTCCCCTACGACTTGCCTGGTGCTCATAAAAGAAATCACTGACAAGAATGCCCTCCAGAGAAAGGGAGAAGACCACAGGAGAAGTCTCCCTTTCCCAAGTACGTAAGCACTGAGGAGCTCCAAATAACATTCAGGTCCAGCTCCTCCTAGCTAAGGATGCCAAAAGCCAAAACATCACGAAGCTTCATTTTACATGAAGCCACACAAAAACCTCTTGCAGCAGGAACTACTCCTACCTGCCTTGTAGTAGACAGCAGCAAGCTCCTTTCGCTTGCTCTGAACCATTTGAACCTTCAATGCACAGTCTATACACTGAACAATCTCAAAATCACAAGCCATACAGAAGGTGTGGCTTCGTCTGCTGTTAGGAGGACGGGCAGGCAGCACAAAGCACACAATTATCTTTTCACTTAAACTCCAGCCCCTGAATCCCACATGCCCTCCTAGTACTTACAGTCAGGTTCTTACTTATATTCCAATTACAAGAATCCTTTCTCATGGGATAATCCTCCAAGAAGGTGTTATATAAGGATTGGTTATCACCAGCCCCTAAATGGGTCTGCAAATCACTGACTTCTTCAATGGGAAGAGATTACTTACAATCTCTAAATGAACTAATTACCAGTCTCTAAAAGCTTTCAAACTTGGCTTTTTTAGTGCATTCATCAAGGTTTCTGGGACAACTGGGAAACATACATAACCAACTAGAAGATGGATGATTAGATGATCAGAAAATAACTGCTATTATAAGGCTGGGTGTGGTGGTACATGCTTATAATCCCAATACTTGGGAGGCTGAGACAGGAGGGTTGTGCAGGTTCGAAGCCAGCCTCAGCTACTTTGTGAGGCTCTCAGCAACTTAGTGAGACCCTCTTTCCATATAAAATATTTTTTAAAAAAAGGTCTGGGAGTGTACTCCAGAGGTAGAAGGCCCCTGGTTTCCATCCCCAGTACCACATAAAAAAAGAGAAAGAAAGAAAGAAAAGAAAAGAATGGCAATTATTACCTTATAATGATGGGTGAAAGTGCTGCCAAGTTAACCATCATATGGTCTGCATTTGTCTAAGCAAACATCTTCAAAAAACTTTAAGTATTCAGTATAACTTAGAATTCTAAAGAAACTTCCAATAGCATCCCAAAGGTAATCCTAGAGAGATTCTAGTATTTAGTATTGGATTACATCAACATTTTAGGCTCTGAAGATAATGATGTCTTCTAATTTGGCATTACATTGAAGTAGGTATTTTGTTGATATATAAATAGGACTTAAAAGACTATTGAGGATTGAGCCCTGGGGAATTCTACCTCCAAGCTACACTCCTATATCTATTTTGTTTTTATTTTGAAACAAGAGACTCACTAGGCTAATCGGAGTCTCACTACTTGCTGAGACCATCCTCAAACTTGCAATCCTCCTGTCTCAGCCTCCCATGTACTAGGATGACAGACGTGTGCCACCAGGCCTGGCTTAAAAGACTATTTCAAAAGGTCAGCTTGTTGTGCGGTGCACACCTGTAATCCCAGTACTTGGGATGCTGAGACAAGAGGATTGCAGTCTCAGCAAGTAGTGAGACTCTCATAAACCTAATGAGACCCTGTTTCCAAATAAGAAATAAAATCAGCTGGGGGTGTAGCTCGAAGGCACAATGCCTCTGGGTTTAACCCTCAGTACTACAAAATATAAAAAATAAAGCATAAACAAAAATAAAGTAAAATAGGACCAAGGGTGTAGCTGGGAGATAGAATACCCCTGGGTTCAATTCCCAGTACCCCACCCCCACACACAAAAAGGGCCAATCATAAAGAAGCCAAAGCTCAGTAAACCAAGCCACAAAAGGAACTCCATACCTACCTGTGTTATGACAAAGATCCTAGTTGACTTGTACACACCTTGGAAAACCAAAGCGCTCAGAGTGTGATAGAGCAAAGACTCCATGAGAGCAGGAGCTGTCCAGTTCACTCCTTCTCATATGTGTTGCATGAATGCTACTGCATAAATAAACCAGGCAGAGCTGGGCAAGGCGGTACATGCCTGTAATTCTTTAACTTGGAAGGCTGAAATAGGAGGATAGCAGGTTTGAGGCCAGCTGACCCTGTTTCTAAATAAAAACAATAATAAAATAGGACTGAGGTGTAGTCTGGAGGTAGAAGGCCCCTGGGTTCCAGTCCCAGTAATGAGGAGATAGAAAGGAAATAGGCAGATAGGGAAAAGGCCTCGGTAGAAAAAAGTTAATTTTCTGAGTTTCCTGAGGGGCGATGAATACCTGAAATTCCAAAGGCTCAGAGATAAGAAGGACCAGAGCTTCACAAAGCCATCTATTTACTAATCAACAAACCCAGGAGCCCTTCACCAGCAAGTCTGAAAGGAGATTCTTCAAAGGACTTGCAAATACCCTCTGCAAATCCTGAGAGCTGCTTCCCAGAATTCCCAAAGTCACCCTAACCAAAAGAGGTAGCAAATGGTCAGGCCTTTGCCTTAGTCAGATGGCAAATTGGGGCTTTTCCCTCTTGGGAACCCCTCCACTTTTGGGGAGCTGTCCTCTCTCTCACAGGTCATGTTAGCCGTGAGAGAAGGCAGAGTGCATCTGATGGCACGTGGCCTGGGCTGCCCTCGGGTAGTGACCTGAAGGTCTCTGCTAGACATCAAGGCTGACCAGGGCCCCTAGGGGTGACCTGCACCTCTTTTCTGGCAGATTGCGTGGACTCTGGGAGAAAGTAGTTTGCAACTGACGGCGCTTGGCTCGGGCAACACTCAGGTAGTGACCTAAAGGCAACTACTGGACACCAGAGACCCAACAGCCCAAGTCGTGTTCTGCCTCTTTTCCTATTCTCTTCTGGCAGATCGTGTGGACTCTGGAAGAAAGCAGCCTGCAACTAAAGGCAATTCGGCTTGGGCTACTCTCAAGTATTGTCCTGAAGGCAGCTGCTAGACCCCAGAGTTCCAGCCCCTTTGGGGGTGTTCAGCCACCTTTCCCCATTCCCTGCTGCTTCCAATAAATCTTTTACTCCCCTTCCTGAGGTCTGCGGGTGTCATTCTTAGCTCACCGTAGACAAGAACCCTGTAAGGAAATGCCAAGTTTCTTCTCAAGAAACTCCGTTTCATCTATGATGAAACCCCAGGTTTCTTCTCAAGAAGTCCCCGTTTCATCTTGGGGGCTCAGAAGAAACCCCCGTTTCAGTAACACATACAAAAATAAGTCAACAAACCAAGCAATCATTTGATCACTCAATCGATAAAAATTAAAAGCCAGGCAGAAATGCAGTTTCACAAAAAATCAAAAGTTCAAGGAGAGATCCATTTTCAGTAGTGTGTATGGATGGAGGTACTGGGGATTGAACCCAGGGGTTCAATTCCTAAGTTCAATTCTACCTCTGAGCTATACCCCCAGGGTCTTGCTAAGATGTTGAAAGTCTCATTAAGTGGCTAAGGATGTCCCTGAACCTGTGATCCTCTGGTCTCAGCCTCCTAAGTAGTGGGATTACAGGAGTGCACCACCATGTCCAGCCATTTTCAGTAAAAATATTTAACATGTAATATTATCTCTTCCAAATATTTTTTAAATGTTTTCTGTTATGCCTTAAGTATCACTAATATTATCTTTTGTTTCCCAAGAACAAAATGCACCAAATACAAAGTAAACAGACCTGATCCTGATGACCCTCACAGAAGAATATTTAAACAGAAGAAAACTGAGATGAAAAGCTATGCACGCTAGAGTGCCAACCAGCAAAAAGCAGATCTGCATATTTGATAACCACCCTCTCCAGAACTGGCAGTTTCCTGTGGTTTCTATTTCAGCAAGGTTAGCGTTTTTCAGTCTATTGACTTAAGTTTTCCCTTTAATAAGGCCAAGAACTTCTATTCCCCTTGTCCTCTCTTATTTCTCCCAAACTTTCTCACAACTCACCTCTATGGCTTTTTACCAGAATTCCTGGTTTAGAAAAACTTCCTCCTTCCTCTGAATCCAGACTGAAAGCATCCTGTTCCTAAATACCATCCTTTCTGATTTTATGGATGCTTCATTTCCTTTCAGTACAGGCCTGTTCTGTTCCTTATACCTAAATTCATTGTGTTCCATACAAAAGAAAATAAAATCCAAACCACAGCCAGGCACTGAATCACGAACCAACCCGGCCAGCTGCTCATCCAAATATGCCTTTTCTTCATCCTTCTGCTTTATTTTCCCCACAGAATTTTTCCCTCCCAAATTCATAAACCCTGAATTGGATATATCCTAACATTTTCAGTGTGAATTCTATTTTCTAAGTCAGAACAGCCTCCATAAATGAAAAAACTATGGGCAGAAATGAGTATATATGAGAATAAAGAGATGAAGCAAGGGAGAAGGCACTTTACAAACACTTCATAAAGATTCTGATTTGAGCCGGGCGTGGTGGCACACACGCTTGTAATCCCTGCGCTTGGGAGGCGGAGACAGGAGGATCGCGCTGGTTTGAGCCAGCCTCGCTGGCTTGAGACCCTGTTTCCACATAAAAAAGTTAAAAAATAGGTCTGGGAGTGTAGCCCGTGGGAGTGTATCCCGGAGGTAGAAGGGCTTCCAGGAACCCCAGTACCACACAAACACACACAAAAAAAGATTCTGATTTGAAACTCATCAATCATTGGAGGCAATCAGGGCAGGCATTAATTACTCCCATTTACACATGACAAAACATTAAAAAAGTTTCAGTGACTTGCCCAACTGATATCGCATGACTAGCAAGGGTTATCCCAAATCATACGAAGGTCCTGCCCCTTCCAAACCAAAGGTCACCTATTAGCGTATACTTTTCCGTATGTTTCTGTCTATAGTCAAGAAGCAACTTCCTAGAGATTCAGTATTTCAAAGTAAGATTAAGCCTTTGACTTTTGGGATATATCACCCTTCAGCTAGCAAGCGACAAAGTCAACTTCCACCTTCTCTATAGCAAGCAATGCCTTTCTCTTCTCTTCTACATACTACTTTCAATAACTACTTCTTTCCAAAATGATTTCCAACAGTTCTTGTTTTAAAGGAACTAACTCAAAAGACACAAATGCTCCAAAAAGTTTGCATCAGGATATGATTTTCTCAATAAAGTTTAGGGCTGATGCAACATTTCTCAGTCTCAAACTTTATAGCTAAAATGACAGGAACACAGAACAGTCAAAAATTACGCAAGACAATTTTTTTTACTCTACCACATATGCTTCTATGGGCCTCCTGTGAGTCACCGTCTTTTGTATTCAGTCATAATTATAAGAACTGCCATTTTCTGCCCTGCATTACTTTGTTTTTTAAAGAACAGCTCTACAGTAGAAATGAAATCCTATTGCATCTTCCAACACATGGATGAAGTATTCACCTCTATGTTATTACCTTAGATGCCATGTTGTTCTAATTTTCGCAATTACCATTTAAGCAAACAGGAAGAGGAACAATAAGGATGCAATTCATTTATTTATTCACCAAAAAAACACATACGAAATCCTATCACACACCAGGGCTTGGGACCGAAAGTGAACAAGAATTGTCACTGCTTTCACAGCCTGGCAGAGGAAAAAGAAGTAATGACAGAATAAACTGATGGAGGTTCAAGTGGGGATAAGCACATGGTCCAGGACAGAGGACATCAAGGAATGCTTCCTGGAGGAAGTGGTACATGGGCATTTATAAGCATCTCTTTTTTGTGGGGTGGAAGAGTACTAGGGATTGAACCCACTGACCTACGCTCCAACCCCCACCCCTCCGGTTCTCCCAGGGACATTCTTATCTCTGAGCTACACCTCCATCCCTGTTTTTTATTTTTTTGTTTTTCAACAGAGTTTCACTAAGTAGCTGAGGCTGACCATGAACCTACGATCCTCCTGTTTAGCTTCCCAAGTACTAGGATTACAAGCATGCACCACCACATCCAGCTACCCCATTCCTTTTTATTTTTTATTTTCAGACAGGGTCTCACTAAATTGCAAAGGCTGGTATCAAACTTAGAATTCTTCTGCCTCAGCCTCCCAAGTAGCACTATCCTGCCCAGGGCATCTATCCCTTTAATAAAAATAGGTAAAACAGACCTAAAAGACTCGACTCTGTTCCCTGCGAGGTTATAAAATTTACTTGCCAACAATCAAGTCAACACATAGAATTTAAGACTTGAGAGACTGAGACAGAATAATCATCAATTCAAGGTTAGCCTCAGCAATTTAGCAAGACCCGCAGCAACTTAATGAGACCCTGTTTCAAAATAGAAAACAGAAAATAGGGATGGGGTGTACATAGCTTGGAGGTAGAATTGCCACTAGGTTTAATCCCCGGTATCCCCCCCCAAAAAAATTCTAATTTAAGAGCAGAATTATTCTTGACTCTCTTACAACCTTTATACTCCCCTTACAGGCTTAACAAAGTTCGTCCTCTATGCTATCTTTTCACATGCCCTCAGAATAGAATTAAACAAAATATACTTTAAAAAACGATAATCATTTTCCTAACTGAAAATGAACACTGTGAATACAAGGCCTACAAAGCCTGGCTGTCAGAAGAGGAAACTGAGGTTCAAAAAAGTCCCACTTTAATAAAACAGAATGAAAGGTTTCTTTGAACACAAGAAGTGCCTGGACAAAAAGAGAGACAGAAGGCTATTGTGGGGCTTCCGGCTCCGGATGATGAACCCCCAAACACACCGCCGTGGTAAACAAACCCGCTTCTGAGCTGGAATCTCATTCGGTGGCCTGACAAAACACCACAACTTAAGAAATCGCTCTCTTCCCATTCATTATTTCACAAAGTCGCTCTGGCTGGCAGCTCCACTTCCCCCCACCCCCTGGTTCCTGAGTTTATTGCCTGTAAATTATAATGCTTAGACTGCGTTTTAAAAATACAGTAAAAAGGCACAAGCAAATGAAAACCGCCATGGCTTTTCTCCCCCGTAAAAGGCAGTCTGTGTAATGGCAATGGATTCTGCCCGCGTCCCCCAAGCCTACTCCCGCTTCACGCTGCCGGGGCGCCCAACCCGAGCGGTCGCGGCCGCCGCCGCCGCGGGCAGGCGGAGCCCGGCTCGGCACACCGGCCCCCCGCCGGCCGCCCGCACCGTGTGCGACTGCAGGCTCTGGCTCGCCTCGATGGCTGCCGTCAGCGGCACCGTGTCGTCCAGCAGCACCTTGCCGGCCGGCGGCTTCTCCATGAAGGCCATCGCGGGCCGCCGCCGCCGCCGCCGGGGGCCGCGCAGGAACCGAAGCGCCACTCCGCCGCCGCCGCCGCTGTCAACACGCGCCGCCCCGCGCGCCGCCCGCCGGGTCCTAGCGCCGACCTCCCGCGCTGCCACCGTCGACGCGAGCCGCCGGGCGAGGCGCCCGCCGGGTCCTAGCGCCACTCTCAGACCAGCCCGCGAGCCACCCTGCGAGGCGCCCGCCGGGTCCTAGCGCCGATCTTCCAGCGCTGCCATCGTCAACGCGAGTCGTCCTGAAAGATGACCGCCGGGTCCTGTCGCCTACCTTCCAGTGCTGCCGCCGTCGACCCGAGCCGCCCTGCGAGGCGCCCGCGGGGTCCTAGCGCCGACCTTCCCACTGCCGCGGGCCGCACGGGCCGCCCCCACCCTCACAGGGCCCACCGGGTCCTAGCGCCGACCTCCCCGAGGTGCCGCTGTCGACGGGAACCGCCCTGCGAGGCGCCCGCCGGGTCCTAGCGCCGACCTCTCAGTGCAGCCTGCGAGCCACCCTGCAAGGCTCCCGCAGGGTCCTAGCGCCGACACCCACACTGCCGCGGTCCACAGGGGCCGTCCCCACCCGCAAAGGGCCTGCGGGGTCCTAGCGCCGACATCCCACGCTGCCGTGGTCCACGCGAGCCACCCCGCAGGGAGCCCGCCGGGTCCTAGTGCCGCCCTCCCCGCTCTGCCGCGGTCCATGCGGGCGACCCCACAAGCCGCCGCTGCCAACCACGGCCTAGCTCCAACTGCCCTCGCGCTGACACGGCCCACGCAGGCAGCCCTGCAAGCCGCCGGGCTGCCGGCTGGATCCTAGCATCGGGTCGGTGCAGGGGCAGCCAGCGCTGGCCGCCTGGCGGTACCATGTGCTGCACCAAGAGAGTCTTTGAGCTGTCGCTCATCTCAACAACTGCTGTCAGCTGTCCCTACCTCCAGTCTCCCAGCCTCTTACAGTTGTATGGCAGACTAGTAGCACCAAGCCTCAAAACAAGAAACATAAAACTGATACAGGGCGCAGAAATAGCTCAAGTCTTTATGTAAAAAGAGATATACTGGCAACCCCACGCCTCGCAGCCTAGAGTAAAACTCAGTGAGACCCTGTTTCAAAATAAAGAATAAAAATAGGACTGAGGGTGTAGCTTAGAGGAAGAATGTCCCTGGGTTCCATCCTCAGTAGCACAAAAAATAAATAAATAAACAAAAATAAAATAGTAATTAGCCGGGCGTGGTGGCACATGCTTGTAATCCCAGAATTTGGGAGGATGAGACCAGAGGATCGCGGTTTGCGGACAGCCTCAGCTACTTAGTGAGGCCCTCCGCCACTCAGTGAGATCCGGTTTCAAAATAAAGAATAAAAAATAGGGCAGGGGGTGTAGCTCGGAGGTCAAATGCCCCTGGGTCCCATCCCCAGACCCACAAAATAATAAATAAATAAATAAAATAAAAAGTAAGATAACTGCATCTGGTTCCTGGACTAGAAAAACAAGTCATGAGTTAATGATTTTATGGTTTAGGGAAAAATAAGTCATTAGTTAATGATTTTATGATTTTGGAGAAAACAAAACATGAGTTATGGGTTTATGGAAAACCTTATCTGGATTTACACCTTGCTGTGCTGGAGCAAACTGTTTTGTTTTTTGGTTTTTGGTGGTACTTGGGGAGGAAGGACCCAGGGTCTTTTCTATGCCCGGGCTATACTCCCAGACCTATTTTATACTTTTTTTGGAAACAGGGTCTCACTAAGTTGCTGAGAGCCTCACTAAGTAGCTGAGGCTGGCTTCAAACCTGTGTAATCCTCCTGTCCCAGCCTCCCAAGTGCTGGGATTACAAGAATGTGCCACTAACCAATTTTTTTTTAATTTTGTGCAAAGCTCCACTGGTGCCAACGAGCCGTTGTAAACAGTACAGATGGTCTGTCATTTTGGGCTCTAAAACCTGTACTCCCCAGTAGCTTGGGGCTGCATTCGGAAAGCTCAGACCCTGAGTATAGCCCTGGTACATTAGAGATCCTCCCTGTGTAATAGGCTTTATATCAGAAAATCTTTGACTTTACATCTTGAGTCGGTAGTCTCTTGTGAGATATCCAGACCCCACAACATTTGGGGGCTCGTCCAGGATATCACCATCACAAGACCTGACCCAGGGACCCCAGGAACAGACATTGATCTCAGCCATCTGCATGTTTTTGGTCTGAGAGTCTGGCTCTTTCAGGTGTCCCCACAGAATAAACAGGTGGAACTAACCTCCAGAGGTAAGGTTCTGGTTGTGTGCACATTTGGTGACTCGTGATAAACTGGATAAGCGCTAATCTCTGAGTCAGAGGATTCAAGGGGACACCCTCGATCCTCTCTGGCCCCCTTTGGAATTTCTGAGGAGAATCTAAATCTGGTTCTGTCAGGCAGCCGCGCATCGAAATCCATTGTCTCTTACGTTGTCTGTTACTTTCGTGTTATATTGTCTGTGTTAATATCTGTGATAGTGTCTGTTCTTTTTGCAGTTGGTTTATATTGTTTGTACGATTGTTCTGTTTGATATAAAGGCACTTTCACTTTCAGCCTTCAGTTGTTCACGGGCCTCTTGTCTCCTCCCCACACTAAAGGAGGCTAAACTTTTGGGGAGCCAAGACTGGCACTTGCCATAACCAAGGCACGCCCATTCTCCTCTTTTGTAAAGCACCCCATAAAAGAAATTGGGACAGGGCATCACCCCTTTATGGTTTATGTCTCATTTTCTACCCGTAGTTTGTATAATTGGAACACCCAGAGTCCCCCATTTTCTGAAAAGCTCCATTTTTTTTTTTTTTTTTTTTTTTTTGCGGGTCTGAGGATGAAAACCAGAGGTATTCAACTTCCAAGCTACACCCCCTACCCAATTTTTTATTCTTTATTTTGAAACAGGGTCTCACTGAGTTGTGGAAGGCCTCACTAAGTAGCTGAAGCTGTCTGCAAACCGTGATCCTCAGGTCTCAGCCTCCCAAATGCTGGGATTACAAACGTGTGCCACCACGCCTGGCTGAAAAGCCCCATTCTAATTGGGCTACTTGAGATTGTTTTACACACACACCAGCCTACCCAGGATGACTGCCAACAGTTATTAGCCACTCTTTTTACAGGTGAAGAGAGAGATGGAATTTGGTGGAGAGGGGAAAAAAGGATGCTCTGGTCCTGGGTAACAGTGGATGAAGAAGGGAGGTGCCAAATCCTTCACCTGAAGAACGGAGAGGGCCATGTCCTCTGAGAGCCCATGGTAAAGATAAAAGTTGGGGCACCCCCATAAACTTCCTCCTAGACACAGGGGCTGCCTATTCTGTTCTTGAACATCCTCTAGGACTCATCACATCTCAATGAGTTCCTATTCAGCAGACCACTAGAACAACAGCCTCGTACCCTCAAACAACATCACAGACAGTAAATCTCAGACAAAGTACTGTGACTCATTCTTTTGATGGCCCATATCCCTTGCGGGGCAAGACCTCTTCCAAAAATTGGAAGCAAACATTCCCCTTAATATAAACCCTGAGGGATCCCCACCGCTCCGTAAGCATGATGGGGTATCGCTGACTGTCCTTGTGACATACATTCTGTCAGAATAATATCTCTTATACCCTGAAGAGAAGGACCAGGTGACTTAAAGAAAAGTTTCCCCAGGTATGGATGGAAAATAATCCTCCTGTGCTGGCTGCATATTGGCGAGCTGATCATGGTTCAGCTTTTAAGTACAGCAACTCCATCATGAGTAGGCCCAAAAGGAGTTGCCAAACATATTAAATGGACTAGGAGAAACTGAAATCCTGATTTCTTGCCATTATCCTTGGAACACACCACTGCTCCCAATTTTAAAACCAGGAACCCAGGAGTATCAGCCTGACCAAGACCTCTGAGAGTTCAACAAACAGTTTGAGACTTCTCATCCAACATTCCCCAACCCATACACCCTTCTGAGCCTGCTGCCCCTGAAAGACAGATTTATGCATCCTTTTCCTTGCCACTACTCCCCATCAGTCAAACTATCTTTGCATTTGAGTGGGCAGATCTTGAGAGAGGATTTACGGGACAATTAACTTGAACTCGGCTTCTCCAAGGGTTAAGAATTTTCCAACCCTGTTTGATAAAATCCTGAGTGCCAACCTTCTAGAGTTCTGGCAAGCATACCCCCAAAACACGCTGCTCTGGTATATGGAGGTATGCAAAAGTCACTGAGGAGCCCCTGCAAATGCTCCAACACCTAGGATATTGCATGTCTGCCAAGAAAGCTCAGCCTTGTAGGACCTGTGTGACCTACCGTGTTACAGCCTGGAGGGAAGGAAGAGGATGTTGTCTCAGAATGGCACTGCTGCGATCCTCCAGATTCCAACACCAGAGAATAAAAGCTCCCCCAGACCACTCGCCAAGGGACAACAAAACTTGGTGAACTCTTCAGACCCAGGTGCTGCATCCCAAATCTAGATCAAACTGCAAAAGACCTGGTTTCCAGATGCCAAGCATGCACATGTGAATCAAAAAAAAAAAAAAAAAAAAGGAAAGAAACCTCTAGAAGGAATATAAGCTTGGGGCAGCATGCCAGGGGATCACTGGGAACTGAACTGTACAGAGGTAAAACTGCTTTAAATACAGGCACTTTCTTGTTTGTGGACACATTTTCTGGATGGCTGGAAGCTTACCCTACCTGGACTGAGAATGCTTAATTGTCTCCAAGAAATGACTACAGAAACTAGCTTAGGTTTGGGTTGCCCTTCTCATTGGGGTCCGACAATGGCCTGGCCTTCATGGCCAATATCTCTCAAAATTTGACAAAGGCTTTAAGTGTTAATTGGAAATTACATTGTGCATACAGACTTCAGAGTTCAGGACAGGTTGAAAAGATAAATAGGACTCTAAAAGAGACCTTGACTAAACTGGTCTCCAAAACCAGCGAAAGTTGAGATGGTCTCCCTTTCACTCTCCTACTAGTAAGATATATGCCATATCAGGAAGGTTTCACTCTTTGAAATAATGTTTGGTAGACCCTCACCTCTCCTCCCTAAATTACAAGATGTGTCCAAGGTTGAAATGTCTGACCACTCCATTCTGAAGTCCTTACAGGCACTCTAGCAAACCAGGAAGGCTATGCATCAGACTAAAAGGTTCCTACCCTTTTGCCACTGGGGAGCCAGTCCATCCTTCCATCCTGGAGACCTGGCATGGGTAAAATAGACACCCTCCTGGACTTTAGATTCAACCTGAAAAGGACCCTATTCCCTCCCCCTCACCACTGCCATGACAGTGAAGATCACTGGAATCTCATTTTAGATCCACCACACCCAGCTAAAGAAGTCTTCAGCGGAAGACAGTAGATGGAGAGAAACTCAAACTCTAGATCCACTAAAGATAAGACTCAAACAGGAGGCCTGATTTTTATGTTATCACTGTGTGTTACAAATGCTATGAAAATGTATGGGCCTTTGCAAAAGTGGGTATGGGAACTTAAAAAAAAAAAACTAGAGGATAAAACAGTAATACAGATAAAATGACTCCCCTCAGACCAGTTATAACACATACCAACTCTCTGTGTGCTGGTCTTTGCTCTCCCCAAGTCTATCTTTATCAGGAAGACAAAGGATGAAAGCACCTTGTAATAGAGACCGGACTCAGAGTCTGGAGAACAGCTCTGGTGCACGGCCTTAGGGGAAGCATGCTATGTTTATACTAAGTCAGATTTATTAGAGAAAGCTTAGCATTGGTCAAAAACAACCTTTAAAAAGAAAAAAAAAAGCACCACCAAAACTCTGACAATCAGAATCAGGCACTATTTTCACAGACTTCTCACTCCTATGATTGACTATAACTGTGGGCCGGCATCATAAGTCACCTAGCAGCTTATGTCAGGGAAAGAGTAAATGCAGTCCCGTTACTTATTATTATTATTATTATTATTATTATTATTATTATTATTACTTATTATGGTAAAATAGAACCTCTGGCCTGCATATGATGAGTCCATGATTTGACTCAGTGGAGAACGAAGCTGTATGTCCCTTTTAGGCAGAAACCATAGGCAAGGGCATCCCATAACTAAACCTGGATATGCAAATATTTTAACTGCTCTAGCCAGACCCCTAGCCTTGTTGCTATATATAAGGTTTAACTATCGGACCATGCATTATCAATGCCCTAGTTAAGTACATAAAAAATAGAGTAAGCACAGTCAAACTCATGTTCATGCATACTCATGATGTTCCTTTGGCAGAAGTGGACCCAGAGTGAAAGATTTGACTCAGTTACAAAGACTTTTCTTTGGGGGAATGATATAAGTCACAGAAATGGCTCAAGTCTATATGTAAAAAGAGATATACTGGTAATTCTCCCCCACCCCGCAGGTATTTAAAAGGCAGAAACGGGCTGCTTCCTACTCTCCCCAACCTGCTCTTTGGGCTTATTCTGCCCCAATCCTGCAGAATCAGCATGGCAACAAAGATAAGATGAAAGCCAACATTAATAAGGTTACAAACCTTAAAACTTAGAAAGCCAAGGGCCTAGAAAGAACTGAAAACAATGACAACATTACCCTCTCATGTAGATGCTGACAAAGTGTGGGCTATTGGTCTGGGAACTTAACAACCCAGCTAAGAAAGACTAGATAGGACAAACCTTATTTATGATGTGGGGGCCAATGGGGGAAGCAGCACTCTGCCCCACTGTGTTCTCCTTGGAGGTGGGATGCTTTTTCTCTCTCCTCTCCCCTATCTCTTTAAGACATGGTGCTGTCAGTCTTGCTTTTATAATAAATTCTTTTTGCCATGCACTAAATTCCAGCTGCCCTGCCTCTTTATTTCCTGATCCATCATATCTATCTGGGCTGATGAAAATAACTCATGGCGACCACTGAAATTATAAAATTTTTGGTGACCCAGATGAGACTTGACAAACTGTAAAATCTTTGATGACTTAGATGAGACTTGACAAACTTTAACATCTTTGGAGACCAGATAGGACTTAACAAACCATAATATCTTTGGCACCATCTGCGGGGCTTTCAGAGACATAGATCTTGGTAAGAATACTGTTTAGAGCCAGGCGTGGTGGCCCACGCTTGTAATCCCCGTGCTTGGGAGGTGGAGACAGGAGGATCGCACAGGTTCAAAGCCGGCCTCGCTGGCTTAAGAGACCCTGTTTCCAAATAAAAATATACAAAAATAGGTGTCCCGGAGTGTAACCCGGAGGTAGAAGGGTTTCCAGAAACCCCAGTACCACGAAGAAGAAGAAAAAGAAGAAGAAGAAGAAGAAGAAGAAGAAGAAGAAGAAGAAGAAGAAGAAGAAGAAGAAGAAGAAGAAGAGGGATACTGTTTAGAGGTTTTTCTCCTCTCTGCCTATGCAGTCACTGTTGATAAAGAGGGGAGGGACTATGGGGAGCTGAGCTGTGCTGCACCAGTCACAGCTGGGGGGATGGGACCTGTGGAGGGATTACTGCAATAGCTGATAGTAAGATTTGGCCTAGCTAAAAGATACAGAGCGATGCTGGGATAACTTAATTCTCTGTGGCTGTGCAGATACAGCTGCATGAGTAGAGGAGACATCTGGATGGATCTGATCTTTGGGCTTAAACCCCAGAGAAGAGATCCCAGCCTCGAATTGTGGCTGCAATAAAAAAATCACTAGCTAACTTTATGTCCAAATAAATGACTGCAGTCAGAAAACTATTTCTAACAACTACATTTACATATAAATAGATGGCTGTGGCAACAGGTTTCCCAAGCTCAGAAAGCATAAAGAGCAAGCCAGAACTGAGCTGTTTGACTCACCTGGACTCTAAAATTTGGGAAAGCTCCTGTTGGTTACTTTCTGGTCATTGGGGTGGGGGAGAGTTAAACTTCCACTCTTTATAATGTGGTGAGAAAGAGAGCAAAGGAAAGCTCTCCAAAAGTAATATGCATGAGAATGAGGTGCAGGCTTTAAAGCCACTCTTATGCTGCCTCTGCAAGGGGGATCAGTGGCCCATCCCACGGTGTAATTAATTACATCTCACCCCTAGACCTCTCCTGCTGCTAGTGGAGCTGACTTTTGCCCTGGGTAGATAGATGCTTAAAGTTTAAATATTGTAAAAGCTATACTAATGTGACTTCGTTTATTACACTCTAAAGGCCAACTCTGGGATTCTAGGGTTTTGCATTTCAACTCTTTCTCCCCAACAAAAAGAAAAAGAGAAGTTTATTGCAGAATACAGCTTTGCTTTTTTTTTTTTTTTTTTTTTTTTTTACTGCCAGAAATAAGGCCTTTATTTTTTCCCCCGAGCTCATGGATTTTTACCTGGATCTGCAAGTATACATACATGTATACATACATATAAACATACATACATCATACATAAACATACATACTTTTTCAGGGGATTTCTACCTCCGAGTTGTACCTCCAGCCCTATATTTATCCTTTATTTTTGAAACAGGGTCAAATCAAGTTGCAGAAGGCCTCACTAAGTAACTGAGGTTGGTCTGAACTTGTGATTCTCCTGTCTCAGCCCTCCAAGTACCGGGATTACAAATGTGTGCTACCACACCTGGCTTGCATGCATATATTTTTGTTCTGATTCATTTTTGGTTTTGTCTCTGATTTTTGTTTTTTCTAACTAGAAGCATTCTAGGCCCCTGATCTATGGGGTTTTTTTCACCTTTCTATTTTTACTCAACAGGTATTTAAGGGTTAATTCTCTGCTTGGTATCCTAGGAAAGAAGAGATAAACAGCAGTGATGGCTGGGGTGTTTGTGCTCCACTGGAAGACAAAGTGGTCACCTAAATAAATTTGATTCAGTGTCACCCATGCCTGACAGACACTGCCAGCTGTATAGGGTTCTTCCATGTGTGTGGCACCTGGCTTCATTCTGGGCAGTGTGTGTGTGTGTGTGTGTGTGTGTGTGTGTGTAACTCTCTTGCCCTCTACCTGTTAATGTTGTTTATTACGTTACATGTGTAAATATGTTTTTCTACATGGTACCAATTTAGCAAACACTCATCAATTTTTTTTTTTTTTTGCGGGTATGCGGATGGAATCCAGGGGCATTTGACCTCCAAGCTATATCCCCTGTCCTATTTTTTATTTTGAAACAGGGTGTCACTAGGTTGCAGAGGGCCTCACTAAGTAGCTGAGGCTTTCCGCGAACCACAATCTTCCAGTCTCAGCCTTCCAAATGTTAGGATTATAAGCATGTGCCACCACGCCTGGCTAACACCCATCAAATTTTAAGAAAACACAAAATCAAATGCCTCTGAGTTCATGTGACTTAAATGAGTCTAACAACTGAGTAAATCCAAGATTTGTTCATGACATTAAAGTAAAAATGTCCTTAAAATTATTAACACATACCCTTTCTCCTAAGTCAATAGCTATCAACATTATGTTTATTTCCGGAAGAGGTTCCAGACACAATGTTCCTTGTTTTGAAAGGTTTCTCCCCACCTTTGGCAAAAGGGGGAGGGGCTTGTGAACATTAATAATATTTATCTAATGTCTTGATTTTGCAGATGAAATCTATAATGTAATTATTAAATTAGGTAAATATAAAATGTAATTGATGCTTTAAATGCTCTTGGCTTCTTTGGATCTACAATAACATTTCAGTCAAGTTAGTGGGCTTCTAAATTGCCAGTACATTAAAAAACAATATTGTAAATGGTTTTGTTTAGAAGTTGTTCACTAAAAGGCAGAGTTTGGATCAAAATGTAATGCTGAGGCAGTCTGGGCTCAGGTCAGTGTGTGACGCTGTAACCACAGCTCTGATGGGCTCAAGTCAGGATGTAATTTTGTATACTTTGTTTTGATGGGAAAAACTGTCTAGTTTCTTTTACCTAAATACCCTAACTTCCCTATGAATTTAGAAACAATGATCAAACCAATGAAACACTTCTTAACAATTTTTAGAAAAATTTCAAAACCTCTAGGAAGAGGACAAATTTGATTGGTTCACATGCTAAACATCTCAAGGCTCTTTCCCTTACTGGTCATCATCCTAGGAACAACAAATGGCCACTAGAGGAAAATGAAAACAATGACACTATATTACAGCCAGATCTGTTTTACAGAAAGAAAGTAAGGCATTTAAAGTTTATATTAAGTAAAGATTCAAAGTTACGCCAGCAAAGTATCTGGCCACACTAACAGATAATTAAATGTCTTATCACCAGAGTCCAAAAGACAAAAGAAAACCCAATAAATAAGAGGAACTTTCTGTAGGTATAAGGATAATATAATAAAGAAAGTTAAAGAGAGATATGCTTTTAGTTGTAAATAATGTATAAAAATAAAATGTATAAGAAAGTTTAAATGTGTAATAAGGTTGGTTACAATGAAGAAAAATTATTAAAAGATTTTTTTTAAAGTCACATTAAATGGATTGATTGTATGTATTCCACATATTTAAAAAATTTTGGTTTTCTTAAAATATTAAGTCTTAAAATATCTGCTTTTGGTAAAATTTTACAAGAACACACCTAAAGGGCAAAATTTACATTTGTGTGTGTGTGTGTGGTACTGGGGATTGAATCCAGGGACATTCTACCTCTGAGCTAAACCACCAGCCCAATTTTTAATTCTTTACTTTGAAACAGAGTCTCACTAAAATACTGAGGACTTCACTAAGTAGTTGAGGGTGGCCTCAAACTGCAGTCCTCCTGTATCAACCTCCCAAGTACTGGGGTTACAAGCATGTATCACCACACCTGCCCTTACATTTTTTAAAAATAATTTTCTAGCTGGGTGTGGTGGTACATGCTTGTAATCCCAGTACTTGGGAGGTTGAGACAGAAGGATTTTGCAGGTTCAAGGACAGTCTCAAAAAAAAAAAAAAGATAATTTGCTGTGTTTCCTGATACATACATGCATGCATTCATACATACATACATACATACATACATATGCACATTTATATTATACATATACACATATGCACACTTATACATGTATACGTATACACATGTATACTTTTTTCTTTTTTTAATATTTAAATATTTCCTTTATTTTATTTATTTATTTTTTTATTGGTGCAATGTATTCATACATCATAATGGTATAAATAAAATGCTTTTGTATACATACATGCACATATTGCCCAGTTAGCCCCTACCCGATCCCCACCCTGTTCCCTCCCCATCCCTCCTTCCCATGGTTGGGTTAGTGGTTGACATCTAGTTTTATAGCAATTTATCCAATATTAACAATGATAATCTCAAATAACAGTTTCATTTGTCTGATACCAAGCATTTGATGACTTAAAGATAACATTTCAATATTTCTTTTTGCTTTCTTTCTTACCAGAGAATATTTTTTTTATTTTTTTAGGTGAAACTATCATACATTTATTTATTTATTTCTCAGAAAAAAACTATCCTTATATGGAATATGGACTCTAGATACCCAAAACAATCTCGAAGAAGAACAAAGCTAGAAGATGTATTTTCTGATTTCAAACCATATATAGCTACAATAATTGAAACAGTGTAGTACTGTTCTAAAGGCAGATATATAAACCATTGGAGTTAAATAAAAGCCTAGAGATAAATTCTTCCATATATTGTCAAGTTATTTTTGACATGGTTTCCACGAACATTTGATGGAGGAAATACTAATCTTTTAACTAAATATTGTTGAAAAATAATAATTACATGAAAAAGAATAAAATTGCACCCTTACCTAACACCATATACAAGTATTAACTCAAAATAGATAAAAGACCTAAATATAAATCTTAAGATTATAAATTTTAGAAGAAAATCTAGGTCATAAAACCTCACAACATTGAAATTGGCAGTGATTTTTTGGATATCACTTGGATTTCAATGGCACAGGCAACAAAAGGGTAAACAAACTCCCTAAAAAATAAAAAAAAAATATTGTATATCCAAAGACAATGTAAACAGAGTTAACAGTTACTAATAGAATAGGATAAAATATTTCCAAATGCTATATCTGAAGGTATATTAATATTCCAACTAGAAATCCTAAAAATTAGCAACAATAAAAGCAAACAATACAATTTAGAGATAGGTAAAAGACTAACATAAATAATGAATCTCCACAGATAACCAATCTTAGTTGTCTGTTGGATGGAAAATCTTGTTTCTCTGGTTCTGGTGTGTGTTACCTATTTCTTTTTTGTAGTTAATCTCTTTGAGTATTTTCTCTAGCACTGGTTTTGAAGACATAAATTCCTTCAGTTTCTGTTTGTTGTGGAGGTTTCTTATTTCCCCATCTAATTTGATAGAAAGTTTTGCTGGGTAGGAAATTTTTGGCTGGAAGTTGTTTTCTTTCAGAGTTTGGAATATGTTACTCCAAGCCCCTCTGGCTCTCATGACTTGGTTTGGGAAGTCTGGAGTTATTCTAATTGGTTTGCCTCTGAATGTCACTTGGCCCTTTGTTTTTGTTGCCTTTAAGATTCTCTGCTTGGCTTCCACATTGGTCATTTTGACAATTATGTGGCGTGGGCATCCTCTTCTCTGATCCTCTCTAAAGGGAGTTCTATAAGTTTCCTGGACCTGTGTATCGACCTCTTGCTCTACGTTTGGAAAATTTTCTGCTATTACTTCCTTGAAAAGATTGTTGATCCCTTTGGTTTCACCTTCTTTTCCCTCCTCTATTCCAATTATTCTTAGGTTAGCTCTCTTGAAATGGGCCCATATTTCTTCAATGTCAGATTCCTGCTGTCGGATTTTTTTTTTCTAAATTAGAAACTATGCTTTCATTTTTTGAATGATCATCTTCTAGGAGTGAGATTCTATTTCCATGTGGTCTAATCAGTTGTTTGTACTTTGAATTGAGGCCTTTACTTCATTAATTGCATCCTTTATCTTTTTTTGGCTCTCTCTGAATTATTTTTGAAACACTTCTATTATTTCTATAGTTGTTTTCCTGATTTGATCTTCTAGAAATCTCTGAATTTCTGTTTTATTGGGTTCTGATGTTGTGGGGTTGTGGGCATTCCTTGCTCCATTGTTATTCCTCTTTCCCATGATTTTGGAAGTTTGTGCCTTCTCAGTCACCACTACTCCTTTACTGGGTTGTATCGCAGAGTCTCAGACCTGGCACTCAATCGAGGCTGCTTTAGACCATGGGGGGTGCCAGGTTGGGCGTTCTCCTATGGTGTGATATCTCTGCCACTGCCACTCCCCCACTGGGTCAAGTCCCTGGGAATACAGACCTGGGATTTTTCCTCTAGGGGCTACAATTTGATTCACTGTTGTTGAGTACGCAGATGGAGCTGTCGTGGACTCGGTGAATTCGCTGCTGCTGCCGCCGGTGGCAATATGGTGCCGCTGCCACGCCCTCGGCCATGAGGCTGGCGTATTTCTTTTCTGTTTTTGAGCTCCGCTCTAAGTCCCTGCAGGGTGTGCTGAGCCCAGCCTCTGGGAGCTTTAGATGCTCCCTGCGCCGAGAAATCTGTCGAATTCCTCCCGGCTGATCCGCAGCAGCTCACCTCAGCTTACTGTCCGCCACTCCTCTCTGGAGCCTGGTGAGCTGTTGAGTGTGTTGGTCTGGTGCCATCCGGTGAATTCATTGCTGCCGCCGGCAGTAAGGTGCTGCTGCCGCGTCCTCAGGCGTGAGGCTGGCTTATCTCTTCTCTGGTTCTGAGCTCCGTTATGAGTCCCCTTCTCTCGGGAGCCTGGTGCTGCAAGGGAAAATGGCGCCCACCGCTTCGCACCACGGCTCCGGCTGCAGCACTGTGGTCTGGTTTCTGGTGTCTCGTTTTTCCAGCTCTCTTTTTCTCTGTCCCTTGAAATTACAGTTTTTGTTTCTCTGCTGATGGTGTTTTCTGGCTATGAAAGGCGTTGATTTTGTGGTAATAGAGATTGGTTGTTAGCAGGGCTCGTAAGCCCCACTTTTCTCCGTCGCCATCTTCCCGGAAGTCTCGATTTTTTTCTTTTTTGTGGTACCGGGAATTTAACCCAGGAGCATTCCACCTCTGAGCTACTCCCCCAACCCTATGTTTTATTCTTTATTTTGAAACAGGGTCTCACTAAGTTGTGGAGGGTCTCACTAAGTAGCTGAGGTTGGCCATGAACCTGAAATCTTCCTGTCTTAGCCTCCCAAGTACTGGGATTACAAGCAGGTGCTACCATGCCCAACTCCTGCTATATATTAACAATAATGTTTTAAATATTTATGTTCTCAAAATCTGTAAGATTTCTAAAATACAAAATATAAGCTAATGGCATCTAAATAAAACAAAATTGCCTTTCCAGGTTTATACTTATTTGTTTCTAATTGTACTATGACCATCGTGTGTGTGTGTATGTGTGTGTGTGTGTGTGTGTGTGTGTTACTGGGGATTGAACCTGGGGGCATTTTATCTCCCAGCTATACCTCTAGCCCTATTTTTTATTCTTTGTTTTGAAACAGGGTCTCACTAAGTTGTGAAGGGCCTCACTAAGCACCTGAGGCTAGCCATGAACCTTAATTCCTCCTGTTTCAGCCTCCCAAGTATTAAGTTTACAAGCATGCACCATCATGCCCTGCTCTATGACCATCTTCTTTATGTGTGACCCTGGGTCTTTGGCCCTACCAGACATAAATGGGAGTAATCATTAAAAAAGAAAAAGAAAAAGAAAAGATATTGCAAAAGGGAGGCCCTGATAGCCACCATCCATCCATGGCTACTAAGAGTGTTTTTGAGAGCAGCAATGTTTGAGTATCAGTGGTACTGAGAGTACAAGAGAAGCTATATGGGACCCCACAAAATATCATCCACAACACTGGACAAAGAGTGGGAGGAGAAGCAACAGGTAGGAAAGGGTGAATTGAGGCAGAGGAAAGATGGCAAAGCCTCACGCTCATAGAGACATTCCCCAGTGGACAGTGAGGCCACTCTCACCAAGCCCACAGACAAGCACCTAGCCAAATGCCCCCTTTAGTTTCTATTATAAGGTGCAAGGAAGGAGAGCAACTTTCTAAGCACAATCCAATTACTCCCTTTCTCTCTTAGATGGGATCTCAGCTGTCCAAGGTGGAAGCTCAAACTCCCCTGGCATGTATTCTCCAACACTGGAATGAGTTTGACCCCCAGACCCTAGAGAAGGCTCTCATTTTTTTTAAACTCAAATATGGCCACAATACTCACTGGGGGATGAAGAAACCTGAATACCTCAAGGAAGCCTAATTTATAATACCATTCTGCAGTTAGATCTATTTTATGAGAAGGAATCACTGGGGTGGTGGCATGCTCGTAGTCCCAGTACTGAGAAGGCTGTGACAGGAAGATCACAGGTTCATGGCCAGCCTCAGCTACTTAATGAGGCCTTTGCAACTTAATGAAATCCTGATTCAAAATAAAAAATAAAAAATAGGGCTGGGAGTGTCACTAAAAGGTAGAATGGCCCTGGGTTCAATCCTCAGTACTGCAAAAATAAATAAATAAATAAATAAATAAATAAATAAATAAATAAATAAATATTTTTTTAAGAAGGAGGACAAGTGGACGGGAGGTGGCCTATATTTAACTATTCTTTTACCTCCAGGAACACCCAGACTTATTTAAAGGCTGCAGAGTTAGGACAATCAGTTAAGACAGAATTTAGAAATGAATTGGCCCAGTAGAAACAAAATAACAGCTTTATAGCTCCAGAGTCCCCTCTAACACACATAAGACCATACCAAAACAGGCCCCCTCCATACCAAGATGCTGTCCAGCACACACTGGAGGCCCAGAAAATACCCAATACCAAAAAAAGGCAGCCAGGGCTAAGGGAACAGAGGACAATGTGACGGGGAGGCTTTGGACCCAGAATTGTCCATAAGTCATTCACACTAGCTGAGTTAAAGAAAATTTAAAAAGGCTCTGGCAGCTTTACTACCCAGCTTTACTGCCAACCCTGACCAATATATACAGGCCTTTGAGCTACTGATCTCCTTATATGACCTCACTTAGAAAGATACAGAGCTGCTACTATTCAAATCCTAGTATCTGTAGAAAGGGAGCAAGCTTATCAGGGAGCCCAGGAGTAGGTAACAATTATTATTTATATTGTACACTAAAGAACTAAAAAAGACTAAAGTTATAATCACACATCAAGGCCCAAATGAATCTCCAGTGACCTTCCTGAAAGACTTAGAGAAGCCATGGTTAACTTCACTAATCTGAACCCAGAATGAACAGAGGATGAGGTCATCCTCAGAGACAATATTTTAATACAATCTGTACCACATGTAAGGAGGAAATGCCAAAAACTGGTGGATCCATAAGATCCACTTTATTTTTTTTATTTATTTTTTATTTATTTATTTATTTTTGCGGGTCTGGGGAGGGAAGCCAGGGGCATTCAACCTCCGTGCTACACCCCCTGCCCTATTTTTTATTCTTTGTTTTGAAACCGGGTCTCACTGAGTGGCAAAGGGCCTCCTCACTAAGTAGCTGAGGCTGTCCATGAACCGCGATCCTCCGGTCTCAGCCTCCTGAATGCTGGGATTACCAGTGTGTGCCACCATGCCCGGCTCATAAGATCCACTTTAGACCAACTATTGTAGACTCCCAATTTGGTGTGATATAACAGGGGCTTGGAAAAGGAAAAACAGAAGGAGAAATTCCATAGAAAAATCCTGGTTGTCATGAAAATAGACACTAATCCACAGGAGCCCAGGCTCAGGTCTGCTTCAAGTATGGGAAGCCAGGGCATTTCAAGCATGAACGTACTCCACAAAGAGGCCACAAATGCCCTCCAAAGCCCTATGCACAATGCAGAGGGGGCCATTGGAAGTCTGAGTGGCCCCAGATCTGAAGAGATCTGGCATCCTTGACTCTAAACCCCAATGATGGGTTCCAAAGTCACCTCTCTAGGCTCCCACCACCTGGGTTGAGACTAAAAATCTTGGGCAACCCTAAAAGTGGATTCATAGCCTATCCAGTTCATCATGAACACAGATGCCAAATTCTCCATGCTGCCTTTCTCCCCTGGTCCAAAATCCTCTCATAAAGTACAAAATTAACCTGCCCCTGGTGTGACCTCCACTTCTGTCATTCCTTCTTAGCAATACTAGAAACCCTAGATTCACTGTTGGAGAGATATATAAGGTCAAAAACCAAGGTAGAACTAGTTCTCCCTTTGGAATCAGATGGTGCTTCCCTTTGACTGTAATAGACATCAACCCAACAGTATGGACAGATGGCAAAGGTTTGGGATGGGTTCTCTCCACCTGTCATCATTAAGCTGAAAGACTCATCCTTTCTCCTAGAAAAAGCAGTATCCCTTCAGACCTGAGGTAAAGGCAGAACTGTTTCCCACTGTAAGCCACTTAAGCTTAAGCTTATTGGTAGGATGTGTCAGCCCCTATAATACCCCTATCCTGGGCTTAAAAAAAAAGGAAAAGATAAATGGTTTATGGCATAAGATCTCACAATTATTAATGAAGCAGTAGTACTCTCCATCTGGTGATCCTAAATCCTTATACTTTATTGTCTCAGGTGGTCAGTGGAGCATAATGCTATTTTGTGCTAGTTTCAAAAGACCTCCCAAGACTATACACTCACCCAATTTTGCTTCTCTTTATACTACCTTGTTTTTCTTATCCTTCGGGATTTACCCTCTGTCCATACTTCCCATACCAGATAAACAAGAGAGTAGTGGAGCAATTCACTTTAGGCCTTTTCTAATTATATATTCAGTGGCTAACAGATGCTAACAGCCTCCAGTTATAGTGGCTTAAGCTATTTCCCAGCATTATATTGTTGGACTAACTGTAGCCTCTGTTGGATCTGTCATATGGACAAGAGATTCTGTGACAATATTTTCCTATAAGATTTATCATACTAGATTTAGAAGCCTGAGAGATCAACCAAAGCATTCTAATACTAATTTTTCATTATTCTGCCTCAAGCCACTTTAGATAATGGTAATTCTAAATGTACTAAAACACAAAAGAAAAACCCTAATGATGTAATACACAGAGAGTCAACATAAATCTTTGTTTAAATCACTACAAAGCCTATTCCTGCTCTTCACAGTACTAACATGGCACAAAATTTACTAAACACATGTCTGTGTATTTTCTTTCTTTCTTTCTTTCTTTCTTTCTTTCTTTCTTTCCTTCCTTCTTTCTTTCTTTCTTTCTTTCTTTCTTTCTTTCTTTCTTTCTTTCTTTCTTTCTTTCTTTCTTTCTTTCTTTTGGTGGTACTGGGGTTCCTGGAAGCCCTTCTACCTCTGGGCTACACTCCCACGGGCTACACTCCCAGACCTATTTTTTAATACGTTTTTATGTGGAAACAGGGTCTCTTAAGCCAGCGCGGCTAGCTTTGAACCTGTGCGATCCTCCTGTCTCCGCCTCCCAAGCACGGAGATTACAAGCGTGCGCCACCATGCCCGGCTTCTCTGTGTATTTTCAAGCCCAAATGGGCTAAATCCTAACCTCGTATTTAATTAGTCTTGGTCTAACTGAACGAGAAATTAAAAACCAAACAAATCTTAACCTAACATCCCGCCTTTTTTTTTTTCTTTTTTTGTTTTTTTTGTTTTTTTTGTTTGTTTGTGGGTCTGGGATGGAATCCAGGGGCATTTGACCTCCAAGTTACACCCCCAGCCCTATTTTTTATTCTTTATTTTGAAACAGGGCCTCACTGAGTTGCAGAGGGCCTCAATAAGTAGCTGAGGCTGTCTGCAAATTGCAATCCTCAGGTCTCAGCCTCCTGAATACTGGATTACAAGCGTGTGCTACCACGCCTGGCTCCCTTTTGGGTTTTAATAGCTACACTTATGATGTTCATAAGACACAGGTTTCAGGAGACACCATTTTAATCTCAATAATTGTTCCAGGAGATTTTTTGTGTATAGGACCAGTTGAAAAGACAAAGTTTGACCACACCAGAGATCACCTTGTAGCCAAGAGATTTATTGGAGGGGCTGGTATGAAAGGAAGAAAGAGATAGAGAGAGACAGACAGACAGACAGACACAGAGACAGAGACAGAGGGGAAGAGAGAGAAAGAAGAATCCAGGAAGAGAGGGAGCATGTGCTGGGATCAGGGTTATATAGGGGCTTGGGGTTACGGATTGGGGGCTAATAGATTAGGAGAAATGCCCTTTGAACTAATTGGCTAGAGTCCCATGGGAGGGGGTTGTGCGGCCAGGTAATTGGCTCGGGGTCAGCGGGGAATGTCCCTTTCACTGATTGGCCAAGGGCACCAGGAGGGGGCAGTTCTCCCAGGTAAGTGATCAGGTGCAGTCAGAGGGGGATGGTAGCTTAACTGGTCAGACCAGGGCCTTTCAGGAGACTTAGCTTATGGGGGGGGGGGTCTGAAGTAAGAATCTAATTCATCTAACACCAGTGTCATGAAACCTTACATGTAATTATACAATAGATAGTCCAGTGGCAACAACAGAAATAAATTTACCCTTAGATTGGTCAATCTTTTAATTTCTCTTATTCCACCAATCCTAGGGGATTTTAGGGTTGCTGTTATACTGGCAAACTTGGAATGATTCTGCCTTCTTCATTATCATCAGCTCATTCAAAGCTATGTGTTACCTACCCCCAATTGTAATAGCAATTTACACCTTTGGTTTCCAGGTTTTGTTGCAGGATTGACAGATGCTTTGTTGACTATCCTTGGGTTAATA
This sequence comes from Muscardinus avellanarius, assembly GCF_963383645.1. Classification (NCBI taxonomy): domain Eukaryota; kingdom Metazoa; phylum Chordata; class Mammalia; order Rodentia; family Gliridae; genus Muscardinus; species Muscardinus avellanarius. The sequence continues at coordinate 31,426,334 of NC_137804.1, read as the reverse complement.
ATAGATGCTTATATCCAAATAAATCAATTGCTTGTTTAATCACCTAAACTGCTAATGATATTACCTTGATTTTAGCAACCATGAATAAGGAACTAAGATAAGGTACTATTCAAAGTTATTGTTCAAGATGTGTGTTCTTCCAGCCAGTTCTAGAAAAAATTAAACATCTAAAAAAAGTTGTAACTTTTTAAAGTCCAGGCCACTGTAAAACTTGGATAGGTGATTTTAATTTGTTTCTTACTTCGTTAAAGAGTTTAAAAATTGTTTCAAAATATAAAGTAAAAAAAATTAAAAAGAAACTAGTGTGTAAAAATGAGAGAGAGGTGTGAAAAGATACATGGATATAAAAAGTTTTTGGCAAGAAAGGATAAAATGAAAAGAGAATATTTTGAGAATAAGAAAGCATTATCATACAGTTAAGTTTATTCTAAAATTGCCCCAAATGGAAAAAGAAAACTAGGATAAAATCAAAAGGCTAAAATCAAGTCATGGAAGGTTTAAGTATATCACAAAATATTTGTGAAGGATAAAGCTCATAGAAAGAATGTTGTATATGTGATAAAGATAGATTGTATTTAAAAATTAGTTTAAAAGTTTCCAGTGAGGTTCTCTCTCTTGGGACCACTGGTTGCCATTCTGCTTATACTCATGTTTGGACTATGCCTGATAAATCTTGGAGTCAGTTTTGGTTTTCAGTAGGCTTAAAACTATCAGACTTCAAATGGTACTGCAAATGGAACACAAGATGAGCATCTACTAGAGCCCCTTGGATGCTCGGGTGACATGAAATGTCAGCTGATCTAATTCCCCCAGGACAAGCTGCTTTCATGTACCCTAAAGGCTAGAGCCCCACATCAACCCCCTTCAGCACGGAAGTAGTCATAGAGACTTCAATGATCCCATTTCTTTGCCTATGGATACAAGCAAGCTAATAGAAGAGGGGGAAATGATCTAGTTATGGATGATTTCATACCATGTCATGTCCTGAAGAAAAGCAGGCTCTTTTTTTTTTGTTTGTTACTGAGGACTCAACCCAGGGACATTCTACTTCCAACCCCACCCCAGCCCTCTTTGTTATTTCTTCTCTTCTTTTCTTTTTTTTTTTTCTTTTCTTTTCTTTTCGTGTGTGTGTGTGTGTGTGTGTGTGTGTGTGTGTGTGTTACTGAGGGTGGAACCCAGGGGCTTTTCTACCTCTGGGTTACACTCCCAGACCTATTTTTTATACTTTATTTAGAAACAGGGTCTCACTAAGTTGCCAAGAGCCTTACTAAGTTGTCTCAGCCTCCCAGAGCTGGGATTATAAGCGTGCACTACCACACCCAGCTTATTATTCCTTATTTTGAAACAGGGTCTCACTAAATTGTGGAGGGCCTAAGTAAGTAAGGCTGGCCACAAACCTGTGACCCTCCTGTTTCAGCCTCCCAAAACTGGGCTTACAAGTGTGTGCCACCCCACTTGGCTCAGAGCTGGCATTAAGAAGGCTAAAACAGGCTGCTTCCTACTCTTCCCAGTCTGCTCTTTAAGCTTCTGTCCTGCTCGATCCGCATGACAATGAAGATAAGATGAAGGCCAGCACTAAGAAGTTACAAACCTTAAACTTAGAAGACCATGGCCTGGAAAGAGCTGAAAAAAAATATCCTCTCACTTAGATGCTGACAAAGTGTGGGCTATTGACCTGGGAATGTGGCAACCCAGATAAGAAAGACCAGATGGACAAATCCTATTTGAAATCTGGATGCCCTGGGGGGCAGCAGCACTCTGCCCCATTGCATTCTCCTTGGAGTGTGATGCTTTTCTCTCCTCCTCCCATCTCTTTGAGACACAATGCTGTTACTCTTGCATATATATATATATATATATATATTGCCATACACTAAATTCAATTGCTTGTCCTGGGTCTTTATTTCCTGCCCCATGATATCTATCTGGGCTGAGGAAAAGAACTCACAGCATCCTCCACCAAAACTGTAACAGTAGGAGCTGATTTTTTTTTTTTTTGGTACTGGTGATGGAACCCAGGGGCACTCTACCTCCAAGATACACCCTAGCCCTATTTTTTTTTTTTATTATTTATTTTAAAACAGAGTCTCACTGATTTGCAAAGGGCCTCACCAAGTAGCTGAGGCTGTCTGCAAACTGTGATTTTCCTCTCTCAGCTTCCCAAATGCCAGGATATTTAATAGCCAGGATCAATAGTTCATATCAAGGGCTTTGAAAATGTCCTCACGCTGTGACTTAGTAATTCTGCCTCTAGGAGGATTGTACTAAGGGAATAATCAGAGATTTGTGCAAAGATATAATACTTGAGGACAAACATCTAATACCCAAGGAATTAGACAAAATGTGGTATAATCATAATTTTTTGCTATGTTAGAAATCAGGTTATTAGCTGGGCTAAGTGGCACACATTTGCAACTGATGTGCTTAAGAAGGTGTCTCTCATGTGCTCTGGGGTTGCTGTCTTGCTGAAATAAAAAAATGAGATGGCAGACAGCAAGTGCAGCACTCAGATGAAGTTTAGTTAGAAAGCATAACATTCAAAGCTTAAGCAAAAGCAGAAAGCCCAATCAAAGAAGGTGACCGAGAATGCCAAAAATCATCTTTAATCTATGGATGTTTATCAAGATATTAACCTATTGAGTTTCTCTATGTTCCTGTGTATGTGCATTGCCCAGCAGGTATACATTGAATCATTGTCCAGCAGGGCTTGGCAACCCTAACTCACATCCTGGGCATTTTTTGAACTTAAACTTGTTTTAATCCTTGCTGATATTCTTATTGAGTTATTTTTTCAGTTTTAGCTTCCTCACAGACTATATCTGTATGAAATTTTCCCAGAATCTCTTCCTCTCTGCCTACATTGTCATAAATCTTCATAATCCCAGTAATTGAGAGGCTAGATCACAAGGATCACAGGTTTGAGGCCAGCGTGTGGTAACTTAGCAAGACCACGTCTCAAGATAAAGAGTAAAATAGGGTTGGGGGTATAGCTCATATGTAAAATGGCTTTGGGTTCAATCCTCAATGCCACAAAAAGGGAAGGGGAACATGGTGTTTAGGTTCATGGTAGAACATTCCTGGGTTCAATCCCCAGTACTTAAAAAAAAAAAATCAGATTATGCCGGGTGTGGTGGCGCACACTTGTAATCCCTGTGCTTGGGAGGCGGAGACAGGAGGATCGCACAGGTTCGAAGCCAGCCGCGCTGGCTTAAGAGACCCTGTTTCCAAATAAAAAAAATACAATAAAATAGGTCTGGGAGTATAGCCCGATAGAAGGGGTTTCCAGAAACCCCAATACCACCAAAAAAAAAAAAATCAGATTATTGCTGGGGTGTACCTCCATTACAAAGCACAGGCTTAGCAGGCACAAGGCCTTTGGTTCAATCCCCAGTACCCTAAAAACAACATAAACAAACAAACAAACAAAAAATAGACTATTTGCCAGGGTCCAGCCCTAGCAGAAGTCGGGGTTTGTGTGGTTGGTGAGAGAAGAGTCGAGGTTGCGAGAGAAGACGCTGACACACAAGATCAGATGCAAGCTTCTCTAACTTTATTCAGGACGTGTTACAGTTTTTATCCTACCTTTCTTGGCAGGATATACAAAACCACAATCATTCAAGCAGAAAACTTCAAGGACAGAAAAAATCTTTAACAACCTTCAGGGCAGGGCGCCAGACATTTAATGAATCACAGAAGGTATGTTTTGCCTCATATCATAAATGAATCACAGAAGGTATGTTTTACCTCATATCATAAATGAATCACAGAAGGTATGTTTTACCTCATATCATAAATGAATCACAGAAAGTATGTTTTGCCTCATGTCATAAAGTCAGCCTGAACTTAATTTTATATGTTGGTCCAGACTTTGTCCTTGGGAAAAAGATCCTTGATGACTGAGTGAGTCTCTTACACATCGCTGCCCATTTGTTTTAGTTATAATGCTTATACATAAAATTCCAGTCACACATATTAATTCAAAATATTTTTAAATACTTCTTTTTAAGGGGGAAGGGCTAGTTTTTCTTGCGGGGGACTCGAGCCTTTGCAGGTCCCCTGGCTGAGCCTTTGCTCCAGGCTTGCACAAGATGCTGTAGCAACTATTTGACAATATTTAATGGCTCTAGGAAATGCTCTTGTTATAATAGTAAGTGAAAAAGCAATATATGTATCTGTTTGATCCCAATATGTCTACAAGGAAAAATACAAAAAGGAAACAACAAAATGTTTTGTTATGGTGTGGGATGATATGGTTTTGGGGAAACTGTCCCCGAGGACCCCTGCTAGGGTTCCAGACACAATTTCCCTCAAAACACACAAAAAAACCTGAAACAAAAACCGTGGGTTTTTTGTCCTGTGCTAATGGTAAATAGACATTAGCCCGGACTCTTGCTGAAGATTTAAAGTTTATTAAAAAGACAGAAATACCGAAGACAGTTAAAACCTCATGTCATTCAGAAATGGCACAGGGTGGGGGGCGATTCGAGCAAATTCACCAAAAATCCCTGCATGCTGAGTGTTCTTATCCCGACCAAGTCTGCGGCAGGTCCTTTGATATGTAGATATGCTGCCCTATCTCTAGCCCAGGTATCAGCTGTCTCCATCCCAGCCAGACCCGCCTCCTCTGAGGAGGGGGGAGCTCTGTCTCAGACCCCACACTTTTGTTACACTCCCAAGATGTGTTAAGTTGCTTATCTGGGATCTGGGATTCCCTCCCATCCTTGTGGAACTCTGCCTCTCTTTAGAATTGTAAAAAGGCCCTTTTCCTGAGGAACTTTGCTTCTTTTTAGAAATGTAAAAAGGCCCTTTTCCCTGATGCTCCTGGCTTTCTTTACTACCAAAGATATATTTTTAAAATTGGAAATCTTTCCCACTACTGGTACATTAATACATTTTGAAACCTCTTCCCAATACTGGCACATGTTTCCTCTAGGAAACAGAATCATGATAATTTATTTATTCATGCTTTTCTGTATTTTTCAGAATGTCTCTAATAAACATGCTTTTATTTTTATGACTAGAGAAAATGTTATTCAAACAGGGTCCGGTGCTCTAACAAATCCCCCATTCTATAATACAAATTTCTGTGAGTAAGAAGGGGGATCTAGCTGCTGGAGCTTTTGGATACTGGTTTCAGTTTAGCTCCATTTTTCACTGTATTCTGTATAAACACACAACCTAATGCTTTAGTAAGAAAACTCAACTTTCTGTATCTTACAATAAATTTCAGATACCCCACGGAAGGCATTCTGATGAGTTTCCAAACTAGATATGTTTTCTCATTTAAGATGATGTGATTAGAGCATGATATAATTCTGGGTTTGTAATTTTTTCAAATAATGGCAATAATGTTCTTATTCAAACTGTTACTTGAGGATTGATACTAACTGTTAGTTGATACTATCAACTAAACTGTTGATACTAAGCACCTATGAATGATAACCAGAAAATAAGCAGTGTTCTTTTCCTCCAATACTTTTTTAGGAGGATAGGAAAAGAGTGTCTCAGAGACAATGACTCCAAGGTGGTTTTTTGTTTGTTTGTTTGTTTTTGTTGGTACTGGGGTTCCTGGACGCCCTTCTACCTCTGGGCTACACTCCCAGACCTATTTTATGCTTTTTATTTAGAAACAGGGTCTCTTAAGCCAGCACAGCTGGCTTCGAACCTGCGCCATCCTCCTGTCTCCGCCTCCTAAGCAGGGGGATTACAAGCATGCGCCACCACGCCTGGCTCCAAGGCAGTTTTTACTGAGTACCAGAAATGAAGCACCAGCCACCATGGGAGAATAAAAAAGAAAAGAGTAAAGACAAAATGGACTACAGGGAAACTCATGGAAGAGTTGGGTTTCAGTGAGGTACTTAAAAAGAAAGAGAATTTCATTTGTTCTTTTAGAAAATCCCTTACTGAGCACACACTACATGCCAGACACTGTTACTGTGTTAGGTCCAGGGGAGTGCTTTTTTTTTTTTTTTTTTTTTTTGAGCTAAGTTTCTGAGGCTGGTCTCAAACATGCAATCCTCATGTCTCAACCTTTCAAGTACTGGGATTATAGGTGTGTACCACTGATAAGTAAAATAAAAAATTAAATGCGAGTAAAATAAAAATAAGTGAGTACGGCGGAGTGTGAAAAACACGAGAGAGGTCCGGTACACGTGGCATGTAAAGTTTTAATGGCACGGCTCTCCCGGGGATCAGGGCGAGGCACCGTGGGGCCCGCGCACCTGTCCGAAGCTAGAGGACGCGGGCTCTCCTTTTAAAGGCATGCATCTCGCGAGATGGGGGTTTACTCGCAGGAATGCCCAATTCTCGCGGGGGTTTCAGCCCCTCCCTTGCCCTGCAGAGGTCATGTGACACAAAGTCACATGAGTGCAGGACCCAACTTAACATTCCGGCCTTTTGATGGTAGGGATAATGGATGACGATTGGACCCTCTAGCTTCTTCCTGCTGTCAAGGGGCGTCGTCAGGGGCCCCAGGCCGGGAGGAGTCGGGAGTCCAGTCCCCCAGAAGGGGGTGCAGGTGGGTGCATAGCTGCAGTGCGAATTGGAGGTTACCCTGGACAGCTTAGTGATGTGCGCTTGAGGAGGCTTGAACAGGCAAGGGCTATTAAAGAAAAAAACAAATCATGAGATTGAGCAGGCGACCAAAAAGGAGACTGGCTTACTCAGTACCTGGAGAGCTACCCTGAGCTGGCAAAGAGGATGGAGGTTGAGGGATCCAGGAGCCATCAGTCTTTAGCCAGGCTGAGTAGGGCCAGCGGCGGGGCCTGGTCTGGAAAGGTGCTCCCCCTGTGTTGAGGCACCTGGGGCTCACCCTTTTCCAAGGGCACTGTTCCAGTGGCCCTCCTGGCCACACGCCGAGCAGTCTGATTGGTAGGCGTGGCTTTGCCCCACTTGAGGCAGGCTCCTGGAGGTAGTTGTTGTTGCAGTCCTCCACACCTAGGTGGCGCTCCAGGGGGCTGAGCCGCCACCGCCAGCCGAAGGGCAGCTACCAGGGATCTGCTTTTTGGCAAAGTCGGAGTGTATGCTCCATTTCCGCCTGTTTCTCTCTGGAATTAAAACTTAGATGCTATGTTAAGGTTCTGTCAGCTGCGACGGACCTATACTCACAAAGAGCACGTCCTGAGACGGGTGTCCAGCAAGAATGGCAACGCGGACTCCACACGGGCAGACAGAATGTCGCCCCAGCCCCGGCCTGTCGTTTCCCGCAGCACCTAGGGCGCGCCCGAGCGGGCCACCCAGCAAAATTGCAGTCTGGCGCAGGCCAAGATGGTGACTGTGACATCATCAGGCAGTGACTATGCGCCATCACAAAATGGCAGCTGGCAGGAAAATAAATGGAAGCTGATGGGGGAGAGCATTTGGAGGGATACCAGACCGCTTATAAAAGTTCCTAACTATTCCTGGGCCACCGCAACCTATTTCCCAACTCGTATCAAGGCAGACAGGCTCTCAGGGCATCTGCTAGTATAAAGGTTCGACTTCCCATAATTGGTTCGCGGGCGGAAACGAAGAACAGGAAATGGGCGTCCCCGATTTCCCTGCTCAATCGTACGGAAACGGAGGTTAAGAGATAGGGAAGAACGTCTTCATTCCTTCTCAAAACCGGAGGATGACCTGGTCATCCACAGCGTGGTCCCAGTGGACCATGGGACAATGGGTCACCAAGCGCTTGGATTTTTGGGTCCCAGTGGACCAGAAGACCCAAGTCCGGAACCCGCTAACCAAGGGAAGGAGGCAGTTTACCGGAGTGAAGTGTTGCCAGCCAGCGCTGGCTGCGACAGAAGCGCTGAGAAGCTGCTGGGGGCGTGGTGGAGCTGGGGCGCGTGGATGCCGGTGGCTGGTGTGGACGGCACTGGCGGCTGGCGCAGGTGGGATCAGTGGGGGTGCGCAGGCGGCATGGCTTGCCGGGCAGGCGGCGTGGAGACAAAATGGCTTCCAGGCACGCGCCAGACGCTGAGGCTGGGCCCAGAGGAGCACCGCCAGTGAGCCTGGCTCGGGGCGGGTGGGGCAAACCGGCCAGAGGTCCCGGCGGTGACCGGAGAACCAAGCTGGAACGGTGCTTTAGGAGGTCCAAGCGGCAGGCAGAGGTCCTGGCCCGCGCAGGCAGTTGGCAGGCAGAGCAAGTGCCAAGCTGCCTGGCTCGGGCCGGAAAGATGGCCGCCGACTCCTAGGATTGGTTAGGAGTGGAAAGTGGGAGGGATTAAAGATTGTGAGGCCTCCAGTGAGGCCATGAGGTGGGAGGGGTTAAAGATGGCGAGGCCTCCAGTGAGGCCATGAGGTGGGAGGGGTTAAGGATGGCGAGGCCTCCAGTGAGGCCATGAGGTGGGAGGGGTTAAGGATGGCGAGGCCTCCAGTGAGGCCATGAGGTGGGAGGGGTTAAGGATGGCGAGGCCTCCAATGAGGCCATGAGGTGGGAGGGGTTAAAGATGGTGGGGCCAAGATGGCGGCCCCCCAGTGATTCCACGTGTCCAAGATGGCGGGCCAAAGCTGGCGACTCCCCCCCCCCAGTAATTCCATGTGGCTGCTTACCGGAATGGCCAGGCCCAGGCAGCAGGGGTAGGCAGGCACAGGGTGAAGGGCGCCAGGGCGCGAGTCCGAGTGGAGGAACCAGCTGGAGCGCGGGCTGGACTTGGCGGGCTGGGGGCTGTTTAGCAAAGTGGCGGCCGCCTAGATGGAGGAGGCAGGCGGCCCCGGCAGGCGGGTCTAAGCAACGCCAGGCGTGGAGAAGACATAGGTGCGCGGTGTGGCGCAGTCCGCGGGCGGCGCGGTCCCATTCCAGCGGCGGGCGGCGTGGGCAGGCGGGAACGGCGGTTTTAGGAGGTCCAAGCAGCAGGCAGAGGTCCTGGCCCGTGCAGGAGGTAGTCCACGCAGGCACGGGGCGGCAGCGGCGGCAGTGGTGGGAGCAACGCCTGCAAGCGGAGCGCTGGTGTGGGACCTCACAGTCGAGCTGCTGGCGGGTTGGAGAGTCCGGGGCTCAAAAAGAGAGTAAAAATAAAAAGAGAAAACAGAAAAAAAAAAGGAAAAAAAATGGGGAGGGACCCAAGAGTTCTCCCGGTTCGGCACCAAATGATAAGTAAAATAAAAAATTAAATGCGAGTAAAATAAAAATAAGTGAGTACGGCGGAGTGTGAAAAACACGAGAGAGGTCCGGTACACGTGGCATGTAAAGTTTTAATGGCACGGCTCTCCCGGGGATCAGGGCGAGGCACCGTGGGGCCCGCGCACCTGTCCGAAGCTAGAGGACGCGGGCTCTCCTTTTAAAGGCATGCATCTCGCGAGATGGGGGTTTACTCGCGGGAATGCCCAATTCTCGCGGGGGTTTCAGCCCCTCCCTTGCCCTGCAGAGGTCATGTGACACAAAGTCACATGAGTGCAGGACCCAACTTAACAACCACCACACCCAGTTTATTTATTTTTTATTTTTTGTGGCATTGAGGATTGAACCCAGGGACATTCTACATTAGAGCTTATACCCCCAGGCATATTTTATTTTTATTTGGAAACAGGGTCTTGCTCGGTGATGAAAGTCTCCCTACTCGCTGAGATTGTCCTCAAACCTCCTGTCTCAGCATCCCAAATACTGGGATTACAGGTATGCACCATCACACTCAGCTCTTTATTATTATTTTGAAAAACGGTCTCACTAAGTTGCTGAGGCTGGCCTTGAACTTCAATCCCCTGGTCTCAGCTTCCCAAGTACTGGAATGTACCACGTGTACCACAGCATGTACCACAACACTAGTTTTTATTTGGCCTTTGAAGTGGCTCTAGCTGAACACAAAGAAGCCTTCCCCAGGCCACAGATGATCTGAAATCAGCTTTGCTTCCAGTCTCAGTCTGGGGTAAAGCTAATGAGGCATGTGGAAGCTCAGCTTTTGTCACATACACAGTTACTTAGAGTCAGTAGAAGGAAAGGGAGGGGGGATTACTTTCTCCTGCGTTGCCAAATATTTAGATGGCCCACAGGTTGTTTATCTAACAACTTGGTGTTTGGCCAGATTGATTCAACATAATGAGTTTTAGTGAGGATTCTTCTAGACCTGACCACTGTGCTGCAAACTCAAGTTACAGATGATGTTGAGGAGACAGAAAGGAAGTAGGCAGATAGGGAAGAGGCCTTGGTAGAAAAAACTTAATTTCCTGAGGGGCGAGGGGCCAAGGTTCAGAGATAAGAAGGACCAAAGCTTCACAAAGCCATCAGTTTACTAATCAACAAACCCAGGAGACATCACTAGAGCAAGTCTGACACTTTACTGAAAGGAGATTCTTCAAAGGACTTGCAAATACCCTATGCAAATTCTGAGAGCTGCTTCCCAGAATTCCTGGGATCCTAAACTCACCACAACCCAAAAGAGGATACGCAGACATCTGGCAAAGCCCTAGCGCAGCCACCAAATTGGGTTTTTCCCTCTCAGAGGCCCCCTCCCCTTTTGGGGAGCCTCTCTCTCCCTCTCTCTCTCTCTCTCTCTCTCTCTCTCTCTCTCTCTCTTTCTCTCTCTTTCTCAGGTCGTTAGCCTTGAGAGAAGGTGGAGTGCAATGTAGGCATTTGGCCCAGGCTACTCTCAGGTAATGACCTGAAGGCCTCTGCTGGACATCAAGGCTGACCAGGACCCCTAGGGGTGACCTGCTTCTCTTTTCTGGCAGATTGCGTGGACTCTAGAAGAAAGCCGCCTGTAATTGAAGGCATTAGGCTTGGGCTACTCCCAAGTAATGTCCTGAAGGCAGCTGCTGGACCCCAAAGTTCCAACAGCCCCTTTGGGGTGTTTAGCCATCTTTCCTTACCCCCTGCTGCTTCCAATAAACCATTTACTCCCCTTCCTGCCGTCTGCGGGTGTCATTCTTCACTCACCGTAGACAAGAACCCGGTAAGGAAACGTTGAGTTTCTTCTCAAGAAGCCCCCTGCTTCATCTTGGGGGCTCAGAAGAAACCCCCCCGTTTCAATGTTATAAATTCCCATGGCATTGTAAGAAAAGACATATTTGAAAGCAATTCGGCATGGTTGAGTTTTACTTTTTCCAAAAAAGGATCCTGCCACCAATAAAATCAGGCTTGTAGAAACAATGTGACAAAAACTTCTGGGTATTTTATTTCCAGAGCGGGGCTTTTGCACTGTGCTCCTGTTGGTGGGAGCAGGGCCTCACAGTCTTCATGTCATTGGCTGGGGTAGAGGTTGGCACCACACAATTTCTAGGAAATGCAAGTTTTACAAAAAATATAGCACATTCAAGGTTACACAATAACAGTTCTACAATATGGAGCCTAAGTCAAGCTATTTCTTTGATAGAAAGATCTAATTAGTCAGGTGTGGTGGTCGCACATGCCTGTAGTCCCAGTGTTTGGGAGGCTGATATAGTAGGATCACAGGTTCAAGGACAACCTCAGCAACAAAGTGAGACTCTCAGCAACCTAGCAAGACCCTGTTTCAAAACAAAAATCAAAAAGGGCTGGAGGTGTAGTTCAGAGGTGGAATGCCCTGGGTTCAATTCTCAGCAACCCCCCAAAAAGAAAGAAATTGTTTGTGAAGACTCCCATGGATCTTATTCTATTTATGTAGACATTCATTTGGGATTTATGATTTTGAACTTTAAATGGTTTTTTAAGCTGGTGATTTGGCTCCAACCCAAAGTTTTCTGAAAATGCTAAGACTTCATATCTCTGCTGTGTTTGCACCCAAGTGAAGGCAAAGATAAAGACAACAAAAGTAAAGCATCTAGAACCCTGAAGAGTATTCCTGTGTGGAGTAATTCCTGATTCCAAGGTTGGAATTATGCTCAGACAGCAAGTTAGACCAACACACGGTAGTCACAGTGGCACATCCACTCAGAGTGATAGTCAAACTTCGGCAGAATATTATTAAATAAACATTTAACAGATGTAATTTAATAGTAATTTTCATTATGAGTAAATTGGCCTTTGAAATATTCTCTAAGAAATCAAAGTGACTAGTAGTTCAGAGGGACGGATATGCATTTAACAATTTCTTTTTCTAGATGAATGCACAAGCCATCTCCACAAGACAACTGGTGGCAGTGGTGAGGCTCTTCCCCCTAGTTGCTACAAGATTTGCTACCGAAAAAAGAACCCAAGCGGCATTTCACCAATATAAAAGTGTTTCTAATAGAATAAAAGTCTGTCAAGCAACTTTCCAGTATATTAGGTTGAGATTGCTTAACATGAGTATTTCTGTTGCAATGAAGCATCATACCAATTGTAGTCTTATGACGTCCTCGGTGGCAAAGTATAGCTGGCCACTTTAGTCCTTGCTTTTAACTCATTTTCACTTGTGACCTGCTATACTCGAGGCCACCTCTCCATTATCTGGGGAAGGGTTTCCTAATTTGAGGATTACCCAAGCTTTCATTGTACAATAGCCTTTTTTTTTTCCCCCGTCAGCTTCTGTCAGGCTGGAAATGAGAAAGCCAACCAGCCATTTTCCTCATAACTGGCTTTAAAAATGTATGAGTGAAGCCAGGCGTGGTGGCACACGCTTGTAATCCCAGCATTCGGGAGGCTGAGACAGGAGGATCACACAGGTTCAAAGCCAGCCTCAGCTACTTAGTGAGGCTCTCAGCAATTTAGTGAGACCCTGTTTTCAAATAAAATATTTAAAAAAATAGGTCTGGGCCAGGCGTGGTGGCGCACACTTGTAATCCCAGTGCTTGGGAGGATGAGACAGGAGGATTGCACAGGTTTGAAGCCAGCCTCAGCTACTTAGTGAGGCTCTCAGCAATTTAGTGAGACCCTGTTTCCAAATAAAGCATAAAAATATAGGTCTGGGAGTTTAACCCGGAGGTAGAAAAAAAAAAAAAAGTCCCTGGGTTCCACCCCCAGTACCACACACACAAAAAAAAAAAAAAAAAAAAAAAAAAAAAAAAAAAAGCATGAGTGGCTTGAGAATCTTGGCTCTGAGTGAATATAACAAGTTACATTTTTCTTTTTAGTGGATCTGGGGGTTGAACCTAGAGGCATTCTACCTCTGAACTCCATGCCCAGTCCCTTTACTTTTTTGTTTTAAAACAGGTTTTCAGCTGGGCATGGTGGCACACACTTGTAATCCCCACGCTTGGGAGGTCTCACTTAGTGAGACCCTGTTTCCAAATAAAATAGGTCTGGGAGTATGGTCTGGAGGTAGAAAAGCCCTTTGGGTTCCACCCCCAGTACCACCAAAAGAAAAAAAAAAAAAACAGGTTTTCACTAGGTTGCTGAGAACCTGGCTAAGTTGTTGAGGCTGTTCTTGAACCTGCAACCCTTCTGTCTCAGCTTCCCAAGTCCTGGGAATGTGTCACCACATCTGGCTGACACGTCACTCTTCATAGAGAAGCATCGATGTCTTCTTTCCTATGTCTGTTTCCATTTTTACTGACGCATAAAGATAAAAGATCATGTGTTAAAAATATGGAAATGCTCCATTGAGAAGCTATTTTTGAAAGTTCCACAGTGTAAATTAGCCCAAAGCTTGATCTGATGCTCCTCCCTCAGTCCATCCTTGTTCTGAACATAACTTTCTATCTTTAGACTAACCTTTCCAAGGATTCCTGCTCTGAATAGTAACTAGGAAACAGGGTTGGTGATAGGCATTCGGAGATGCTGCCAAGTAATAACATACAGGGAAATACTGTAACTGTAACAGGGAGTAAGACCTAGAACACTCTGTGGCACTGGAGATTGAAGCCAGGTATATTCCAGCTAGACCAGCACCAGCTTTTTTTGTTTTGTGAATCAGGATCTTGCTAATTGCACAAACTGAACTTGAACCTGCAGTTTTTCAATCCCAGCCTTCCAAGTATTGGGATTACAGGCATGTGCGACCATACTTGGCTAGATCTATAACATTCTAAATATAAGAATTCCAGAATGATTCCAACTATTTTAATGCCACACATAACAAAACACTACTATAGAAGCTGACAGTGCTCTAGGAATGAGAACACTCCAAGATTCAGAGGGAGATGGAAACAGGAAGGGCTTTGGAACTGACTGGCTTGAGTTTGAATCCCAGCCCTACAACATGTTGGTTATACAACCTGAGCCAAAATGGAATGTTAGTCTAACCTCACAAAGTTGATTAGTGTTAATAGAGAAAATCAGCTCATTAGGAATTAAAGCTGTGGTGGCTACTAGTATTAATGAACACATCACACTTTACTTATAGAACTGGAACCATTCTTTGAGACTGCTAAGACCCAGGGGTGAGTTTTACTTGACCTCAAGCTATGTTCTAAGAAATTCGCAGCATGTCTAGACTCATCTATAAACAAATCTTCTTTATGCGGGCCTCAGCCTGCGCATGCTGCCTATTCTGAAACTCATAAGAACAGCATCCTTTGATGTTGGCTCTGGTATTTCATTTATTTATTTATTTATTTATTTATTTATTTATTTATAGCTGTTCTGGAAGTTGACGCCACACAGAACAGGGGGAACAGGTAGGAGAAGTTGAGGGTGCACTACTGGTGCCTAGAGTTCAGGTATCACAGGTTGCTAACAGAAGAAATCTTTCACATCACCAGGGGGAAAAGGGGACAGAAAACAGAAGCTGCTGTGATCAAAGCTCCTCTTCCTTCCACCTTCAGCACCTAGCAACTTCTGGGATCAGCATTCTACCTGCAATCAGGGCAAGAGAGGTAAGAAGTTGCATAGCTAACTAGAGTCCTGAACCCCTGGAGGAGAGCATGGGAGCTCCCTGGTGTGTGTGCACTTGCCGGACACCCAATAGGTTCCTGAGCATGTGACACTGACTTACTGGCATAGGGCTTATGTCTGCACAGTTACCCAGGCTCAGGGCACTGAGCCTGCTCCTCCCACTCTTCACTCTATAATATTTCTGAAACATGACCCTATCTATGTATTTATACAGCGCCTATCTCCATAGGCCTCATCTTTCTAGGGATGTGGACTTGGAACCATGTGCTTGCCAGCATAACTCCCAGTTCTGCAGGTACCAGGAGGTGTTGCCCCCTTCCCATTATAATATATATATAATCACATATACACACCCCATCCATCCAGGCAAACTCTGCTTGTCAGGCCCTCAGCCTGGAGAGAGCAAAGTCATCCCTTCCAACTGCCATCTCCAGGCCACCTGCCCTGGCAGGAAGCAGAAAAGTGGGCAGTCAGGTGCTGCTCACTCTGGGTGAGAGCACAGCTGTCAGGCCAAACACCAGAACAGAATTACACACCACTCCATGCACACATGGAGGAGCCCCTCCTCCCCCAGCCCTGACACACCTGACTCACAGGGAAGGGAAGAGAAGAATGGCTGTCCAGCTTCTCACTGTGCTACCCAGTGGCCTGCCTGACCTGAGGGCTGGGGAGCCAGGGCATCAGAAGCACAGATAATAGCACCCTGCTCCCACACCTGGGCTTGAAACCTAAAGGGTGTTGAATTTTTGTTTTCTTAAAGAAAAATATTAAGCATAAATGTAACCACAATCATATCAGGCTAGAGATAATAAAGAAAAAGATATGTAGTAAAAAAAAATCCATTATACAGTTTAAAAAAATTTTTTTTGGCATTGGGGCTTGAACCCAGAGGCATTCTACCTCTGAGCTATACCCCCAGCCCTATTTTATTTCTCACTAGGTTGATAAGAATCTCACTACTTGCTGAGGATGTCCTCAAATCTGCAATCCTCCTGTCCCAGCCTCCCAAGTACTGGGATTACAAGTGTGTACCACTATGCCTGGCTCATTTCCTTTTTCTCCCCCCCCCTTTTTTTGTACTAATTTTTGCTGTAATGACCCTCTTGTTTCAGTCACATTAAGAAATAACTCTCTTTCCCCCCCCCCCCCCAAAAAAAAAGCACAGAAAACTTCTCTGGAAAGAGTAGAAAACAAAAGGTTTGACCCAAAAGGGAGCTCAGGGGAGGGGACTTTATGTTTTGTTTTGAAATAGGATTGAAGATTAACACTGAAAAGCCAGGAGATGATGTCCAACCAATCCTTTGCACAAGGCAGAACCCTCCAGTATTTCCGCCTCCGTGGTTTTTGTCTTAAATTTCTTTTTCTCTTTTGGGTGCTGATTCTCACATTCCTGGTATTTTATTGTGTTTTAACTTTGTGTCACTACTTTAGTTTGCCTTCATGTCCCTCACACACAAGCAAAATACTCCTTCAGTGAAGCAAAGAGGTGGCCGATGACCGGCATGCTTCACAATTGGCCTGGCCTTTTCTACTTTGCCAAGAGGATCATGTTGGAGACATCAGTATAGTAGACAGGGAAGCCAAAACCCCTTTACATTTCAGTGTACTATAGGATGTTCTTTCTCATTCCTGAAGATGAGGAAATGCTGGTCTTTGCCCTGTTTTATGGAGCTTGACCTAGTAGTAATGGTTCTCACTTTGATGAACTTGGCTGTTCTGCAATGCCCCAGACATTCCTGTGGCTCAGCAACGGCCTGTTCATACCAGGAAGGTCACCCCAGAGGTAGCAGGCCTGTGTGCAGCTGACACTTCCTTGGCATCAATCACAGGGGTGGACTAGAGAAATCACAAGATGGCTCTCTTTGTCACTAAACCCCAGGGCCACTACATTTTCAAAGAACCAAAAGGAGGTGTGGTCATCTCCCTCCTTGGGCCACACATCATGCAGGAGGCATAGAAATCAAAGAGCCAGCCAGTGCCCTAGCAGAATCCCTTGTGAGCAGGGCTGACGATGGACAGATGGTTGCAGGAAATGCCTCCAATCACCAGATTAAGTGGGCCCCATTGCTGGATATGCTGTGTGTGTTGGGGGCATTTGGCACTGGGGATTGAACCTAGAGGCATTCTACCTCCAAGCTCCACCCCCAGCCTATTTTATTTTTATTTTGAAACAGGATCTCACTACTTGCTGAGGCTGTCCTCCAATCTGTGACCCTCCTGTATAAACCTCCCAAGTACTGGGATCAGAGGCATGCACCACCATGCTCGGCTCCTGGATATGCTTCTGAATGGCACTGTGTACATCCCCACATACATGATCTTCCCCAGGTGCCCACTGTGATGGAGTCTTCATACCTCCAAAGTGATGTAGCGTTCCACCTGGATGCTCAAGGTCTTCAGCCTCAGGAGTCCTGTAGCAATTCTACCACATCTCTTTGATAGAATTGAGCCCAATGGGCTTCCTCTTCTCGGCTAGGATAGATGGGTACAACTTGAAGGGCCAAATTCCTTGTCATGGTTACTGGTGAAGAACATCTGGAGCTGTGAGGGCCAGATGTGCTGCTGCAGCAGCCCCTAGTGCCTCTGTTCCCGCACACGTTCCAGGGGGTCTTCCTTAATGGCCACTCAGGCAGCCTCTGGCACCACCCAGAGACCGGCACACTCCACGCTAAAGAACCTGCAGCAGTTGTTCCTGCACACTAGCACCTTGCATTCCCATGGCCACTCTCTTGTGTGCTCCCCAATCTCCTTAACCTTGGGCTTTTCTGTTGCGCTCTTTCATGGCTTTTTTGATGGGTGGGGATAGTGCATAGGCAGCTGCCTCAGGCGCCATCCACAAATCCCTGTGAACTTTCTTGTAGTGATTTTCTTCTGGGGGTTCAGGTCCTTTGGCCAGAGGGCTGGAATCCCCCAGACAGCCCTTTGTTGCTTTGAGGTAAAATCTAAGTTGCCAAGGCTGGGCTGGAACTTGTGATCCTCCTGCCTCAGTCTCCCTAGTAGCTGGAATTACAGGCATGCTCCACCTAGCCTGGCTCAGCTTGGTACTGAAAAGCTTTTAAGTACTCACTTTACACATCATTGCTTTCTCATGACTAGAAAAATTCTCCCTAGTATCCCATTCAATTTTTGTAACTTTTCAAAATCCCTTTCATAAAAATTACAAAAATAATCAGTAAAAAAGCCTTTTTCATGGAAATGTGGTAGAGCCAACCAGTTATATTTTACATTCTTAAAACATTCGACTGTGGTTAGTTACTATCTAGAGCTACAGAAGACAGGTGGACCATTTACAAGTTACAGATTCTTGTCTTAAATGTGTTAGCTGTCTTGGGGATTATAATTTACTCATTTCTTCAATATCCCAAAGTTAAGAACTTGGCCTCCATGGTCTTGCTTATACTTTTGGTTCTAGTTTTTTTCTTCCCAGTACAGGGGATGGAACCCAGGGACATTCTACCTCCAAGCTACACCCCCAGCCCTATTTTTTATTCCTTATTTTGAAACAGGGTCTCACTGAGTTGCAAAAGGCCTAAGAAGTAGCTGAGGCTGTCCACAAACCCCGATCCTCTCCTTTCAGCCTCCCAAATGATGGGATTACAAGCATGTGCTACCATGCCTACCTTTGTAGTATTATAATAAGTACATATTTATATATTTAATAATGTGACCTGAACCCACATCTTTAAGAAAGGGAGAAAAAATATATACCCTCTTAAAATAGATTTTGCATTTTTTTATTCCAGGTTTAAAGTATTAAAACAGATTGATACCCTAGAGTGGTCTGATACCATTTAACTATAGGCTAATAAGCTTTATATTCAGGAAAACTCCTAACCTCACTCACAGCGAGAATAGAGTAAGCTACATCATCATTCAATACTACTCTATTGTCCCTGCCCCTCTGAGGTTAGGGGCTTTCCTGTATATTATGGTTAGATATAAAATGTGCCCTAAAGAGCTCATTTATTAATGTCTGGAGCTGATGTAATTGAGTCATGAGGGTTGTTCTGTAATAGATTTAGCTGGGTGGTGACCCAGGCCAGTAGGGTGTGGCTAGAGGTGGGTTCCTGGGGGTGTGGTCTTGGGCTTCCGTGAATTGTTCCTCTATCCCATGCTCTCTCCTGCTTCTGGACCTCCATGATGTAAGCACAGCTTATGTGCTCTCCTCTCTGTTTCTTGCTGCCATGCCTTGAAATCCACAGTCCCCAGCCTCACATGGACTGAAGCTAAAATTGTTAAGAAAATAAATTTTGCCAGGCACAGTACCAGGCACACACCTGTAATCTCAGTACTTGGAAGGCTGAGACTGGAGGATCGCAGGTTCAAGGACAGCCTCTCATCAACCTAACGGGACCCTGTTTCCAAATAAGAAATAAAGTAGGGATGGGATGTAACCCTAAGTTAGAATAATGTCTCTGGGTTCCATCCCCAGCACCAAAAAAAAAAAAAAAAAAATCTTTTTTCTCTATGTGGTCAGTCTTTTAGATTATAGTCGCAAGAATGCTGACTGGAACACTGTCATTCCAACAACCCTGCCCAGTATTTTATAGCTGGGGCAGAGTTTACATAACTGAGTCTAAGTCTACACATAAGCCCTCTCCATAACAGAAAAATCACCTGAAAGGGCAGGTCCCACAGGAAGTTGAGCAAAACGCCATCTTGGTGTAAATAAGAAACTGCAATAAACTGACTCAGTTAAAGGTAGGTGTTTGCCAGGCATGGTGGCGCACGCTTGTAATCCCCGTACTTGGGAGGCTGAGACAGGAGGATCGCACAGGTTCGAAGCCAGCCTCAACTACTTAGCGAGGCTCTCAGCAACTCAGTGAGACCCTGTTTCCAAATAGAATAGAAAATAGTGCTGGAAGTATAGCCCAGAGGTAGAAGGCCTCTGGGTTCCACTCCTAGTACCACAAAAAAAAAAAAAAAAAAGGAAAAAGGTAGGTGTTCAAAGATGGCCAAAGTTCTATTATTGCCTTTAGTAATTAATGGCTTGGTAGTTATAAATTCAGTGAGAAACTTATTCTATATACATAATGTAGGTGTTATCAGACACAGGGTTGAAATCCTAAAAGTAGAACCTTCAGATAAATAACCTTCTTGGTATTTTCTTTGTTTTTTTTTTTTTTTTTTTTTTTTCCTTTTGTGAGTCTGGGGAAGGAACCCAAGGGCATTTGATCTCCGAGCTACACCCCCTGCCCTATTTTTTATTCTTTATTTGTAAACAGGGCCTCATTAAGTAGCTGAGGCTGTCCGAAAACCGCAATCCTCTGGTCTCAAACTCCCGAGTGCTTGGATTACAAGCATGCGCCACCACACCTGGCACATTGACATTTTCTTTTAATTTAAAAGTTTATTTAAGAGTGGATGAAGTACAAGTCCAAATATTAGAACATCCCTCTCCCTGCTCCACTTCTCTAACAAGGCTCCTTTCAAAACATTTCTTGGTGATCGACAGTGTCAAACTCGCCATTCTCTTGTCTCAGCCTCCCAAGTACTAAGATTGCAGGTGTATGCCACTGTGTCTGGTGAACTTGCAACTTTACACACAGGTTTCAGGATGCTGGAGCTTCTGGGACCATTACTTTAACCCAGCCTTCCATGACAGTCTTTTTACTTTCTACTACAGAACATGACACTGCAATGACAGCAACAAACCGCTTCAGCCTTTTCACTTCTGCAGAAGCTAAAACCACTTCTCCAATATACAAAGGAGCTGGAAAGCTAATTTCCTGGGAAAGAAATATACAACCTGGCCCCGGCATTTTAGTACCCAAGAGAGCTGAAATAAGTCCATTGATCAAAACTCCATGGACAACTGTCCTTCCAAACTTGGTGTGTTTTGCAAAATCTTCATTTAAATGCAAAGGATTGACATCTCCTGTCAATTCTGAGAAAGTAACTACATCCCTCTGTGTAAAGGCCCTACTGAGTTCAGCCCGGTCTCCAATTTTTATGTGTATATGCTGAAAGTGCTGTCTGTTCAGTACTAGTTGATTCAGGCACAACCTCCTCCGAAGTCCACCCCACCAAAGGCGATGGCTGGAAGTTAATGGGAACATCTTCAGCATCCTCAAATTTCATCAACACGGGCTTTATGCCTGCTTCTGTTTTCAAACTATGCAGAAACCAAACAATACTTCTGAGCAGAAGTTGTTGAAAATTGAAAACTATTCAGTCCAACACTAATTCTCTACTATTACCAGATAATGCAAGGAGAAATGGAGAAACCTAGAAGAGAATGAAAAAGGTTAATGCAGTATACAAGTATCAAGAAAAATTTGCACTGGAACACAGTTTTAGAAGACAAATAAAGCTGATGCAGTAGCATTTTAAAGAACACCCTGGGAAGCAGACTAACAACTAGCCATAAGCCCTGAACGAGCATATCAACACTAGGGGTGAGCATTGAACGGTTTCACCTTTATCCCCAGTTGCAAGTTTTACCCACTCCTAAACATCTCCATACAACCTAAAATCTAAGTACTCTGCTTCCCATTTTCAGAAGCAATGAAGTCCTTGAGTTTTTTCTGCTTGCTATAAGATGCTAACTATACTCACTTTTATTCAAGAACAAAAATAATGACACGTAGACTGAAAAGCAGTTAAAATACCATGCAGCCTTATTTAAAATACATGAAGGAATTGTCTTTACCTGAATCACTCTGAAAGCACATTTTTTGCCTTTATAGGATCCTAACAAGGTCAAAGAGCTCCACAATCTGACCATACCACTGAAGAAAGATCAAGAAAACATAAATAAAGATTTGTCCCTGCAACATCTCCCAAGCACTTTTAATACAGTCTTTTTTGTGTGTGGAGTATTAGGGGCATTCTACCTCTGAGCCATATGCTCATCACTATTTCATTTTTTATTTGGAAATAGGATCTCACTAAGTTGCTGAAGCTGACTGCAAATCTGTGATCCTCCTATCTCAGCTTCCCAAGTACCAAGATTATAGGCATGTGCCTCCATGACTTGGCTCATAGTCTGCTTTTTTTTTAAACCAGAAAAACCTAATTATATTAAATGAAAAAAAGCTTGTAAACATAGGAAGAGAATAAAATGAGCCTGAGAATATTTCTAAAATATATATTTCTGCTGGGCGTGGTGGTGCACACTTGTAATTCCAACATTAGGGAGGCGGAGACTGGAGGATCACGGTTCGCAGACAGCCTCAGCTACTTAGTGAGGCTCTTCACAACTCAGTGAGACCCCGTTTCAAAAACTAAAAAGATTAAAAAATAGGGCTGGGGATGTAGCTCAGAGGTAAAATGCCTCTGGGTTCCATCCCTAGTTCTGCAAAACAAACAAACAAACAAACAAACAAAATAAGCCCCATATATATATTTCTGACTTTGCAACCATAACAACTCGCAAACTCTAGATGTAAACAAATCACACATCTTGCTTTCTCCAGAGTATAAACTCCTGATGAATGAATATTCACATTCACCTCAGTTTAAATACTCACAAGCTGTTCAGAGTCCACAACCACAAAACCTTCTCCTTTCTAGAAGCAAGCATTTTTGCTGTGCTTTTCACTACATGCTTCAACCTGTTACTCTAGAAATGTTCCAGTGTAACTCCTACCTGCTACATATTCTCAAGATGGCTGACAACGTCTTCTCGTCATAGGTGAGGACATCCAGGGGTAAGGCTGCACCAACCTATGCACAGAAT
This sequence comes from Muscardinus avellanarius, assembly GCF_963383645.1. Lineage (NCBI taxonomy): Eukaryota > Metazoa > Chordata > Mammalia > Rodentia > Gliridae > Muscardinus > Muscardinus avellanarius. The sequence goes on along the minus strand of NC_137804.1, from coordinate 31,404,009 downwards.
AATGCTATTAGCAAACCACTGTCAATATTTTGCTTTAATTCTTTACAATGAGTCCTGATGAGTTCCTGTCAATTCTTTGAGCTTCTCCTGCACAAAAAATAGTATGCTGATACTCCGTTGCCTAATCATAGTTCCCTTTGCCTGGAATGTTCCCCAAACTCTTCATATGGCGATCCCTTTTCATCCCAGCAGTTTCTGTCTGATTTGCTCCTTCCTCGATTCCCAAGATTACATTCAATCTGCCTTCCATGCTTTCCCCTTCAGGACACCAAAATTTTTCACAACTCTCATCTTCTTGTCATTAACATGTCTTCCCTATGACAAAAACCAGGAACATGAGTCCATGGGACAGAGGCCATAACTGTTTACAGCTATGCCCCCAGAAACTGGGGTTTACACCTGACACAGAGAAATGCAAAAACTTTTTTGTGATACTGGGGGTGAAACCCAGAGGCTTTCTACCTCTGGGCTATACTCCCAGACCAATTTTATATTTTATTTGGAAACAGGGTCTCACTAAGTTGCTGAGAGCCTCACTAAGTAGCTGAGGCTGGCTTCGAACCTGGGCGATCTTCCTGTCTCAGCCTCTCAAGCGCGGGGATTACAAGTGTGTGCCACCATGCCCGGCTATGAAATGCAAAAACTTTAAAAAAACTTTTTATTTAAAAAAGTGATAGACTAGCTGGGCATGGTAGCACATACCTGTAATCTCCTTATTAGGAGGCTGACAGAAGATCGCAGGTTTGAGGTGAGCCCCAGCAACTTAGCAAGACCCTGTTTCAAAATGAAAAATAAGCTGGGCATGGTGGTGCATGCCTGTAATCCCAGTATTTGGGAGGCTAAGAGAGGAGGATCATAGGTTCGAGAACAACCACAGCAAGTAGTGAGATTCTCATCGACCTAGCGATACCCTGTTTAAAAAAGTTTTAGTTGGGTGTGGTGGCACACGCTTATAATTCCAGTACTTGGGAGGCTGGGACAAGAGGATTACACAGGTTTGAAGCCAGCCTCAGCTACTTAGTGAGACCCTGTTTCCAAATAAAATATAAAGCCCCCAATAAAAAAAGTTTTAACAATCTCAATAAAAAGGGTTGGGGTGAAGGACACAAACTCACAGAAGACTGCAAAGCAATTTACAGGGAGTTTTCATAAACCCTTCACTTAGCTTTCCTCAGTGTCAACATCTTGAGTAACAGTAACTTTTGCCAGCTACACATACACTATTTGTACACAAATATATGTGTAGTTCTATGCAATTTTACTATAGGTAGCTTCCTGTAAGTATACCACAATCAAGAAAAAGAACTGTACCTGGATGACGAAATCCCCTCACTCTACCCTTCTGCAGATATTTCCACTCCTCCTTCATCCCCAGTCACTGGCATCCACTAATCTTTCTCTAGAATATGTAATTATCTTTTTTTTGGCACTAGGAATTGAACCCAGGGCCATTCTATCGCTTAGCTACAACCCCAGCCCTTTTAACTTTTTGTTTTAAAATAAGATCTAAGCCGGGCGTGGTGGCTCACACCTGTAATCTCAGCATTCGGGAGGCTGAGAACAGAGGATCGAGGTTCGTGGACAGCCTCAGTTACTTAGTGAGGCCCTCTGCAACTCAGTGAGACCTGGTTTCAAAATAAAGAATAAAAAATAGGGCAGGAGGTATAGCTTGGAGGTCAAATACACCTGGGTTTCATCCCCAGACCCACAAAACAAACAAACAAGATCTACAAGATCTAGCTAGGCTGCCGAGAGCTAAGTTGATGAGAGGCTATCCTCAAACCTGCAATCCTCCTGTCTCAACCTCCCAAATATTTGGATTACAAGTGTGAACCACCATGCTTGACTTGGTGTTGGCTTTTTTATTCATCTTAATTCTCTGGAGACCTGTCCATTCATTGTGAATATTAATAATTTGCTCCTTTTTTTCTCAGTGAGTACATTACATGGTATGAACTTACTATGTTTAACCATTCAACAGCTGAAGGATAAATGGAGTGTTTTCAGTTTGGGGTTATTACGAATAACACTGCTATGAGCCAGGTGTGGTGGTGCATGCTTGTAGACAGGAGGATTGAAGGTTTGTAGCAGCCACCTCCGCAACTTAGTGAGACCTGTTTCAAAATAAAGAATAAAACAGAGCTGGGGTTGTAGCTCAGAGGTAAAATGCCCCTGGGCTCAACACTCATGACTACAAAAAAAAAAACCCCAAAACTACTATGAACATTTGTGTGAATGTAAGTTTTCATTTTACTGGGATGAATACCCAGGGGTGCCACTGTGTGTCCTACGGTGTGTGTTTAGTTTACACTGCACAGTGGCCACAACCTTTTGCATTCACACCAGCAATATATTTCCCCATGTTCTTGACAGCAGTTAGTGCTAACAATATTTTTTATTTCAGTCACACTGTATACAGTGGTTCTCATTGTATTAATGTGCATTTCCCTAATGGCTGTTTCTGAACATCTTTATGTGCTTCTTTGCCAATAACACATCCTCTTTAGTGAAATGTCTATATATGTTTATGTCCATTTTCTAGGCTAACTGGTTTTTACTCAGGTTTTGAAAGTTCTTTATATAATTCTCGATATTAGTTCTTTGTCTGGTTATTTAGTTTGCAAATCCTCCTTTTCACCTCTTTTTTTGGCACTGGTGATTGAACCCAGAGGCATTTTACCTCTGGGCTAACCCTCCAACCCTTTTTATTGTTTTATTTTGAAACAGGGTCACTAAGTTGCTGAGGCTGGTTTTGAACTTGCGATCCTCCCGTCTCAGCCTCCCAAGTCCTGGGATCAGAGGCATGTGTCACCACACCCAGCATATTTTCATTACCTCTTAACACACCTTTGGCAAAGTGAATGGTTATTTATTTATTTATTACAGTACTGGGGATGGAACCCAGGGGCATTCTACCTCTGAGCTACACCCCCAGACCTAGTTTTTACTCTTTATTTTGAAACAGGGTCTCACTGAGTTGCAAAGGGCCTAAGTAGCTGAAGCTGTCCTCAAACCAGCCTCCTGAATGCTGAGATTACAAACATGCAACACCACGCCTGGCTGGTTTTTAATTTTGATAAGGTACTCAGGAGTGTGTGTGTGTGTGTATGTGTGTGGCACTGGGGATTGATTGAATCCGGGGGTATTCTACCTCTGAGCTATACCCCAGCCCAATTTTATTTATTTGGAAATGGTCTCACTAAGTTGTGGAGGGCTTGCTAAGTCGCCAAGGCTGGCTTTGAATCTGCAAACCTCCTGTCTCAGCCTCCAAAGTACTGGGATTATAAGTATGCACCACCATGCCTGGCTCTCAGAAGATTTTCTTTTCTTTTTTTTTTTTTTTTTGCAGTACTGGGGATTGAACTCAAGGGCATTCTACCTTCAAGCTATACCTCCAGCCTTATTTTTTATTCTTTATTTTGAAACAGGGTCTCACTAAGTTGCAGAGGGCCTCACTAAGTAGCTGAGGCTATTCACAAACCTGTGATCCTCCTCTCAGATTTTTGACTTAACAGAATCTATGAAACAGAAAATAATTCCTGAGAATGCTTTGTTCTCCCTCTCAACTTTCAAAGCTCTTTTACTCTCAAGTCAATGCTGAGACAAAGCTGTTCAAAGCATTGGTCTGTGATAGGATAAGGAGCTGTAGCAGAATGTAGGTCAACAATACCATTAAGTACACTGTTTAGTTCAGCTCACATTGTTTTATAATGAGACTGTCTATAAAGGAAGTGGTATGCAGGTTCTGGAGTGAAACCCCATCTTGTCAAGATGAGTAAGAAATGGCTTGCCAGGAAGATTGCCAGTCTAGATATTTTGGCTAGCAATGTACTAGAACAAACATCTTTCCTAAGGAGTTCCTTTCTAATACAAGTCAAATTAGAACAAACCTACCACAATTCATCATTTCTGAAAGTTTGCTTCTGTAGTTTCAAGCACAGCTTAAAAATGATGCTGAAAAGCTAGCTTGCTTGCTTCCTTCCTTTCCTTTTGTAATGGGAATTGGACCCATGCCTTACTCACGTTAGGCAAGTGCTCCACCTCTGAGTTCCATCCCCATCCCCCTTTCTGTATTTTTTACAAAAACCTTAGGAATGTTAATCTACGCGGTGACTCTATACCTCCCCAAACAGGTCCTTCAGGGCAGTAATAAGCAGCTGTTTGAACTGTGCAGTATTCAGTCCAATTCCATGGTGGTCCTGAAATTCTCTGTAAAAACATTAAAAAGACAAAACAACAGCATATTGAAATTCATACCATTCCCAATCACAACAAATGATAATCTAAAAAAGAACTTACAGGCAGACTTTCATGTAGTGGTGCTCAGAGGGGTTTTTGTAAACTACTCTTTCATATGTGGCAGCTGGTGCTGGCATCCTTTCCAATGCTGATCACACCTACAGTAAGTCAAGATGGCTAGTCATTACCAAGTGGGCTGGCTTTCACATTTTTAATGAAAATTCAGCCTATTTGATTTTTTTGGGGGGGAGGGCATACTTTGTGAGGATTGAACCCAGAGGCATTCTACCTCTGAACCAGACCCCCAGTCTTTTGGAACAGGACCTAAGTTGCTGAGGCTGGATTTGAACCGGAGATCCTCTTGTCTCAGTTTTCTAACTACTGAGATTACAGTCATATGCCACTTTGATTTTTTTTTTTTTGTGTGTGTGTGTGGTTCTGGAGGTGGAACCCAGAGGCTTTCTACCTCCGGGCTATACTCCCAGACCTATTTTATATTTTATTTGGAAACAGGGTTTCATTAAGTTGTTGAGAGCCTAAGTAGCTGAAGCTGGCTTTGAACCTGTGTGATCCTCCTGTCTCAGCCTCCCAAGCACGGGGATTACAAGTGTGTGCCATCATACCTGGCACTTCTTTGATTTTTAAAAGACCTCTTAGCATATTAACATCTTGTTGTTCAGAGGAAGATACAGATATAAAGGAAGTTCTATGTTTGCAATGCGCCAGGCCATCGTACTCTTACTTAATCCAGTGACATGATGCCTGCTAACATTTTTCCTCAATGACTTGTTAGCTCTGTGCTAAATACATCACACTCATCAGTTTTTTCATATCTTCAAAACAGTCCTGTGAGATAAAAATTATTATCCCATTTTTTCCTTCAATGCTGGGGACTGAATCCAGGGGTGCTCTACCACTGAACTACATCCTCAGCAATAAAAGCATTAAAAAAAAAAAAGGCTCAAGGAATATTCTGGAAATGAATAATAGTGAAGGCTGCACAATGTAAATGTATAATCAATGGCATTTAACCGTACACTTGAAAACGGATAAAATAATACAGTTCATGGTTTGTACATTTAATACAAAAACCTATTCTCCACAGTAGCCAAATGAACCTATTAAAATCTACTCATGCTTGTAATGCTCCCCACTTTATCCAGAGTAAGGCCAAAGTCCTTGCAGGAGTCAGCAAAGCCCTATCTGATCTGCACTTAAACGATCTCACACCCTGCCATTCTCCTGGCTAGGATTAGAGGTGTGCACCTCTGCATCCGCCTAAACCATTACTTCCGTTGGCATTCTACACATCCAGTCCTATTATATTTTTTTATTCTGAAATAGGGTTTTATTAAGTTGCGGAGGGCATCACTAGGTTGCTGAGGCTGGCCGCGAACCTGCGATCGTCCTGCCTCAGCCTCTCAAGTACTGGGACTACAATAAACCAGTGTGTGTGTGTGTGTGTGTGTGTGTGTGTGTGTGTGTGTGTGTGTGTGTGTGTGTTTGAACTGGTGATTGGACCCAGAAACATTCTACTTCTGGGCTACAACCCAACGCTATTTTTTATTTTGAAACAGGGACTAAGTTGTGGAGGGCCTCACTAAATAGCTATGACCCTCCCGTTCGTCTCAGCTTCCCAAGCACTGGGATTACAAAGGTGCGCCTCCGCGCCAGGCAAACCAATGCTTTTCCCCTACAGTTGAGCACTTGATGTAGTGTCTGGCACGGGTCCCACTCACCCTTTGCGACTCAGACCACACACCTCACCTTTCGGAGGGTGCGGGGGTCCCGACCCCTCCCAGGTGGCCGCCCCGCTTCGCACACGCGCAGTCGGCGCACGCGGCGGGCTTCCAGCGCGGCCACCGAGCCCGGACACAGCCGCTCGCCCGCGCTTCTACCCACAGCCCTCGCCGTCCGCCCACCCTGACGCCTTCCTGACTCCTGTTCCACCTGGGGCTCTAGGGCTCGGAGCGCCCACGCTGCGGCCAGTCTGGGCTCAGGAAGCTCCGGGCGTCTTTACCGTTTGGCTTCTTCCGGACCTGCTCGGGACGTCAAGATGCGACGGCGGATGTGACGTCACCACCCGGCGTCCTCCTAAGAACCCCGGTGTGAATCCTGAGAGGAGCTCAGCGCCCTCTGGTGCCACTCGGAGAAAGTGCATGCAATTGTGGGCCTCAGGTACAGGAACTTAGGGCTTGTTTATTTGGCGGTGAGAGTCCTAATAACCATTCATTTTGATTGATTGATTGACTGACTGATTGAGGTACTGGGGATTGAACTCAGGGACTTCTATCTTTAACTACACTCCCAGGCCTATTCTATTTTTTTAAATTTGAAAACAGGGTCTCACTAAGTTGCTGAGGCTGTCCTCAGTTTGTGATCCTCCCGGCTCAGCCTCCCAAGTATTGGGATTACAGGTGGGTTATCCCATGCTTGGCTGCCATTCATTAACTCATTCCTTCATTCTCCGACAGATTATGTTATAGGGCCGTGAGTTTTCCTCAGTTCTTGTCTCCTCGAAAGAAAGATATCATTCGAGGGTTGTAGATAGAGTAGGCATAAAGGTTTTATTGGTAGATTCCACCACAAGGTCATAGAGCTGGTTAGTTTGGGAGTGGAGTCAAGGAGAGAAGGCCAGTCTGCCACATGGTGGGGGCTCTCCAGAAATTCTACCCTTTTTATACATAGTAATTCGGGGGGGGGGGAGATGATTACTTTGTGTTTCCTACCACGGTTAGGTGCGACTATGCAGTTTCTAACGTCAGAAATCTAAAGCTGAAATGTAATAGGCTGGAAGTCTCAGACCACAGCTGGGCGGGGCAATTTCTATATTTCCTTTTGGGAAGGCTTCTCTCTGTCCTTTTCCCTGACTTGCTTATTCCTAGCTAGCTAACTAACATTCCCCCTCAGCTAGAGGCTCTGACGTCATTTAGGGAACACAGTTAATGGTCATGTGTCAGGTCTTGCTATGTGTCAGGGTCTTGCTATGTGTCAGGGCAGGGCATGTTGGGAGGATAAGCTCCTTCCTGTAGGCAGGTTGGTGCAGGGGTCCCTGATAGTAGTCAGAATCTACTGTAGAGAGGAGCTGGCAGGCCAGCCTGAGTTTTATTTGAGGTTTAACAGCCTGGAATAGGGATGAAACAAATTTTGTTAGTGTACCAGTATTGGGAAGAGGTGTCAAAATGTATGAATGTACCAGTATTGGGAAAGATTTCCAATTTTAAAAATATATCTTTGGTAGTGAAGAAAGCCAGGAGCTGTGGGGAGAGGGCCAGCCGATTTCTCTATGGATAATTAGCAAAAGAATAGAAGAAGCCTAGGGCCTTTTTACATTTCTAAAGAGAGGCAGAGTTCCTCAGGGATGAGAGGAAATCCCAGACTCTGGAGAAGCAACTTAACACATTTTGGAATGTAACAAAAGATGTGGGGGGTCTGTGCGGACAGAGCTGCCCCCCCTGCCCCAGAGGGGGTGGATCTGGATGGGAATACCTGGGTTCGAGATAGGGCAGGATATCTACATATCAAAGGACCTGCCACAGACTTGGTCAGGATAAGAACACTCAGCATGCAGGGATTTTTGGTGAATTTGTTCGAACCACCCCCTCGTGTTACACATGAGGCTATAACTATTTTCTGTATTTCTGTCTTTTTAATAAACTTCTTTAAATCTTCAGCAAGAGTCTGGGCTAATGTGTATTTACCCTTAGCCCAGGACAAGAACCCACAGTTTTTCTGTTTGGGGGTTATTTTGTGTTTTGAGGGAAATTGTGTCTGGAACCCTAAATGGAGTCCTCGGGGAAAGTTTCCCCGAAACCATATAATCTCAAACTGTAAGAGTTAGCAGCTTTAGGAGACAAAGGCTAAAGAGTGAGAGTAGGAGTATTATGGCTAAAGGCCTCACGGAGGGCAAGAGCCGAGAAAGTCAGGACCCTGTTTTTTATGTCTATTCCTGGATAGCCTGCTTCCTCAAGTTAGATGCCTTTATTATTTTGTATAATACTTTTCTATACATGACCTGATCAGTTGACATAAAAGCAGTATTTTTCCTGAGACACAAGGCATATTCGCCCTCTGGCCACTGTAATCAACTCCAACCCGTGTGTGTGTGTGTGTGTGTGTGTGTGTGTGTGTGTGTGTGTGTTTTGGTAGTACTGGGGATTGAACCTAGGAGCATTCTACCTCCAAGATAAACCCCAGCCCTATTTTTCCTTTTTTTAGTTTGAAACAGGATCTCACTAGGTTGATGAGAGTCTTATTACTTGCTCAGGCAGTCATCCAACCTATGATTACCCTGTCCCAGCTTTCCAAGTACTGGGATTACAGTACTCATAATTTAAACAGAGCCCTCCTAATTGAACTCTTGTAATTCAAACAGAGCCAACATGCATGGGCATATGAGGAAGTAGCAGTTTATTAGTTAGTAGTCTTTGAGCTGCTTGTATTATAGGATGATAAGGATGACAGACAGAATCAAGGGGTGTTAAGTTAAAGTGGATCTACTTATCTGTCTTTTGAAAGGGAACCAGAGGTCTTCTATGTATGTACAGGTCTAGTTGTTTGTGGGTGATTCTGGGGAATGAACAGCTTCATCCACTGTGGATGTAAGTAAAAATTAGTGGACAAACAGAACATTTTTTCCATGAACAGTACAAAGAGGTGTAATACTCATTCTGTTGATCCTTTACTTGCCCACATTGCCTGGCAGGATATATAGAGAAAAGGACTCCAATATGGGACATTAACACAGAATAGGCAGGTCCTGAACTTAAAGGAAGTTTGGGGTCCAGTGTTGTCCTGGGTTTGTTATGGGAAAACACAATAATTCTGTGAGGTTCTTGGCTTTTGTGTCAAAAAGAATTTCAACACATGCCAGTCAGAGACAAATATAGAGGTTTAATTCAAGAAAAGCAGAGATGTGCCTTTGTGGCCAACTGGCTCAGTCAGGAATAATAAATCCAGCACTGAATATGGCCACTGAGTCCGCTCGAGATCGAGTTTCTCAGAAAGATGTGCAAAGGATTCGGGTGCAGTTCTGTAACCACTTATCTGCAGTGATTCTTTCCCTTTTATGAAATAAACTCAACTTTAAGTTCCTATTCACAGTGCTAAAGGTGGAGATTCCTCTCTGGGAAAGAATCTGACGTGGACAAAAGCCTTTTGTGCTATTGACACTTTATTACAAGAACCCAGAAAATTTATATCCTTCACCAGTGAGATTAATAGTAAAAAAAAAAAAAAAAAAAAGAAGAAGTGTAATCACCACAAGTCAATAGTGAAAGACATGTAAACAAAGTAAAAAAAAAACTAGTCCGGGCATTCAAGATTAGCTCCGATTAGCTCCGGATCCTGTGACCAAATCCAACCCCCTGCCCCTGAGCCCCCTGCCCTTGCAGACAGGCGGCTCCAAAGGGCAAATTCCAGAAGACACAGGCACACCCAGGGCTTGGAAAAGACGGCCTCTCATGGAATCTCCTTTAACTCGTTTCTTCGGAACTTTCCATTCCTAGGGTTTAGTCCATATGGCAGGCATGGGGAGATATGGTGATCCAGGGGGATGCGATGAAGGTCTCCCAGGTTTCGTCCGCATTGCTATCTAAAGTCTGAAAGCTTAAGCAAGCTCACAACACAGTTTAGCAGATAAACACCAAAAAAAAAAAAATAACGTAAAGTTTTCAGATTTAGTTGTCAGATGTACTTCTCTAGGTGCTGAGCACTTTTCCTCAAATTATAGGCTTATTAGAAGTCTGTTCCTCTTTTAATAATCCATTTTCCTATCACAAACCCTTTGCAACTTCCTTTTCTTTTCTGATTACCCTGATTCTCTCTTTCCCATTTGGAACAATGTTAGGATAAGCTCTTCTTCATACAAAAATGCTTTCTTATTCTCACCATATTTCCTTTCTTTCACACTTACACATTTATTATATCTGTCCTTTGTTCTGACATATTCATTTCTTAGCCATGTGGCACCTCCCTGTTTCGGGAAGCGCACATACTGGGTGTAAAGGTCAAGAATCTTCCTAGCCTTCAGCTCTATTGTATTGGGCAGTATTAGCTGCTCATCAACTAGGCTGCTTTGATGTCACACACAAAATTTATCTTCTCTGTATCTAGTCAGGATCACAAGGAGAGGGGGTAAACAGAGGCACCGGATTGCCTCCCTTACAAGGTTTTTAGGGCTAATGGTTTCAGCTGACTCAATGCTTTTACTGTAAGTTAATGATTAGAATGAAGGTCAGAGATAGAGGGGGAAGTCTGCATTTGTAATTAATGTGACTGGAATGCTTCCACAGCATCTGAATTCTGACTAGATTTTATTACCATTTGAGCAAAGCCGAGGGCATTTAGAGGCTTAGACAAATTACTAGAAAACTTATTTTCCATGGACTTAGTTTCTCTCACAGTCCTGATCTTACATCACTAGAGCAATTCGTGTGGAAAGTTAAAAGAATCATTACCAAAAGAATAATAGTTATGAAAGAATATCTAAGAGTGGGGGAGTACTTTGGCCAGAGACAACACTTCCCCTCGGGGCTCCGCTTCCTTGAAGCTTTAGCCAATTTCCTGCGTGGGAATCACACGCAGATGCCGAGGAAAAGGAAGTAATCTCGGCATGCCTTTAAGGGGAAAGTGAGCCTTCTTGGGAGTGTGAGAGCGGTCCCAGGATCTTTTACAATTTTTTTTTTTGTGGTACTGGCAGTGGAACCCAGGGACTTTCTACCTCCAGGCTATACTCCCAGACCTATTTTATATTTTATTTGGAAACAGGGTGTCACTAAGTTGCTGAGAGCCTCACTAAGTAGCCGAGGCTGGCTTTGAAACTGTATGATCCTCCTGTCTCAGCCTCCCAAGGGCGGGGATTACAAGTGTGCGCCACCATGCCTGGCTTACAATTCTTTTTTATAGGATGCCTAGAGAGGGGAGCACATGGTGGGAAATGGAGCATTATGGGATGGCAGTCCCCTTTTTTTGAATCTTCAGGCTGACAAGAGTGACAGGGAATGGAGGCATGGAGCCAGGGGAGGTGCCTGGCAAATGTGCAACTCCCTCTGGAGTCCCAGCAGATGGGGTGCAGGCTTTTGACAAAAGGTGATACTTTTTTCTGGAATTTAATTGCTCAGGAATTTCAGGTATGGAGCATTATGATTTTAAAATGTGGGGCTGGCTTTTGACTAAGAGCAAAGGAGTACCAGGTGTAGTGGCACATGCTTGTAATCCCAGCAACTGGGAGGCTGAGGCAGGAGAATCGTGGTTTGCAGACAGCCTCAGCTACTACTTAGTGAGGCTCTTTGCAACTCAGTGAGAACCTGTTTCAAAATAAAGAATAAAAAATATAGGGCTGGGAGTGTCGCTCAGAGGTAGAATACCCCTGGGTTCCATCTTCAGAACAAGAAGAAGAGGAAGAGGGGGAGGGGGAGGGGCTCTGTAAAGTGAAACTAAAGATTATGAAGTTTTTTAGTCTATCCTTTCCTTCCCAATTTGTCTTTTTTCTACCTAAAATTTATTTCCTCTATTCTGCCTCCAGTTCAGCCCCTTTGATAGTGATCTCTGATGTGGGAGCCAACTGGAGTGAAGAGAGCTCTCCCATTACTCTTAGTCACGGTCAGCAGTGGGGAGTTGGGGAGTCAGACCCGTGGTCCTTTCGGGGATCTGGCCTTGGGTGGAGGACAAGGTGCTCCTGTTCTTCATCTCCTCCAGACCTCTAGACTTTGCTTCACCAGTGTCCAGGCTTCCCGCCATGCCTGTCAGCTTCATCGAAGAAGGCTCTCCTGGAGGATCAGCCTGGAGTTGGCTGTCAGAACTTTACTTTTTTATTTTTGTTGCAGTACTGGGGATAGAACCCAGGGACATTCTACCTCCAAGCTACTCCCACAACCCCATTTTTAATTTTTAATTTTGAAATAAGGTCTCACTGAGTTGCAAAGGACCTCACTAAGTATTAGCTGAGGCTGTCCGGGAACCAAAATCCTCCTGTCTCAGCCTCCCAAAAGCTGAGGATTCAAGGGTGCACCACCACACCCAGCTCAGCTGTCAGAACTTTAAAGCAGCTAATTGTTGGGCTTGTCTTTTTATCTTTATCTTGGTCTTGGCTGTAAAAGACCAAGGAGGCTGGATTTATAAGTACACAGCAAATTGGGTGACGAATTTATCATTTAGAACCAATACTCTTTCAGGGAAGTTAGTCTTTTTTTTTTTTTTTTTTTTTTGTACTGGAGCCTGAACCTAGAGGCATTCTACCTCCAAGATACACCCCCCCAGCCTGATTTTATTTCTTTTTTTGGAAACAGGGTCCCATTAGGTTTCTGAGAGACTCCCCTCCTACATTGCCATGGCTGGCTTTAAACCTGCGAATCTCCCTTTCTCATCCTTCCAAGTACTGGGATTACAAGCATGTGCCACCATGCCCAGCAGAGGCCTTTTGAGACCTCTGTGAAGGCTATGGAATTTTCAACGAGGCCTTAGTCTATGGTAGCCAGTTGTAATTTAAAGGCTCACCTGGCTGTGCCATATCTCTCAATACTAGGTGATTTCCTGCCTAAATTCCCTTAGGGGTATTATAATCCTGATGGGAATCAGGTAGAGAAAATGCAGTAATAAAGGTTAAAACTCTTTAATATATACCCAGGCTCATCTGAGATTTTTTCCACATCCTATTTTGCCTAAGATCCTGCAAAGAAATGGGAGCTTTTACTTTAATAGGTTGGCTACAGGGTATGTTACCTCCTAAAAAGAACACATCTGAAAAGTAGAGGAGAGCCCAGCATATAGTAGGAGAAGGTGCTTGTTACACATTAGCTGTGGGGTTCCTGGTAGAGGAGCAAAGGCTTGGAATCAGGGGTCTGGGTGCTAGTGGACAGATTGCTAGGGTAGTTTCATCAGGGGTTTTGTCTTATTCCTTGCGCTGGAGCCCAAAAGGGGAGATGGGAGGTTTAACATTGCTATATGAATCTGACTTACTGGTGTTGCAAAAGTCAAGGCTCTCCCTGAGGGTCCTAAGGCCTGGATGTATGGAACCAATATCCATATTCACTGATAATGCCAAGAAAAGCTAGCTAGAGTATGGTGTTAAAGTCAAGGTTCCCACTTAAGAGCCATGTTTCTTGATTATTTAATTGGTACTGTGACCCATTGGTATTACAAAAGAATATAAACTTCTTTCTCTTTCCTAGACTACATCCTGGAAGGGAATCTAGAAGTACTGTGGGGATACTGTATTCCTAAGAAATGACAGGGAATTGAGAGAGTGGGCATCCCCTCCTTCTCTCAATATATAAACCTTTTATACCCAGTTTCTCAGGGTGTCCCCTTTGGAACCCAGAAACCAGAAATCTGGTGTACCAATTCCTGAAAACCTGCCTAGATTTCTAAGCTTTTTTCTTTGTTGTGGGAACAGGTATAAATATGTTAAAACCTTTATTTTTTCTTAAGAAACATTCATTTTAATTGAATCTACTTAAAGCCGGGCGTGGTGGTGCATGCTTAGAATTCCCTGCACTTGGGAGGCTGAGACAGGAGGATCACACAGGTTCGAAGCCAGCCTCAGCTACTTAGTGAGGCTCTCAGCAACTTAGTGAGACCCTGTTTTGCGACAGACTGGCTCAATCAGGAATAATAAATCCAGCACTGAATATGGCCACTGAGTCCATTCGGGACCGAGTTATCTCAGAAATGTGGACAAAGGTTTAGGTGGTAGTTCTGCAGCCACTTATCTGCAGCGATTTTTCCCCTTTTTATGAAATAAACTCCTTTAAGTTCCTGTTCACGGTGCTAAAAGTGGAGATTCCTCTCCGGGAAAAAAAAATCTGAATTGATTGACACGGACAAATGTCTCTTGTGCAATTGACCACTTTATTCTAGACACAAGATTTTTTATATTTTCCTATTTCCCCGTGATTCCCTAGTAGAAAAGTGCAAACACCCAAAATACAATAGTGAGATATACATGTAAATCACTAACCCTGAACAAGACAAAAATAAGGCCTGTGACATCACAGGTCTTTGTGATTGAAACCAGTCCCATGACCCTACAGGTGGGTCTTGTGCTTCAAGTCAGCCCCTTTGGCCTTGCCTTGGCCTTGCAGCTGCAGAGGCTTTTAGTGGGAAAATTCCAGAAGAACAAAAGTCACACCCAAAATCACTTGAAGAATTCAGTTTTTAAGAGTTTTCTTTAACCCTTTTGTAACTTTTATTCCTAGGGCTTAGTCCAATGTCCTTCTCTATCTAGCAACCTCCTTTGAGCTGAATGGGGACAAAGTCGGAGATTCCAGCTTTCATACATGTAGTTGGCGTAGGGAAATCCGTGTACATTTATGATGATTTAGAGGATTTCGATGAATGTCTGTTGGATTTTGTCTGCAATACCATCTGCTGTCTGAACGCTTCACCCTATTAAACACTTAAAATATATTTTAGTAGACAGGGCCCAAAAAACAACATGAAGTTTTTATTATGTCTTTTGTTCTGTCATAGCTATTTTAACCAGGTGGTGTTGCCCTGTCTTCAGGCGGTGCTATCACTAGGTGCAAAGGTCAAGATTCCTCCTAGCCCTTGGCTCTATTGTAATGATTAGAATGAAGGTCAAAGATAGGGAGGAATTCTGCATTTTTAATTGCTGTAGCAGGAATGCTTCCACAGTATCTGAATTCTGACTAGATTTACATCTTTGAGCAAAGCCGAGGGCGTTTGGAGGCGTAGACAAATTACTAGAAGATTTATTTTCCACGGACTCAGTTTCTCCCATAGTCCTGATCTTACATCACCGGAGCAATTCGTGTGGAAAGTTAAAAGAATCATTACCAAAAGAATAGTAGTTATGAAAGAATATCTAAGAGTGGGGGAGTACTTTGGCCAGAGACAACACTTCCCCTCGGGGCTCTGCTTCCTTTTAAGCTTAGCCAATTTCCTGCGTGGGAAATATCTTCACGCAGATGCCGAGGAAAAGGAAGTAATGGCGGCACTGTTTCAAAAAAAAAAAAAAAAAAAGGTCTGGGAGTATAGCCCGGAGGTAGAAAGCCTCTGGGTTCTACCCCCATTACCACCAAATTAATTGAAAATACCTAATTTAGAGATTTACTTATAGATTGAAAGCCAAAATACCAGATAAGCAATATTAACATTTCAGCAATTGTTTTCTGTCAAAGAAGTGCCCCCAAAGCAATGAATGATGTAATTTAAAATATCTTGCAGAGGCAAATGTAACCTTGATTAGCTAGCTACCTAGGAAGAGAAAATGTCTGTTAATTATTTTAAGTATATTTTGATTTTTATCTATTGAAAAAAAATTCAGTTATTTTGCTGTGAATTTAAATTACATGAGCTAAAAGTCATTTGGATTTATGATTCCTTAATTTATGAGCACTGGTTTGTATATAAGCCAATTTGGTATCCTATAGACAATTTATAGAACATAATAAGCAATACCCCTGTGCACAAATATATGTATAAATAAATAAAAAGAAAAAATTGTATAGCTTTTGTTTACTAGGTATTGGGTCCCATAGGTAAGAGATAAGACAGCTATTGATGCTGTCTACAGAGAGTGCCTGTCAGATTTAGAGCTTCCAGAATCCAAGGCATATCTAATTACAGATTGTACTGCATGACACAGATATGGGAAAGCCCCTTTGTCTCTAATGGCAGGAAGATATACACACGACATTCCTATTTTATTCTCTCTGAGATGTCCAAAAATGTATGGTCTCTGGTTTTTGAACCCAGGATGAAACTGAGAAGTCATCTAAGTAAGATGAAATGAGAGAGGAAAAAAACCCGAAAGAGGGCCAAAAAGAAAAAAATAAAAGTAAATCAGACTTAACAAAGCACGTAATACCAGGTGAATTTACCAGAGAAAATTACCTGAGATGTTTGTTTGTTTGTTTTTTTCCTTTTTCAGCTTATGGTAATTAAGGCAGGTGGGTCCAAGTCAGCCACAGGTATGTGAGGGCACAGGATGCCAAGAGAGCAGTGCAGTGGGAGCCAGAGACGGCACTTTCAGGGCTGCTGGGGATGGAAGGGGCCCTACAGGTGACGGTGGATAGGTGCAAGCAGCTCACCACATAGTACTGAGAGCAGGCCCTTAACAGGAATCCTACAGAGAGAGGCTTATTGAAAAATCCCACCTGGGGTAAATCACACACACACACACACACACACACACACACGGTGTCCCCACACACACCTAGGAAGAGGTCTGCTTGGTTTTGTTTTTCCAAGAGCCAGAACCATGTTTTCTGAGCTGGTTACTATGCCTTAGATTTTCTCTTTCTCCTTTTTTTTTTTTTTTTTTTTTTTTTTTGGTGGTTCTCGAGATGGAAACCAGGGGCCTTCTACCTTCAGCTTACACCCCTAGACCTATTTTGTTTCTTATTTGGAAACAAGGTCTCACCAAGTTCCTAAGAGCCTCATTGAGTTGTGGACACTGGCTTCGAACCTGCTGTATCAGCTTCCCAGTACTGGAATTACAAGCATGCACCACCACACCTGACCTGATTTCGTTTTCTCTTAAATGTACATTTAACTTATGTAGAAATACCCTTTTCCTAGCAAAAACAACATACTTTGTGATTTTGATAGTTACATAGACTAGAAACTAAGTTTCTGGCAGCCTGTGTTGTCTTTAGTAAAGACCTCCAAGAAAAGCCATCCTGTCCATGTTATTTTTTATTTTAAGAAGCCAAGAGCATTTTAAAGCATTTGTTGTATTTTTGGATTACCCAATTTAATTTTAACAGTTATAGGTTACCCCAAAATCAAGACATTAGACAAAAACATTATTATTTTAAATCACTCCTTCCTATGAAAAAGGTTTTATTCGGCAAACCATGAACCTTACTGGCTTGTTATCTAGGGAGAAGCAGCATTTATTAGACATTTAAAGACCATGTTGCCCAGAGTAATTTTAAAATGGTACTGACTGTTCATGTGAAGATTGGATTAAAATGGCATGGGAGGCAGGGAAGGAAGTTTTTCTTTCATTAAGACAGCTTGTCTGGGTGCTAAAATGGTGCCAGGCCACACTCAGCGTTCTGGACCTGGAATACCAAAATAGCATCCAGCCAGGAAGGCGCTGGGTGCCCTGGCAGAGAGTGGGTGAGAAAGAGAGCTACCCACTGGAGCCACTAAGAAGGGTGAATGGGGACATGGGGGCAGGAGAGCCAGGCAGATAACACCCTGCTCGAGGAATTTTAAAAAATGGCAAAGAGTATAAAAATAACAGGATCAGGGTTGGTAGAAGGACCAGACACTGGTGGCTTGGCCCACTGGACCATAAAACAGCAAGGAGAATCAGCAGACCAGAAGCCAAAAAGCAGTGGCAACAATGGGGTAGAACCAGTGGATGGTGGTGGTAGCTTCCTCCTGGAGTAAGGGAGGAGGGGAAAAGTGGGGGCATGCCTGCCTCACTTTAGTGGAGCCCCAGCATCTTACCTTATATATATCTGACTCATAGCACCACTTATAAGGCAGTGAGTTTTTCTCAATTCTTTTCTCCCCTAAAGAAAGATTTTGTCTGTAGGATTCAGATAAGGTAGGCACAAAAAAGCTTTATTGGGTAGGTTCCACAAGGGGACCACAGAGCTGGTTAGTTCGGGAGCAGAGTAAAAGGGTGACCATACAGCAATTCAAAGGGGCTCATGAGGTGGGGCTTTGAGGGGTGGCCCGTATGTGGGCCAGAGCCAGTGGTAGGAGTTTAGGCCATGACACTCACAGCTCCAGGGAAAGTTTTGTTAGATGGTTTTTAAGGATCCTATTCATTTTTTCTACCTTTCCTGATGACTGCAGTTGATATGGGACTTGGAGCTTCCAAAAAATGCCAAGGGCTTGTGCCACCTGTTGAGTAACCTTAGAAATAAAAGCTGGTCCATTATCAAACTGTAAGGGAGTCTAAACCAAGGGATGATGTCTGAGTATAGAACATTGGCCACCATGTTGGCTGTCTCATCCTTTGAGGGAAAAGCCTCTACCCAACCTATTAGAGTGTTGACCATGGTAAGAAGATATTTTAGTTTTTTGTGAGAAGGCATATGGGTGAAATCAATTAGCCAGTCCTGTCCTGGCAAATGTCCTCTTATTTTGTGGGTAGAAGAAAGGGCAAAGGCCTCCTTGGAGAGAAACAGCAGTGCAAGTAGAACAGGAGGCATTGACTTTACTAGTTGTTGCAGAAGAATAAAGCTGTTGCAGGAGAAGAGAATAAAATAAGGGGTTTAGGAAACATTTAGGCATCATAGGCCCCATGTGTAGGGAATTATGTATTAGGCTGATGACCTCTTTGGCTTGAGCCTCAGGTAGGGCAATCTTATCCTGTATCTTGAGTCATCCATCTCCTGTGCTAGATGCCCCAAGTTTGGTCAGGTGTTTTTGTTCAGCCAGGCTGTAGTTAGGTGTCACTGTGGGAAGAGTTAAGAATAATACAGGGGCCGGTGGGCTTGGTTGGAGTTGTTGTGACAGCTGTCACGCTTATAATCAGCTTTATTGTTTCCTTTGGCCAATAAGGAGAAGTGTGCCTGGTGGCCCTGAAAGTGGATGATGGCCAGCTGAGATGGTAAAGAGAGGGAGTCTAGGAGCTTCTTAACTGAAGTGGCATTAACAATGGGTGAGCCCTTAGTGGAGAAAAATTGAGACATGGCAGTGTGCTATTAAAAAGAAATATTTAGAATCAGTATATATGTTTGCCCACTCGTGTTTTGCTAGGTATAGAGCTTGAGTCATGGCAATCAGTTCAGCCTTTTGAGAAGTAATGCCATCTGGTAACCTGGCAGCCTCAATGACTTGAGTTAAGGTGACCACTACATTAGGCTGCTCTTCTCTTACCTCTGGTGTCAGGAACAGAGTGGCCATCAACAAAATAAGTAATATCTGGATTAAGAAGGGGGGGTATCCTGAAGGTCCGCCTGGGGCTTAACTAAGGCCGCATATCTATACAAGAGTGAAAATCATTAGGTGATTAAGAATCAGGGCCTGAACCCTGGCCTAGTGGTAGAAGAGTGGCCAGGTTAAGGGCTGGGAGTGAGACAGTCTAATGTCTGGATTTTCCATGAACAACAAGTAAAGTTCGTGAAGGGGACAGAAGAGAGAGTGTTTGAGGAGAGAGTAAATCCTGGAGACTATGTGGGGAAAAAACCTGCAGCCATAGACAAATATTGAGAGCCTCTTTTGTGAGCATGGCAGCTGCTGCCAGAGCCCTAAGGCAGGGTGGCCACCCATGAGTAGTGGGGTCAAGTTGTATGGATAAATAGGCCACTGGTGTCTGGGTTGGTTCCAGGGGTTGAGTAAGCACTCCTGTGGCTATCCCTTGCCTCTCATCAGTATATAATAAGAAGGCCCTAGTGGGATTGGTGAGTTCAGGAAGGCTCGATGAATAGCCAAGGGTGAAGTGAGGGGGCCAATTGGGGTTTCCTTGATTGCTTTATGTAGTGGCTCAGCTAAAATGGCAAAGTTGGGGATCCAATGCTGGAAAAATCCCACAAAGCCCAAGAAAGATTGGATTTGATCAGCCGAGGTGGGTGGCTGCAAGTCTTGTAAGACCTTGACCTGGTCAACAGTCCCCGGGTGTTTGGGGTGAGATGTAGGCCTAGGTACCGCACCTCTATTACCGATGACTGGGCTTTATGTGGGGCTACCCTGTAACCCCTACTTCTGAGAAAATTAAGAAGAGCAGTGTGCCATTTGGACACTTTAAGGGAGAGGTTACAAAGTAGAAAATCATCTACATATTGTAAAAGGGAACTAGAACCCAAGGGTACTGGAGGAGGTTCTGTGCTAGAGCCTGGCCAAAAAGGTGTGGGCTATCTCAAAAACCCTGGGGAAGAATGGTTCAAATTATTTTTTGAGCGACCTGTGTGTCAGGGTCCTCCCACATAAAGGCAAAAGGTGGATACAACTCAGGATGCATAGGAATAGTATAGAAGGAATCCTTGAGATCAATAATGGAAAAATGAGTGGTAGTGGGGGGAATCTGAGATAAGAGGGTATAGGGATTAGGACAACTGGGTGGATTGGGACCACATCATTAATTAAGCGGAGATCTTGGACTAAACAATAAGTCCAATTAGGCTTTTTGTGGGGGGGGCACTGGGGGTGGAACCCAGGGACTTTTCTACCTCAGGGCTATACTCCCAGATCTATTTTATACTTTATTTGGAAACAGGGTCTCACTAAGTTGCTGAGAGCCTCTCTAAGTAGCTGAGGCTGGTTTTGAACCTGTGTGACCCTCCTGTCTCGAATGGGGGTATTGTAAGGGGAATCGATGGTGATAAATAATCCCTGGGCCAGGAGATGAGAAATTATGGGTTCAAATTTGTGTTGGTGGTAGAAGGATATGGGAAACTGGGAGCGGGCAGGGAAAATAGTGGGGTTATGGAGGACAATCCCCAAAACAACTACCAGGGCTTGAGCTTTCAGATCTGCCTTTTGGCGAAGTCAGAGTGTACACTCCATCGCCACCTCCTCTCAGGAATTAGACTTTAAATGCCATGTTTACCAAATCTTGGATAGGGGTTTGAGGGCCATCCTCAGGCTTTCTTAAATTTTTCCAAATATCAGGGGCTGACTGCCCAATTAAATGGATTGCCGACATCACAGATCCTACCTCAGTAGGTGGATCTAAGCGGGTATAGAGGGTAAAAGCCTCCTGAAGCCAATTAATAAAAACAGCTGAGTTTTCATCTAGACCTTGGGTGATTTCCTTAAGTTTATCATAATTAACCACTTTATGGGAAGCAGCCTATATGCCATCAAGAAGGCATAGTATGAGCTGGGTGTGGTCAGTAGGCTGAGACCAGAGGATCATGGTTCGCGGACAGCCTCAGCTACCTAGTGAGGCCTTCTGCAACAGAGTGAGACCCTGTTTCAAAATAAAGAATAAAAAATAGGGCTGGGGGTATAGCTCGAAGGTCGAATACCCCTGGGTTCCATCCCCACACCCGCAAAAAAAAAGAAGGCATAGTATCATATTGTCTCTCATTTTTATTCCCACATTCCTCCATTTAGGGCTGATAATCCCAATGAGGATCTTCAGAAGGTACCGCAGCTGCTCCCGTAGGGAGTGTTGGGTTGGTTAAATGAGCCTGGTTGGCCCATTCTCAGGCAGCCTTTACAATATGATCCTGTTCATCTGGAGTTAAGGCAGAGGTTGAAATAACATGAAGATCCCACCCTGTGAGATTGTACACTTGCACAATGTATTGGAATTCTTTAATAAAACCAATGGATTGGTGGAAAAGGAACCCAGTTTTCTTTCAATTTGAGCAAGGTCAGGGAGGGAGAAAGGGATATGGATGCAGACTACGTCTTCTGAACCAGTTGTCTTGCAGAGCGGGACCAAGAGAGAAGGGTGTCCTTGGAGCGGGTACAGTAACATATGGGGGAAGGTGAGGGGAAGGTAAGGGTTGGTCCTTTAAGGAAGGATGGTAGGGTAAAGGAGCAGGTTAGAGTGGGAGGCTGTCCTAGAGTAGGTTGGTGGTCAAGGCAGTGAGGAGAGATACTGGGGATCAGGGTCCTCAGAAAGAGGTGCCTGCAACCCAGCAGGGTCAGAAGATGGCGACCATATGTCACCACAAAATGGTGATGTGTCTGTAACTCAGCAAGATCACAAGATGGTGCCTGCATGCCATCACGAGGTGCTCAAGATGGTGACTGTGACCTAGAAGAGTTAGAAAATGGTGGCAGCTGGGAAGATGGTAGCTGGTGGGAATCCCTAGCCAGCAGGACTTGGGTGGTGGAGCAGAGGAGGGGGTAAATGTGAGATGCAAATCAAAACTACTCTGAGATTTCACCTAGCTCCAACTAGAATGGCAATCATTCAAAACACAAACAACAACAAATGCTGGTGAGGATGTGGAGAAGTGGGAACTCTAAGACATTGTTGGTGGAATTGCAAATTAGTGCAACCACTTTGGAAAACAGTATGGTGGATTCTCAGAAGAATGGAAATGAACCTACCATATGATTCAGCAATACCACTTCTGGGTATCTACCCAAAAGACACCAAAGGACCAAACTAATGCATGTGTATCTATGTCCGTAGCTGCACATTTCACCATTGTCAAATTATGAAACCAGCCAAGATGTCCATCAACAGATGAATGGATTATAAAACTATGTACACAATGGAATTTTACTCAGCCATAAAGAAAAACACAATTATATTACAGGGAAATGCATGGAACTGGAGGACATATGCTAAATGAGGTTAGTTGGTCACACACAAAAAAAGAGAAATCAGATGCTCTCCCTAATATGGGGAAGCTAGGGAGAAAATGGGTCATAGGAGGAACTCTAGACAAAGAAGGAGATACTATAGATAAGCAAATAAGGTGACCTAACTGAGGGGATAGGAGGGAGGAAGAGGGTAATTCTCTAATGCATATGATGTACTTTAACAAATATATCAATGTCAACCACCAAGCCAAACATGAGAAGGAGGGAGGGGGAGAGAATGGGGTGGGAATTGGGTAAGGGCTAATTGGGTGATGTGTGCATGTATTTCTCTACTATCTTAAGTCCTATTAAGATATATGACTATAATGAACCAATAAAAAATTTAAAAATAAGAAACACTGTATTCCCCAGAATATTTTCATCAACCACAGAGTATAGCTAGCAGAGATAGAATCTCAAGGGTGGGAGGTCCCTGTTTCTCATTATTTTTCCTCAGACAGTTGAATTATCTAGGTGGACATAGAAACCTAAAACTGCCAATAAATCAGAGATAGCCACCTACAGATTTTTTTCCTACTAAATTTTCACAGGGGTCTATTACCAGCCTATGTCATGTTAGGTGACAGAAGAAAGAAGACCAGGACATAGAGGACATTGGTCTCTGTATAAATTACATGGGCAGAGCAGAATAGAAGTTAATTTGGAGGCAATAGGATCCTGAGGATCCTGGGCCTCTGGATCTGCACTTGGAGTGTTTGGGACCCAAGGCTCCCAAAAGTGGAGGCAGTGGTGGCTGGTATTTGCAGAGCCTCCCATCCCTTCCCAGGAACCTGAAGGTGCAAGGTGCATGTAGGTGTGGCGCAAGGGTGTGAAAGCAGCCCATTCCCCTCTATCCCGATTGCAATGGCCATGGCTGTGGAGCTGTGCCAGCTTTCTGGCTGCTGCTGTTGTTAATAGCAACCCTTGCAGGGTGCAGCTGGATCCAAAGAGGCTTATCTCGCCTGGTGCCTGTCCCTAGCTGCAGCTGCGCAGCAGGAAAGACTCACTGCTGTTTAGTGACAGGCGATCGTTGGCGTCCCCTCTGTTTTGGAGTTCTTTGGAGGTGGGTTATGGGTATTTCTGAGATTTAACTTTAGGCAGGGCTTTTCTTTTTTTAAGACTATCCCATTTTTGATGGGGGTAGAATGGAGGGCACTCATTTGGAGCCTCATTAGACAATAATGGGTTTCCTTGAAGCCTCAATAAGGACCAAGTACTGGCCCTGCTCCCCTTACGTGGGCATTAGGCAGTGTGGATCTTAACCCCAGAGGGTGTGGATCCCAGATTGTGACTGGCTGCCACTGAGCCCCTTAGTAAGCCAGGAGGAGGTGCAGTCTCTTCTTGTCTCTTACACAATTTAAAGGGGATTTCTTTCTGAAGGGGATCTGATTGTAGATTTTTTTCCATGATTGGGGGTCTCCACAAACTGGAATTGCCTCCCAGGCACTGGACATCATGGTTGTTCTGGGGGAACTTCTCATTGCTTTCAGAAAGGAATGTACCTAGCCGGGCGTGGTGGCGCACGCTTGTAATCCCCGCGCTTGGGAGGCTGAGACAGGAGGATCAAGCAGGTTCGAAACCATCCTCAGCTGGCTTAAGAGACCCTGTTTCTAAATAAAATATAAAATAGGTCTGGGAGTGTAGCCTGGAGGTAGAAGATCCCTGGGTTCCATCCCTAGTACCACTAAAAAGAAAAAGAAAAAGAAAAAGAAAAAGAAAATAAAGGCATGTACCTTTTGGAGTGCAGTAGTGTTAAGACCATAAGCGAGATGCCCCGGAAATCACTAGAGATGCAGTGGCGATAAACTACCATTAGGTGTCGCTGTTGCTCCACAGTTGTTTCAAAGCTCTACACCCGGAGCTCAAGCTACTCACTGAATTACCGGACCAAAAATCCTGTGAAAATTATTATTATTTTTTTAATTTTATTTTATTGGTGCACTGTATTCATACATCATAGTGGGATACAAACTTTTGTAGACATACATGCACACATCGCCCAGTCAGCCCCCACCCGATCCCCACCCCATTCCCTCCCCATCCCTCCTTCCCATGCTTGGCTTAGTGGTTGACATCTAGTATTATAGCAATTTATCCAAAATTAAAAATGTTAATCTCACATAACAGTTTCATTTGTCTGATACCAAGCTTTTGATAACTTAAAGATAACATTTCAATATTTCTTTTTGCTTTCTTTCTTACCAGAGAATATTTTTTTTCTATTTTTTAGGTGAAACTATCATATATTCATATATTTATTTTTCAGAAAAAAATCTATCCTAATATGGAATATGAATTCTAGATACCCAAAACGATCTTGAAAAAGAACAAAGCTAGCAGATATATATTTTCTGATTTCAAACCATATAAAGCTACAATAATTGAAACAGTGTAATACTGTTCTAAAGGCAGATATATAAACCATTGGAGTTAAATACAAGCCTAGAGTTAAATTCTTCCCTATATAGTCAAGTTATTTTTGACAAGGTTTCCACGAACATTTGGTGGTGGAAATAATAATCTTTTAACTAAATATTGTTGAAAAATAATAATTACATGGAAAAGAATACAATTGGACCCTTACCTGATCCCACATACAAGTATTAACTCAAAATAGATAAAAGACCTAAATATAAATCTTAAGACTATAAACTTTTAGAAGAAAATCTGGGTCATAAAACCTCACAACATTGAAATTGGCAGTGATTTCTTGGTTATGATTTCAATGGCACAGGCAACAGAAGAATATACAAACTCCCTAAAAAATAAGAAAAAAATATTGTATATCCAAAGACAATGTAAACAGAGTTAAAAGTTACTAATAGAATTGGATAAAATATTTCCAAATGCTATATCTGAAGGTATATTAATATTCCAACTAGAAATCCTAAAAATTAACAACAATAAAGGCAAACAATACAATTTAGAGATAGGTAAAGACTAACAAAAATAATGAATCTCCACAGATAACCAATCTTAGTTGTCTGTTGGATGGAAAATCTTGTTTCTCTGCTTCTGGTGAGTGTTACCTATTTCTTCTTTGTAGTTAATCTCTTTGAGTATTTTCTCTAGTGCTGGTTTTGAAGACATAAATTCCTTCAGTTTCTGTTTGTCATGGAAGCTTCTTATTTCTCCATCTAATTTGATAGAAAGTTTTGCTGGATAGGAAATTTTTGGCTGGAAGTTGTTTTCTTTCAGAGTTTGGAATATGTTACTCCAAGCCCTTCTGGCTCTCATGACTTGGTTTGGGAAGTCTGGAGTGATTCTAATTGGTTTGCCTCTGAATGTCACTTGGCCCTTTGTTTTTGTTGCCTTTAAGATTCTCTGCTTGGCTTCCACATTGGTCATTTTGACAATTATGTGGCGTGGGGATCCTCTTCTCCGATCCTGTCTAAAGGGAGTTCTATAAGTTTCCTGGATCTGTGTATCAACCTCTTGCTCTATATTTGGAAAATTTTCTGCTATTACTTCCTTGAAGAGATTGTTGATCCCTTTGGTTTCACTTTCTTTTCCCTCCTCTATTCCAATTATTCTTAGGTTAGCTCTCTTAAGATGGGCCCATATTTCTTCCATGTCAGATTCCTGCTGTTGGATATTTTTTTCTAGATTAGAAACTATGCGTTCATTTTTGGATTGCTCATCTTCTAAGAGCGAGATTCTGTTCTCCATGTGGTCTAATCGGTTGTTTGTGCTTTGAATTGAGGCCTTTACTTCATTAATTGCATCCTTTATCTCTTTTTGGCTCTCTCTGAGTTCTTTTCGAAGCACCTCTATTATTTCTACAGTTATTTTCCTGATTTGATCTTCTAGAAATCTCTGATTTTCAGTTTTATCGGGTTCTGATGTTGTGGGGTTGTGCGCATTCATTACTCCAGTGTTATTCCTCTTTCCCATGATTTCGGAGGTTTGTGCCTTCTCTGGGTTCTTCCCTTAGGTCACTATGGCTTCACTTAAGGTGCTCTGGATCTCGAGTCTGTATTATCTCAGACCCCACTACTCCTTTACTGGGTTGTATCACAGAGTCTCCGACCCAGGGAGTCGATAGAGGCTGCTTTAAACTATGGGGGGTGCCAGGTTGCACGTTCTCCTATGGTGTGATATCTCTGCCACCACCACTCCCTCACTGGGTCAAGTCCCAGGAGGTACAGTACTGGGATTTCTCCTCTGTGGCCCGCAATTTGACTCACTGTTCTTGAGTACGCAGATGTAGCTGTACTGGACTCGGTGAATTCACTGCTGCTGCCGCCGCCGGTGGCAATATGGCGCCTCTGCCACGCCCTCGGCCGTGAGGCTGGCGTATTTTTTCTTCTCTGGTTTTGATTTCCACTCTGAATCCCTGCAGCGTGTGCTGAGCTCGGCCACTGGGAGCTTTAGACGCTCTCTGCGTGGAGAAATCCCGCCTGGCTGTTCCGCAGTGGCTCACCTCGGCTTGCTGTAGCCATCCATTGAGTTCGCCGCTGCCGCCGGCAGTATGGCGCTGCTGCCGCGTCCTCGGGCGCGTGTGTCTCCTCTGTGGCCCTGAGCTCTGTTCTCAGTCCGCTTTCTCTCTGGAGCCTGGTGGTTTTTTTTTGTTTTTCTGGTGATGGTGTTTTCTGGCTATGAAAGGCGCTGGTTTTGTGGTAATGGAGATTGGTTGTTAGCGGGGCTCTTAAGCCCCGCTTTTCTCGGTCGCCATCTTCCCAGAAGTCCTGTGAAAATTATTACTTAAAATTTATTATTGAGCTGGGTGTGATGGTGCACATTTGTAATCCCAGCATTCAGAGGCTGAGACAGGAGGATCGTGGTTCACGGACAGTTCTTTGGAACTCAGTGAGGCCCTGTTTCAAAATAAAGAATAAAAACTGGGTGTGATGGTACACACTTGTAATCCCAGCATTTGGGAGGCTGAGACAGAAGGATCACACAGGTTCAAAGCCAGCCTCAGCTACTTAGTGAGGCTTTCAGCAACTTAGTGAGATCCTGTTTCCAAATAAAATATAAAATAAGTCTGGGAGTATAGCTCGGAGGTAGAAAAGCCCCTACCCCCCCCCCCGTACCACAAAGAAAAGATAAAAAATGGGGCTGGGGGTGTAGCTCAGAGGTAGAATTCTCCGGGGTTCCATACCCAGTACCACAAAAAAAAAAAAAAAAAAAAAAATTGAGCCACATGTTCCATCTGGGTCACACTGTGGAGTCATTTTCTCTATTTAACTATAATTTGTTGAATAGGAAAATTAAAACTAATAGGCATCTTGATGCAGCTTTAACAAGTCTTTATTACAAAGTCAGTAGGAAAGAGAGAAGAAAAAGCAGCGTGCAGGCACACTGGAGAGCCCAAAAATGGAACTCTGACCCCCTCCATCCCTAGCCTTTAAATAGATTTTGAATTGGTATGTTTTCAGAATTACCAATGCATTCAGCTAGTAACTTATTTCTTAGCCAGGTTGTCCCTTTTTTCCCTCTGGACAGCGCACTTACTAAGTGCAGAGGCCAATAATTTACCTGGTTTCTGCACTATCTTTATGGCTCTGAAATGTCCCAGGCAGAGTCACTGTAATTTTTGGATTTTTAATTGTCTCTAGATATTTTTAGAGCTAATGGGTTTATATTAGGATATAGGGGGAGAGAGGAGAGGAGAGGAGAGGAGAGGAGAGGAGACAGAGAGAGAGAGAGAGAGAGAGAGAGAGAGAGAGAGAGAGAGAGAGAGAGAGAGGAGAGACTGCATTGTAACAGCTGCCACCCCTCTCTGCCTGCGTGCCTACGCAGCACCCAGGCTCTGACTGCTTTTCAGATTTTGGAAATGAATATGAATACTGGAGCAATTTTCCAAAGCTAGCACATTTTTTGTTGTTTATACCTAGAGACTGAGTTTGGCCTAGGTGTCTGTCTCAGTCACACACACACACACACACACACACACACACACACACACATCATTCACACATACCTGATCCCAAACTTAATGAATTCCAGTTTCATGTCCCTCAGACATTGCTTGGGGAATTCCCAAGGGGGTGATAGGATTCCCTCCCCTGCGACTCCTGTAGTGGGACCAGATTGACCCTTGGAGTGGCTTACCATAATTTAGATATCAGTGCTAGAAAATAAACTTGCTGGCCTAAAACCTCCAAGGCTGTTAGTCCTGGAGTCGACCCCTTCAGGTAAGGTCTCTCATGAGGTGGCCGGAAACCTCTGGCGTGCTCAGTGGACTGACATCAGTGACGCACTTCTGAGGGGCAAAAGCCCCTGGGCCCCCATCCTCAGGACTGGCTCAGAAGTGCCTCCTGGCTGGCTCAACAAAATGTTACAGAAGATGCCAGCCCACAGAAAAACAAGACTCAGAGGCTGGAATAGGATACATCAGGGCTGTTTATTCACTGGTGAGGCTCAAAGCTCTGGGTCTGAGGCCTGAGCTTAGGACATAAAGGGTTTTATACAATTTCCAACTTAACTCTCAGGTGGAGGGGTGAGTGGAAAACTTTTTTTCCCCCCCAGCGTAAGCAAGATGCAGAAACAGAACAGCAGCCTGTACATTGCTCTCTTCCTCTCTCTCTCTCTCTCTCTCTCTCTCTCTCTCTCTCTCTCTCTCTCTCTCTCTCTCTCTTGCTCTAGCAGTTATGTGCCTTATCTTGCAGTTAGAGCTACCCAGAAGGCCCAGCTATGTTCATCAGGGGAGACAGTCTTGAAGGAAGAAAAAACAGGTTAGAGAAAGTTAGGCCTAAGAAACCTTGTATACCAGATTTTTTTTTTTTTATGGGTTTGGGGATGGAACCCAGGGGCATTTGACCTCCAAGCTACACCCCCTGCCCTATTTTTTATTCTTTATTTTGAAACAGGGTCTCACTAAGTTGCAGAGAGCCTCACTAGGTAGCTGAGGCTGTCTGCAAACCGCGATTCTCTGGTCTCAGCCTCCTGAATGCTGGAATTACAAGCCTGCGCCACCACACCCGGCTTTGTATACCAGTTTTTGATGACCACTTCCTAACTGATTAACATGCCTATGTGCAGAGCTGGGTGGGAATCTGAAGACAGATAAAAAATGAAGGTGGAGAGGCCAAACTTCATCTTGTCTTTAGTTACCAATTGGGCATCTGTAGGTCCAATGAAGTGTCAATGATTTCAGCAAAAGTGTTGCAGGTTCTGATTTTTTCTATTACTAGCCAAGGGACTGGGGTAAGAAAGGAACCTCAAGTTCCACGAGGGTGGTACCTTGTTTGGAATGTCCCACCACTGCATCCCAGGGCCCAGCACTGGCTTCCTCCTCACATACAGAGATCATGAGCATCTACCTTACAGAGCTGTAGGATTAAAAAAAAAGTTGAAAACTGCCTGGCACACAGGAAATACTCAGTTATGGGGAAGTCTCTCTAAACCTGGCAAACTCATCCTGCCAGCCTGTGACACAGAAAAATTGTCCCTTCTTCTGCACCAGCCCTGAAAAGAAAGTTCCTTTCCAGTGGCCTTACTTCTCTCAGTGATTGTGTGTGTGTGTGTGTGTGTGTGTGTGTGTGTGTGTGTGTGTGAGAGAGAGAGAGAGAGAGAGAAGGAGAAAGAGAGAAGAAGAAGAAGGAGGAGAAGGAGGAGAAGGAGGAGAAGGAGAAGGAGAAGGAGAAGGAGAAGAAGAAGAAGAAGAAGAAGAAGAAGAAGAAGAAGAAGAAGAAGAAGAAGAAGAAGAAGAAGAAGAAGAAGAAGAAAGCGAGCCGCTAAAGATTGAATCCAGGGACATTCTATCAGCTCTTTTTATTTTTTTAGTTTTTATTTTTAAGTTGCTGAGGCTAGCCTCAAACCTGCAATCCTCCTGTCACAGCTTCTCAAGTACTGGGATTACAGGTATATTTCACCACACCTGGCAAATGCTATCCTGTTAATCCAGAGCTGAGTATAAGAGATACCTTGGAATGGTTAAAAAAATAGCTTTTGCTTTTCAGCTAAATTTAATTTGTTTTCTTGTTTTCTTGTGATGCTGGGGACTAAACCCAGAGGTGCTTTATAACTGACCTTCATCCCCAGCCCTTTCTGTTTTTTTTAGATAAGATGTTGCCCAGGTTGGCTTTGAATTTAGGATCCTCTTGCCTCCACCCCCTGTTGAATTTTGAATAGATGCTATAGACTTATGGTACATCATTTCAAATGAAATTAGCCCTTCCCCAGCCAGCCTTTCCTCTCTCCAGATGCAGCCATGGGTTTGTGTTTCTTAAGTGTCCTCTCAGAGGTACAGTAAGGGGGCTTTTCCCTGTAGATGACACAGCCTAACATCACTCCAAGTCAAAACACAATTCTGCCTCAGCCTTGTAGGACCTACCTGAATCCCATTGGGCAGTCAGTGGACTCTTAAGGGGCCATTCAGGCAGCCTCTATGTGTCTCTGATTCAGGGCAAAGTTGTCAGGGCCAATCTGGAGTATCTTATTCTCTTGGAAAGTATGACAGCCAAGAAGGGGTTAAGTCTACCTCCAGCCCCCACCATATGACTCCCGGCCTGACTTGCCAGCTGGTGCCAAGTGGATTTGCCAAAGTTGAGATGGAGGAGCTTTTCAAACTTTGTCTCTTCTAATAAGTTTGGGTTTGAAGTCTAACTTGTCTGATATCATAGTTGCTACTCCTGCTTGTCTATGAGTACTATTAGCATGGATTACCTTGCTCCAGCCCTTTACCTTGAGTTTGTTCCTATCTTTACTTGTAAGGTGTGTTTCTTGTAAGCAGCAGATGGATGGATTCTGGCTTTTAATCCATTTTGCCACTGTATGTCTTTTTATTGGGGAGTTGAGGCCGTTTACATTCAGTGTGATTATAGAGAGATAATTTTTAATTCCCAACATGTTAAGATCTTATTTCTGTTTGAGATACTGTTTATTCTTCTTTGCTTAGTTGTCTGCTGGATGGGAATTTTTGTTTCTTTGGTTCTGGCATGTATTACCCATTTCCTCTTTGCAGTTAATCTCCTTGAGTATTTTCTCTAGCGCTGGTTTTGAAGACATAAATTCCTTCAGTTGCTGTTTGTCATGGAAGCTTCTTATTTCCCCATCTAATTTGATAGATAGTTTTGCTGGGTAGGAAATTTTTGGCTGGAAGTTGTTTTCTTTCAGAGTTTGGAATATGTTACTCCATGCCCTTCTGGCTTTAATGACTTGGTTTGGGAAGTCTGGAGTGATTCTAATTGGTTTGCCTCTGAATGTCACGTGACCTTTTGTTTTTGTTGCCTTTAAGATCTCTCCTTGGCTTCCACATTAGTCATTTTGACAATTATGTGGCATGGGGATCCTCTTCTCGGATCCTGTCTAAAGGGAGTTCTATAAGTTTCCTGGACCTGTGTATCAACCTCTTGCTCTATGTTTGGAAAATTTTCTGCTATTACTTCCTTGAAGAGATTATTGATCCCTTTGGTTTCACATTCTTTTCCCTCCTCTATTCCAATTATTCTTAGGTTAGCTCTCTTAAAATGGGCCCATATTTCTTCAATGTCAGATTCCTGTCAGATTTTTTTTTCTAAATTAGAAACTATGCGTTCATTTTTGGAATGATTATCTTCAAGAAGTGAGATTCTATTCTCCATGTGGTCTAATCTGTTGTTTGTACTTTGAATTGAGGCCTTTATTTCAGTGATTGCATTCTTTATCTCTTTTTTACTCTCTCTGAATTCTTTTAGAAAGTCCTCTATTATTTTTAAAGTTATTTTCCTGATTTGATCTTCTAGAGATCTCTGGATTTCTGTGTTATCAGGTTCTGCTGTTGTGGGGTTGTGGGCATTCACTGCTCCATTGTTATTTCTCTTTCCCATGATTTTGGAAGTTTGTGCCTTCTCTGGGTTCTTCCCTAGGTCACTACGAGTTCACTTAAGGTGCTCTGGATCTCAAGTCTGTGGTATCTCAGTCACCACTACTCCTTTACTGGGTTATATCACAAAGTCTCAGACCCAGGGAGTCAATCAAGGCTGCTTAGACTGTGGGGGGTGCCAGGTTGGGCATTCTCCAGCAGGGAGTTGTGACTATGGTGTGATATCTCTGCCACCGCCACTCCCCCACTGGGCTGGACTGCTAAAATCTCCGACCCAGGAAGACTATCTGCGCAAGTCCCTGGGAGTGCAGTACTGGGATTTCTCCCCTAGGGGCCGCGATTTGACTCACGGTTGTTGAGCGCGCTGATGGAGCTGTAGTGGACTTGGTGAATTCGCAGCTGCCGCCGCTGGCAATATAACACCACTACCATGCCCTTGGCTGTGAGGCTGGCGTATTTCTTCTCTGGTTTTGAGCTCCGCTGTGAGTCCCTGCCAGGTGTGCTGAGCCTGGCCCTTGGGAGCTTTATATGTTCCCTGCGCTGAAAAAACTGCTGACTGCCACCCGGCTGTTCAGCAACTGCTCACCTTGGCTTGCTGTCCACCCCTCCTCTCTGGAGCCTGGTGGCTGGTTGAGTGTGTTGGTCTTGAGCTGTCCGGTGAACTCACCGCTGCCACCAGCAGTAAGGCGCTGCTGCTGCATCCTCGGCCGTGAGGTTGGCGTAGTTCTTCTCTGGTTTTGAGCTCCGCTGAGTCCCTGCGGGGTGTGCTGAACCCGGCCCTCGGCTTGCTGTCCACCCCTCCTCTATGGAGCCTGGTGGCTGGTTGATTGTGTTGGTCTGGAGTCGTCTGGTGAATTCGCCGCTGCCGCCGGCAGTAAGGCACTGCTGCTGCATCCTAGGCCGTGAGGCCAGTGTACCTCTTCTCTGGATTTGAGCTCTGTTCTGAGTCTCCCTCCTCTCTGGAGCCTGGTGCTGTAAGGGAAGATGTAGCCCACGCCGTTCCGCGCCATGGCTCCGGCCGCTCCGGCTGCTCTGTATAGCTGTAAGAATACTGACAGATACACCAGCTTTCACAGATGAAGAGAAAGAAGCTTGAAGAGGCTGTCATTTGTCTAAGGTGGCGATGGGTTCTGGTACCAAAAAGGCTGTATTCCATCCTTTCTGGTGTATATCCAGGCTTGGGGGCTGTTCCTGTAGGCAACTCTGAACATTATCTCCAAATAAGAAAGTCTGAAAAGCACTCACCTGTGATCTGTGGAGGCCAGGGTTCATGGGAACCTTTGTGAAGGAGGGAAGCAAGCTACTGCAGGAAAGGAGGCTGAGAAAAGGGTGTGCTCAGCACAAGTCTAGCCTTAGCCATGCTCCACTGCGAGCTCTGGAGCTTACCATTATGGTTGTAATGGTGCTGTGGGCTCTTTTTCTCTATCCAACTAAAATTTGTTAAATAGGAAAATTAAAATTAATAGGCAACATGATGCAGCTTTAACAAGTATTTATTACAAAATCAGTAGGAAATAGAAAGAATAGAGAAGAAAAAGCAGCATGCAGGCACTCTGGAGAGCCCAAAATGGAACTCTGCCTCCTGCATGCTGGAGAGCCCAAAAGTAGAACTATCCTCTTCTCATCCCCATCCTTTAAATCAATTTTGTATTGGTATGTCCTTATCAGCATTACCAAGGCAATGGGCTAATAACCTATTTCTTAGACATGTGGTGCCTTTTTTTCCTCCAAAGGACAGTGCACTTACTAAGTATAGATTACTAATAATCTACCTGGTTTCTGCCCTATCTTTATGGCTCTAAGATACCCCAGCAGAGTCACTGTGGTCTTAGGGTTTTTAATTGTTTCTACAGATTTTTAGGGCTAAAGCCTTACTATGGGTAAAATTTAGGACAAAGGGTAGAGAGTGGAACTCTGCCACCCCTCCTTGCCTGAGTGCCTGCAGAGCAACCAGGTTCTGACTGCTTTTTTTACGTTTTGGAAATTAATAGCAGAAAAATATTCCAATACTGGCATAATAAAGACCCCAGGTGACTTGCAGTCTTAGAGCTTCCATGCCAAGCCTTCCTTTCTGCTCATGCTCAGTCACTGGCTGCTAGATGCAGCAAATGAAAATAGGGTGCGCAGTTAACATTTCAGTGGATATCCTTATTCTAGACATATTTTTTCTTGGTATTGGGGCTTAAACCCAGGGCCATTCTACCTCTGAGATAGACCCCCAGCCCTTTTTATTTTATTTTATTTTATTTTGAAACAGTTGCAGAGTCTGGCCTTGAATCTATGATCCTCATGTCTCAGATCCCCAAGGGCTATGTGCCATCACACCCAACTGGTTCATCCTTAAAAGTGTATTCATTGATTTTCTGAAATTTAAAAATTTTTAAACTGAGAATCCTGTAATTTACTCAGCAGCCCTAGGAGGTAGAAGGGTGGGTGTAGCCTCTCAGGTTCAGGAATTGAGCACCAGCAGCCAACACACAGCCAGAGCGTGGGGGGTACCTGGAAGGACATGAGCAGCACCCCCTGCAGGCAGGGAATCTAGAAGCCCTGCTCTCAGACAATAGTAAAAGATGAGATTTCTCAACTCCCACTTAGACAGCCAGAACAAAGCACTCAGGGCGGCAGCCTGGCCCTGCCTCAGCACCCTCTCTCTGGGTGTTGCCATATGAGGATGGTTTTACTCCTTCAGAGCCATTTCCCTGCTGGGTGGGAGCCTCAAAAAAAAAAAAAAAAAAAAAAAAAAAGGCCAAAGCTATGTGCCTTAACTTTGCCTCATTCAGGATTTCTGAAATGTATTCAAATGATGTACATTTTCTTTAAAGTACTGAGGCAGGATCCCTAGGTTTGTTGTCCTTAAAACCATTTTTTGGCTAAAAGCAAAATAAAAAGAATAAAGCTTCTTCACAATCCCCCCCACCCCAAGTATAAACAAAGCAGAGCTGTCCGAGATAACATGGCGCAGTCTCTCTCAGGTGTAAGTAAGGCAGAGTCACCCTGGACAGCTCAGGCTCTCTCAAATATACACAAAGCAGTGATGAAAAGACAACCAATACAATTATTAACTGCTTTATCTGCTTCTGTCATGCTCACACTAGAATGTCTCATACATAGCCCTCCCCCTCAACAATAGGCGACCAAATGCATAAAAGAGCTTGTATATTTGTGTTTGGGTGCTCAGATTGCTTGCTGAGCCTCCACTAGTCAATAAAGGACTGTTTCCAACTCTGGTCTCTGTCTTCTGACTTTGGGGATCTAGTTTTCTTGCAACAGTATCTTAGAAACCTCTCACCTAATACAAACAAAACAAAACTCCAGAACCCTAGGAAGGGAGAATTGGGGGAAATTTTAGGAGAAGAAAACCACTCTGTAATTAAGCAAATTGTTTCTGAAGGGGCCTCAGATCCTTTCTTAAAATTCAGAGAATTTGCCAAGTGTGGTGGTGCACACCTGTAATCCCAGAACTTGGAGGATGAGACAGGAGGATTCAAGGCCAGCTTCAGCAAGGTAGCAAGACTCTTAGCAATCTAATGAGACCCTGTTTCAAACCAAAAAACAAAAAAGGGATGGGGGTATAGCTCAGAGGAAGAACATCCCTGGGTTCAAAGCCCAGTACCAAAAAATTTTTTAAATTAAATTAAATTAAATTTAAAAATCCAGAGATCCTCTCCCAAGGTTGGGGAATTCCTATACTTTTTTTCTGGAGGATTCTGAATGCCTAGTACAAGAAGATCCATAGGCTGGGCCTAAAAGAGCCCCCAGTATAGTGGTAAGTGAAAAGAACAGAGTGTGGGTGGGCAACAGTAATGTCCAGCATGGCTCCATTTGTGTAGAAAAATGCACAAAACCACCCACCAAGTCTTCTCTGTCTGTAGGTGTGCAGGTCTATGTGCAGGTGTTCAGTCCAGCAGACTAATGGGGGAGGAGTGAGGGTGTACAGGGGGCAAAGGAGGCTCTTATATTCCATTCATTTTATTTCATTTTATTTTTGTGATATTGGGGATTGAACCCAGGGGCATTCTTTTTTTGTTTTGTTTTGTTTTTTAATTTATTTTTATTGGTGCATTGTAATCATATCACATTGGAATACAAGACTTGAGAGGATATACAAGCACACA
This sequence comes from Muscardinus avellanarius, assembly GCF_963383645.1. NCBI lineage: Eukaryota > Metazoa > Chordata > Mammalia > Rodentia > Gliridae > Muscardinus > Muscardinus avellanarius. Next base: position 31,367,709 of record NC_137804.1, on the reverse strand, counting down.
TCATCCAATTAGCCCTCATCCAGCCTCCATCCCATTCCCTCCCCCTCCCTCGATCCCATGCTTGTTTGGTGATTAACTTAGATACATTTGTTTATGTACCTCCTGTGTTTTAAAGAGGCTCCATCCTCCCCTATTCCATACCCTCTGATTGGTCACCTTAATTGCTTCACTATAGGGCCCTTTCTATAGCTCGTCCTCTTCCTGTTGCCTCTTTCCTCCTAGTTTTTGTTGATTAGGGGAAGCATCTGATTTTTATTTTCTGCAATATTTCTCTGTGCACGCCGCACTGCAAGTACGGATCCCACTCTTGACGGCCCCAATAGTGGCCTGGCTATCCGATGGACTGATCCAGACCTCGCTGGCTCAAGCAGCGGCTGTGCCTCATGGGAGGCCCCAACACTGGCCTAACCCCTTGGCTGGTTCTGATCCCGGCCTCGGTGGCCCCAGCACCAGCCAAGCCTCAAGGCATGCTCCGATCCTGGCCTCGGAGGCCTCAGTAGTGGCCTTGCCTCACAGCAGGCTCCGATGTCGGCCGCTGGCCCCAGCACCGGCCTAACCCCTCGGCAGGCTCCGATCCCGGCCTCGGAGGCCCCAGCACTGGCCTTGCCTCACAGCACGCTCCGATCCCAGCTTCGCTGGCCCTGGCACCGGCTTAACCCCTTGGCAGGCTCCGATCCTGGCCTCGGAGGCCCCAGCACCGGCCTTGCCTCATGGTAGGCTCCGATGCTGGCCGCTGGCCCCGGCATCGGCCTAACTGAACCCAGGGGCATTCTAACTCCAAGCTATACCCCCAGCCCTATTTTATTTTTATTTTTAAACAGGGTCTCTCCAGGTTGATGAGAGTTTCACTACTTCCTAAGGCTGTCCTCGAACCTGTGGTCCTCCTGTCCCAGGCTCCCGGGTACTGGGTTTATAAGCATAAACCACCAGGCTCAGCTTTGTTTTGTTTTACTTTAAAATGACAGAACATCATTTTTGTAACACTAATTATTAAATATAAGGACCATCTAGCCAGGTATGGTAGCACACATTTGTAAGCCCAGTACCTGGGAAATTGAGACAAGAGGATCGCGCAGGTTCCAAGCCAGCCTCAGCCTCAGCAACTTAGTGAGGCTCTCAGCAATGTAGTGAGACCCTGTTTCTAAATAGAAAAAAATTATATATATATGTGTGTGTGTGTGTGTGTGTGTGTGTGTGTGTGTGTATGGTCTGAGAGTGTAGGCTGAAGGTAGAAAGCCCCTGGGTTCCATCCCCAGTACCATACACACGCACACACACACACACACACACACACACACACACACACATCAGGACCATCTACTGGTGGGCACAAGAGGGAGCTGTGGTACACACCCAGGTTACTTCCTCAATGCCATCTATCCCAAATTAGAGAGCTGAACAGGGAATGCAGTCTCCCAGCCTTTACCTGCAGTTATGAAATTATGTAGATTTGACATGTATAAATATGCCTAGCTAAGATGCAGCTGGCATGTTCCTTTTCAATGTGCCCATCCTACTGGGTCTGGCAAAATGTCTCTTTCCTTCCTTCAAATCAGTCTGTGCCTCACTGTGATCCATTCTAAAATTCTTTTCTGTGATGACATCAAGGACCCTCACAGCCTGAGTCAAAGTCTGCCTCCATTTTGGGGACCTCCTCAGAACCCTCATCCTAGTGACAGAATCACATCTAACCCTGAGAGCCTTGGTGAAGGGAAATGGACTCCTGCTCTGGTGAATAGCTTGGCAGTGGCCTTTCCAGGTGATGATCTTTGGTGACAGTCATCTGCCCCCAGCCAGCTGTGGCCTCAGGTCACTGGGACTGTGGGAATCCTACATTCTTCCATCCCCTGCTGGAGCTCTTGCCCCCTAGAGTGGCCCAAGGTTCCTATTTATTGCCTTGAGGGTTTAGAAACCAAAGATCCAGAAACCTGTAGAGCGACATAGAGGAATGGTTCCTCCAGGAGCCCAGGGAAAGGGTCTGCCCTGTTGCTGAGAGCAGCCAAATGTCTTTTCCCTCTCCCAGATTAGTCAATGCTGGTCACTCCAGACCTTGTTCCCACCAGGGCACAGCAAACCTGGCCAGTACCCTGGTTGTTACCAGCCCAGAGAGCAGCATGATGGCCTCGGAGTGCTGGGGTGGTCAAACATCACAACATGGGAAAGAGTAGCCAGAGCTCTGGAAATAGTAGTTGCAAATTTAGACTTAGGTTAGAGAAAATTAGAAGACCCCCGCTCCCTCCCCTATCTGTCAGCAAGCTGAAAGCCACAACAATCTTCAGGAGAAGGGAAAGTGAAATTGGAGAGCATTTGTAAATCAATGGGACCAGTCCCACCCCATTATATACACAAATAGGGCAGCATCAGCCCAGCCAGAGTAGTCTGCCCGGGAGAGGAGAGGGAGATAAGATTTCAAGTAATAAGCACTTTCTGCTTCAGCTAGGTGTAATAAATTTTATGTCTTCTCTTTCCTTCTTCGGAAGGTGACCAACTGTATAAAAAGGTTGTTATGCCTTTGTTTGGGGCCCAAGGCTAAAGAAATCGCTGGCCTGGACCATCCGCTGCTGATTAAATGACAGACCTGCATATCCTACTTCTGGCCTCCAGGGCCTTCTGTTTGTCTCTGAGATCAGACCAGCACTGTTGCTCTTGGTCCTTTTTATTTTTATTTTTTGGACCTGAGGATTGAACCGAGGGATGTTCTAGCTCTGAGCTATACTCCCCAAACCTTCACTTTTTAAAAAACATTTGAAACATGGTCTCACTAAGTTACTGAGGTTGGCCTCAAGCCTACAATCCTCCTGTCTCTACCTCCCAAGTTCTAGGATTGCATGGGTATGCCACTGTGCCTACAGAGGCCTGACCTTACAGGAAATTTAAGGACATTTACAACTCCCCTCTCTCAATTAAAAACCCTGTACCTTTTTGTCTCCCAGTGGCTGATGAGAATTTCCAGTCTGTTGTTAAAGCGGTAACATAGGAAGAGGTACAAGAAGAGCCAAGCTCCCAGCTGTTAGGGAAGTGTGCCTATGCCTGCGTGCAGCTGATACTGAGGGAGAGGCAGACGGACAGGCGTGAGAGACAGCACAATGAGACAGACAGTTCTAAGATCCAGCTTCCAGTCCAGTTGGCCTGACAAACATGCCAATCCCCCATTACTTTCTGGGAACTTCTGGGCAAAGCACCAGGTACTATTCCCTGGGATGCAGAATACTCACTGGAACTCAAATAGATGCAGACACATTCAGGGAGTTTCACCAAATTTATGCTTGTTAAGTCACTTCTGCTGTCATCCCATGTCAGGGACAAAAAGCCCATACTGAGCTGGCTACGGTGGTGTTCCCCTGTAATTGTAGCTACTCAGGAGGTGGAGGCAGGAGGATTGCAAGTCTGAGGCCAAATGAGTAAAGAGATCCTATCTCAAAAATTTTAAAAAGGGCCGAGGGTAAAGCTCAGTGGTAGAGCACTTGTCTATCATGCAGGAGCCCCTGGGTTCAATCCCAAATACTAAAAAGTAGAAGCCCATAGTAGTGGTAAACTGAGTTCTAACCACTGCCTGGCCCTCGGCCTCTTCAGTATGTGCTCCAGGGATCCATCTACAATAGCCCTGAAGGCCCCAATTCCAGACAGTGGGGGCAAGAGCCCAGTTGTGACTCATGGGGCTTTCCATTGTTATCTCAGGAGTTCCCAGCAGTCTCTCAGGGAAGGGGTGATGGATAGCCCCTTGGCATCCCCAGTAGCTTGTTGTAATCCTGGGGGGCGGGGTGCAAGGGGCATGTTGGGGTGGAAACGCAGGGCCACAGAGAACCTGCTTTAACAGCTCTTTTGTGTTTTTTGCTCACAACTACCAGTGAAGGCTTTCTGGTGACACTGGAGGTGGGAGCCATGTCCTGCTGCAGAGCCTACCCACTGTCCTTCCTGGCTTGGATAGACAGCTCACGCCTAGCCTGGTGAGCCCACCGCAGGCACAGTGCAGCGGTGCCTTCTGACATGATCCTCAGTGGTATTTAACTCAGAGCATTAGATTTCTTACACCTCAGAGGGCTGCTAATCTGAGAAACTGAATCCAAGGAAACCATCTCTCATCATCCAGACCCATCAAGTCTGATTCCCTCTTCCATGAACTCAAAATTTCTGGTGATCGAGGGAGGGGGAGGGAATGGGATGGGGGCTGGATGAGGGCTAATTGGATGATGTGTGCTTGTATATCCTCTCAAGTCTTGTATTCCAATGTGATGTATGATTACAATGCACCGATAAAAATAAATTAAAAAATTCTGGTGAATGAGATTAAAATAATAAAAATAGAGCTGGGCATGGTGGTGCATGCTTGGAAGGCTGAGACAGAAGGATCTGGGTTCGAGGACAGCCTCAGTTACTTAGTGAGGCTCTTTGCAACTCAGACAGACTGTTTCAAAAATAAGACTAAAAAATAGGGCTGAGGGTATAGCTTGGAGGTAGAATCCCCTGGGTTCCATCCCCAGTAACACACACATGCGCGCGCACACACACACTTCAAAATATACATTACTAAATTTTTTTCTATTCTGATGGGTTTTTTTGGTTTTGATCTGTATTCTGTTTTTCTCTGGTTTTGAGTTACTATTTCTTTTCTAGCTTCTTGAGATGAAAACTTAATTTATTGACTTTTGGCCTTTATTCTTTTCAGTGTATGTAGTTAGGCCTATGAATTTCTCCCTGAGCACTGCTTTAGCTGCATCCCTCTGCTACTGAGCTACCGCCTCAGTCCTTTTTATTTCTTTCCTTTTGAGAGAGGGTCTCACTAAGTGCTCAGGCTAGCCTGGAACCTGCAATCTTCCTGCTTCAGCTCTTCAAATTGCTAGTACTATCTTCTTGTTTTTAAGAACTATGTTCTACTCTTCTCTAAAAAATGAAAGTATTCAGACCATTTCCTGAATTCCCTCCTCTCTTTCTGGTACTGGAAACTGAATCCAGAGGCATTCTACTCTGAACTATAACTCCACCCCTATTTTATTTTTTATTGAAACAGGTCGTACTAAGTTGCTGAGGGTCTTGCTAAATTACTGAGGTTGGCCTGGAACCTGTAATCCTCCTGTTTCAGCCTCCCAAGTACTAGGATTACAGGTATGTGGCACCGTGCCTAACTCTGAATTCCCATCTGAACTATAGAGTTCGTTTTACTTTATTTCCAGAACTGCTTGTCTGTAAACTCTCTATTAATAAATCTTTGAGAAAATAAAGCTCTTGAGAAATTTAAGGCTCCTAAATATAACAGAAACAGGTCAAAAAGAATAGCTTGATGACTTCTGTTTTTGGGATAGCATTTCAATTAAATAAAATTTACAAACATGATCCATTAAAATGAAACCAATTATTCAAGCAAAGGCTTCCAATGCCTATAGAAGAAACCTTACAACCTCATCATCATCATCATTATTATTACTACACAGTGTTGGGCCAAACTCAGAGCCTACTACATATTAGGCAAGCACTCCATCCCTACCCCTAAAGTCTTACTTTAAACCTGCATTTTAAAGTTAATGAAAAATCATTCCAGATTGCACTTAATTAGAAGCTCAGAAATGAAAGCACTTGCAAGTGGCTGCTCTAGATTTGCTCAATTTATTTCACATCATTGTGGTCACTTTTATAGCTGTTTAGACTTATTTTCAATCACTGTTCAAAGAATTCACAGAATTCACAGACTTCATTAACAAACTAGTATTTTACAGCCAAGTGTTTTCAGTAGCACAGCAAAATAGAAAAGAGGCCCACAAGTTGCTTCTGTGTGGAACTTGAGTCTGATTATTTACATGTCTAGAACATTATTGCTTTATTAGTCCTATTTTTAAAATAAGTGATTTCTAGGAAGCCTCCTCGTAGGTGTTCCTTCTGCGACTGCTCTGGGCTCACTGGCTACATACCTGACACACAGGTGTCAAGCAGACCACCTGCCTGTGTTTGTGCTACTTGGGGCTGGCCGAGGTGGAGCAGGGCCCTCTGCACAAGTTCCTTCAAGTGAAAAAGGTGGAAACATTTGCGGCAGCTTGAAATTCTTCTCCCTGATCTTGTGGCTGATAGGCTGCGTTCACATACAGGCCTCTATGTGAAACTTAAATTAGACCTAAACAAGAGAGCTCATGAATGAGGACTAATGCTCCTATGAAGCCACTGACCATGCAGGGAATACATCCAAAGCAACAAAAATAACTAGAGTTTCAGTATGATAAATGTTTTAAAGAAAATATCCTGGATGATTATGGTCCAAGGTGGCCACTGAGCACAAACTTGTCAGCAACATGAAGACTTTGGGGTATATTTCACAGCTGGGTTTTCTTATTTTTTCTATATGAGTTTCCATTTTGGGAAAAAGATCTTGGAGATTTCTTGTGGCCCCTGGAGCTCAGGGGAGTCAAGGATATTGGGAATAGGAGACTGGTGTCCTTAGGGACACTGGCGCTCTGGCTGCATATGGGGCAGGATCCCTGAGAATGCTGGCTGCGTCAGGTTTTGGGGATGGGAGCAGAAGTGGAATGTGGCTGTAGTCAGGGCTTCAGTCCAGCTTCTTGTTGTGATCTGAGCAATGCAGAGATGTGAGAAAGTCGACCACGAGCTTGGCTGTCTTTCTGGGTCTCTCCATCACCACGGAGTGCCCACAGTTCTCCAGAAGCTCCACCTGGCAGTGGGCAATTGACTTGGCCAACATGTCTGCTCCAGACACATCGAGCACCTGCCGAGAAAGAAGGGAAATGACGTGGTACAGACATTTGAACACCCCGGTGCACTCTGCACTCAACAGGATTTCCACTGAGACCTGGCAGGGGTGAGGTGAATTGAAGGACCAAGTCAATTTGCTGACAGGGTTTGTGGCTCTCTAATGGAAATGACCAGCATGCCCCTGATCTAATTCTGTAAACTCGGTACCAGGAACTACACTGTTGTCAGCAACATTGATGTAGAAAAGACACAGTGCTTGTCTGTGAGGAGGTTCTGGTCTATTAGGAATCCAGACAGGTCAAGAGACAAAGGGAGACCAAAGTTACAGGGGTCGTGTTGGGGACGGTCCTGGGAGCTGAGACAGCACGTGGGAGAGGAAGACACTGCTTCTGTGTCTCAGAAGACCCTGAGGGGAGCACAGGAGGCGTCTCAATGGCAGGGGAAGGAGCACTAGAGTGGGAAGTCCTGGCAAGTGCAGCTCAGCAAGTGCTGACAGAGCAATGGTGGGAGGGACAGAAGGAAGGCCACTCCCTCTGGCCTGCTGGGACAGGGAGGAGCCAGGGTCTATGAGGGAAGCACTGGCCTGCTGCTGGAGAAGTGTGTCCAAGCTGTAGGCAGATCACACAAGGACATATAAGAAGTGAATGCTAACTACCATAAGCCTGGCGTACCTCTTTGAAGAACTTTGGGGATCCCTACAGTCATGGGATCCAGACCCAAAAGTTTATCAACAACAGGGAATGCTTTTCCAACTTGAAAGAACTTTTCTAAATCTCACACTGTATTTTCCTTTGGTACTGGGGATGGAACCCAGGGCATTCTACCTCCGAGAAACACCCCAATTCTATTTTTTATTCTTTATTTTGAAACAGGGTCTCATTAAGTTGCAAAGGGCCTAAGTAGCTGAGGATGGCTGCGAACCTGTGATCCTCCTGTCTCAGCCTCCCAAATGCTAGGATTACAAGCGTGCACCACCATGCCTGGCTAAAGCTGACACTTTTTAAACAACTCATTGACTATAATGCTCACCTCCTTCACCCTCCAATTATGTCACCTGGTTCATCTTTTTTCCCAGTATCCTACCCGGGATTTGTCTTCACAGCCCTTCTTTTAGTTACTTTAACCAGCACCTCATCCAGAAGCCAGCCTCTCTTCTCTATCCAACTCAAGAACTTTCTATTTGTGAGCATTAGTCTCATCAACCCAGGCCATTAAAATGAAGATTTTCCCACCCATCAAGAAGTGCAGTGGGCAGAATGCCTTAGCCAGAGAAGGGAGCACTGCCAAGCACCCCGGAACAGGGAAAGAAGCCCTAAACCCAGAGCCCAGCAAGATGGGAGCACCCAGCCAGGGACTAGACATTTCTGCAGTGGCTACTATCTGAGCAGGAATAAAGGCCAACTACTGCGGAAACTCCCCACAAGAAACACGGATTAAAAAAAAAAAAAAAAAAAACATGAAAAGGCAGACACTCCTGGCTAAGCATCCATCCTGCAAAGAAACCAGAAACCACAACTCAGCCAAATGTGGTGGCATAAACCTGTAAACCCAGTACTTGGGAGGCTGAGACAGAAGGATAGCAGATTAAAGGCCATGAGTGGAAACTTAGTGAGACCTCATTTCAAAATAAAAAGGGCTGACCAGGCCTGGTGGTGCAAGCTTGCAATCCCCGCACTTGGGAGGCTGCGCCAGGAGGATCACACTTCATGGACAGCCTCAGCTACTTAATGAGGCCCTTTGCAACTCAGTGAGACCCTGTTTTAAAGTAAAGAATAAAAAAAACAATAGGGCTGGGGGTGTAGCTCAGAGGTAGACTATCTCTGGGTTCCATCCTCAGTACTGCAAAAAAAATTAATTAATTAAAAAATAAAAATAATAAATTTTAAAAAGGGCTAGGAGTGTAGCTCAGAGGGAGAGCACACCTGGGTTCAATCACCAGTACCACAATAAACAAAAAAATTAAAAGAAACAAGAGCTCATAGGCAAAATCCTAATGTGCACTGTAGCTTTGGCTCTGTTGAGCTGGCCAGCACTAGAACCCAGCACTCTCCACGGTCACCCGTATGGAATTCTAGGATGGGCCCTGATGAAATGTGCACATCTGTGGGAACCATATCAAAACCTGCCTGGTCAGATTATTCACATAAATGGAAACTTCTCCACGCCATCTTAGGCCACAGCCAGGTCTAGGGGCGGCAAGTGAGGTATCTGTCTGGGGTAAAACACTGAAATACTCAGATGAAAAAGTATTTTAATGCAGTATGCTAAAAATACAAACATTAATGCAAAAAATGCATTATGAAAAAATATCAAAATTATAAACACAGATAGGATCTGACCCTGAACCTGCTCTGTCATCGAACCCTTGTCCTGGCCCTATTATGCATTACCATGGCAGGTGGACTCCAAGCAGCTGGAGAGCAGGGATCCTATCCTGGTCTCTCCTATATTTTGGGGCTTAATACTGTGTCAGAAACACACTAAATGCTCAGTTAATATCTGTTGGCTGCTGGGTGTGGTGGCGCACACTTGTAATCCCAGCACTGGGGAGGCAGAGACTGGAGGATCGCTGTTCATGACAGCCTCAGCTACTTAGGCCCTTTGCAACTCAGTGAGACCCTGTTTCAAGAAAATAAAAAGACTAAAATATAGGACTGGGGGTGTAGCTCGGAAGTAGAATGCCCCTGGGTTCCATCCCTAGTACCCCCCCTAACACACACACAATCTGTTGGCTGATGAAATGGGCAACTCACTTCTGTGATCCAGGCCCCTTTAAGAAATGAGTACAAAGGCACCTGGAAACCACTAACAAACCCAACCAGGGCAACGAGCCCTAACTGATCAAATGGCTTAACCACAGAGTCAACAGAAAGAACATCATTCACAGTAACATCCTGCCTGATGGTTAGGAGGATATGGGGCCGTTCTGCTTATCAACCACAAGCCTGTTGTACATGTTTTTGTTGCCCCAGTTTGAGGTCGACTGCAGGTTAAAAATTTTCACTGCAAAATGTAATGTAACCTTTGTACCAGTATTGGAATGGCCTAGGAAGATTTGGGAAAGCTCTGATTATTAATATATTTCAAAAGAAAATAATTGATATATTTCAAAATAGTTGTGTCAAAATGGCGGCAGACATGGGTAAAGAAAGGACTTGATTTCTGCCTAAAATAGGCAGCTATTCCAATGTAAATTAACCTAGCTCAAAGTAATTAACCAGTCAATAGGAGAGGAGAACTAGGCCTGTCTCTATCTAAAGACAGATCTTAAGAGAGGAGAACTAGGCCTTTCTCTAAAGACAGATCTACATGATTGGATTAGCTAGCTAAGATGGTAGGAGGGGTCGACCTTCATGAAAGGAGACACCTCACCACACCTTGCTAGGGGAGGTACCTTATAGGGACTTTCACTACGTCAGAATTACGTAAACAAGATGGAGGTCATGGGTATAAAAGTCTGGTCCACGTGTGATCCCTTTGGTGTATTCATTTCAAGTCACCCCCTCATGCCATTTTGGCATGGGGCCGTATTTCTATTTTCTGTATTTCTATCTTTTAATAAACTTCTTTAAATCTTCAGCAACTGTCCAAGCTATGCATATTTATTCTTAGCTTAGGACAAGAACCCGTGGTAATTTTCTGTTTTTGGTCGTTTTGGATTTTGTTATGGTTTGGGGGAAAGTGTGTCCGGGACCCTCGCAGGGGTTCCCGGGGAACAGTTTCCTCAAACCATATTCCCCAAAACCGTAGCAACCTTAACTTCACCTTTTCAGCTAGCCAATCAACAAGTTACAAGTCTTTGCTATATGCTTCAGCCTCCTGCGAGGGGTATAAAACTAGCCCAAGCCTTTTGTTCAGGGCTCTCGTTTTCTCACAGCTGTGTCTGATGAGCTGAGAGACTGGAATCGAGTCTGTAATAAACTCTCTTTAAATTTAATATTGGCTCGTTGTGACTCTCTTGTGGATGCGCCCACAACAGCTGGCTTATATGTGTTGGCATTAGTTGGTGGGTTTGCCTGTCAGACTGTTCATTCACTTTCTCACTTGCTTACTCACTGTGTATTCTGGGTCTCCTGAATTTCAGGCATTGTGCCAGTGGAGAGAAGGAACATAGAAGGCAGAGCCCTTGTCTTTCTCCATAAGGCTCTCCCACTCGGGTGGAAGACACAGGAGAGGGGCTTGAACTTGATAAGTTGGGTCCCTCCCCCACATGATCTTGCAGCGGAACCCCAGAAGCCAGAAGGGATCGCAAGATTCCAGGGGCCTCGAGACTCCAAACATCTCGAGACTACAGATGTTGCGAGAGAATCGGCATGCCTATAAAACATTGGTGCCTCCGATCCACCACGTGACTCAGCCGGCCGATCAGGACTCTGCGCACCTCTCCAGATGTGTGGCCCATCGGTCCCTTCCCCCACAGCTGGCTGACTCTCCGGAGGGACTGGGTCCGAATCAGCGGTCTCTGATAACCTGGTTGGTGTTTTTACCTCCCTCCTAAACCCCCTAACTCTATTTTCAACCTAACAGAACTGAAGTAAAGAAACTCTGGAAGGGGTGCCAGTTCAGTGTGGAGGTTGTATACTACCCAAATCCAGAAAGCATAATTTTCTCAGATGACAGTGCACACAGTTCTCCCTGCACTTGTGTGGTACAGCAGCTGGTCTAAGGAGATGACTTCAGCCTGACAGGGATGGGAGTTGTGACGGGACTATTGATGTCAGAGCAAGGAAACAGCCAGGGAGCTTGGAGAGCAAAAGGCTCTAAAATAAAGGACCCCTGAAGCCAGCTGTTTGGCCTCTGCCCTGGAGAGTCCACAAAAACAAAAGATCTAATCAGATTTGTAGCAGGCCTTTAGAATGTTGAGTTCTTACCCTGGAGCAAAACAGAAATTCTGGACCACAGGCCAGGGCCAACTATCAGAGGCAAAGGACTTGTGTGATAAATGATTTGCTTTTTGAAAATGGGAGGAAGATCACTTTCACCTACTTTAGCTCATTTGAGCCTCACAATTGCCCCTGCAGGAAGACACACCCTGGCTTCAGGAGCTCTGTGACTTATTCAAGGTCACAGGCTAATCAGAGGCAAATCAGGGCTGAAGGGCAGACTTTCTGACTCCAAGAAGACTCTGCTGCTCTTTCTCCAGGACAAGGGATCTGGCCTCTCCCTGCTGGACCAAGAGCCCTGATTCACTGATCCACCAATTCACTGTAGGGATTTTCACAATGCAGAAAGGCCTTCATTGTTCTGGTTCCGATTTCTGAGCAAGTGACTCCCTGCTGGCAGAGCCTGACTTAGGCACAAAGCTTCTTTCAGTCCCCTGGCTACTGCATAGGAAGCACATGGGCCTCCCCACCCCCTCCTGTGCTGTGCATCCTTGGCCACACTTGGCTGGCCTGAGACCCCATCCCCTGCCTACCCACACACGCCTGAGTACAAATCTGGCCTTTCTTCCCGGTCTCTTCCAAAGGAGCCTTCCATACTCCTAGTCAAGGAGTGTGCTTTGCTTTCATTAGGCCTGCTGGGCCCATGATGGATGTAGATTTTCACATTGGGGTTGCTATGGTTTGAGTGTCTCTCCAAAGACTCATGTGTTGGCAACTTTATCCCTCTAGCCTCATGAATGGATTAATGTTATTCTCATGGGAATGGGTACATTATCACAGAAGTCGTTTTGCTAGAAAAGTGAGCTGTGTCTAGCATGCTAGCCCTCTCTTGCCATGTCACAGTGTAGCAAGAAGGTCCTCACCAGAGGCTGAGCAGCTGCTGGCTCCCTGTGATGTAGGACAGAAGGAATAAATAGGTAGAAAGGAGACAGGCAGGAAGATAAAGTAAAATACAGCTTTAATATAGAACCTGTTGCTAAAGTGCCTCAATCTTTACTCTCTAAACCAGTTCTCTTTCTTGGCCTGACTGTACCAAATTCCTGGGAAATCTGCAGATCCTAGAGTTAACTGAAAGAAACTATAATTTCCCATGCATTGTTAACAAGAAGCATACGATTTCTTGAGAAACCAATAATTTAGGGGACTCTCTAGCTTATCTATTGATCAGATAATGGAGACCTCGATCAGCCTAAGGACTCCAAGGACAACCAGGCCACCATAAACTGCCTTGGGATATGGGATTGAGGTCAGCCTCACATCTCCCTCCTGCCCACTCTCATACTCCCCCCAAAAGGCTTCTCTCAGCCTCTTGAGATGGCCAACCTTCTCTCATGAATGTGTATTTCCTACTTTCCTAAATAAACTTCTATGTCTCAGATTGGTGCATGCTGAAATTCTTTTCTGTTACATAAGCTAATGATGCCATGGATCCCAAGTAGAGGAATCAAGCCTTCCCCAGTGACACCAGCTCCTGGACTCCCCATCCTCCAAGATTGTGAGGCAAGCACATTTTTTGTCTTCTTTTTTTTTGGGGGGGGAGGTTGTTACTGAGGATTCAACCCAGGGGTGTTCTACCTTTGAACTATACCCTCAGCCCTATTTTATTTTATTTTTTTAAACCAGGACCTCACTTATTTTCTGAGGACCTTGCTAAGTTGCTGAGGCCAACCTCAAACCTGTGATCTCCTGCTCAGCCTCCTAAGTTATTGAGATTACAGGTGTGCAACACCACACCTGGCAGATTTTTAGTCTTTACAAACTACCCAGTCTCAGGTATTTTGTTAGAACAACAGAACACTGAACACTATGACAAAGAAATGTTTTCTCTAATACTTTTTCTGACAACATTCAATGGCATAAGACTCCTGCAGACCCTTTAGCAGACACATTATTCTGTCAGCATTGCCTCATTCTGTTTCTCATTGCCTCCTCTTGCTTTAAACTTTATGAAGATCTTTCACTAGAATATGATTTCTGAAATGAATTCTTTTCTTTTTTTTGTGGTACTAGGGATGGAACCCAGGAGCATTCAATTCTGAAACAGGGTCTCATTAAGTTGCAGTAGGCCTCACTAAGTTGCTGAGGATGGCCGCAAATCTATGATCCTCCTGTCTCAGCCTCCCAAGTACTGGGATTACAAGGGTGCGCTGCCACACCCAGCTAAAATGATTACAAGCAGACAGGAGCATCTGTAAATAAGCACCTCTTTGGAGAGCCTGTTATGGGTTGTATTCTGTCCCTCTAAAAATCTATTTGTTGAAACCCTACTCCCCAGGACCTCAGAATGTACCAATGCTGATGTTCACTGATGCATTAATAGGAGAAAGCTGGAAGGGATCTAAATGCCCATCAGAAGGGTACTAATTAAATATGGGGAGACAGATCCATATAGTAGAATATTATACAGCTTTAAAAAAGAATGAAGTAAAAGACTATTTGGGGCATGAATCATGGATAACAAATCTAAGGGGGATTTTGATGAGGAAGAGGACAAATGTATACCAGTATTGGGAATGGCCTAGGAAGATTTAAGAAAGCTATGATTATTAATATATTTCAAACATTGGGTGAGGGGCAAATCTGTGCAAGGACTTGGTTTCTGACTAAAAGTAGGCAACTATTCCAGTGTAAATTAATCTAGCTAAAGGTGATTAACAAGTCCATAGGAGAGGAGAACTAGGGCTTCCTCTATCTAAAGACAGATCTTAAGAGAGGAGAACTAGGCCTTTATCTAAAGACAGATCTACATGTTGATCTAGGGAGGATGGAGCAGGGTTTGACCTTGCCCTTCATGAAAGACACCTCACCACACCTTGCTGGGGGAGGTACCTTACAGAGTTAAGGGGAGGTACCTTACAGGGACTTTCACTACGTCAGAATTATGTGAACAAGATGGAGGTCATGGGTATAAAAGTCCGGTCTACGTGTGATCCCTTTGGTGTATTCATTTCAAGTCACCCCCTCATGCCATTTTGGCATGGGGCCGTATTTCTATTTTCTGTATTTCTATCTTTTAATAAACTTCTTTAAATCTTCAGCAACTGTCCAAGCTATGCATATTTATTTTTAGCTTAGGACAAGAACCCGTGGTAATTTTCTGTTTTTGGTCGTTTTGGATTTTGTATGGGTTGGGGGAAAGTGAGTCTGGGACCCTCGCAGGGGTTCCCGGGGAACAGTTTCCTCAAACCATATTCTCCCAATCCGTAACATAATGTTTGGTTTCAAAGTATCTGTCCGTAGCCTGCTTATTAGAAACTTCACAAGGAAGAAGTGGACAACAGTCTGCTAGTAGCAGATGAATATCACCAATAAAGGCAGGACGTTATGCAGAGAAACTCAAATTGAAGAGCATTTTTATAAATAATGCACTTGTTCTCTTCAGATACTTCCATGTTATGAATGATGGCAGATTAAGAAACTGTTTCCAAAGAAAGGAGACTGAAGAGATGTGTCATCTAATAGATCTTGGGTTGGATCCTGGATCAGGGTGGCAGGAGGAGAGGGGAGGACATCATGTAAGACATTACCAAAGCAAACGATGAAGCTGAACTATGGACTGTAAGTTAGGTGAAAATGTCAGTTCTCCAACTTGACACTGTAGTTATGTGAGAAGATACTTTGTTCACAGTAAATGTGTCCTAAAGCATCAGGGGTAAGAGGGACAAGCAACCTACTCCAAATGGCCCCAAAGGACAGATACATTTTATTTTAATTAACTTGTGGTACTAGGGATTGAACTCAGGGTCATTCTACCTCTGGGCTACACTCCCAGCCCGACTTTTATAATTGATGTTGAAACAGGGTCTTGTTAAGTTGCTGTGGTGGGTGTCAAAACTGCAATCCTCCTGTCTCAGCCACCCAAGTACTAGGATTACAAGTGTGTACCACCATGCCTGGCTCAAAAGATGTATTTTTAGATAGATGTGGAACACACATGCCATGAAATAATACTCAGGGGTAAAAAGGGACTTTTCTCACTATTGATATACATAGGGACATGGAAAACCTCAGCAATCTATGCTCGACTGAAAGAACTGATGCAAAAGACACACAGTATGTCCTCAGAGTACAAGTGAAGGCAAAATGGGTTGCACAGGACCAGGCTGGGAGTAGAGATCAGAGATCAAATGCAAATGTGTTACTGTGTGATCCTCCTGTCTCAGCCTCCCAAGTGCGGGGATTACAAGCGTGCGGCTAGCCTTTTTTTTTTTTTTTTTTTTAAACAGGATATCACTAAGTTGTTGAGGGTCTTAAGTTGCTGAGGCTCGCTTTGAACCTGAGATCTTCCTGTCCTGGCCTCCTAATTAGTAGTATTATAGGCACACATCATCACACCAAGCTTTTATTTATTTATTTATATTTTTGAAACAGGTTCTCCTAGGCTTAAGGGATCTTCCTGCTCTAGCCTCCTAAGTAGCTGGAACTATAGGTCCATGCTACCACATCTACCTGATAAAAATAATTCCAAATAGTAACTTAAATTGCCTTTTATTTTAAAAGTCAGATGTCAATGGTCTGAAATCAGAGAACTATGCTCACTGGCGCAAGTGTATTCTCCATCTTTCTATGGTGGCTTACTTCAAGGACCACTTATTTTGCCTCAAGGCATTCTTCCACAGGGCCCTGTAACATACCTGGTCTTGTTTCCCCCAGATTATCTGTGTTGGGACCTTGATCTTGTCCATGTTCTGATGCAGAGAATATCTGGACTTCTCGTTGATGATCTCCAAAAACACTTGTAGGTAAAGGAAAAGAGAGATGAGTGTGTGAGCTGAGGATATGGGAAAGTCCAGGCCATAGCTGTAGAAGTTTAAGCTATGAAAGGCAGTCAGCCTTTAACAAGTTCCAGCTGAGAGCAGTGCTACTTACACTTTCGGTAGAAGTTGTTATGAGGGATGCGGACATCCACAAGGCCTTGCAGGATCTGAGGATAAATAACCCAAAGTTAGAAAGCAAGAGAAGACTCAGCCTGGTATGGGATACATGCCAAGAATTCAAGCTACTCTGGAAGCTGAGGGAGGAGGATCACAAGTTCAAGGTCTGCCTCAGCAGTTTTTTTTTTTTTTTTTTTTCTAGTACTGGGGATTGAACCTGGGGGCATTCTACCTTTAAGTGATACCTCCAGCCCTATTTTTTATTCTTTATTTTGAAACAGGGCCTCACTAAGTAGATGAGGCTGCCTGAGAACCACAATCTTCCTCTCTCAGCCTCCCAAGTACTGGTATTACAAGCATGCATCACCATGCCCAGCTGCCTCGCAGTTTAATGGGACCAGTTCAAAATAAAAAATAAAGCTGGTCATGGTGACACATTCCTGTAATCCCAATACTTGGAAGGCTGCGAGAGAGGAGGGTTTCAGGTTCAAGGACAACCTCAGCAACATAGTGAGACCCTATCTTAGAAAATAAAAAATAAACTGGGTGTGGTGGCGCACGCTTGTAATCCCGGTGCTTGGGAGGCAGAGACAGGAGGATCACGCAGGTTTGAAGCCAGCCGCGCGCACTGGCTTAGGAGACCCTGTTTCCAAATAAAAATGTAAAAATAGGTCTGGGAGTGTAGCCTGGAGGTAGAAGGGCTTCCAGGAACCCCAGTACCACAAAAAAGAAAAGAAAAAATAAAAAGGGCTGGGGTGTAGCTCAGAAGTAGAATGCTACTGGGTTTAATCCCTAGTATGAAAAACAAACAAACAAACAAACAAATAAAATGAATGGATAGGGATGGGGGTTCATGTTCTGGGTTCAATTCACAGTACCACACATAAATGAGTATTTTTTTAATCACTGTGGTTGATAGGCTTATTACACAATGAAGAAATAAATTACTATTAGGAAAATTTTGGGGAGGGTCCCATACTGCTTTTTTGGTCATTTGACATCATCTTTGCCTTCTCTGCAGAGGACTAAACATGGTGATAACAAAATGTAGACAGGCCAGATCTCCTGGATCTGGGCTACTGACCCAAAGAAGTAGCTGTGGTCAGAAGGAACACAGTCTCCATCTACACGCCCAACCCACCCCCAACAAGACCAGGTATGTCACAGGTACAGGTTTTCTACAAGCAGCTGTCTCTCCTCTTGTCTACTTGGGAATAGTCTAAAAGCCATAAGTATATTTTTTCAGAAGTCTTGTGTGCTGACTGAAGTTGGAAAGACCCAGCCATGGCTGCTCTAGACCGAATCAGCCCTTTGGAGCATGACTGGAATCGAGGTGGTTCTGGAAGTGGAAGCACAGAATAGACTATTAACAGTTAGTTCAACAACACTGCGCAGCATCAGATATTTGTTCTGCTATTCATCCTGTACTCATGCATCTTACCATCTTCCATCTACCTCTGTTTGCTTGATCAGTGGATTAACACTGAATCGTATATGCACGTGTCTACCCATCCTGTATTCATCAACCCCTCCATCCTTCCCCTGCATTATCTAGATACCCTCCTACTCATCCAACCAACCACTCAGCCACCCAACCAGGCTTTAGTTCTAAATCGCCTAGGCATGCACATGCACTGATTCCTGTATGCATCTATTCCACATCTACCCACCTATCTGCTCTTCATTCCTGCGTCATCAGGACATCCTATCGAGGCATTCTCTCTAGTCCTAGGGCCTATTTCATGCAAGTACTGTGATAGAGTCTGGGAACAGAACAGCAAATGAAGACAAAGTCCCCTGATCTTAAGTGCTTAGTATAAAAAACACAGATAAGAAAGATGGCATAGTGGGCTGAAAGTCAGATGTTCTTGCTTTCCTTGGAGGAAAATGTTTTTGGAGATGCCATTTTTTTTCTCAGTGTTTTCCTATCTTTGACGATTCCAAAGATGGAGTCTTCCAAAAAACAGATTTGTCATCATATTCTAGAATATCAGTGTTGGAAGGGGACAGTACGACTTCATGACTAAAAAAAGGACTAAAAATTTCAGGAATAAAACAAACCACAGAATTAGATTCTGGGTACCTCTTTAGAGACAGGCTACACCTACTGACTGAGCAATATTCACAACATCTGAACAGACCCCTACCCCCAGCTCCGAGGAGGCCAGACCCAAGCCTCCTGAGGCACGATTTAGTACCTACAACAGAGAGAGATAATTTAGTGTCACGAGGCCTCGGCCCTGGATTCCCTCCTCTTTGTTTTCCACACTATTCCCCCAAATGACCTTATTCATAACTATGATCTTCAAAATCTTGCTCTGCCCACAGCTCCCACTTTGTAGCTTCAGGCCAGACTTCCCTCGCTGCCATTCCCAACTGCCTGCTGGACACCTGGCCTTACAGGCAACCTGAACATAAGGTATCCAAACGCAGCCTCTATGTCTGTCCTTCCTCTCCTTCCTATTTAGGAAATGCTACCTTTGTCTACCTGGTTACTGAAGTACTAGAAGTCACCTGCAACACGTCATCCTCCTCTGCCCCCATGCCTATTCTTCTTCCCAATACGTTTCATGTGTCTTGTCTCTGTTGCTACCACCTAGTCCACACTACCATAGCTGCCATGCTACACAGACTCCAAATGAGTCAAGGAGTATACATTCACTGGTGAATTATAGTCTTACATCATAATCTCATACATCCTTCAGTGATTACCTGTTTTTTATTGGTACATATTTGTTCATGCACACAACTTAAGTAGTTTTACTAACGTCCTTAGAAAAACCCCAGACTCCTTTCCATAGCCTGTCATGCCCTAGAGGATCCAGTCCAGTGGTTCTCAAACTGGGCTTGGGAGCCTATGAGGTCATATCATGCTCATTCACAGTGCTCACTGTCACTTGCTTTCTACTTAAGGTCTCTCAAAAGCTTAGTGTTATTCAGAACCTATATTACACGAGATAATGTTATCACTCTGATGGCCAATGGAATAAAGGCTTGTGCATTCTTGTGTTTTAAAATTGTTCTGAAGCCAGGCATGGTGGTGCACACTGAGGCTGAGACAGGAGGATCGCGGTTCACAGACAGCCTGATTCACAGACAGCCTCAGCTACCTAGTAAGGCCCTTTGCAACTCAGTGAGATACTGTTTCAAAATAAAGAATAAAAAATAGGGCTGGGGGTGTAGCTTGGAGGTAGAATGCTCCTGGGTTCCATCCCCAGTACCAGCAAAAAAAAAAAAAAAAAAAAAAATTATTCTGAATCTTCCTGCCTCAGCTACTTAGTGAGGCTCTCAGCAATTTAGTGAGACTCTGTTTCCAAATAAAATATAAAATAGGTTTGGGAGTGTAGCCCGGAGGTAGAAAGCCCCTGGGTTCTATCCCCAGTACCACAAAAAAATTATGAATCTTAATATTAATAAATATAGCCCCCCCTCAATAAATGCCCTTTGGGTTCCTTGATAATTTTTTAAAGAGTCTTAAGATTTTTTTGTATGTAGTATTCAAGATTGAGCTCGGGCCTGGCATGGTGGCGCACGCTTGTAATCCCAGTGCTTGGGAGGCTGAGACAGGAGAATTGCACAGGTTTGAAGCCAGCCTCAGCTATTTAGTGAGGCTCTCAGCAACTTAGTGAGACCCTGTTTCCAAATAAAGTATAAATATAGGTCTGGGAGTATAGCCCGGAGGTAGAAAAGCCCCTGGGTTCCACCCCCAGTACCATACACGCAAAAAGATTGAACTCACGGGTGCTCTATTACTGAGCTATATCCCCAGATGTTCTTAATTTTATATTTTATTTTACTTTTTTACACATTTTACTGGTGCATTATAGTCTTACGTCATAATCTAAATCATAGTCACAGTGACGTGATTCAGCACTTGGTGACACACAGCATTTTCCAGGGCACCGAGATTGACACTAGTGTTCTCACATATGTGCGTAATGTGATGGGAGCAATTCCTTCTTTGATCCTCTCTCTCCCTTCCCTTTCCCTTAGACCACCTCTCTGGCCCCCTGGCCCCCTGAGGCTTCTCCTCTGTTATCTGATGTCCCTCTGGTATCTGGATTACTTCCTAGCTCCCACATATGAGAGAAAACATATGCCTTCACTTCCTGTGACTGGCTAATCTCACGTAACATACTGTTCTTCAGGTCTAACCATTTTCTTCAAATGACATTATTTTGTTCTTTTTGCTGAGTAGAATTTCATTGTGTGCACATCCCATAATTTTATAACCCTCTTATCTATTGATGGAGACCAGGTTGGTTTCATAATTTGGCTATTGTGAATTGTGCTAATATAAACATGGATATGCATATATTACCATAAATTTCTAATTTCAGTCCCTTTGGAACTATCCCTAAGAGTGGTATAAATAGATGTAATTTTTATTTTAAGACAAGGTCTTCCTAAGTTTCCCAGGCAGCTTTGAACCTGAGAACCTCCTGTCTTACCCTCCCGAGTAAGGGAATCACAGGTGTGCACCAACACACCTGACCCTAAGTTGGTGTGTGTGTGTGTGTGTGTGTGTGTGTGTGTGTGTGTGTGTGCTGGGATTGAACCAAGGGACATTCTACTTCTGAGCTACACCCTCAGCTCTATTTTATTTTTTATTTGGAAGCAGGGTCTTGCTAAGTTGATGTGAGCCTCACTGAGCTGCCGAGGCTGGCTTTGAACCTGTGATCCTCTAGTTTCAGCCTCCCAAGTACTGGTATGCCATCAGGCAAAGCAAGACTTTTTAAAAATTGAGAATCTTATTTAGTCCCTGCCTCCCTTTCCAACTGCACCTCAACACTTTCTTTGAGGGCCTCAGGACCTGGTCTCCTTCCCTTGAACCTGAGTATGTCTTTTCCACTTCTGCACATGCTGTTTCCTCAAAGAGGCTTATCAAGCCACGTGTCTCCTTGCTTTCAGTCGCAATGCCATCTTCATCTCCTCTCTAAAGCTCATTTCAATTTGTAATGTTTTGTTTACTCAATTGCTTGCTTCCTCACTAGACTCTGTCTGCCCGGGGACTTAGGTATTCACCACTGTGCATGCACAGAGCCCGCCGTGTCATAAGTACTATAAAGCTACATGTTAAGTGAGTCAGCGGAAGTGGACAAGGAATCGAAGAGTAGACGCAGGAGAGAAGCTGGTAGTTGCCACCTAAGCCCTTGATGAAGGGAAGCATAAGGCCACTGAGAGCACGGTACCTGCTGGGGCACCTTGAAGCGGACATAGGAGCAGAGCTGGAGCATTTCACTCATTTCTTCTGGGGTAGACGGGATCAAGGGAATCTTCTGTATGTTGGCCGAGTCCTGCAGCTCTTTGAGTCGTTTCACAAACTGATTATCAGTGGAGTACTGCAAGCCTGTAGGATTCAAACCAAAACAGCTTCACAGTACATCTACCTTCTTGCCAACACCCATTTATGCTGCACACCTGTAATCCCAGCACTTGGGATTTTCAGGTTCAAAGCCAGCTTCAGCAACTTAGTGAGGATCTCAGTAACTTAGTATGACCCTGTTCCCAATAATAAACAAAATAGGCCTGGGAGTGTAACCCAAGGTAGAAGGCCTCTGGGTTCTATCCCCAGTAAAGAACAAGCACACACACGCACACACGTGTGCACACACACACACACACACACACACACCCTTTAAAATATTTTATGGCTGGTTACTCCATAGACCATAAGCATCAGGAGTCCATCAAAAATGCAAGAGCCCACTGAGTGAGGTGGCGCACGCTTGTGATCCCAGTGCTTGGGAGGCTGAGACAGGAGAGAGACTGGAGGATCGCGTAGGTTTGAAGCCAGCCTTGCTGGCTTAAGAGACCCTGTTTCCAAATAAAATATAAAATAGGTCTGGGGAGTATATTCCGGAGGTAGAAGGGTTCCATCCTCAGTACCACCACAAAAAAAAAAAAAAAAAAAAAAAAAAAAAAGCAAGAGCCAGCCCTTCCCTAAACCTCCTGAATCTAAATCTTTTTTTTTTTTTTTTTTTGCAAGTCTGGGGATGGAACCTCCGAGCTACATCCCCTGCCCTATTTTTTATTCTTTATTTTGAAACTGGATCTCACTGAGTTGCAGAAGGCCTCACTAAGTAGCTAAGGCTGTCCGTGAACCACGATCCTCTGGTCTCAGCCTCCGAAATGCTGGGATTACAAGCGTGCGCCACCACGCCTGGCTCCGACATCTTTTTTATTTTGGCTATACTGGGGGTGGAACCCAGGGGCATTATATCTCTGAGCTACACCACCAGCTCTATTTTTTCTTTTCTTTTCTTTTCTTTTTTTTTTGTGAGTCTGGGGATAGAACCCAGAGGCATTTGACCTCCGAGCTATACCCCCTGCCCAATTTTTTATTCTTTATTTTGAAACAGGGTCTCACTGAGTTGCAGAGGGCCTCACTAAGTAGCTGAGGCTGTCTGTGAACCATGATCTTCATGTCTCAGCCTCCCAAATGCTGGGATTACAAGCGTGCACCACCATGACTGGCTAGATAGGCCTGTTAACAAGTTGCGAGGGAATGCCCATGCACGCCAAGGTACAAGGAGCAGTCATGTGGAAGGCCACCTGCTGTTCCCTTTTCACATCTGTACCATTTAGAGGAGGTCTGAGGAGCTACATTATACAAAGCAAGTATGGGGCAGAGACTGACTGCTTCTCCATTTGTGTGGCCCCTTGGTACTCTTACTTGGGATCACTGTACAAAACGTGGGGACAGCGTGAGCAATCCTGACCTATCTCCAGGTGAGCAGCACACAGCCCTCTTCCTCCAGAAGAGGCCTAGACAGTGGTTGAGACTCATTCCCTTTGAGGCTGACCATTGTTTTCTATAATCCTGGAGCAGGACATGGGAGCATACACAGTGGCTCACACCATGCAAAAAAACTTATAGCTATTTAACTTACTCAAGAAGCTAGATTTTAGAAAGAAAGGCAATGAATACTGATCATGCTGTAGAAACTCATACTTTATAAATCTATAACTCTCCAAATCTCACATGAGTATCATGTATGACTTTAATGAGAACATGGAGCAGATTACATTATCTATTTCCTCTCTTTAGTTCAATTTAATTTAATTTTAGTCTGCAAGGGACTTTATCATTGAATGACATCCCCAGTCCTTTTTCTTTTTAATTTTGAGACAGGTTCTTACTAAATTGCAGAGGCTGGCAATTTATAATCCTCCTACTTTAACCTCCCAATTGCTGGGATTACAGGCATGTGCCACTGCACCTGGCTCTCCTTTCTCTTTAAAAGTAATCCTAGAGCTAGGTGTGGTGGTTCTTGTCTGTAATCCCAGTACTCAGGAGGATGAGACAGCAGGATTACAGGTTCAAGGATAGCCTCAGAAATTTAGTGAGACCTTGTTTTGAAATAAAAAATAAAACAGCACTGGGGGTATAGCTCAGAGGTAGAACATCCCTGGGATCAATCCCCAGCACCAAAGAAAAAAGAAAAAGAAAAAAGTAAATCTAGAAGCAGGGCGCAGTGGTGCACATCTATAATTCCAGTATTTGGAAGTGGAGACAGGACATCCCTGGGATCAATCCCCAGCACCAAAGAAAAAAGAAAAAGAAAAAAGTAAATCTAGAAGCAGGGCGCAGTGGTGCACATCTATAATTCCAGTATTTGGAAGTGGAGACAGGAGGACCACAGGTTTGAGGCCAGCTTCAGCAATTCAGCAAAACCTTCAGCACTTTAGTGAGATCATGTTTCAAAACAGAAAATAAAAAGGGCTGCAGGCATAGTTCAGAGGCAGTATTCCATTGGTTTAATCCCAAATACCAAATAAAAAAAGATCTTTTAATAAATAAAAATCTTTGTGTTTTCAGCAAAATGGAGAAGGGGATGATAAAAGTATGGTTGTCTCACAGGCTATTGTGAGAACTGAATCCATATAAAGACTTTAGCTTGTGAGAGCTCAATAAATATTGGATATTAACATTAACACCAAATTTCAAAATACTTATGACCTTCAAAGCACTAAGTACATTTTAATTACTCACTGCAAGTTCATTGAGAAATAGGACTGGCTCTATGTTTTACTAATATGGTAATACTAATGATTATACAACCATTGTTAATGGTTTGAGTTATCACTCTAATATTTGCATATCTTTTTTGTGTGTGCTACTGGGGATGGAACCCAGGGGCATTCTACCTTTGAATTACACCCCCAGCCCTATTTGTTATTCTTTATTTTGAAACAGGATCTCATTGATTTGCAAAGGGCCTTACTGAGTAGCTAAGGCTGTCTGAGAACTGATCCTCCTGTCTCAGCCTCCCAAATGCTGGAATTACAAGCTCCTGCCACCATGCTCAGCTAACACTGCATATCTTTAAAGTGCTCATGAAGAAGATGATTTCAAAGATAGTCCCAGCAGGTGTTAGCCACTGGTTTCTTCAGAGACTCCCACCCTCTGTGCTCAAGTTGCTCAGAGGGATGCTCTAGCCCTATAACTCACCAGCAGGACACACGAGACACAGGCTGGAGATATCTGATGGGTAGTAAGCAGCGTAGACTCCAGCCACATGGCCGCCCATGGAGGTGCCGATCAGATGGAAAGGTTTTTTGTTCAGCTTAAGACATTCTACAAACTAGGGAGGGAAATGAGACGGAGGCTTAAAGAAGATTTACTGGATATCTGTTATACAGCTGTAGCCATGGCAACAGTGATTACAGAGTACAGACTCCTGTATAGCTCAACAAAGCTACAGGCGATTGAAAACAACTACTGGTGAAAGACAGCTGAAACTCCACTGGATCCATCATCAAGACAAGTCTTGTGGCAGGTACATGCTTCTCACTGCCTGCCATAGGCGATCAGGATCTTTAATAAGTATAAAGCCAACAATAAACTAAGTAAGTCAATAAACTTCTATAAAAATCCAGAGAGTAAATGTCTTCTGCCTGTAGGGTGTATGGGTTGGTTGCAACTACTCAACTCTCCTGTTGTGCTATAAAATCAAAGACCATACATAAATGTACCTGGATGTGTTCCAAACAAACTTAGTTTACAAATATAGTGGCAGGCCAGAGATGCAGACAACAGTTTAGTGATTCGTGCCATCGTCCAGTTCTGTCTAACCAACCATCCACCTACCTACCTGCATCTAAAAAGATATGGAACTAGGGTCAGCTGCTGAGGATACAGCAAAGAGCCAAAGAGATAATGTTCTTGGCCTCATTGGAATATATAGTTTAATGGTGGAAGCACACATTATTAAGTAAACATCTTCATCTGGGGAAATACCTACTGTTAACCTGAAATTAATGGGCTGCTCAATTCTGAAATAGCTCATAAGCCCTCATGACCATAAAAACCTGGTGAAAGAGCTAGAGAGATGCTAAAATAAGATAAAATGCAGAGCACATCCTCCCTAACCAGGCAGAGGCACAGTGACTGAATCATGCAGCTGGCAAGAAGAAAAATAGAACTTCAAAGAGTTTTGTTTTGTTTTTTTTGTGGTACTGGGGGTAGAGCCCAGAGGCTTTCTACCTCTGGGCTATACTCCCAAACCCATTTTATATTTTATTTGGAAACAGGGTCTCACTAAGTTGCTGAGAGCCTCACTAAGTAGCAGGGGCTGGCTTCAAACCTGCGCGATCCTCCTGTCTCAGCCTCCCAAGCACGGGGATTACAATCGTGTGCCACCACGCCCGGCTCCAAAGAGTTCTTAAAGAATGATCTTAACGACTTCTAAACTTCCTTTTCAAAGAGTTGAGAAAATGCCCAGATTGTATTTTCTTATGAACAAGTGCAACAGGCTTAGAAAAGTATGTCATAAGCCCAATCCCTCCATAGCTGACCAGGAATATCATCAGGTTGCCATTTTGCTTGCAATAACTTGTAGACAGAATACCCTGGACACTGGTCTCAGCGTGACTCAGCATGAGACACCCTTGCTCTCCAGCCTTGGGCATGCAGTGGTGGGCAAGGCCCAGTCTGGAAAATTTTGGTGGTCCCTCCAGCTTACCTGATGTATCCTCTTAACTTGTCCATCGATGGAAAGGTCATCCAGGGAGGAGCGCGTGGTGCCTTCATGTCCTGGCATGTCCACGCAGATCAAATGCAGGTTCTTTGGAAGGAACTAAGGATACACAGACCAAGGGTCAGAAGGTAGTGTGCAAAATGCATCTGCCCACTTTTCTGGGAAGGTGACCCCCCACATGCCACATGATCTGTAGATCTACATCCTATCCCTGGGATCTACAGTTCTGGGCCTGTTTTTCCCAAGTACTGTGAATAAGCACTGCCAGTAGCATTATAGGGAGCAGAGGCCCCCAAAGACTAATCCACAGATGGCAAGGGGCTCACAGGATAAATGCAAAGTCAACACAACTCAAAGTTAGCAGGATTAAGTCTCTTGTTCTTGCTTGACATCACTTAGCAGGCATTACCTCCTCCTCTCCCTCTCCCTCCCAGAGTCTACTCCTGCCATGTGGCCACTGACTTGGAACTAGATGGATGATTCTGTTCTCCCAGAGCCCTGGCCAGCTCCAGAGCCAAGAGGAGCAATGCTTTCCCCACAAACCCTGCCCCTGAGTTCAATTCCCAGTAGGAAAAAAAAAAAAAAAGCCAGGTATGGTGGTGCACACTTATAATCCCATCTCTTGGGAGGCTGACACAGAAGGATCACACAGGTTTGAAGCCAGCCTCAGCTACTTAGTGAGGTTTTCAGCAACTTAGTGAGACCCTGTTTCCAATGAAGTATAAAATTAGGTCTGGGAGTATAGTCCAGAGGCAGAAAAAGCCCCTGGGTTCTACTCCCAGTAACCCCCCTCCCCACAAAGATGTTTATATGAGGTGGGGACAGGAAGTGAGTGAGGTGTTCAGGAAGGCATGAAGATGCCAGTCCTCATAGTGACATTTGGACATGAGAACACAAGTGACCAGGGGCTCTGTGAGCCCCTTTCCCCTTGGGGTCCCTTAGGCATGGTCCTTCCTAAGGTGGGAGTCTGGAATGTTCCTTCACCCAATCTGCTGCAGCAGGTCACTCCTACCAAGTGCAGCAAGTCGCTATACCAAGAAAACCAATGAAGCCAACATCACACTAATACCCAAACCGAATAAAGACAGTTCAAGGAAGGAAAACTACAGGCCTATATCTCTGATGAACTTGGATGCAAAACTATTAAATAAAATACTAGCAAAACACATTCAAAATCACATAAAGAAAATCATTCACCATGACCAGGTAGGGTTCATCCCAAGGATGCAAGGCTGGTTCGATATACAAAAATCAATCCATGTAATTCATCATATAAATAGAATCAAAGACAAAAATCACATGATCATCTCAATAGACGCTGAAAAAGCATTTGATAAAATTCAACATCCATTTATGATAAAAAAAAAACACCACAGAGAATTGGAATAGAAGCGACATATCTCAACATTATTAAGGCAATCTACAATAAGCCCACCGCCAACATCATATTAAATGGGGAAAAACTTCAAGAATTCCCCCTAAAAACTGGAACAAGACAAAGATATCCTTGATTACCACTTCTCTTCAATGTAGTACTAGAGACTCTAGCCAGAGAAATAAGGCAAGAAAAGGAAATCAAAGGAGTACAAATAGGAAAAGAAGAACTCAAACTTTCACTATTTGCAGATGACATGATACTATATTTAGAAAACCCAACAAACTCAACCAAAAGGCTTATAGAACTGATCAACAAATTCAGCAAAGTCTCTGGATACACAATCAATCTTGAAAAATCAGAAGCTTTCCTGTACACCAACCATAAAAAGAAATTCAGAAGACACTTCCACTCAGGATCTCCCACAAAAAAAAAAAATACCTAGGAATAAACTTGACCAAGGAGGTAAAAGGTCTCTACAAAGAAAATTATAAAACACTGAAAAAAGAAATCAAAGAAGATCTTAGAAGATGGAAGGATCTTCCATGTTCATGGATTGGCAGAATAAATATCATTAAAATGGCCATCCTTCCAAAAGTGATCTACAGATTTAACGCAAATGCCCATTAAACTACCAAGATCATTCCTCACAGACAGAAAAATCAGTCCTTAAATTTATCTGGAATAACAAAAAGCCCAGAATAGCCAAGGTAGTTCTCAGTAACAAAAACCATGCAGGAGGAATCACAATACCTGACTTTAAACTATACTACTAAGCCATTGTAATAAAACAGCATGGTACTCGCAAAAAAACAGATACATAGACCAGTGGAGCAGAATAGAAGACCCAGAAACAAGTCCACACACTTTCAGTCAATTGATTTTTGACAAAGGGGCCAAAAACATACACTGGAAAAAAGATAGCCTATTCAACAAATGGTGTTGGCAAAACTGGTTAACCATATGCAGAAAATTGGAAATTAATCCCACTTTCTCACCCTATACAAAAGTCAACTCACGATGGATCAAAGACTTGGAAATCAAACCAGAGACCTTGAGGCTCCTTGAAGAGGGCATAGGTCCAACACTGCAACACATAAGCACAGATAAACACTTTCTAAACAAGACCCCAAAAGCACAACAAATTAAAAGGCGACTCAATACATGGGATTGCATGAAACTGAAGAGCTTTTGTTCAGCAAAGGAAACTTTCAAGAACCCGAATCAAGAGCCAGCAGAATGGGAGAAGATTTTTGCTACCTACACCTCCAATAGAGGACTAATATCTAGAATATACAGATAACTCAAGAAACTCAACACTAAGGAAACAAAGCATCCAATAACAAAATGGGCAAACAAACTAAATAGACATTTTACAAAAGAAGAAATTCAAATGGCCAATAAATGCATGAAAAAATGCTTAACATCACTGGCAATCAGAGAGATGCAAATCAAAACTATGCTGAGATTTTACCTAACTCCAACTAGAATGACAATCATTCAAAACACAAACAACAACAGATGCTGGCGAGGATGTGGAGAAGTGGAAACTCTAAGACATTGTTGGTGGGATTGCAAATTAGTGCAACCACTTTGGAAAACAGTATGGAGAATCCTCAGAAAAATGGGAACAAATCTACCATTTGATCCAGCAATACCACTTCTGGGTATATACCCAAAAGATAGGAAGCCAAACTACCAAACTAATTCATTTGTATCTATGTTCAGAGCTGCACAATTCACCATAGCCAAACTATGGAACCAGCCAAGATGTCCATCAACAGATGAATGGATTACAAAACTGTGGGCTATGTACACAATGGAATTTTACTCAGCCATTAAAAAAACTCAATTACATCATTTTCAGGGAAATGGATGGAACTGCAGAACATTATGCTAAGTGAGATTAGTCAGTCACAAAAAATAAGAAATCAGATGCTTTTCCTTATATGTGAGAGTTAGGGAGAAATGGGTCATAGGAGGAACTCTAGATGAAAAAGGAAATCCTACAGAGGAGCAAACAAGGCAACCTAAAGGAGGAGAAAGGATGGGGGGAGAGGAAAATCTCTAAAACACACAATGTAATTAAACATATCGAAATCAACCACTAAGCCGAGCAAGGGAAGGAGGGACGGGGAGGGAATGGGGTGGGAATTGCGTAGGGGTTAAATCAGTGATGTGTACATGTTTGTACACACAGGTTTTTTTTTTACCACAATATGATGTATGAATATAATGCACCAATAAAAATTAAAAAAAGAAAACCAAGAAAGTGATTTGGAAAACTTCCAGAAAGCTGTCAGGTCAAGAATATTTCTCTAAATGGCTAAGGAAAAGAAAAGCAGAAGTAGAAGAAGCTGGGGAGCAGAAGAAAGTAGAAAGGGGAAGCAAGAGAATAAACCTGAAGTACAAAAGAATAAAGGAGTTTTTTAAGAGCCCAGCCTTGATCGTCATGGCCATTCTGAATTGAAACTGTGTCTGAAACCTCCTCTAAAAAGTATTCACAAGGTGAAGAGACTAAGGTACAAGTTTTTTGTTTAGTACGCGTGTGTGCGTGTGCATGCGTGTGCGTGCGTGCGTGCGTGTGTGTGTGTGTGTGTGTGTGTGTGTTACTGAGGATTGAATCGAGGAGTATTCTGCTTCTGAGCTACATCTCCAGTCCAGTTTTATTTTTATCTTTTTATTCTGGAACAATGTCTTACTAAATTGCTGAGATTCACTAAGATGCTGATATTGGCCGCCACCGTGATCCTCCTGTCTCAGCTTCCCAAGTACTGGAACTACAAGTATGCACCACCATGCCCAACTAAGGCACAAGTTTTACAAATAACATTAAACTTAATTTTTTTCTGACCAATATTTTTTCTCTGTGTGTGGTACTGAACCTAGGGGCATTCTACTTCTGAGCTATAATCCCAGCCCCCTTTTTATTTTTTTATTTTGAAACAGGGTCTAAGTTTCTTAGAGTTTTGCTAGGTTGCTGAGGCTGTCCTTGAACCTGCAATCCTATCTTAGCTTCCCAAGTGCTGGGATTAAATATGTGTGCCACCATGACTGGCTTTGAGGAAAGATTATGAATCGTATATTGTGTTAGTTTTAAGACTAAACTTGAACTGTGGTTCTGGGTTACCACCGTGCCAGTGACATCCTATGCAAGTGCAAACCCTTTCTTTCTAAGAGAAAAGTCTGGAAGTGCACCTTGACCACGCTGAGCCACATATCCTTGTGTGCAGAGAATCCATGGAGCATTAGAATGGACGGCATGCGCCCCGGCCTGCCTCGGACGGAGTAACAGAACTGGTAATCCTCATGGCACACGTAGCGGACCTGCATGCCCAGTGTCCTCCGCCAGTACCTAGAGGGAAATAAAGGCAAAAAAAAAAAAAAAAAAAAGCAGTGTGCTCTGGGTAAATGGCTTCAGGAGGTACAGGTCCTCTGCAGACATCCTACTTAGTGATGAGAGTAATACTTCTCTCTACTCTACTCTTATCCTCTGGGAGTCCCCCATGACTTCATCTTCAAGAAGCAGTAAGGAAAAAGGGGTATTTTCTTTTTTAAAAAAAATTTATTGGTGCACTGTAACTTCATATCATTGTGTAGTTCTGAGTGACAGGGACACACAAAGAATATTTGGTGAGCTTCAGGTGTTTTCTTAAGAAGTGTATCACACACAATAACTTTCTGTTAATATAAAGTTTGGTGACACTCTGAGCACCAGCTTATTTCTTGAGAACTGTGTGCACCAGCCCTCTGGCTTCTTGCCTCACAACATATGGAATCAGCAGGCTGCAGTGTTGCCCCAAATCGATTTCCATATAAAATCATCATGGAAACAGATTGAGTTTTCTATGTGATGAATCTCTCCAAGATCAAAGATAAGTAATTCAATTAGAGATTTGCTTTGTGATATACTTTACACTATAAAAGCAGCCACGTCATGCAAAGCAAATGACATAAACTGGTCTTAACCCTTTGTGTAAAATAAGGGGAGGGGTGGTAAGGATATATATTCATATTTACTTGTATCTGTCCACAAAAAAGTGTGGGAGCATAAACAAAGCACTATTAAAATAAGTTATCTGGAGTAGAAACAGGAAGAAGATCATTTACAGCCTTAGTACAAAAGCCAAATGGCTCCTTGTTTCAGGGATAGAAGTCATTGAAGGCTCTATTGACCTAAATTAAGAGCCCCCCTCAAAAGGAATCTCTCTGAAGTTCATTTTTGAGAGTGGCTCTCCCAGAATCTAGACCCTTCCTCCTGCAAGTCTTACCTCTAGTTACCTGAAACCTCTCAGAAAAAAAAGGGTACATACAGATTTCTTTTTTGTATTTTTATTGTGGTAAAACAGACACAACAAAAAAGTACCATTTTAACCTTTTTTTTTTTTTTTTGGTACTGAGGATTGAACTCAGGGGCATTCAAACTCTGAGTTGAATTCAACCTCCAGTCCTTTTTATTTCTAATTTTGAAATACGGTCTTGTAAGTTGGTAAAGCTGGTCTTGAACCTGTGATCCTCCTGTCTCTGCCTCCCAATAACTGGTAATACAGCTGTATGTCACTGTGTCTGGCTCATTTAAACCATTTTAAGTATATAATTCAGCTGGGCATGGTGGTGCATGCTTGTAATCCCAGTACTTGGGAGCCTAAGAAAGGAGGATTGCAGGTTCATGGCCAGCCTAAGCTATTTAGTGAGACCCTCCACAACTTAGTGAGACCCTGGTTTTTTTTAATTTTTTTTTTTTTTTTTTTTTTTTGGTGGTAGTGGGGTTCCCAAAAGCCCTTCTACCTCTGGGCTACACTCCCACGGGCTACACTCCCAGACCTATTTTTTAACTTTTTTATGTGGAAACAGGGTCTCTTAAGCCAGCAAGGCTGGCTCCGAACCAGCGCAATCCTCCTGTCTCCGCCTCCCAAGCGCGGGGATTACAAGCGTGCACCACCACCACGCCTGGCGAGACCCTGTTTTAAAATAAAGAATAACAAATAGGGCTAGAGATGTAGCTGAGAGGTAAAATGCCCCTGGGTTCAATCTCCAGTATTGAAAAAAAAAGTGTATAATTGATTGATATTAACTGCCTAAAATATTGTACTACTATCACCACTGTCAATTTCCAGAACTTTCCCATCATCCTAATGATCCTAATAGAACTCTGTGTTCACCAAATAATTTCCATTATCTTTTCCCACAAACCCTGGTCACTTCTCTTTTTTTTCTATCTATGAGTTTGTCTGTTCCAGGTATAAATGTATAAATGGACTCCTATAAGATTTGTTCTTTTGTTTCTGGCTTATTTCACTTAGTATAAAGTTCTCAATTCTCATCCACTTATCCATTCTTGCTGATGACTGTTTGGGTTGTCTCTACCTTTTGGCTACTGTGAAGACGCTGCTATGAACACTAGTGCACATATGTTGTTTGAGTCCCTGCTTTCAACTCTTTGGGATATATGCCCGAAAAATAGAATTTATAGGTCATATGATAGCTCTCTGTTTCTCTTTTTCAGGAACTGCTAAGCCTTTTCACAGTAGATGTATCATTTCACATTCTCACCAGCAATGCATAAAGGTTATCTTTTCTCCATATCCTCACCCAAACTTATTTTATATTTTTAAATGTTATGTACATTTTAAAGAAAGAAACATATCCAATAGCGTTCACTATTCTCCTCCTCCCTGCAGCTCCTAGAAAGCACTAGTTTATATCTGGACACTGCATATAAATGGATCAAGAACAACATGGTTTTTGAGTCTAGCTTCTTTCACGTAGCATGATGCTTTCAGGATTCACCTATCTTATAGCATCTATCAGTACTTCATTCCTCTTAAAGGCTAAATAATAATCAATGCATGGATTTACCACATTTTATTTATTCATTCATCTGTTGATGTACATTTATGTTGTTTCTATCTTTCTACCTTTTGCTCTTATGAACAATGCCATTATGAATATTCATGTAAAACATTTTGTGTGGACATGTTTTTACTTCTCTTGGATAAAAGTCTAGAATGGAATTGTTGGGTCATAAGGCAACTATATTTTTAACCTTTCGGAGGCACTCACAGACTACACCAATTTTACATTTCTACTAGCAGCATA
The DNA here is from genome assembly GCF_963383645.1 of Muscardinus avellanarius. NCBI lineage: Eukaryota > Metazoa > Chordata > Mammalia > Rodentia > Gliridae > Muscardinus > Muscardinus avellanarius. The sequence goes on along the minus strand of NC_137804.1, from coordinate 31,333,799 downwards.
TGAGGAGTCCTCGTACACCATTTCTCCATACCCTTTCTAACTGCATGTAACATAATCATGGGGGGATGTGTCATCAGAGGACTAAGGAGGGACATCTTTGAGAAGCTAATATAGTAATTCTGCCTACCAAAAGGGTTAGGATATAGCTTTTTCTAATAAATCTCTGGTTAACCCAATTTACTTTTCACACTGAAGAGCAATGCTGTCTTTTTAAGAAACCAAGAAAATGACGGCACTTACCTAACTTGTGTGAGGACCTAGGTTCCATACACACACACACACACACACACACACACACACACACACACATACACACACGTCAAGAGACTATCTATGTGCATCTATCACTACACTCTCCTGTTTTATTGGTCTATTTGTCCGCTGTGCCAATTTCACACTGTTTTGATTTATTGTTACTTTATAATTAGTCTTGAGAGCTGGTAATATAATTCATCTAGCTTTGTTCTCTTTCAAAATCAACTTGCAGCTGCTTGTGGTAAGCACATCTTAATCCCAGATTCTCAGGAGCTGAGGCAAGGGAATCTCAAGTTTGAGGCCAGCCTGATCAACTTAGTGAGACCCTCTCAAAATAAAATATAAAGGGCTGGGGATATAACTCAGTGATACAGCACCCTTGATTCAATCTCCAGTACTAGAAAAAAAATCTTCTGGCTTAACTGGCCTTTTGCTTTTCCTTATAAACTTAGTAATTAGCTTACTAATTTCTATCAAAAATTTAATGGAGTCTCAAATGTATATACTGATCTGTAGACCAATGGAGGGAAAACTGACATTCTCTACAACAACTTTTCCAACCCACAAATACAGTCTATCATTGATTTCAGTCTTTTCAATTCTCTCATGTATACTTTGTAGTTTTCTACAAAAAGGTCTTCCATATTATTCTTGTTATTTTGTAATTGCTGATACTATGGTAAATGGCATCATTAAAATTTTTCATTTGTTTGTTGCTGACATATGGGAATTTGATTACTGGTCTTATGTTCAGCAACCTAGCCAAATTCATTTATTAATTCTAACAAATTATCTACAGATTTTCCAGACTTTCTATATACACAGTCCTTACACAGTCCTGTCATCTGTAAACAATGTCAGTTTTATGTCTTTATTTCTACTCCTTATCCCTTTTTCTTTCTTATATTTATGTAAGCCAATTGTTTACTATGATTTCTTATCCTGATTTTACAAATAAGTTTCTCTGGAAAAGAAAAACTTAGAAAAATCTCAGTCTATCCCATCCTGTGAATATTCTCCATGTTTTCCTTATGCAAACAAAGTCATAACTGTCCTTGACAGCAGAGGAAGCCACTCTTCCACAGTGGCTGAAGGCACCCCACCCCAGCCATGCCTCTCCACTGACTCACTGTGAGGCACCTAGCACCTCCTGTGGGAGCAGCCATGGCCCATGGCCAGCCCACTGTGGACGTGGGCAGACTGTGCTCCAGGGACAATTAGATTCAGGGAAGCCTGCTTCTAAGACTGGATGTGGCTTACCAGGGACGCCTGTGCCAGTTCCTCAAGGAGCTGTGAAGATCCCAGAGGGAGCCCAAGGGGCATGTGGCGCGATGAGCAGCATGTCCGTATGCCCATATGGCAGGGCAGTTGTATGGGTGGTGTGGGAGCTGACCTACCTCTCCTGCCTGCTGCACCTGGTTACATAGCAATCATAAAACCTCACCCAACTCCCAGGTCTGAAAAGTGACCCCACTGGTGGCCATTATGGACAGCTGAGCAAATGAAGACCTTTGGAGTAGCTGTGACTGAGGGATATGCATGGCTCATGGTCAAGTTGCTCATCCCATGACAACCACTGTGTGAATGTCACCGCAGCGAGGGGATCTGGAGGGAACAGGCTGTGCTTTCTGGTGCAGGAGAGGAAGCCACTCAGGGTTTTTGACAGCTCTCTGTGATGAATCGTGGGTTCTATGACTATAATCATAATCCCCCGTGTCACAATGCCATCTGGCATGATCTGAAATATTTTCCAGGATTTTCTTTTTCTTTTTTCTTTCTTTTTTTTTAATTTTTTTTATCCGCTGCAACCATCTGGGTTTTCTTCTTGGTCTATGTATTTGAGTTCACAAAATAAAGAGTATTATGTTTGTCCTTGGGCCACTGCTCTGAGCTGGGTGACCAGAGTGGACAGACTTTATGGTCACATGTATCTAACTGGGCATGGTGGTACCTGTCTGAGGCAGAAAGATCACTTGAGCCCTGGAGTTCAAGGCCAAACTGGACAACATAGCATGACCTCATCTCAAAAATAATAATAATAAAATTCCATGCATTTATGCTGTCAACTAATGAGGCACTAAATGCTCTGATCTGTGGAGTCTCTGGTTTGGGTGTTATTATTTGGTAATAAAAGTGAATTGTTTTTTATGCAGCATTATTCCTAATAGCCAAAAGGTGGGAAACAACCTGTCCATTAACAGACAAATGGATAAACCAAATGTGGCATAACCATATTGCCTTGGTCTGTTTTCTGTTGCTATAACAAAATACCTAAGATTGGATAATTTATAAATGGAAGAGGTTTATTTTGGCTCATGATTCTGGAGTCTGGGAAGCCTAAGACCCTGGTGCTGGCCTCTGCTTGACTTCTGGTGAAGGCCTGTGCAGAAAGCAGAAGGGCAAGTGGGCATGTGGGGGAATACAAAACACATGGAACTGCCCATCTCTCTAACAATCCACACTTGTGCAATAACTAGTCCATCTTAACAGGACTGCTTCAATTCCTCTTAATGACCTAGTCACTTTTTTGTGTTTATGTGGTACGGGGGATTGTACCTAGGTGCATTCTACTTCTGAGCTTATACCCAAGCCCTATTTTATTTTTTTTATTTTGAAACAGGGTCTAAGTTGCTGAGGGTCTCACTAAATTGCCAAGATTAGCTTCAAACCTGTGGTCTTCCTGTCTCAGCTTCCAAGTGCTGCCTAATCACCTCTTTAAGGACATCCCACATTTCAACAATGTTATATTGGGAATGGAATCTCAACATGTGGTTTAGGGGGAAAATCATATTCAGACCATAGCACAAACAATGGAATTTATTCAGTCATAACAATGAATGAAATGCTAATATACTAAAATATAATATAGATGAACCTCCAAATATTATGCAATGAAAAAAGCCAGAGAGAAGTCACACATAATATGATCTCATTTATATGAAATGTCCATAACAGACAAATCCAAAGAGACAGAAAGTAGATGAGCAGCTGCTAGGAGATAGAGAGAGGCAGCACCTGGGAGTGACAGGTATGAGGTTCCTTTGGGAAAAAAAGTCCTAGAATTATACAGTGGTAATGACTGTATAACACTGTGACTATATTAAAACCACTGAACTGTAAACTTTAACATGGTGAATTTTATTTTAAGTGAATTTGAGCTTTATTTGCTGTGAATTAATTTCCCCTTTTAATAAAAAACAAATATTAAGCCAGGCATGGTAATGCACATTTATAATCCCAGTACTTGGAGGCTGAGACAGGTTTGTGGCCAGCCTCAGCTACTGAGGCCCTCTGCAACTTAGTGAGACCTTGTTTCAAAATAAAAAAGAATAGCCAGGCGTGGTGGCGCACGCTTGTAATCCCAGGACTTGAGAGGCTGAGACAAGAGGATTGCACAGGTTTGAAGCCAGCCTCAGCTGCTTAGTGAGGCTCTCAGCAACTTAGGTGCTGTTTCTAATAAAATATAAAAATAGGTCTGGGAGTATAACACAGAGGTAGAAAGCCCCTGGGCTCCATCCCCAGTAACACACACACACACACACACACACACACACACACACACACACCAAAGAGACAAACAAAAACAAAATAAAAAAGAATAAAAAAATAGCTTGGAGGTAGAATGCCCCTGGGTAAGTTCCCAGTAGCCCACCCCCCTAAAAATGACTTCAATACCCTGACTCTGAAAGCCTTATTGGTTGGCAGCCCAGGGAACCAGGAGATGGTTGTCCACACGGGAGGGTGGGATTAGCCTTTATATAATCACACTCTGTCTTCATCTGTCTTCAGCCATAGCCGTGGGTGGGTATGGTCCACATCAGTGAACTGCACTCTGCTCCAGTTTGATTTTGTTTAATAAAAGTGGCGTTTGTTTGGCAGGGTTGTGAAATGGGGCACCACTATGGCCTCCCCATGTCTGGCCTACGAGGAGCTGTGAGGACAGAGGCTGCTGTGTGTATAAGGGGTTGGGGAGGCTCAACATCGGTCCTGGGTGACCCTCTGAAGAAGTCACCACCCCCTACACACCTGACAGAGCTAGAATGAAGATAATGCCCTGCCAGGCAGAAAATTTCCCACTCTGGTGAAACAAAAGAGCCAGAAAGGAGGGCAGAGAAAGGCAGGACAGCCTCCCTGCCTTTTCCTTCTCAGTCCCAGTTCGATCTCAGTGGGATCCCTGAGGAAGAGAGAAGACGGGCCCACTCTGCTGTATTCACGCCCTCATGGGTGCAGGAGGGGCAGGTTCATTTGTTAAATGGACAATAGCACAAAAAAGTCAGGGAAGCACATCACGAGAAGGCCGCTTCCTGGCCCCGCCAGGACCCTCTGACTCCACCAAGAGAGGCTCTGTTCAGGGCTGCCCTTTCCTGCCTCTCACTCAGAGTGTTCGGTGGCAACAGTATCCACGCTGGATGAATATCACTGTAGTTGAATGCCACTGGGTTTATTTTTACTTTTTTTATATTAACTTACTGCAAGTCTGTAAGCTTGCCACTTATGGTAGTGATATTTGTATTACTTCTTTTTTAGGTACTTGCTAAACTAACAGGGATGATCTCAAACTGTGATCCTCTTGTCTCAGCCTCCCAAGAACTGGGATTAGAGGCATGCACCACCATGCCCCAGCTGGAAACTTTTTTCACTTTATCAATTCGCAGTTCTAGAGCAACTCTATAAGCACCCTATCCTCCACATGACTCTCAGAGGCCCTGCTGTTTAATAAGTGTTTTACTGACATCACTGTACCCATCCGGACATCACTTTGTCAGAATCCAGTGACCCAGAAAACACCAAAGGCGTTCCCATCACCATGCACAGCCCTTGCTTTCGGGCAGATTTGGGGCTTTGGGAACAGGATGGCCTCCAGAACAAAGATGCTGTCAGAAACCTCAAAGATTGTACCTGGTGAGAAGCGATTACCAATTCTTTAAGAATACTTTCAAAATTCAGGAGGATACACATCTTCCAGTTTTTCTTTATGTTTGAAATATGTCACTAAAACCTGGCAAACAACAAACATGACAAGCAGAGGTGACAGTATTATGATACCATGAAAAGATCAATTATACAATTAACTTACCAATAGTAGATCCTGATCAGGGCTGAAGGCCACAGGAGGAAAGAAGCTACGAATGCCAGGATTGGGATGGCCAGTGTCCCTCCCGCAATCACAAACATGTTAACCACGTCCAGATCCATCTTGCTCTTTACAGCTGGCTGGCCTGCAGGGACTGAAAAGAGGAAGAGGATGGCACTGATGCCTTCTCAGAAGGTGAAACTCGAGGGGAGAAGAAAAGGGAAGGGCCCACAGCAGGGTGCAGAGCAGAAGAAACAAGAGCAGGCAAGACCTAGAAACCAATAGACACAACTGGATGCAGTGAGGAGTCCTTAGCCAACCATGGAGTTTTAAAAAATGAGTCACACTCTAAGGCACATTGCTGGGATAATCGGGGGGATCTGGGCAAGGACGGAGTGAGCACTAGATAAGATATTGGATCAGTGTTACAGTTCTCAAGTGTGATGGTGAAATTATGGCTGTATATGTACATGCATCCTGGAGTTTTCAAGGGTACACAAGGGTAATGTATGTATATGAGTGTGTGGGGGGTAATAAAGCAAATACAGTGATATATTAATTACTGAGGAATCCAAGTGAAGGGTATATAGTATGACTTCAACTTTTTTACACTATTGCAGTTTTTTGGGGGGTGGTACTGAGAATTGAACCTAGGGGCATTCTACCTCTGAGCCACACTCTCAGCCCATTTTATTTTTTATTTTGAAACAGGGTCTCACTAAGTTTGCCACAGCTGTCCTTGAACTGAGATCCTCTTATCTCAGCCTTCCAAATATTTGTATTACAGGCATGTGCCACCATGCCTGGCTTATGCCTGCAATTTATTATTATTATTTATTATTATTATTATTATTATTATTATTATTATTATTTAGGGTTTTTTTTGTGGTACTGGGAGTGGAACCCAGAAGCATTAAAACATTAAAGAAAGAAATTGAAGAAGACCATGGAAGATGGAAAGATCTCCCGTGCTCATGGATAGGCAGAATAAATATCATCAAAATAGCCATTCTGCCAAAACTGATCTATAGGTTCAATGCAATTCCCATTAAAATACCAGAAACATTCTTCAGAGACCTAGAAAAATCAATCATGAACTTTATATGGAGAAAGAAAAGACCCAGAATAGCCAAAGCAATTCTCAGCAATAAGAAACATGCAGGAGGCATCACAATCCCAGACTTCAAATTATACTATAGAGCAATAGTAGTAAAAACAGCATGGTACTGGCACAATAACAGATATACTGACCAGTGGATTAGAATAGAAGATACAGAAACAAACCCACATATCTTTAGTCAATTAATCTTTGACAAAGGGGACAAACACATACGCTGGAGAAAAGATAGCCTTTTCAACAAGTGGTGCTGGGAGAACTGGCTAACCATTTGTAAAAAGATAAATCTAAACCCCTATATCTCACCAAACACAGGAATCAACTCAAGATGGATCAAAGACTTAGAAATTAGACCTGAGACTGTGAAGTTAGTAGAGGAGAGCATAGGTTCAACACTACAACATATTGGCACAGGCAGTAACTTTCTCAACAAAACCTCCAAAGCTCAGGAAATTAAAGCAAGAATAAACAAGTGGGATAACATCAAACTAAGAAGCTTCTTCTCATCAAAGGAAACTATCAATAACCTAAAGAGGAAGCCTACAGAATGGGAAAAGATCTTTACTAGCCACCATTCTGATAGGGGGCTAATATCCAGAATATACAAAGAGCTCAAAAGACTCTACACTAGCAAAACAAACAACCCAATCAAGAAATGGGCAAATGAACTAAATAGACATTTCACAAAAGAAGAGATAGAAAGGGTCAATAGATACATGAAAAGATGTTCTTCATCACTGGCCATCAGGGAAATGCAAATCAAAACTACACTGAGATTCCATCTAACCCCAGTCAGAGTGGCAAACATAAAGAAATCAAACAATAACAAGTGCTGGCGAGGATGTGGGGAAAGAGGAACTCTTTTACACTGTTGGTGGGAATGCAAACTAGTTCAGCCACTATGGAGATCTGTGTGGAGATTCCTAAGAAAGGTGGGAATAGATCCATCATATGATCCAGCTATACCACTCCTGGGTATCTTCCAAAGGGGTTGAAGTCAGAGAAATAAAGCAACATATGCATACCTATGTTCATAGCAGCACAATTTGTAATAGCCAAAATATGGAACCAACCCAGATCTCCATCAACAGATGAATGGATAGCAAAACTGTGGGAAATACACACAATGGAATTCTATTCAGCCATAAAGAAGAACAAAATTATATCATTTGCAAGAAGTTGGAAAGCCCTAGAGAACATTATGTTAAGTGAGATCAGCCAAGCACAGAAGGAGAAGGTACATATGTTTCCTCTAATATGCCCAAACTAGGAAACACAGAGGATACCAGTGGGACTCCAGATAATGGAGGGGAAATATCAGCAAAGCTTGAATGGAAAGATAGGAGAGGAGGAGGAAGGCTGATCTTGATTAATGAGGGTCTACATCTGAACATGTGTAAAATTATGAACATGACATGGTTAACCTGGACAACCATTGGTGGGAGGGGGGAAGGGAAAACGGGGGCAGGGGGAGAGGGCACCAAATATAGTTTAAATGTATACTATTTATGTTCAATTAAAAAATTGTTAAAAAAAAAGATTGGTAAGAGTCTCACTACTTGCTGAGGCTGGCCTCCAACCTGCAATCCTCCTGTTTCAGCCCCCAAGTACTGGGATTTTTGTATGCACCACCACACCTGGCTCCAACAAAACTTTATAAAAATGAGTTGAAAACCAATTTGAGCCTGCAGGCTATAGTTTTCCACCCCTTTATATAACATATCAACCCTGATAAATAGGCAAGATGGGCATTTTATCCAATTTTATAAGCTAAGAAACTTTGGTTCGGTAAGATTAATTTTTTTTTTTTTTTTTTTTTTTTGGTGGTACTGGAGTTCCTGGAAACTTTCTACCTCCAGGCTACACTCCCAGACACCTATTTTTTTTTTTAATATTTCTTATTTGGAAACAGGTCTCTTAAGAAAGCGAGGCTGGCTTCGAATCTCGCAATCCTCCTATCTCCGCCTCCCAAGTGCGGGGATTACAAGTATGCACCACCATGCCTGGCTAAGGTTAAGTAATTTAACCATAGTCACCCAGAAGGTAGACTTGTGATTACATAACAGGTTTCTAACTTTTCTAACTTGAACAGATTCCCTTTGCATCAAACTTGACTTTAAAAACTTTTTTTTTTTTTTTTTTTTTTTTGTGGTACTGGAGTTCCTGGAAACTCTTCTACTTCCGGGCTACACTCCCAGACCTACTTTATATTTTTATTTGGAAACAGGGTCTCTTAAGCCAGCAAGCCTGGCCTTGAACCTGCGCCATCCTCCTGTCTCTGCCTCCCAAACGTGGGGATTACAAGCGTGCGCTACCACGCCTGGCTAAAAACTTTTTTTGACACTGACCTGAAGCTTATAGTGAAAACATGGTCATGTTTCTCCAGTATTATCTCAATGAGGAGGGAGATCAGGTCTACACACGAAGAAATCTGACTCGATGGGACCACAGACCTGCGCAGCCCACCCTGCTCAGTTTTCCCCAGATGACAAATACTCGCAACACCGAATCACCATCAAGAAACGGTTCAAGAGCCGGATGTGGTGGCGCATGCTTGTAATCCCAGCATTCGGGAGGCTGAGACCTGGAGGATCTTGGTTTGCAGATAGCCTCAGGTACTTAGTGAGGCCCTCTGCAACTCAGTGAGACCTGGTTTCAAAAAATAAAGAATAAAATATAGGGCAGGGGTGTAGCTCGGAGGTCAAATGCCCCTGGGTTCCATCCCCAGACCCTCAAAAAAAAAAAAAAAAAAAAAAAAAAAAAGAAATGGTTCAAAGTGCTTATGACCCAGCAGCTGTGCCCAGGAGCCCTTAAATTTCTTGTCTATTTGCCTGACTGCTACTGGAGACTTCATAACCAAATGCAAGACTGAGCCATGAAGTCCTCTTACCCCCAGACTCTTTGGAATCTAGTCTTCTCTTTGCCTTTGATCATTTTTGTATGAGGCAATCCTGGTAGTATCCTTTGGGAACAAGTCTCACTCTCTTTTCATATTTTGAATTATTGTTGGGTTATTAAAGATAAAATAATTTGAAAACTCAAAAAACTTTTTTTCAAGTGGTCTTTCCTCAATCAATTTATGTATCTATACATCTATCTTTTTTCCCTTTTTCCCTGTTTTTGCTTTTTTGTGGAGCTGGGGATTGAACTTAGGGGTGTTCTACCTCTGGTATACATCGCTAGTCCTATTTTAATTTTTATTTTAAAACAGGGTCTCACTAAGTTGCTGAACCTGGCCTTGAACCTGCAATCCTACTGCCTCAGCCTCCCAAGTACTAGAATAGCAGGCATCTACCACCACACCTGGCTTCTTTCTTCAGTCTTTCCATCCTCTGTTGTTGCTTACTCATGCCTCTCATTTTTAATTTCTCCAAGAAAGTATGAGCTCTGTTTCTCCAAAATTTTTGACCAAACGAGCCCCTCTAGAGGTGACAGATGCGTGGCTAGGTCAGGTGATTCTTTTCAGTCACACATATGCTCCGCCCAGGCAGTGGTGGAGAGAAATGAACACTACCTTTGTTTCTCATTCAACTGCCCTCTCAGTTCTCAGTTCCCTACTGTTAATACAAGTTTCCGAACATGCTTAAATCATTGGTCTGTTTCTCCTTCTAGATGAAGAGTTCCGCAAGGGTAGGGATAATCATATATGTTCTTTCTCCGTGCCTAGCATTCCCTGGACACACACAAAATACAAATAGATTAAAGAAAAGCTAAGTTACAAAATGGGTTCCTGGGGTGTGGTGGTACACACCTGTAATCCTAGTACATGGGAGTTTGAGACGGGAGGATAACAGGTTGGAGATCACCCTCAGCAACTCAGTGAGCCCATTTCAAAATAAAAAATAAAATTGAGCTGGAGGATGTAGCTCAGAGGTAGAATGCCCCTGGTTTCCATTCCCAGTACAAGAGAGGGAGGGAGGGAGGGAGGGAAGAGAGAGGAGAGAGAGGAGAGGAGAGGAGAGGAGAGGAGAGGAGAGGAGAGGAGAGGAGAGGAGAGGAGAGGAGAGAGGAGTTCAATCCTGTTTGTCTTAGGAACACCATTCCCAAGAATGCTGTAAGAAACCTGATGTTTGATCTTTTTCAATAATTAGAAAACTCTGTGAGGAGTTACCTGTTAAGTGCTGGATACAAGTGCTGGGAGTATTGCTCAGTGGTAAAGCGCTTGCTAGCATACACAAGGTCCTGGGCTCTATTTACACTGCCGAAAGGCTTTGCCATTGAGGAGTGAGCCAGATTACTCACAGAGTGAAAGAACTCTGAATATCCATTCTGAACATTGTGGATCTCACTGGGGCCAATAAACATGGGAACTGTCAGTTTCAAGGAGCTTCTCTATTATCACAGCAAGTCCTTAAAAATGCCCAGGGAGCCAGGTGTGGTGGTGCTCACCTGTAATCCCACTACTTGGGAGGCCAAGATAGGAGGAGTTTCAAAAATAAATAAATAAACAAACAAATAAATAAATAAGGGCTGGGGTATAGCTCAGAGGCAGAATGCTCTTGGGTTCAATCCCCAGTAAAACACACACACACACACACACACACACACACACACACACAGAGTTCCCAGGACACTGTGAATTCTGTCTCCCGAGCTGCAGAAAGTTAATTGTATGATGCACCTTTAGAGTAGGAATGAGGACATTTGATGGCCAGAGCTCTATGCACCCTAGGCTCTGAGCTGGAGGTGGGGCCCCGAGCAGAAGGCACAATCCTAACAAGCCTCCTTGCTTTGTTGTGCCTGTTGTGGATGTCACACCTGGTCCCAGGGAAAGTCCCACTGGGCTCCATCTTTATTCATCAGCAGGAGAAAGTCTCATGTTGATAGGATCAGTTTAGCAAGGGTTGGCCTTATTACAGAGAACTGCTTTCCCTAACAAGGTCAAATGAAGCTAAGCTCTCCTTGAAGAAACTGAAATCTTTTGATTGCAATGTTTTTCTGTACAGATAAGGAGCAATTATCCCTATTTCTGGAACATCCTTCACTTTATGAAGGACTTGACCTAGCTTTCTTTTAAAAAGGCAGCTCCCCTGCCTGTTGGCATTTATTAATAGAATACTCTATGTGCCCAGTGGGGAGGCTGAAGACAGAAAGAAGCCTGGTTTCTTGTGGAAGTATGAACCACAGGAACCACATTTTTGTGGTCCCCAAAACCATAAATAGCTAAAAATCAGAAAACCAACTAAGAGGGGTAACATGGAGTTTCCAAGACAACTAACAGTTTGTGAGATAATTTTAGGAAATAAGTGTGTGTGTGTGTGTGTGTGTGTGTGTGTGTGTGTGTGTGTGTAGTACTGGAGACTGAACCCAGGGGCATTCTACCTCTGAGCTATCCCCCCAGCCCTCTTTTTTTATTTTTATTTTGATACAGGGTCTTGTTAGGTTGATGAGAGTCTCACTATTTGCAGAGACTAGCTGCAAATCTACAATCCTCCTTTCTCAGTCTCCCAAGTACTGGGATTACAGGTGTGCACCACCACACATGGATCTTAGAGAATAGAATATTAAGTAATACTTTGGGGGTATACAGCCTTAGTTAACACTGAAATACATACTAAGAGAGTCATCTCTTTCCAGTTTAGGTCCTGCTTAGGTCAAAGAATAACTCTCAGAATGGTAGTGTCAAACAGTTCTGACCCTGGGGCCTCCTAGAGGTATTCAGCTAGTCAGTGATGCATTCTCTCTCATTTACTACTACAGATACTCTGAAGTTATCCTAGGAGTACAAATCAATCAGTGCATGCTGTAATCCCAGTACTTGGGAGGCTGAGACAGGAGGATAGCAGGTTTGTAGCCAGCCTCAGCAGTTTAGTGAGGGCCTCTGCAACCTGGTGACACCCTATTTCAAAATAAAAAAGAATAAAATAGAGCCGGGTATAGCTCAGAAGTAGAATACCCCTAGGTTCCATCCCCAGTAAAACACACACACACACACACACACACACACACACACACACACACAGAGTAAAAAGGAATCAACTTCAAGAAAAATGCAACCAGGCATTGAGGCACATGCCTGCAATCCCAGTACTTGGGAGGCTGAGACAGGAGAATTACAGGTTCAAAGTCAGCCTCAGCAATTTAGTGAGGCCCTCAACAACTTAGTGAGGGCCTATTCAAAATACAAAAATAAACTCGGCATGGTAGTGTACATCTGTAATCCCAGTACTTGAGAGGCCAAGACAAGGATTAAACGTTCAAGGACAACATCAGCAACTTAGTGAGACTCTCAGTAACCTAGTGAGACTCTCTTTCAGAAAAAAAATAAAGTGCTGAGGATGTAACTCAGAGACAGAATACCTCAGGATACAATTCCCCCATACCACACACACACACACACACAAAAAAAAAGCTGGGGTATAGCTGAGAGTTAGAATACTCTTGGGTTTAATGCCTAGTACCACCAACCCGGGGGTGGGGGGAGAAGAAGAAAGAAAAGAAAGAAGTAATACTTAGTAGGTGACATGTGGATCCAGAGAATAGTGAGGTGGCATGGGGATGGCTGCCACTGAGGGCAGGGGCCCAGAACCAATGGGCACTGGGCAGGGAGTATATTCCAGGCAGCTCTCTCTAACTGGAGACTTCACACATCATCGCAAGACCTTGGTTCCTTATCTCTTAAATCAGAACATTCAACCACAACATTTCTTCTGTTCTTTTCTACTTTAGTGAATTAAACATTGCTGAAATTATTCCATGCTACTAAATAATAGGATTTGGCTTGTACTCCCAAGAATATTGTCTGCTGTGTTTTTCCCAAAGGTAAGACAGTACTTGGCACACGTTGGGTGCTTGGTAATATCTGTCTGTCTTAATAAACTGAACACACACTTTATCTACCTGTTGTGTGGAGTGAGGCATGCCAGAGCATGGTGGTAGTGTGAGGTGAGGTAATGCCACAGGAGGCTGGCCATTATGGCACCAGTAAGGGCAACACACAGTCACATGCCAGACCAGAGCCACCACTTGGCCTCATCTGCCACCTGCTAACACATAAGCTGTGCATTTGGGGGCCTTTCTCTCTGAACACAGGGACAAAGATTAACTGGACAGGGGATGTATCCGTGGATTCAGATAAACATCATATGAGATAAATGGTGTTTAGTCTGGGGAAGTCAGGCACAACACTTCACATTTGTGTGTGTGCGTGTGTATTACTAGGGATTGTGCCCAGGGGCATTCTACCTCAGAGCTGCACGCCTAGCCCTATTTTTTATTCTTTGTTTTAAAACAGGGTCTCATTAAGTTACAGAGGGCCTCAATAAGTAGCTGAGGCTGGCCATGAACATACGATCCTCCTGTCTCATTTTCCCAAGTACTGGGATTCCAAGCATGCTCCACCATGTCCAGCAACACTTCACAATTCTTTTTCAGTAGTCTCACTGATTTTGAAAATAGGGTCATGAGCCCCAACATATCAATGTTTAGGACAGAAAAATAAAATCTGAGAATAAACAGAATGTAGAACATTTTTACAACATCCTACCTTCTTTAGATGTCTACCTATGGTGCATCAAATTTGACAAACTAAACTTCTGGCCTCTCTCATAATGACAATCATCATAATAACAACAGCACAATAACAGTGACCTCGATTACCACAGCCAAAGATCCCTTCCTATTGATAATGCCTCTGTGCCAGGCCCCATCTAGATACATCCTCCCATTCTATTTCTCAGGACATCATGAAATGGAAAGCATTGTAAAGTGAAAACTGTGAGAATAAGTTGAGAAATTAGCTGTTCTAAGTCCAGGTCATATCATACTGTGATTACAGAGGAAAATCACACTGAAATTTCCAAGCAAGCAAATAAGCTTGCACAGTCATCACTGCACTCAGGACAAAACCCCCAGGATTGCCTCCCGTGGGTGCTTGCCTCGCCTCCAGGCCCTTACTGTCTCCCACTCACTCTGGCTGAGCACACTCCTCCTCTGCAGTTTGCTGCCCCAGCAACTGTTCTTGAGGCAAGCCAAGGATGAGCATGCCTGGCTAGGGTACTGTGCTGTCCTTACTCTCTTCCCTGGATATTCCCATGATTCTCTTTACTCTTCCCCCAGATATTCCCACCTCCATTCTCTACCAACATTCTTTCAAAGAACTTGAAAATCAACACACCCCACAGGACCTCCTTCCAGCCTTTTCCAAATGTTTGGTTGACCACTCCATGACCTAAAAGTCCTACAATGCCTCAAACACATCTCTCCCAACTCCTCGGACTCCCTGATTTCTGCCAACAGTTCCCTATTAGCCTTGCCTCCTAGATGTCAATGTATCTTTCCCTCTCGCCACCTGCTCACAGCTGTGCAATGGAGGAGAGATAGCAGCACAGATGTCAACTTGTCTGAGTCTAGATAGATTGCCATTTAAATTTAAATTAATTAAAATGAAATGAAACTCAAGCTAGGCATGGCATCATATGCTTGTAATCCCAGTCCTTGGGAGGCTGAGACAGGAGGATCACAGGTTCCCAGCCAGCCTCAGCAACTTGTGAGGGCTTCTGCAACTTAGTGAGACCCTGTTTCAAAATAAAGAATAAAACAGGGCAGGGGTGTAGCTCAGAGGTAGAATTCCCTGGGTTCAATACTCAGTACTGCCAAAAAAAATGAAACCCAAAATTCAGCTCCCAGTCACACCAGCTGCCTCTAGAGTGCTTAAAGGCCAACTTGTGGAAAGAAGCTACCAAGCTGGATCACACAGCATTGGGATTTACTACCATAAAGGCCTCCTGCAAGAAATCCCTTAGGCCAGTTTGATTCAACACGGACCAGGAATGGGGGGTCCCCATCAAGTGCAGGGTTTCCCATCAGTCAGACATACTTCCTCGGCCCTGCCCTGGGCCAGGTTCCCTATTCTATGGGAACTGCTCTTTCATACTAACATCTGTCTACCACCAGGCCAGAGGAATCATCTCAATTCACATCAGGGACTGAGTTGTACTGGTTTTAGGTTCACCAGATAAAATGCGAGCCCCCCCAATATGGTTCCAACTTAACTTCCCAGTTTTGATGTCCTTGTTTCTGCCTACACACTAACTAACCAGCTCCCTGCTCCCTGTCAGCCAGAGGAACTCTTCTCTGCCTCTAGGGTCTGTCCCAAGGCCACATTCCCGGGAAAACATGTGGCCCTAGAGGCCCAGGCCTTCTACACTCCCTTCACATCAGAGTCTGTTCCTGGTACATTCTGGAGAATTGTTTGCAAGGAGGTGTGTGCTAGAGCTTTGAGAACTTTCAAGTCCCCAGTTCTTCCCACAGACCCGCTGACTCAGAATCACGAGCCACAGTGGTCTGCGGAGGATGGAGGAAGCTGAGTCCCAGCCTCAGCAAGGGCTCCTTGGTTGGGACAGTCTGTGGTGTGAGATATTCATACTTACTCCTCAGAGAGCACAGCCTTGTTCCCCAACCACTAATGGCTTTGGCAAGAGCTCTGAAATCAGAAGAAATAAAATGACAAAGCATTAATCATCTTAGGGAGTGTGAATGAAGTGCTAACTAACCTCTGGTCAAACTGCAGGCTGCAGGGAACTCTCCTAAGCACAGGCAAAGTGCAAATATCCTGTGGCTTCACAAGGGCCCCTGGCTCAGGCCACCTCCCCAGTTAGGCAAGGGTGAGTCCAGGGTGGGGCCTCTCAGATAGGCAGCCCCAGCCAAGGTTACAAAGAAAGCAGGTGCCAGATCAAGCATGGAATGTACTGCCTGAGAGCAGGCTGCCTGGGTGGGAAACAACAATAGAGACCACGGGGACACATGGCTTTGGGAAAGGCAGGACTCTCCACTGCCGGCTGGACTAGGGCCTACCTAGACACTGCACTGGGGAAAGAATGGAAGAAGTACAGCAACCAACCAGCAAAGGAGGACAATCGAGTGACTAGGGAATGAACCAGGGCTTCACACCCAAAGGCAGGGATGGCTAAAAGCAGAGGAACTGGTCAGATAAGGCAAGGGGAAGTAAGCTCACAGACCTGGGAACTATTCAGGTGGATCTGTGTTAAACATGAAAAACAGAACCATGAGAGGTCCAGATGAAACCTGAGAACTGTTTTATTTTTTTTTTATTTTTTTTTATTTTTATTTTTTTATTTTTTTTTTGCCCTCTCCCCCCTGCCCCCATTTTCCCTTCCCCCCTCCCACCAATGGTTGTCCAGGTTAACCATGTCTTATTCATAATTTTACACATGTTCAGGTGTAGACCCTCATTAATCAAGACCGGCCTTCCTCCTCTCCTATCTTACCATCCAAACTTAGCTAATATTTCCCCTTCAATATCTGGAGTCCCACTGGTATTCTTTGTGTTTCCTAGTTTGGGCATATTAGAGTTAAGTGAGATCAGCCAAGCACTGAGAACTGTTTTAAAATCTCTCTATGGGAGATATCGCTATGGAAGATATCTCTGTTTTAAAATATCTCCATGGTGGCTCATGCCTGTAATCGCAGTATTCAGGAGGAGATAGGATGATCACAGGTTCAAGAACAGCCTCAACAACTTATCAAGACTCTCAACAACTTAGTGAGACTCTTTTTTAAAAACAAACAAACAAACAAACAAACAAACAAAAAAACAGGGCACAAGCTTGTAATTCCTGCTCTTGGGAGGTGGAGGGAGACAGGAGGATCATGCAGGTTCAAAGCCAGCCTTGCTGGCTTAACAGACTTTGTTTCCAAATAAAATATAAAATAGGTCGGGGAGGTAGAAGGGTTCCATCCCCAGTACCACCAAAAAAAAAAAAAAAAAAAAAAATCTGTATTATTATAATAGAGTAATAAGTTGACAGTATAAATTTTATGTTGTTGTTATAGTAGGGATAAACCCAGGGCCTCTTACATGCTAGGTAAGCACTCTACCATTGAGCTGCATATACTTCCAGCCCTTTTTAGTTTTTTTTGTTTTGTTTTGTTTTTTGGTGGTACTGGGGTTCCTGGAAACCCTTCTACCCCTGGGCTACACTCCCAGACCTATTTTATATTTTTATTTGGAAACAGGGTCTCTTAAGTCATCAAGGCTGGCTTCGAACCTGCGTGATCCTCCTGTCTCCGCCTCCCAAGCATGGGGATTACAAGCCTGCGCCACCACGCCCGGCCTTTTAGTTTATTTTGAGGCAGGATCTTGTTATGTTGTCCAGGCTGGCCTTGATCTTGCAATCCTCCTGCCTCAGCCTCTCAAGTAGTTGGAATTATAGACAGACATCATAGCACCTGGTTTAAATTGTTTTTAAATTTCCACTTGAAAGAAATAACATAAACAAGATTGAAATTTGTCAATATATCCAAAAGCAGCAGACTAATTTCCTGAGTGTATATAAAGTTTCTACAAATCGAGAACAAAATTCAGTAGAGAAATGAGCAAATAATCTGTATAAATAACATACCAGAAAAGAAGCTGAAAAGACTCTTAAATGCATTAAAAAGACAGGCAAATTATTATTATAAAAAGCATGCATGGCTGAGACCATACAGAACTAGCTGCTCTCAAATCATGTTCCAATTTCCATTCCCATCAATAAATTTCACCAATAGCAAATCTGTGGCCATGAAAAATGCACCTACCCTTGACCTAATAAAATTCTTTTCTTCTGAGATTTTTTTACCTATATTTATATCTGAACTTATGTAAATATATGTTTATGCAAAATCATTCATTACATATCACTTATACTGCAGTAAAAGATTGGAAATATCTCACTTTGTCCACTTGCAAGGGACCTGGTAAGTAAATGATGGTATAGTTTTGCAAGAGAATATTATTACTATTATTATTATTACCATTATTTGTAGTACTGAGGATTGAACTCAGAGGCATTCTACCTCCAAGCTACACCCCTAGCCCTATTTTATTTTTTTTATTTTGAAACAGGATCTCACTTGGTTAAAGAGGGTCTCACTATTTGTTGAGGCTGTCCCTGAACATGTGATCTTCCTGTTCAGCCTCCCAAGTACTGGGATTACAGGCATGCTAAATAATATTATATATAGCCATTAAATAAAAACAAAAACTAAGTATCAGCAGTATTAGGCAGTTCTGTTTGTTCCCACAAGTAATGACCTTCAAGACGCATCATTACTTCAAGAAAGCAAGGAAGAGAAGATAGTAGATAAAATAATACTTGTATTAAAAAGAGTGAGAGAAAAAATATATGTTATGATTATACATGTATGGAATGGTTCTGGATGGATATATAAGAAACTGGTAATAATAGCTAGCTCTGAGAAGAGAATGTGTATAGGAGTTTTTTTCTGTTTAATTAAAAATACAATTTAACTTTCCAAATAAAAGGCCAGTACTGAAGCCAGATGTGGTGGTGCATACCTGTCATCCTAGCTACTCAAGAGGCTGAGGAAAGAGGGCCACAGGTGCAGACCAGCCTGGGCAACATAGTGAGACTGTCTCAAAATACAGTAAAAAGTATTGGGTGCAGAGCTGGGCATGGTGGTGCACACTTGTAATCACAGTACTTGCGAGGCTGAGACAGGAGGATTACAGGTGTGTGGCCAGCTTCAGCAACTTAGCGAGGCCCTTCACAACTCAGTGAGACTCTGTTTAAAAAATCAAGAATAAAAAAATAGGGCTGAGGGTGTAGCTCGGAGGTAGAATGCCCCTGGGTTCCATCCCCAGTACCACAAAAAATAAAATAAAAATAAATAATAAGTCTGTGAGTGAGGCTCAGAGGTAGAATGCTCCAGGCTCAATACCAGTAACACACACACACACACACACACACACACACACACACACACACACAGTGTTGAGTGCAGAAAGCCCTGGGTTGTTCAATCTCCAGTACTGGGAGGGGGAGTGTCTGTCTTGTATTGTTCAATACAGTAGCTACTAATCACATGTGGCTGTTTAAATTTAATTAAAATTCAATTAAAAATTCAATTCTTCACCTGCACATGTCAGGTGCTCAATAGCTACATGTGGCTAGGCTGGTGGAAATATAGAACATTTTTATCATCACAAAAAGTTCTACTAGCCAGTCCTGGCCCATGAGAGATAGCAATCAAACCTTGATTATTTTTCATAATAAGAAAGAAATACTATTAAGAACCAGAAGAGACAAATATGGGCATAAGGACAAGCCCACTTAATTGCCTTGGCATCATGTAATATGTCCCTGCTCCCTTAGAGATACCCAAAGGCCCCTTCCAGAGAAAGGGAAGGAAACATAAGGCCTGGTACCTGCCATTTTTACAAAGAGCCTGGGCACTGGGTAAAGGACTGCTCCTAAGAGAAGTCCATCGGCATCTGGGATGTACCCTCTCTGCAAAAAGGAAAAACATTAGAAGTGCGATTGCCCTCACATCTGAAGGGAATTGAGGCCATCTGCTCCCATCATGGAGCAGCAGAGAAGCCTGGGTGACTCTTGACGTGGCAGGTACAGATGTCGATTTTCTTTTAGATGTGGGAACTCAACCCTCTGCTTGCCTCGTCTCTCCTATGCCTTTTTCTAAAACAGACATGTATTTCAACTGGGGTTGACCAAATCTCAAAGCCAAAAGACTTAAAATGTCTTAAACTTGCAAAGAGATTAATTATCTTTGTGTGTGTGTGTGTGGTACTGGGGTTCCTGGAAACCCTTCTACCTCCGGGCTACACTCCTAGACCTATTTTTATACTTTTTTATTTGGAAACAGGGTCTCTTAAACCAGCGCGGCTGGCTTCGAACCTGCGTGATCCTCCTGTCTCCACCTCCCAAGCGCGGGGATGACAACCCGGTGAGATGATTTATCTTAGTATCTTGCATAGATATCATAGAACAGGTGTATGCTAAAAGGCCTGATCCTAAGGATCAGCCTAGAACTAACCCTGTTGTAGAATGGTGTACTGATGAGAGAGCAACTACATGAGTGAGGGGAAAAAATCAATCAGGCTATGTAGGTGTAAGCCTTTAGGAGGTACACAGAGGAAAAAGCCACTTCGTCTGTACACCTCAGAGCCTGGTTACGCCTCCTGCCCATTAACCTTCGTAGCCAAAGTACAACCAGGTGATTATGTCTTGGTCGAAACCTGGAAAAAGACTCACCCTTAGATAATCTTCTCCCAAGGTGAAAGGGTCCTTTTCAAGTTCTTGGCTCTCCTGCAGATGTTAAATTATAGGGACACAATTCCTGGATTCATATGTCTAGAATTAAACCTGTCCCTTTTGAGACCTTACAAAATTGAGGCTCTGAAGTCAGGAATAAGTCCCCAGATGTTGAAAAAGATCCACAAATACTATTCCTGTGAGCCTTTGGATGATTTAATGGCATTACTCAAGAGAACCAAGAGGACTGACTCAGGAAAAGTCTTAAAATTTTGTGATTTTTCCTTATAACTACATTGTGTCTATCAAAACAAAAAAAAATAACTTATTTGTCTCCTAATTTTTATTTCAGGGAAAAGCAAACTTTTTCCTGGACTGGGCACAACAGAATATTGATAAAGTGCCTTTTGGATTTGTGGCCTAGTACTCACTTCCAGTTCATCTAGATTACCTTGGAGGATATCCCCCATTCAAGAAAATAACTGGTTAACATTTTGATGGAATAAAATTCTCATTTTCTTGGCTATTATACTTTGCACTGGGATGTGAAAGGTTCGAGCCGCTGCCCCGCATGGGGCGGGGCCAGAAGCTAGGAGGCGGAGCCCTGTGATCCCAGAGGAGACCACGCCTCTCGATCTGAGAGAAGCTGGATCTGAGAGAAGCCTGATAGAAACAGAGAGACGCACTCTCCCCCATTGGCCCCTGTGGGCCCGCGGGGGCTGGCGGTCAACTCTCCACGAATAAAGGCATTCATACCACCTATAATGGATTTCCGCATGTATCTGTGCACCAATGGGACCCGCCGCATCTTTAATTATTAATCAGGATGCTCTTCTATTGCCTGATTTACTGTTGTCAGGGGCTAATATCTCTCGTGTCTGTATTATCTTCTCCAGAATATAAAAAAGGATGGTTCTACATCAAACAAAAAAACCTTGACCTCTCCACGTCTCCTTTAGATCAGTTAGGACAAGACTTTTGGTCCCTGGATAGGCAGAACCCTTGTCAGCTCAGAAGAAGCTAAAGAAGATGGAACTTTGTCCTTCATCAACTTTCTCCTTCATCTTTCTTAAGATTAAGAAGCCAAAGTCTGGGTGGAGGAATGAGGTAGGATAGAAGACATAAAATATTAGGTAGAAAGGAAATGAATTGGGAAGGAAAGAAAATTATAGCTTTAAAATCTGGAAAGTTCCTAATCTCTCATCCCACAGGATGTGTTCTGTCTTAGGCAAAAGCCTCAATGAGCCCACACCTTTAATCCCAATAGCCCCTCCCCCACCGAGATTCCTGAAATAGTCAACAAAGGGCCCATAGGAAGGGCAAAAATTAGACACCAGCCACCCACCACCCCTCATTGCCAGGGAAACCTGAAGATGAAATAAAACCTGTCTTTTCACTGAAAAAAAATACTAGTGTAAATGCTGTTAGGATGAAAATTGCTTCATTGCTACACATTGTCTGGCTGCCTAACAAGGTAACACTCAATGACTGGAGGAACTCCTGCCCTATGTGACTGTCCAGTGGTTAAGTCGGCCTGGTAGAAACTTTGGTCCTTAAAAATCAAAGTCCACCACTCTAAAATAGAAGATGATAGGAACTTTCTACTCTGGAACCACACAACCTGAAACTACACAAACATAAACAAGATAATAAATTTTCCTGTCCTCTGTAGTCCTAGGAGAGGGACCAATGAGGGGTTCATTGTCTTGCTATACAAAGCACTAGAAACAGGTTCCCCTTGGAGGTTCTGTTCAAGAGCCAGCTAGCCCACAGCCCCTCCCTGTGTCTGCCACCTAGGCAGCACTGTGGGCCAGAGAAAATAGCTTGGCCAGGCTGGCCTGTGGCTCAGGACCAGAGAGGACCAGAAAGTCCTGTTAGCAATCCTTTGGGGAAGTGATAGCCAGAAAGGCCTGCTGAGACAATGTTTAAAATGAGACAATGCAAAACAAGACAGGGCAAACAGTTCTCCCTCTAGCTAAAACAGAAGCCAAAAACACTTGATCCTTCACCTCCAAGGGCCCTCAACTACTCAGGTTCTCAGGAGCCCATGGCAAGACTTTATCCCCTGTGCTAGCCATCTTTTTGTCACTGAAACCAATGTTGTTTTGTACTGGGGACTGAACCCAGAGGAATTCTACTTCTGAACTAAATATAGCCCTTTTTATTTTAACAGCTGAGGTTGGCCTCAAACTTGCAAATCTCGTCTCAGCCTCCCAAGTACTGGGGTTACAAGTGTGCACCATCATGCCTGCTCCATTCAGCTCTCAGCGGATTCATCCACTGACAACGTCAGAGCCCTCATGCTCCACGACTGCCCAGACCCCACCTGAGGACCTGCTGTACTGGGGACAGGCCTTCACCATGTGAGTCTCTGGGGGACACTCCATATCCAAACCCTAACACCCCCCCCCTTTCAAAGTAGACTGCTAGAAAGAGGATCATAAGTGACTATTATTCACATGACTAAAAGGCATAAAAATAGCCTGGTAGGTGAGTGTGCCATAGCAGAGATCTAAACTAACAAAACATTCTCTCATTGTACAAACCTGCCCTCCTAAATAGAAGGAAAGGCTAGGACATTAAAGAGGGTTTTGTTGTCTCTAAAGGTGAAGTTATCTGCAGTGTTTTCTAACTACAAGAACAAACTCAGTTTTAAATGGTGTCAATAACAGCAGCAAGGGCTAGTGGGTAAAATCCCTGGCTCATGAACAAAGCCTAGCATTTGGGGCCTTTGTGAGTGCCTCCCAAAACCTTCTTTCTAAACAGAATGTCCTCCCCAGAGGAAGTCTCGATAACCCAGGAAAATGGGCATAAGAAAGCAACATGTGGTGAAGCCACACTGGAACAGTTTCAGATGGAACATTATCCACATGAATAAAACAAAAGTCAAAGTTGTATATTCTAAAGGCAGTAGTAAATTCTAAACAAAAACCAAGTTATAAAACTCCACGCTAATTCTTAGGGCAAAAAAAAAAATATGCCTCAGATGGACTATTTCATAGTATGAAAAGCCCTTCTAGTTAACACTTGGTTACCAGGGTGCTATCATGTAGAGGACATTTTGCAAAAATATCTCCTGGCTTCAGTGATTTCTCAAGGGCCTCCTGATCCCCTGCATTTCCAGTTTGTCCCCGGAAGGGTGCTTGTCCTCCTCCTCATTTGTGGACAGGCCCTCTATGGCCTCAACACAGCATTGCTGCTTCCTGTCTACAGCTGGGAACTGGGGAATCAGCCACTGGTGGTACCTGGACCAGCTTTCTGTCTTCTCACTCCTTCCACTCCATACCTGCAATACACCCTCTCTCCACAGTTTCCATCTGCTCTGGTAGAGTGAGAAGGTTCCCCGGCAAACTTCAGTCATCCTTCTGCTCAGGTGTGGGCATGAATATTTCCTCTCCTGCAGCTGGGATGTGTGCCTGTAGTGGCCACACTGGCTGCACCTCCATGAGGTTGCCAGGGCCTCAAAGTCAAGTCTGACCACATCTTTGCATCTGTCACAGGACTTAGCGCCACCATGCCTTCCCCTGGAGAAGTCAAAATGCAACCTGCTACTCAGAGTGAGAAGGAAGTCAGAGTCAACAGGGCTGCCTGCCAGTGTCCTCGCAGGCTGCTCTTCCACTCTGTCCTGTTGACATAGAACACTGCTGGTCAGAGCAGCATGCCTAGAGGCCCCAGTGCAGATGGGCAGCTGGGACCCAAAGATATTGAGCAAGCTGTCTAATGTCATACAGCTTTATCTTCCTCTACCCCAGTCAACCAGTGGTTCACAGTGGCCCTTGGCATGAGGTGCAAGGCTGCTTATGTTTTCTATTACTCAACATCTACACCCCCATCTCTTCTCAGGCTGATCCGCAATGCCCAGGCATGCCATATCCCTACCAGGGCTCGCCCTCTTGCCTGGTAAATTCCCTCATCAACCAGTCTGGCTATTTACAAAGCATCACCTTGTCTCCAAGTGCTCTTCCCAGGGTTCAGTTTTGCACTTTGGTAACCTCAGTTCAAATCTCTCCTCTGCCACTGACTAGACAAGGGACCTTGAAGAGTCACTTAACTCCAAGAACTCAGTGTAGGGACAAAGTGAGATGGTGCAAGGAAATGGTTCAAAGTGGGGACAAGCAGATACTGAGCTCTCCCTCTGCACAGCAGGGAAGATCCTGCTTGCTCTTGGTAGCCCTACCACACTTCTTGTCCCCTGCCCTTCCCTCCCAGGGGATGTTCCAGCATTTGGGCATTCTGTGGAGAGGGTCTGTGCTGCTGGCTCTAAGAGTCTAGCCTGTTGCTCAGTCCCCGAATGTCATCATAGGAAGGGTTGGCCTCTTAGTCAGGGTATGTCCCAAGGCAATACCCATGCAGACAGCCAGAGCTTCTAGAAAACTGCCTCAGACCAAGCTGTTGTTAGTGTAGGTGATGACAGGAGGATGAGGACCTGCAGCAGATAGGGACCTTGGCACACACTTCCCCATGGTATCGGCTCCCAGGTCAGCAGTGTGCTTACAGGAGCCTAGGACAAACCCAAGTGCACCCAGCCATGGGCAGTGGAGGGAAAGAAGGTTATGGTTAGATATAAAATATCCCTTGTAGAGCTCATATATTAAAGTTCAGAGTTGATATATTTAAGTCATGAGGATTAAAATGAATATACTGGTGGTAATCGAGGCAGGGTGATTATAGCTGGAGAAGGTAGGTAGCTGAAGGGTATAGTCTGAGGACTATGCTTGTGTCTTTAAATCCCCTGGCTTGTTTTCACACTTCTGGCTGCAGGATGTAAGGGCAAAGATTTGCTCTCTCCTTGTCACTGCTTCCCACTGCCACTCCCTGAGCTCTGCATACCCAACCTAACCTGGACTGAATCCTGAAATCTACAAAACCGTGAGCAAGTACATGGGGCGTGGTGGCGCAGGCTTGTAATCCCAGCATTCAGGAGGCTGAGACTGGGGGATCATGGCTCACGGACAGCCTCAGCTACTTAGGTCCTCTACAACTTAGTGAGACCCTGTTTCAAAATAAAGAATTAAAAAATAGGCAGGGGGTGTAGCTCGGAGGTTGAATACCCCTGGGTTTCATCCCCAGACTGCAAAACAAAACAAAACAAAACAAAACAAAACAAAAACATTGTAGCTCTTCACTAATGCAGTGAGAAACTTTGTGGCCAGTCCCTAAATCCACCCTGAAACACTTTCTCCCACTAAGGATTGTTTGTTTGTTTGTTTGTTTGTTTGTTTGTTTGTTTCAAGTTCACAGACTTGAAGGCAGTGCTGCTCACCCTGGCTGCCCATTAGAATCCCCTGGAGAACTTTCTAAAAAATTCTAATCCCTGGGCCTGGCTAGTGGTTACCATACTGAAAAACAGAAAAAGTGTTTCTGTCTCTACATGGTTATAGAAATAAAGAAAAGTTCTATAACTTCCTAAATTCCATAAAATAGTGAAATTTACAAACATAGATGCCTTAATCTGGATGTGGTGCTATGTGTCTATAATCTTAGGATGAGACAGGAGGATGGTAGGTTCTAGGCCAGCCTCAACAACTTATTGAGACCCTCAGCAACTTAGCGAGACCTTGTTTCACAACAAAAAATAGGGTTAGGGAATATAGATCAGCAGTAAAATGCCCCTGGGCTCAATTCCCAGTATCCAAACTCAATAGTCTTTAAGTTATCAAGTGGGATCCTAACTAATTCCAATAAAAATTCAATTTAGGAGAAAACTTAAAAACTTTTTAACTTGCAGAACTAGCTTCCTAGAATGCTCCACTTAGCTTTGAGAGGCATCCCTGCGTTTTCTGAACACTCATAACTCTAATTATTGATCTAGTCACCAAAATAACTAGACTTTGGTGAAGAACATGACCCAGAGAAGTTGGTTCCCACTCTCTGCTGCTTGCTGTCCCTGCTTTGTTCCTGTCTGATCGTCTTTGCTCCTAACCTCCTGACCCAGGATAGGCCTACATTAACACACTGCAAACTGAGAATAGTTCAGAGGATTCTTTTATCATCGTGAGTCATAATTACTTCCAATCACACAAACTGCCTTCCTACACTCACGCCCCAAATTTAAGAACTAAAAAAGGGGTACAACTATTTCTTACTGCAAAGGCAAGGGATGGTTTAGAGTTGAAGAAAGCATTACAGACATTTCTAAGGATAAAAGCACTTCCTTCTGCATGGCCCTGACTCTCTTGCCCACTTTCAGATAGAGTCAATGAAAGCCATTTAACTAATGAGCAAATATAGCTCTATGAGCCAGGCATAGTGGTACACATCTGTGATTCCAGTACTTGGGAAGCTGGGACAGGAGGATTACAGGTCCGATGCCAATCTCAGCAGCTTAGTGAAGCTGTCAACAACATAGTTAAGACCCTATTTCCAATTTTTTTTTTTAAATGGGGCTGTGGATATACCTCAGAGTTAGAATGCTCCTGGGTTCATTCCCCAGTACTACAAAAAATTTATATATAAATTCTTATAATTCAAAGCATTAGTCAACTGGCTGGTGCTTATTAAGTGCCTACCCCACTCTGGGCCCTGTGCATTATTTACCTAGGGATTACCATTGCCTTCTTAAGCAGGTACTCTTGCCAAAAGCTGAGGCTCAGAGAAGTCAAGCAACTTGCCCAGGGACATGCAGATAATAAGTGGTAGAGGGGAGATGGGGCCCAAGTCTGCCTGAATTTCCTCGGTGGTGTGAACAAATACACCATGACAGTGGAAGGCACCAGGCCAAGGCCATCCTGTGATCAGGCTGCAGCTCAGTGAGGAAGTTCAGTGTGCAGGGTCCAGAAATCTTGGACCTATTCTTACTTAAGAATTCACTCTGTCCACCATGGGCCCCCTCCTCCTTCTATTTCTCTCTCCTGGGACTTGATGAGGTGAGCATCCCCAAGAGGACAAGAAGGACCATGCAGCAGAACTTCCCACATGCCACGGAGGGGGTGGGAGGTAAGAGCCACTTGCAGTGGGGGTAGGGAGGTGTTCCTGGAGGGAGCTGCCGAGCTGCTGTGGGGGACTAAGAGGCAGGTATCAGAGATTCCTAGGAGGGCTTCCCAAAGGAAGAAGGGCCGGGGCAGGCAGCAGTGGGAAGACATGTTTCCCATGCTTGGATTACAGCGAAGGAAGGGGGAAGGAAGAGGGTGGTATTCAGAGCCCAGACTAAAGGACCAGAGCAGCAGGGGAAGCCCAGGAAATACCCCCTTAACTGCTCCAGGTCCCCTTTGCATCCCAGCCCTGGCAATTCCCTTCTCCTCTCTGGCCCTCGGTTCCCTGGAGAAGGATAGTAGGAACCCTTGCTTGTCTAAGAACCTAATATGTATTTATGTATTTATTTATGTATGTATTTATGTAACCCCCAACCCCAGAATCCAATTTTAGAAAAAGCAAATTGGTGCAAGGATCACAGGTTATTTGTAATTTTCTGTGTTAAAAATATTGACAAAGCTCGGTGTGGTGGTGCAGGCCTGCTACCTTGGTACTTGGGAGGCTTTGACAGGAGGATCCCAGGTTCAAGACCTCAGCAACTTAGTGAGACCCCATTTCAAAATTAATAAAAAAAGGGCTGGGGTATAGATTGGAAGAAGAATGACCCTGGGTGCAACCCCCAGTACCCCCCCCCACACACACACCAAAAAAAAAAAAAAAATGTTAACAAGAATGTATTAATTAAAATCGGATAAAAAGTCTAGCGGTTCAGGGGGAGGGGGAATCTGAGGTCAAACTGTGTCCTGGGAAGAGACCCCTGGAGGCCTCCCATTCCTCCCCTAAGCAGCACCCACCTCTTGGGGCTCTCGGGGCAGTAAGGCAGGTCATCTTTCGAATGGGTTTAGGTCGGGGCCTGGTATCCAGCCCTTGCTTATTGTCAGCTATTACTAATTTTAGACCATTTTTTTGCACCCAGCCAAGTGCAGCCAGCCTAATATTAGGGATGTCTGAGCAGGTGAAAGGCTGACACAGTCGCTGGCCCCGGGTCCCAGCTGGGGCAGACCCTCCTCTATTCCCTCCTCTTCCCCGCCAGCTCCCGAGCATAAAAGGTTCAAAGTCACCCCGGCGCGGCCCTGCCCGCCCGCCCGCCCGCCCGCGGTCGGCGCCGGCACCCCGGAGGCCGGGGCGCGAGGCGGGGAGGGGGCGCCCTCTGGGCTGGCGGGCCGCGGGCGGGGGTCCCGAGTCGCCCCCTCCCCGGCGCCCGGAGCAGGCTGGTGCCGCCGCGGGGAAACGGGTCGCCGAGGGACTCGCGGCCCGGCCCGCCAGCACCCGCCCGGGGCGCCGGGCCTCGGCAGGTGGGGGGCCGCGGCGCCCAGCCCCGCTCACCTGGCCGCGCTCCCGCCGGTCCGCGCCGCCGCCGCCCGCGCCGCTCCGCTCCTTAAAGGCGCAGCGCGCGCCCGCGTCCTCCGACAGAAAGCCGCCCGGCAGCACCCGGCGCAGTTCAATCCGGGGCTTGGGCATCCCGGGCGCCGAGCCCGAGGTCCTCGCGTTCCCAGCTTAGAGTTAAACCCAGAGAGCGAAGCTGGTGTCCCACACAACGCGATCCCAGCAACCAGGCTCCAGCGACCCGAGAGCCAAGGCTGCAGCACAAGCGCCTACTGTGTTCCAGGCGGCAGAACCCGATCGCCGCCCCCAAAGGGCGCCGGGGCGGAGCGTGGGGGAGGGCCTGGCCGCCGCGGAGCTCCCTCCCCAGGCTGGGCCCGAGCTCCCCGGGCGTCGCCGGACAGCCACTGTGCGCCTGGAGCTGCTGGGCTTTGCATCCGTCAGGGAAATTTGGGCAGGATCTCTGGTCTGAGAGATCTGCGAGAAAGAAAGGGACGACTGGATTCCCATGCTAGTGAGTCCCCGCTACCCTGGATGGTTTCCCTTTCAGAGCAGGCACAGAGGTCGTTTTCATTCCTCAGCAGAAACCAGGGGACCAAGGCCTTGGCCAGGGCCTCTGCCCGGACTGGACAGAGCTGGGAATCCCAATCCAGGGCTGCTTGCTCCAAAACTGGGGCGGGCACATTTGGAAAGGCTAGTTAAATCAACAGTGTGGTCACTTGGCTGCCCCTTCTTGTTTCCCATGTCTCGATTTAAATGTCACTTCTCCAGGAAGCCTTCTCTAAGCTCCCTTTAGGTTCACACCGCACTGAAGGGCATACTCCAACAAAGAATTTGGTCATGCTGGGCGTGGTGGCGCACGCTTGTAATCCCCGTGCTTGGGAGGCGGAGACAGGAGGATCGCGCAGGTTCGAAGCCAGCCGCGCTGGCTTAAGAGACCCTGTTTCCAAATAAAAATATAAAAAATAGGTATCTGGGAGTGTAACCCAGAGGTAGAAGGGTTACCAGGAACCCCAGTACCACAATAATAATAATAATAATAATAATAATAATAATAATAATAATAATAATTTGGTCATCCTTTAAGAGAGATGGAGAGATGTACTGAATACCTACGGTGGGCAGACCTCTGCAGAGTGGTGAGCAGAGAGGCTGGGCCTGTGCACACAGCACGCATTCCCTGCTGCAGTGAGGCCTTAGCTGGCTTGTCTACACCCCACTGCAGACAATGGTGGGACCAGAGCCCAGCAGTACTCTCGCAGCCACTGAAATCCACAGAAAGGCGACTTCCAGCCTGTGCCCGCCAAGTCTCCAGGCAGGCAGATCCTGGCTGAGTTGGGTAGTTCTTGGGTTTTAATAAAGGACTGGGCAAGAAGCCCCAGGGGTATGGCAGAGGAGCATCTCTGAGTCCACTGGGAACATCCAGGCCTATAAAGCCGCCTGTCAGCGCTGCTGGAATTGCCCAGAGTATGGACCAAACTCCCTGGCACGGGCTGGAGCACCACGTTGTCGGCCACCTAGTCACTCAGCCTTCAGGGTTTCACTGGTGGTTAACTCACTGAAAGCTGTGTTGTTTAGTCCTACCTCTCCTCTCTACTTCTCCAAGCCACCTACCCACAAGCACCTTGCAGCAGGTCCAGAGAGACAGCAAGAAATAAAATTGAGCTGTCCTTTCACCACCATGGGCCACTTTCTTGCTCTGTAACCTGGGGTTCAGGGAGCACTCACCAAACAGGCCCTGGGGTGAGGTGGGAGAATTAATGAAATGAATCAATAAATGACTAGCATGGAAACCATCTATAAGTCTTACCTGGTGTATCTGAAAACAGTTGTTCTTTTATACCCCCCCCCCCTTTGTAGTACTGGGGATTGAACCCAGGGGCAGTCTACCTCTGAGCTACACCCCTAGTACTTTTTATTTTTATTTTGAAACAGGGTCTAGCTAGGTTTCTAAGAGCCCTACCTGTGATCCTCCTGTCTCAACCTCCCAAGTATTGAGGTTGCAGGCTTGCAGCAACATGCCTGGCTAAATTTTCCCCTCTTTAAAATCTTAAAATGAGCTGGACATAGTGGCATATGCCTGTAATACCAGTTTTCAGGAAGCTGAGGCAGGAGAATTGCAAGTTTGAAGCTATCCAGGGTAACAGTGAGATCCTGTCTCAAAAAAATATAAAAGGATGGAGGTGTATGTAGCTCAGTCGTAGAATGCTTGTCTAGCATGCATGAGACTCTGGGCTTGATCTGCATGGGGGTGGGGGAAGCCCTTATAAAATGGGTAGAGCTAGCTGGGTGTGGTGCTACTCTCTTATAATCCCAGTACATGAGAGGCTGAGATAAGAGGATAACAGGTTTCAAGTCCAGCCTTGGAAATTTAGCAAGACACAGTTTCAAAATAAAATGGTGTTCAGGGTGTAGCTCAGAGGTGGAATGCCCCTGAATTAAACCAAATAAATTAAGAAAAATAGAAATTGGGTAGTACTCATATTCTGTGCCCCCTTGGCCTCTAAGTGTCTGGAGTTGCTATATCCAGAGGGGCTTTCCCACCTCAGAGTTTTGTTTTAGACACCTCGTTGAGCTCCAGGGGCGAGTCAAATTCTGTGCTACTCTTCTCCACCCTCACTGACGAAAGAGAAGCTTTGGTTAATTCTGGTTTCATAGTGAAGCTGAGGCGGCAGGAGGAAATGAGGTCCCACCTGCAGCTCGCCCCATGTCAGCCAGCCCTGAGCACTGTCAGTGAGGTGCCCCAGGCAGGTGGGAGGCCCAGTAGCCATGCCAAGGCCTCCTCCCCTGGTTGGACTTTCAGTTATCAAACAGAAACTCCTTATCAGCTGACAGTTCTTGTTCAGCATTGGCAAAGAGTTTTGAAACCTCCACCTGCCAAGCAGTTGTAGCACGATGCCTCACTGCATGCCTGCAGGCGTCTCCTGGACCCAGCAGCACATCAGCCAGTGCTGAGTGGTGCCCATGCTGAGCACTGTTTAACGAGTATCTGGTGCCTGCAGACACAGAGCATCAAATCTTTTAGTCCTCACAACCTGCCCATGAGATGGAACAACTCACTTTATGGACCAGAGCACGAAGCACAGAAGGTTGATGAACATGTCGTGGAGCTAGCAGTCACAGGCCTTTATTCATTCACTCCCTCATTAGTCACACATTCAGCAAGAACTACACTACTGCAAATTTAAGCAAAATTTTATTATTACAAAGATAGAAAAAAAAAGGGACAGAACAATCAAACACTACATCAGAGGGATGCAGTGGAGTGCCTGAAAGTCAGACACTGAGGTCTCTGAACACATAACGTTTTTTTGTTGTTGTTGTTTTGTTTTTTGGTGGTACTGGGGATGGAACCCAGAGGCTTTCTACCTCCGGGCTATACTCCAAGACCTATTTTATATTTTATTTGGAAATAGGGTCTCACTAAGTAGCCGAGAGCCTCGCTAAGTAGCTGAGGCTGGCTTCGAACCTGTGCGATCCTCCTGTCTCTGCCTCCCAAGCGCGGGGATTACAAGCGTGCGCCACCACGCCCGGCTCACATAACATTTTTTTTTTTTTTTTTGGTGGTACTGGGGTTCCTGGAAGCCCTTCTACCTCCGGGCTACACTCCCAGACCTCTTTTTACATTTTTATATTTGGAAACAGGGTTTCCTAAGCCAGCGCACGCGGCTGGCTTCGAACCTGCGCAATCCTCCTGTCTCTGCCTCCCAAGTGCGGGGATTACAAGCGTGCGCCACCACGCCCGGCTCACATAACATTTTAATAGTAATCTATTATCTCCCCCTTTCCCATACAGCTTAGCCAATAATATTTTTTCTCTCCAAAGGCAGGTGCAAACCCACCAGTTAGCTCTGCTGTGTAAGCTTTTTCTGTTAGATCACTGATCAAAATGTGTTACTTGGTTAGCAAAGTCAAGGGCTACATGGTATATGTCTACTTTGAAGTTTAAGACATATACCTGTGTCCTTGGTGAGTTCTCGGCCTTTCCTTATCTCTGTCTACCAGAAGTTATTTATTTATTTATTTATTTATTTATTTATTTATTTATTTGCGGGTCTGGGGATGGAACCCAGGGGCATTCAACCTCCAAGCTACACCCCCTGCCCTAGTTTTTTTTATTCCTTAATTTGAAACTGGGTCTCACTAAGTTGTGGAGGGCCTCACTAAGTAGCTGAGGCTGTCTGTGAACCATGATCCTCCAGTCTCAGCCTCCTGAATGCTGGGATTACAAGCATGCTCCACCACACCCGGCCAGAAGTTATTATGTTGAAAACTTGTTTTATAATAAAAAAAAAAGACACAGGAATATAGTCTTTTAAGGAATAGAAGTTTGGGGCTATAACTATTTTGTGTAATTAGTAATTAATATTGGGTTAATATAGCTTACTTTTTCATCTTTTAACTTTAGTCTAAACTATTGTGAGAATCTATAATTCTTTTTAGAAAATAATTATAGAAGAGCAGGTGTTTGTATTTTAACATTCAGTGTTCAGCTGGACTAACAGCCAACTTTTAGCTGACCAAAGTCAGCCTTGGCTGCAGCTCTTGAATGACAGCTTAGAGACAGAGAAAAGGATTTTATTGTTTTTGTCTAAGTATGAAAATCTGTTCTTATTAGCAATTAATAATCCCTTATTAACAAACAATACAGATTCAATTGCTGAGGCTGGCCTTGAACTTGAAATCCTCCTGTTTTAGCCTCCCAAGTACTGGGATTACAGGCATGTGCCACCATGCCGATCTTTGGAGTC
Organism: Muscardinus avellanarius; assembly: GCF_963383645.1. NCBI lineage: Eukaryota > Metazoa > Chordata > Mammalia > Rodentia > Gliridae > Muscardinus > Muscardinus avellanarius. Next base: position 31,300,292 of record NC_137804.1, on the reverse strand, counting down.
TATTTATAAGAAGAAAGTATTAGAAACTATTCAACCAGGGAATCATACACAGACTGTTATGGAATCACAAAAAGGCTGTGTCAGCACATGGAAAAGCCCGAGGTGCCATGTGCGCACAGATGCCAGCTGGGTAGTTTCTCTGGGGCTCATGAGCCATTTTCAAGACCCATTCCCGGAGCATGTACTGCAGGACAGCTCCGAGCTAGCCACTGAGCCCCTGGCCTGATCTGTAGCTGGTAATCACTGTCCTGCAACAGCCTCCCCTGATTGCCTAGGCAAAATTAATTGTCCATCATCTCTGCTCCTGTAGCATATTGTAGGAGATGACACACTTATTCACAGAGGTGATTATGAACTCCACTGGACTGGGAACCCCTTTCCACTTCCATCTCCAGGGACAGTATGGTGAGAGGCACAGCAGGCAGATATTAATTAGCACATCCTGTGCCTCACCTAGTGCTCCGTGCTTCTCCTGCATGCCTCCTCTCATTGGAGACTCTCACAACTCTGTGAGGTGGATGCTACTAGGCCCACTTTACACATGTGAAAATTTGGGGGCTCAGAATAGCTAAATAACCTACCTACCCAAAGTCATACAGCTAGTCAATGATATCGTCAGAACTCAAACCAAGTTGTGTATGCCTGAACACAAAAATCTATGTTTGAACTACTAAATCACATATTTCCATGACAACCAATGGAAGTAAGTAGGAAAGATATGACAAAGTCATACTTTAAAAGAACTTATCCACCAGGCGTGGTGGCGCACACTTGTAATGCCCGCACTTGGAAGGCAGAGACAGGAGGATCGCGAAGGTTCGAAGCCAGCCGTGCTGGCATAAGAGACCCTATTTAAAAAAAAAAAAAAAAAAATATATATATATATATATATATATATATATATATATATATAATATATATATATATTAGGTCTGGGAGTGTAGCTTGGAGGTAGAAGGGCTTCCAGGAACCCCGGTACCACCAAAAAAAAAAAAAAAAAAAAAAAGAACTTATCCCCAGTTAGGCATGGTGTCATATGCCTGTAATCCCAGTTCATGGGAAGTTGAGACAGGAAGATTACAGATTCATGGCCACCCTCAGTAACTTAGCAAAGATTTCAGCAACTTAGTGAGACCCTGTTTCCAAATAAAAAATAAAATAGGGTTGGGGTTGTAGCTCAGAGGTAGAATGCCTCTGACTTCAATACTCAGTACCACCAAGAAAAAAAAATTCATAAAATTTTGAACTAAAGAAAAACAAAAAGCCCAAATAGTCCTAGAAGCAAGTTCTACTAAATTTTCAAAAATTGATCATTCTGCTCTCTCATAGCTTTTCTAGAAAATGAAAGTAGAGAGAACACATCCTAATTCACTCTATGATGTCGCATATGATATGACGTAGAAAAACATCTCCAGGACTTCAGAGGCTTCCTTGCCAACGTCAGTGTTTTTCTAATCAAGTAGATATGAAATGCTAACTTGTGGTCTCAATCTCATGTCTATACTTACTGATGAAGTGGAGTGGTTTTTCATGTGTTTTATTTGCCATTTATGTTTCCATGTTGATGAAATATCTGCTGATGTCACTTCTGTATTTATCCTCTTCTACTTTGTGGCTTATCTATTCCATTCTTTAGTGTATTTGGACAAACAGACCATTTGACTAATTTTATTTGTGTGTGTGTGTTTGTGTGTGCGTGTGTGTGCATGTGTATGTGTGTGTGTGTGTGTGTGTGTGTGTGTGTGTGGTACCGAGGATTGAACACAAAGGCATTCTGCCTCCAAGGTATGTGCCCAGGACTATTTTATTTTATTTTATTTTATTTTATTTTATTTTATTTTATTTTATTGTACTGCTGATTGAACCCAGGGTAACCTACCTCTGAGCTACTGCTCCAGCCCATATATATGGGGGGGGGTGGATCTAGGGATGGAACCCAGGGGCATTTGACCTCCAAGCTTCACCTCCAGCCCTATTTTGTATTTTTATTTTGAGACAGGGTCTCACTAAGTTGCAGAGGACCTCACTAAGTAGCCGAGGCTGTCCGCAAACCCCAATCCTCCGGTCTTAGCCTCCTGAATGCTGGGGTTACAAGTGTGTGCCACCATGCCTGGCAATATTTTTTTATTTTGAAACAAGTTCTCACTAAGTTGCTGAGGGGCTTGATAAATTGTTGAGGTTGGCAAAGAACCTGCAGTCCTCCTGTCTCAACCTCCCTAGTACTAGAATTACAAGCATTTACCACCACACTCAGCTTATTTTTTAAGAGATGAAAAAAATTTATTCACCATCTCAAAATGGATTATATATATATATTACAAATTTTGATCAAAATGATAATCTTAAAAGCATTTTCAGTAGTACCACAAACTCTATACCTGAAGGTAAAACCTTGCTGAGGCTGGCCTTGAAACTGTGATCCTCCTGTCTCAGTCTCCCAAGTATAGGTGTGTGTCACCAGGGCTAGCTGGCTAATTTTAATGTGGCCAAATTATTCTTGCTGTGTAGTGCTTGTTATATCTTGTTTAAGAAGTTTGTCCCTACCTCACTCTCAGGTGGACTGAGATCGGAGGAGATATAGTGAATTAAAGAATCAGACTTGGGTACTGAGCCTGGAGTCGCAGGAGGGGCTGGCAAAACCACAGGTGGCTGCAGAAGAAACACTGCTCCAAGGGGCTGAGCCACTTAAACACGCCTCAGTTAGAGTCAGCAGGTTCCAGCTTCATACGGTCCAGCTGTGCCACTGACTAGCTCTCCACCTACCGAAACCTGTTTCCTCATCTGTAAGTGCGGGGATGATGGTGGTCACAACCTCACAGGCTGCTGAGAAGACCCCAGGTAAGGGCATATTGTATTACAGGCCAGCCCGGCACTAGGCACAGCAGATCCGTGCATGGCACAGCTCCTGGCATCCTCATCATCCTACAGCAGGCATTGACTGGGCTTGTCCAGGCTGCTAAGGGCCTGGGAACTGTCTCTGAATGATTAAAGGTCCACTGTAGAAAAGACGGTGATGACCCGAATGCAGGAGGGATCAGTGGTGATCATATGGTGGGTGTCACCCATGGGAACATGGGTTAGTTCTTCTTACAGAGAAAACATGCATTCTGGAGGCTTTGTACCAAATGCTCAAGGTTCATGCAGCAGGTTTATCACCCATGCCATTGCACCAACACCACTCCCTTCTGTTTGCCATCTCTCCAGAGGCCTTTGCCATATTGCCACTTGGACATGAACATCTTGAAACTCAGAGATGTGTTACATTTTGCCATAAATCATGATGCTTTCTGGTCCACCCACTTCATCACAGGGCTGATGCATCATTAGCTTCTACCTCCTCATTCCACTGAATATGAAATTATTCCTTCCACCCTTTGACAACTGAGCTTCGAGTTAGGTATAACGTTACATAGCCAGCACTCGGTAGAGTGGGCACTTGGCTTCTCCATCCATGCCATAATGTTGAGGAGGAAGAAGGAAGGGGCAGATGAGGCTGGAGGGCTATGTAGAAAAACTTCATTTCCTGAGAGGCAGCAGATGCTAAACAACTCCCCAAACTCCTGTAAAGTGATAATGAGATCACAACCTCCTGAAAGTAACCAGAGCTTCACAAAACTCCAGTTATTCCTGCTGATAAGCAATCCCAGGAGAGTCCAGGAAACAGCGCCTGGAACCCCAGCCACGAGGAGACTCAAAGAAGGACACTATGCGAATGCACCAGGCAAATTCCAGGAAGGTGCCTCCAAGCCCCCAACTGGAAAAGGAGACTAGGAAGTATATAAACCCCTAGACCAGCCTCTCTCATGGGATTTCCCACTTGGAAACCCTTCCCTTTTAGGAGCTTTCCTCTCTCTTGTAGGTCGAGTTGGCTTTGAGAGAAAGCAGTGCATAATTGACAGCACTCGGCAACTCTCCAGTAGTGACGAGAAGGCCTCTGCTGGACATCAGGCCGACTGAGGCCCTGGGGTGATCTGTACTTCTCTTCCGGCAAATTGTGTGAACTTGGGGAGAAAGCAGTTTGCAATTAATGATGTGTGGCTTGGGCTGCTCCCAAGGGTGTCATTCTTCACACTTCCTAGACAAGAACCCCAGAAAGGAAACGCGCGTTTCAATGCCACTTGGTGCTTGGCAAGCGCCTCCTAGGGCTTAGTGTAGGCTGCCACGGACATTCCACCAAAGCTGAAAATGGTGGAGTGTGTGTTGAGGAAGCTCAGAAATTGCTACTGGGGTTTCTTCCTTGAGAAATGCACCTCAGGCCAGGCTCAGTAGCCCATGACTGTAATCCCAGCTCTTGGGAGGCTAAGACAGGAGGATTGGAGCTTCAAAGCCAACCTCAGCAATTTAGCAATACTATTTCCAAAAAACAAAAGTAAAAAGGGTTGGTGGTGTAGCTCAGAGGTAGAGCATCCCTAGGTTCAATCCCCACCTCACATTAGTGATGGCAACTCCCACCATTGTACTGTGTTTGAACATAGCATGGTTGGATATAAGTGGGTTTCCATGGAAATACCTGCCACTAACATTAGCTTACAGAGGAATCTGCTTCTGGTTTCTGAGGATTAATTTCAAATATAATTTCAGGACTTTATCCACATCACATTTATCCAGGAGCCCACTAAGGAAATGAAGAGTACAGGGGTAATATGCTTATTCTATAAATTTGTTTTAAATGTTATTAAATTCCCCAAAACAAAGAAAGAAAGAAAGAAAGAAAGAAGAAAAGGAAAGAAAGAGTAAAAAGAAAGAAAGAAAGGAGGATTGGGTGTGTGGCAGCTCATGACTGTAATTTCAGTTCTTTGAAGGCTGCAATAGGAGGATTGCAAGTTCAAGGCCAGTCTCAGCAACTTTGTGAGACTCTGTTTCCAAATAAAATTAAAGTAGGAGCTGGGAGTGGTGGCACATGCTTGTAATCCCAGTACTTGGGGAGCTGAGATAGAAAGATTGCAGGTTTGTGGCCAGTCTCAGCAACTTAGTAAGGCCCTCTGCAACTTATTGAGACTCTGTTTCAAAATAAAAAATAAAATAATAAGGCTAGGGGTGTAGCTCAGAGGTAGAATGCCCCTGGGTTTAGTACCACAAAAAATAAAGAAAGAAGAAAGAAAAAAATAGAACAGGGCTGAGGGAAGTAGCTTAGAGGTGGAATGCCCCTGGGCTCAATTCCCAGTCTTGAAAAAAAAAAAAAGGAAAACATAAAATATATTTTAGCTGTGTAACTGTGATCGTTCCTTTCACATCTATTCCCATCTACCTGCTTGTCTCCTGTTCTCCTGGTTCCCAACATTATGGTAGCCATTCCTTCCTGGTTTGCTTAGGACTCATTCTGATATAGTACTGAAAGGCTGGCATCCTAGACCCTCTCCTCCCCTACCCAAATGGGGCAAAGCAGTAGCCAACACCACAGTCAGAGTCATCACAGCCCAGACTGAATGGTAGCCAATGGGACTCAAGATGGTTTGAGCTCAAGATTTTCACTGATAATTCAACACTGTGGCAGGTCTGTGGCCATTGGTATAGGATGATAGCTCAGAGGCACAGAAAATTCAGGGAAATAAAAGATGAGTCCCACTAACTACATAATTTCGAGTCCTCATTTGTAGAAACTGTCATGTTCATCATTATGTTTCCCTCTATCTTAGTCCATTTTCAGTTGCTCTAACAGATTATCTGAGGCTGGGTAATCTATAAAGAAAAGAGATTTATTTTGGTTTATGATTCAGGAGACTGGAAAGTCAAGATCTGGTAGATATATCAGCCAGGTACTTCATGTTGTTTCAACCCATGGCAGAATAATAGAAAGAGAAGCAGGTACATGTGAAAGAGATAAAAAAAAAATGTGTGGCCTTGATTTATAATAACTCTCAGATTCGCTTGCAGAGAAAGGCATTATTCCCTCTAACCACCCAATCACCCCACCACTTCTCAGTACCTTCACATGGGAATCAAATTTCAACATGAATTTGTAAAAGGACAAACTATATTCACACCTTAGCACCCTCCACCCTCAGAAAGGTGAATTTTTCAATGACTACCAAATCTAAAATTATATCATGTAAAATGACCCCTGTTCCCAGGCCTAGGAGCTTCTTGTTTCAGTGAATCTCCAGGGCTGACTTTTTACAGCCATATGTTATGAAGGACACCAGCCTGCATCTAAATCTGGTTTGGGGATGACTTTTCAGCAAGTTCTGCCTTGGAGGGGAACCATCCTGGGAAAGGATGCCTGCCTGGAGGATCTGCCATGAGTCACTGTTAAGGACTGACACCTGCTCAAACCCGCTGTCCTCACCCTGCCTTCGGACTGGTATGGCTTCCAGTCAATTGATAGGTCAGTGGCTGAAGCATGATGGCCCAGGGGGCTCTGCTCCCAGGAAACTCCATGCAATCCACTGGGACCCTATTCACAACCAGGTGTCGCCCAAACTCTCATGCTCCTGACGTATGTGAAAGGCATCACATTCAAAATGGAGTTGCTTACCCTAACACAAAACGAAGCCAGGAAGTTAGGAAGGAAGGATTCTCCCACACCATTGCCAAGGGTTACTATCACAAAAGACTGCCAGAACCACAGCCTTGCACAAAGGCTACTGCAACATACACAGCAAATACTCTGCAAGGATGTCTGAGGTCTATTCAGCCTCAGACAGGTGCCACCCTCGTTATCCTTGTGGCCAAGGATCATTGCTTCAAGAGATCTTATTTAATCCTCATTTTACCTTTAATAACTTCCCTTGATTCTGCCTCTTCGAACATGCCCTTGGTTTACTATGACACAAGAACTTCCACTCCGCTCTGGTGTTCCCGAATAAACATCAGTGTTCTTTAGAGAATCTCTCTCTGGTTGTGATTTAGGTTGACACGTGTGAGTCAAGCAGGGGAGTTCCAGAACACAGGCAGAAGTCCCCGTCTCTGGGAGCCTGAGGTTAGGGCCAGGCATTGTTCTCCGTGTTCTGAGCTAGAATGGTTCCAGGCCGTTCCTTCTCCTGCCACATGGAGAAGTGCTATAGGAGCTTAACCAGGTGCCACTCGGTGGTGTCCAGCAGCCCTGGCCTCTGGACCTGGGCAGGTGACTTACTCTCTCTGAAGCTTGGTTGTCTCATCTGTAAAGGAGGAGAAATAGTGCTTAGGGGGTTGAGGGCTTAAAGGACCTAGTCCACAGAATGGAGATGTGAAATTGGGACCTGATACAGCTCAGCATCCACAATAGCATCACTGCCATTGTTTTATAACCAGCCCTGTTCTAAGGGGAGCATATCTCCCCAAGTCATCAAACACTGAGTGTCAAATACAAGCACTTAGTGTCAGCTACTGTTATTAAGAGTTTCGAGTCGTAATTTGCTTCCTGTGTCTCATAGTCACCCAGCTTCCCGGGGAATTAGGAAAACACAATTTAAGAAATTCCAGGAAAACAAAATGGCAGAGTAGAGGGAAGGATATATGCTCCACTTCAGTCCATAGCCTGGATCTCAAACATTGGCCTTCCCAACCTTCCCATTCCCATGCACAAGAGGATGAATTCCAGTAAGGGGCAAGCCAGAATCTTGGTAAGCCAGCAACTGATTACAAGCGAGAAAAAATTATAGCAGAGAACAGGTGAGAGGAAATTACATCTCTTAAACTGTAAGCCAAGATGGGAAAGAAAAACTAAACTCCAGGATGCAAACCATACCCAGAGTAGTGGGAAGCATGGATACCTAAGAAAAATATCCACAGAACCCTGATAGGCACCTACCTTGTGTTCTAGGACCCATCCACCAAAATCATGAGTGGTGGATTCTGGTCGTCAACATGGAAAAATTGCAACCTCTGGTTCTACCCACATTTCTCTGAACCTGGCAGAGCCCAAAATTTGCCAAGATGAGCTAGAAATCTGTACATACGGGATGCTTAGAGTCTAGGATAGAATCTCAGAAGGCGGTATCCAAGGGCAGTAGTCTAGGAAGGAATCCACAGTAAACTTTTTTCCCAGCACACTTGGATACCCCACACTTCAAGTGGAGCCTAGAAGAGATTCCTGGATCCCAGAGGCTCAGCCTAGCCCACCTCAGCTTATACTGATTTTCACAGTGAATATACTTTACTGACCTCTCTCCTGAGGTTACCAAGACAGTTCAGGGTGGGTTGGAGATCCAAGAAGGTGGGAGTACTTATGCTCAGGGACAGAGTCTTGAAGGGCCATCCCCACTGGCAATGGAATGAGCAGGAACTCCCAGTATCTGGGCAGGAACTCAGCATGCTTGGATGCCTCACACTGCAAGTGGAGCTTTGAAGAGATTCCTGAGCCTTGGAAGCCCACCCTATCCCAGCTTAATCCAGCTCAGCCCAGTCCAGCCTAGCCTAGCCCAGCCTCTGCTAAATTCCATGTTGAGTAAGTACGCTTTGCTAATCTCTCTGGAACAGAAACCATTCAACAACATTCAAAAGGTCCAATCCAAGCTAGATTCCAGCTACTGGTATTACCTTCTTATATACCTGCTCTAACCTTTAACTGAGTGCATTGATCCAGTCTAGACCGAGAACCAGTAGACACTATATCCTCTGAGGAGGCACAACCTAAGATGAAATAAAAACAACATGGTGCCGGGCGTGGTGGCATACGCTTGTAATCCCCACGCTTGGGAGGCGGAGACAGGAGGATCGTGCTGGTTCAGAGCCAGCCTTGCTGGCTTAAGAGGACCTGTTTCCAAATAAAAAAATATAAAAATAGGTCTGGGAATGTAGCCTGGAGGTAGGAGGGCTTCCAGGAACCCCAGTACCACACACACACACACAAAAAAAAAAAAAAAAAAAAAAAAAAACCAAGCTGGTGTAGGATGAGACTATCCACACTTACCCACAAACTCACCCTTCTAAACGAAGATAACTATGTCACATTACATTAATTAATTTTTAAGTTTTAAACATATTTTTGTTTATTCAGCTATTTGCTCTAGTTCATGCCAGCTAACTCATGTACATATATCTATATACATGTTGGTTTCTTTAATTTTTTACCATAAACATTATCTCTTTATTATTATTTTCATATTTGACTTGTTATTGTATTTGATGCCTAGTTGTTTGTTAGGGATCTGTTGGTTTTATGGCTTGGCATCGTCTCTGCCTCCCTCATTATATGTCCTATCCCCTCTTATTTCTCTAATAGCCAAGACCTCTTGACTTTGCTTCCTTACTCCCTCTATTCTGTTGTGCCTGCCTATTTCTCTTTCTCTTTCCTTCTTTATGGCCTGCACCTACTACATTTCATTTGATTTCTCTGTTTTCTCCCCTGAATATTCTAAACTTTCTCTTGCCCTCCGACCGCATATTCCTTTCTTTTAACAAACCATATTGTCACCATACTTTAGAACTATTTAGCTGATATAATTTCTGTTGCTACTGTCCATATTCTTGTGATTATTAAAACTGCAGAAGTCTTTGAGGACATGTAAGGTTCAATGCTATATGAAGGTTATGGATGTTATTGTTGTTGTTGCTAACTGCTGACTATATTACCCATGCTTTGGGGGAGTATTAGTATGGTAGAAGGCATAATAGATACCTGGTATATATTATAATGCTGAATACTATTTACTACTCCAGTTATTGCAATTTACCTTCCCTGTTTACATGAGATACAGGAATCTAGACTGACATTACCAGTTCATGGGGTCGAATCCTTGCAGCTGAACTATAGCCCCAACCAAACTGAGAGATACTGCACTTTGTGACACCAGCTAGCACTGAGGAATTAAAATGGAAACTATGCTGGGCATGATGATACATGCTGTAATCCTAAACTTGGACTTGGGAGGCTGAGACAGGAGGACCACAGGTTTACCTCAGCTAGTAAATGAGGCCCTCTGCAACTTAGTGAGACTTTTTTTGGAAATAAATAACAGTAAGTCTGGTGTATAGCTCAGAGGTAGGACACCCCTGGGTTCAATCCCCAGTGCCCCTATATCTTTAATAAACATAGAAACAAAAATTCTCAATAAAATACTAGCAATTCATATTCAAAGCTGTACCAAGAAGATTGTGCATCACAACCAAGTTGGTTTCATTCCAGGGATGAAAGGTTGATTCTATATACATAAGTCAATAAGCATGATTCATCCCATAAACAGAATGAAGACAAAAGCCACATGAGTGTCTCAATAGATGCAGAAAAAGCATTTGACAAAGCCAATACCCATTCATAATAAAAACACTGAAGAAACTAGAGATCCACATACCCCAGTCCTCAGTATCTTTCCTAAAGAATTCAAGTTGGAATACTATAGTGATACATGTATATCCATGTTTACAGCAACACAATTCACAATAGGCTAATTATGGAAACCAACCCAGGTGTCTGTCAACAGAGAAATAAAGAAAATGTGACATATGTACACAATGGAATTTTACTCAGCCATAAATAAAAACAAAATTAGGTCATAGCAGGAAAATGGATGGAACGGGAGAATATTATGCTAAGCGAGAATATTCAGTCTCAGAAATTCAAAGGTGGTATATTTTCTCTCATTAGTAGAAGTTATAGGGGACTTGAAAATAAGCAAAGATAAATCAGAGTAGTTGAAGGGCTTTGGAATGAGAGTTAGGAAAGGAAAGACTAAGGGAGGAAGCAGTTCAAATATGATTACGGCACTAGGTGGAGTTATTTTTACCAATCTCACTAACTGATACGGGGAGGGGGAAGGGAGTAGGGGAGCACTGCAGGGAAGTTGGCAAAGAGTTATGTGCATGTATGTTTTTACACATTGAGCCTCACTATGATGTATAATTGCAATGCACCAATAAAATAAAAAAAAGAAATTCCATGAGAAAGAGGATTGCAATGGGGTGAGGAGGGCCAAGAAGGCTCCTCTGAGGCGGTGCCCAGAGTTGAAACCTAGAGACAGAGGAAGGAAGAGCATTGCAGATGGAGAGGACTGCTGTGCAAATGCCCTGAGGTGGCAACTAGATGCCAGACATTGGTTGGGGAAGAGTAGACCTCATGACCTTGAAAATGTGGGTGGGTAGAGATCCTTTAGGGAACTTGGTCTTCCTGCCAAATAAGAGCCTTTGAAAAATTTTAATGGAGTAGTGACACAGTCTGGTGCCCCTCTCGAGGTCCAGGCACAGCCTTGTATGGAGGATGCTGTGTGGGGCTGGAGCCAGAGCCCAGCTGGTTTCATCAGCTGGAACCCATCGTAAAAGGCGAGGTTGTTACAATTACACAACCTTAAATAACGCATCATCCTCGCCCCAACTCCAAGCCAGTTGTGAAACGTGATGAGGGAGCCCTTGCATGTTTTACAGGCTCATTACTGGGGCGCCTACCTTGTTAGACAGCAGCAGTCACTGGGGACACGTGTTTTGGCCACGTGGCCATACCAGCCAGGAGCAGGGACTTTCCCACAGGCCCCTTGTTTCTTCTTGCTCTAGTGACTCATCCTGTGATGCCTTTGCTCCTCCTAGAATCTCCATCCTGCCTTCCTCAGATACTTTCCAAGGCACCAGGGTGGTGTGTGAATGGCTGTGATGTTTGGGCTCATTTGCCTGAGACTTTGACCTGCATTTCTGCCCATTAATGTGACAGCAAGGGGCTCATTGGCCAGGATGAGAGCTTGGGCTCTGAGGAGATTTGATTCACTTTGCAGTCAGGGACATATTTCCCAGGGCAGATGTTGCAAAACATAGTTAGAGGAATCGTGGAGTGAAGAGTCCAAGAGCTCAGTGGTCCTGGGGGTGTGGCTCAGCGGCAGAGCACTAAGCATGAATGAGGTCCTGGGTTCCATCCCCAGCACCACCAAAAAAAAAAAAAAAAAAGTGTTAGATGAGCAATAAATTGAATCCTGTTTTGAAGGAATTGTACATATTTATCCTTTATTCCGGGAGCATCTTGCAGACTAGTGTTTGCAGCAGGAAATGTCCACAGGCACTAAACAACAACAGGAAAGACAGCTCAAAGCTGACTTTGGAGTCAGGCCAGTGTCTACCCTTTCTTCACAGCTATAGGCTCCTGGGACGGACTGCCTCAGAACCCCACTTCCTGGCACTGACACCCAACTGAAGAACAAGAGGAGGGCTCTTGCTTCCCCGGAGCCCCAGGACTGCCTTGTCCTCTCAGACCTGCCTTTTTCTTGGTGGTGCTGGGGATGGGAAGCTTCCTCTGACTCAGTGGAACCCAGAGACAGAAGTGTGTTTTCAGGGGCATTGTTTAACCTGTTTAAAAGAACGAAAGCTTTTTAGCACTATTTCCTTTCTCTTCAATTACACACACACACACACACACACACACACACACACACACACACACATATATATATATATAATATAGAGAGAGAGAGAGAGAGAGAGAGAGAGTGTGTGTGTGTGTGTGTGTGTGTGTGTGTGTGTGTGTGTGTGTGTTACTGGGATTGAACCCAAGGGCATTCTACCTCCAATCTACACCCCCAGCCCTATTTTATTTTTATTTCAAAATAGGGTCTTCCTAGGTTGATTAGGCTATCCTCAAACTGGTAACCCTCCTGTCTCAGCCTCCCAAGTACTAAGATTACAAGCTTGTGATACCATGACTAGCTGTGCATGTAGAAAAAAAATTCAACACTATGTAAGTGCTTACAGTAAAAACTGGAGAGTGTCTCTTAGAGTTCCTCCTACCTCTCTATTCCTGCAGCCCCTCACCTGCAGTGCAGATGGTCTGGCAAGCCTAGCTTGGGTGTGAAAAGGCTGGTCTAGAGTCAGAAGGGCTGGGTTCAAGGGCCAGCTCTGCTTCCATCCAGCTTGTCTCCTTGGACACAGTGAGGGCTTGGGTGAGATGAAACGGAAAGCACCATCCTAAATGAGATTCAATTAAATATGTATGGGAATTTTCTTCCAGAATCCAGGCACTTTTTATTTATTTTATTTTATTTATTTTTCATTTTTTATTGGTGGATTGTAGTCATATATCTTGATGGGGTACAAGATGGTGGAGGCATACATGCATACATCACTTAATTAGCCCCTCCCCAATTCCCACCCCATTCCCTCCCTCTCTCTCCTCATGTTTGGTGTAGTGATTGACTTTGATATGTTTGTTAATGTTAATGAACACTATAACATTTCCCTCTTCCCCCTCCAATCCCCTTAGGTCGCCTTATTTGCTCATCTATAGAATCTCCTTCCTAGTCTAGAGTTTCTCCTATGATCCATTTTCCATTTTCTCCCTAGCTTCCACATATTAGAGAGAGCATCTGATTTCTTTTTTCTTTTTCCTTTGGTGGTTCTGGGGTTCCTGGAAACCCTTCTACATCCGGGCTACATCCCAGACACCTATTTTTTAATATTTTTATTTGGAAACAGGGTCTCTTAAGCCAGCGAGGCTGGCTTCAAACATGTGTGATCCTCCTGTCTCTCTGCCTCCCAAGTGCAGGGATTACAAGCATGAGCTACCATGCCTGGCTTCGTCTTCTTTTTTTTTTTTTTTGACTGACTAATCTCACTTAGCATAATGTTCTCCAGTTCCATCCATTTCCCTGTAAATGACATAATTGTGTTTTTCTTTATGGCTGAGCAAAATTCCATTGTGTACACATCTCATAGTTTTGTAATCCATTCGTCTGTTGATGGACATCTTGGTTGGTTCTGTAGTTTGGCAATTGTGAATTGTGCAGCTATGAACATAGATACACAAGATTTAGTTTGGTAGTTTGGTTTCCATTCTTTTGGGTAGATACCCAGAAGTGGTATTTCTGGATCATATTGTAAGTTCATTCCCATTCTTCTAAGGATCCTCCATATAGTTTTCCATAGTGGTTGCAGTAATTTGCAATCCTACCAACAATGTATTAGAGTTCCCACTTCTCCACATCCTTGCCAACATTTATTGTTGCTTGTGTTTTGAATGATTGCCATTCTAGTTGGAATTAGGTAAAACCTCAGGATAGTTTTGATTTGCATCTCTCTGATTGCCAATGATGTTGAGCATTTTTTCATGCATTTATTGGCCATTTGAATGTCTTCTTTCATGAAGTGTCTATTTAGTTCATTTGCCCATTTTTTGATGGGGTTATTATTAGCATTATTTTTAGTTGTGAGATTCTTGAGTTCTCTGTATATTCTAGATATTAGTCCTCTATCAGAGCATCATTCACTGAAACCATCATGGCTCCACTCACACCAAACCATGGGGAAAGGATCTCAGGTGGAATAGGCACAATCAAAGCATTCATACAAAAGCGAATCAATGATGCTTCCATGGGAAGTATTAGCTAGTACTCGCACTCCTTCTCCTCTACAATCTGTCCAATGAACCCGTCAGACAGATGTGTAAAGCTGGGAGTCTGGCACGATGGTCTGTCAGGTGGACTAAAAGTAACATTAGCTTCTGAAATCGATTATCCATCTCTTTCCAGTCTGATCCTCTTTTCTGCACCATCTTGAAGTTTCAGTCTTCTATTAGGCATCCCAAATCTTGAATTACCTGTGGAAATATAAGCATGACCCCAGTCCCAGTATAATACTGTTGCTGGTTCCCAGGCATTAGTAACAATATCTTTATAATATACAGGTTGTTCTAAGGGCACCATGTCAAAAACATGGATTGCTTAATCCATGTTTTTGAGCTGGAGTGTTTCCTTCTGCATTTTGTTGCAAAAAATTTTAAGGTAAATAGAGCATTCATTATTATTCTCTTTGGAGAGACTAATCCTCTCCCTTTTTGTTTTCAAAGCATTTTCTTTAAAGTCCTATTTTGTCATTTTATGATGGTTTGACCTGTGCTATTACCAAGAATCCCTGTAATATGTTTAATATTATACAGAGAAAAAAATCTTGACATTTCTGTGAGAGATAAGCAGAACCATTATTAGTTTTTATTGTAGATGGCTTTCCCATAACTATAAAAGCTTCTAATAGATGCGTAATGAGAGTATCAGCATGCTCTGAAGGCATAGGAGTAGCCCTTGACATATGAGAGTATGTATCCACTGAATTATGAACATATTTTAATTTCCCAAAGGAGCATGCTGCATAACATCCATTTGCCCCGATGCAGTAGGTTGATCTCTTCTGGGACTGGTACCCATAGGGAGTGCTATGAGGGAATGACATTGCAAGTGGGACAAGTTCTCACAATAGCTTTTTCTTTTGTCCAAGTAATGCCACAAGTTGATTTTAAGGTTCTTGCATTGGTATGATATAGTTGATGTTCTTTCTGATGAAAAAAGGGGGCCAGCCAGGTGTGGTGGTGCACGCTTGTAATCGCCGTGCTTGGGAGACAGAGACAGGAGGATCGCACAGGTTCAAAGCCAGCCTCGCTGGCTTAGGAGACCCTGTTTCCAAATAAAAATATAAAATTTTCCAGGGTTTCCAGGAACTTCAGTACCACAAAAAAGAAAAGAAAAAAGAAAAAAGAAAAAAAGAGAGCCAACCAAAGTGTCTATAACCTCATTCTCTTTTAACAGTGAACCAGGCAAAGAAGTATGTGACCTTATATGGGTAATATACAAAGGATTTACTCTCTGATGGTTAGAAATTTATAATTGCAAGAGCAGTAAGTTTAAAGAAGTACTATCATCTATAATGGTAGCAGTTTTAATATTTTGTACAACAAAAGCAGTATATTGAGAATCAGTTACAGTGTTTATAGGTATGTCAGAAAAATCAGTTAGTAGCAAAATAACAGCATACAATATTGCTTTTTGTACTGACGGGAGATTAGATTGTACAACCTTGGATATTTTTAAATTACTATAGCCAGCGGTAAAGAAAGTTTCTGTTCTTGTAAAGGTGTTAAAGATATTGTTTTGGTAAGATCTATGTTGTTTTCTTTAGGAATCGAAATCTTTTAGAGGTTGGATAATGATTGTGAATGTTTCCTAAGAAATCACTAAAAGCATTTTGCCAATTTTCAGATAATTGCCAATGATCTTTTACTTGTTTAACTGTAAAAGGGACAACTATATCCTGAGGACAATGAGTTGTCTTAGTCTCAAACAACTTTTGAAAATCAAGTGACATTTTTTGTGAATATGTCTCCACCCTCGCTGTAGTTTTATGAGGGAGAAATATCCATTTTATAATATTTTTAGATTGAATTAAAAGCCCTGTTAGAATATGCCATTTTGCAGCCCAACATAAGGTCCAGTACCAGTTAGTTGCTCAAATGTGGCAAGAGGGGACTGCCAGCCAGCGCTTAAGCAAGTGGTTTTTTCAGCCTCCTCTCTCCACCATGATTTAAACTGTAAATATTGTCCTGATTCTAAAACAATTTTTGCCAAAGTTTCCCAGTCTAATAGTATTAAAAGACTGACATACAGGGCATGGTGGTGCATTCTTGTAATCTCAGCCTTTGGGAGGCTGAGACAGAAGGATCGCGGTTCAAGGACAGCCTCAGCTACTTAGTGAGGCCCTTTACAATTCAGTGAGGCCCTGTTTCAAAATAAAGAATAAAAAAAAAAATAGGGCTGGGAGTGTTGCTCAGAGGTAGAATGCCCCTGGGTTCCATCCCCAGTACCCCAAAACCTAAAACAACAACAAAAAAATTGTCATTAGCAAATGCTGAAACAAGCCCTTGCACATATGGAGATTGCACTCCATAGCTACTTACTGCTCCTTTTATACGTTTTAAGAGTTGAAAAGAAATATTGTCATCCTGCACCTAAACATATCCTTGAGGGAACTGAGCATTAGGAGCTCCTTGCTGAGGAACAATAGGGAAGAGAAAGGAGTTTTCTGAGATTTAGATAGCTGTTTTTCCTCCTCAAACAAAGTGTTGTTTAAACCTGTGTCTAGCCAGGCGTGGTGGCACACGCTTGTAATCCCTGCGCTTGGGAGGCAGAGACAGGAGGATCGCGCAGGTTCGAAGCCAGCCGCGTGCGCTGGCTTAGGAGACCCTGTTTCCAAATAAAAATGTAAAAATAGGTCTGGGAGTGTAGCCCGGAGGTAGAAGGGCTTCCAGGAACCCCAGTACCACAAAAAAAAAATATAAATAAATAAATAAATAAATAAACCTGTGTCTATGGGAAACCGAAAGGAATTTCCTCAGCTTGTTACTGCCTCTGTAAGAGGCAGCAGAGCTGACGGAAGAACTTGAATAGGAAAGTAACTTAGTAGCTGTTGCAACCTGAATAGAAGAGATATCATGCAACAGGGGAGTTAATTGATTAATTTATTTAAATCAGCCTGTTCCTCCTCCTCAATCCATTCTTCTTTAAGATCTGGAAGGCTAGGACAATATCCCTATCTCTAAAACCTCCAAAGGTGGTGAATCAATGTCTTCATACCCATTTAATTTCTTAAGAAAATCATCCATCTTTCTAGGAACCTCCGGTAGCAGCCAAGGAGGAGAGCCATCATCAGCCATTAGATACTCAGGCTCTTTCTTATTTTTTATCAGAACTCTTTCATAATCAGAGTCACACTGAAGGGGCTGCAAAGCTAAAGTGATTAAATTAAAAGCAGCCCATAATTCAGCATCTATGAGCTCCCCATGTTGATGAGCTCTTCTTTTCCATACTTTTAAATTAAACTGATTTTTATTTTCTGGAGTAAACCAATTCTTTTTTTTTTTTTTTCGGTACTGAGGATGGAACCCAGGGGCATTCTACCTCTGAGATATACCCCTAGCCCTGTATTTTATTCTTTATTTTGAAACTCACTGAGTTGCAAAGGGCCTCACTAAGTAGCTGAGGCTGTCTGCGAACTGCGATCCTCCTGTCTCAGGCTCCCGAATGCTGGGATTATAAGCGTGCGCCATCATGCCCGGTATGGAGTAAATCAGTTCTTAACTGACACTCCAGAGCCTTTTAATGAAGATTTCAGTATTGCCACATACTGTCAGGGAATTCCCCAGGACTCTGCTCAAAATATCCCGAAAGTTTCGCTTACCCCTGCACGTTTTTAACCCTTTCAGTCGTACCCGTTCCATCCCCTACCTTCAAGTCCCACATTCTGGCATCAAATGCTGATGGTCTGCAGGTGAGCAGGGTCACTGAGGAAGAGTTGGCAGGCAGGATGTCTTTAAAAGGAGCTGAGGGCTACAGCTTGCTCAGGCATGCAGCAAGACTCCAAGTCCCATCATAGCTTTTATCTTACACAGAACAATTAGCAAAGCTTGAGCAGTGAAGCATGAGCCGAGAAATAATCAGTTCTAGCTGGACGTATCTTTAAACTTTCTGGTTACATTTCTAAGTAACTAAACAGAGCATGAGAACTTTGCCTTTCACAGGCCTCTCAAGCAGATATTTGCTCCTCTCTGTCCTTGAGGAGGTTCGGTCTGTACTAAGAACCATTTGAAGCTCTTTCTGTCCTGACTTGATCCATGTGCAGATTGCGCCAGGCATCTCGGCAGAACATCCTCATCCTCTGAGGTCATTCCAGGACGCGGCTTCTATCTATATGACCAAATAGATAATGTTGTAAGTACATATAGCTATATCTGTACTACACTGGTATAGATAATCCAAATTGTGAAGTTAATTATTTTTTCTCAGGGAGGAGCGCTTTGGAAAAATTAATATGGGAGAATGGTGGGGGAATTCTTGGAAGAAAAAGAGGAGGGATAATGAGGGCAAGAAATGGGCTTCAGAGAATACATTTAGCAATCTTCTTTGTCGTGCACTCAATCCACATTTGACTGACCAAAGAGAGCTCTTACACCCAAGTAAGTATTACTTCTCAAAGAGAATCCCAAGTCTTTGTGAATGGTTAAACAACCCTGTTTGTCAGTAGCCTCCACCCTTCCACCCCTTCCCATCCTGCCTGTCTCCCTGCCTATTTGGATTTTTCTTTTGTACCTGGAAACCACCTGCATCCCCTAGATGATGGAGTTAGCTGTTAGCTGTTTCATTTATTACTTCATTCATTCATTCTTCTATTCAGTCAAAAAATGTTTTTGTAGCACCTGTAGTAGGCCAGGTACTATATACTAGGTCCTGGAGCCAAGAGGGTGAGCAGGTAGGGGAGCCTGCTCTCACAGAGCTCAGGCTCAGTGGGCCAAATACAGACAGAAAGTAAGTGGCTTCTGGGCATCCGGGCAGCAGGGTGCACTGGGTAGTGGAGTTGGCGGCTCTACCTTACATGGAGTGACCAGAAATGGCCTCTTGGAGGTGACATTCGGCCGTGACCTGACAAAGCCAGCCATACAGAGGGCTGGAGAAAGGACATCTCAGGCATAACCCACAGAGAGCGCAAAAGCCCACAAAAGGGGCTGGTGTTGAGGAAGGTAAGAAAGAGGCTGGGGAGTGCATGGAAGCTTGAGGAAAGGGGCTGGAGGGGCAGCTAGGCATTAGCCTGCTCTCAGGAGACTAGTGAGCCCCACAGCCTCCCCTGTGAGGTAGGAGTGAGGACCTGGGCAGAGAATGAGGGGCTGTGGAGTTGCGCATGAGAAAGGTAAAGTAAATAGGCCCATGGGGGAGAGACCCTTAGTAAAAGGAGATCTCTGGAAACACAGTAAGTTATGTCACGCTTGCTTCTTTGGTTAAACATAAACAGAACATTCAATGTATACATATAAGATTAGACATATTAGTAATTAAAATATTACTTGAATGGTTCAGCTGTTTGGCCAAAGAGGAACATTCTGACCTCCAGGTTTAGAGCAGTCACCATGGGACTTGATCTCCAAGAGAGTGTGTAAGCATTCTTTTTTTTTTTTAACTTTTCAATTTGTCTTGAATAGAATATTTTTTCCTGATCCAGAAACCAATCCAGGTTCATGCATTGCATCCTGTCATCTCCTTAAACTTTCAACATTTCCCAGCTTTCTCTTATCACTCATGCTATTGACACATGGGAAGACTTAAGCTGACTGCTTTGTAGAATGCTTCTGAATTGGGGGTTGACTACTATTTCCTCATGATTAGAGGTAGGCTACTCATTCTTGGCAGCCACACTATAAGAGTGATAATATATCAACAGTAGATGACATAAAGGACTGGGCACAGATAGTCACTCTGTATCTCCCCTTATTGCTACATATTTTACTGTGAGGCATTAACACAGTTTTGAAAAAAAGAAAATGAATTCATTTAATTAATAAAATTTAAAAATTATGTGTGAGCATGTTGGTTTTAAAGTTGACAATAAAACATGAAATAGAGCCAGTGGGTGGTGCAAACCTGTAATCCCAGTACTTGGGTGACTGAGATAGGAGGATTTCAGGTTCAAGACCAGTCTCAGCAATTTTGCGTGGTACCCCAACAACTTTAGTGAGATTTTGTTTCAAAATAAAAATAGGGTTGGGGGTGTAGTTTAGAGGTAGAATGCCTCTAGATTCAACCCCCAGTATGCAATCCAACCCAAACCAAACCAAACATCTAAAATAGAAATGTGGCTGCCAAAAAATGACTGTTCCAAGAAGCAGTTAATAAGTCATGTTCTCAGTCTCAATGAGGATGTTTTGAGAGAAACATGTAGAGTGTTCTCAGAGGCAGAGAGATGCAGGGACTGGCATATGACTCCTGCCTGCAAAGTTTGAAGGTAAGAGTTGGTGGACTGAGCTCTGTTGACAGAGAAGGGGGGTTGTTTCTGTTTGACTCCATCACTGCTTCTAAAAGCATGACAAAGGATGAGCCCCTGTGGGCCCCTCAGAAGGGAACCTTATTGGGTTGTTTTTAATGGGACTTCAGTGTGAGGCCGAAGCCCAACAGAGGTGGACCACAAGAAACCAGCGGCTAAGAGGGAAAATTTAAATGACCATCTGGAGGAGGCAACACCTACATCAAAGGAACTGAAGCAAGAGATTCTGGTGATGAAGGCCATCTCTATAAAGCCACAAAACCACTCCAGGAAAGAAAGAATCGACATTTAGAACAGCCCTCGCCAAGAAGATACCTATACCAGAGTAGCACTCTGTGGAAGAGCACCGTTGCTTGCTATATCTTCATCAGCCAGGGAGGGTAGGAGAAGGGAAACAAGAGCTGGACAGAAATCTCATCACCCGATCCTCTCATTTTAGCCTTCTAAGCTGAAAGTAGGTCAGCACTCAGAGAAGGGAGAAATTTTCTTTTTTTTTTTAAGTGTTTGGTTTCTTTTTTTCTGATTTCAAACCTTATAAAGCTACAATAATCAAAACAGTGTAGTACTTCTATAAAGGCAGATATATAAACCAGTGGAGTAAAATAAAAAGCCTAGAAATAAATTCTTCCATATATCATCAAGTTATTTTTTTTTAATTAAAAAAAAAATTTTTTTTTTTGGTGGTACTGGGGTTCCTGGAAGCCCTCCTTCCTCCGGGCTACACTCCCAGACCTATTTTATATTTTTGAAACAGGGTCTCTTACGCCAGCACGGCTGGCTTCGAACCTGCGCCATCCTCCTGTCTCCGCCTCCCAAGCGCGGGGATTACAAGCGTGCGCCACCACGCCCGGCGTCAAGTTATTTTTGACAAGGTTTCCAAGAACATTGGGTGAAGGAAATAATAATCTTTTCACTAAATGTTGTTGAAAAATAATAATTACATGAAAAAGAATAAAATTGGACCCTTACCTAACACAATATACAAATATTAACTCAAAATAGATAAAAGACCTAAATGTAAATCTTAAGACTTTAAACTTTTAGAAGAAAGCCTGAGTCATAAAACTTCACAACATTGAAATTGGCAGTGATTTCTTGGATATGATTCCAAAGGCACAGGCAACAAAAGAATAAACAAACTTCCTAAAAAATAAAAAAATTGTACATCCAAAGACAATGTAAACAGGGTTAAAAGTTACTGATAAAATGGGAAAAAATATTTCCAAATGCTATACTGAAGGTATATTAATATTCCAAATAGAAATCCTAAAAATTAGCAATATAAAGCAAACAATACAATTTAGAAATAGGTAAAAGACTAAATAATGAATCTCCAAAGATTTTTATACAACCAATAAACACATGAATATCACTCATTATTATCATAATATAACTAATCATTAAGGAAATACAAATAAAAACTATAGTGAAATACTACTTCACATTGTTAGGATGGCTACTTAATATGAATTACCTTGCTCCAGCCCTTTACTTTGAGTTTGTTACTCTCTCTACTTGTAAAGTGTGTTTCTTGTAAGCAGCAGATGGATGGATTCTGGATTTTAATGCATTTTGCCACTTTATGTCTTTTTATTGAGGAATTGAGGCTATTTACATTCAGTGTGACCATTGAGATAATTTTTAATTCCTAACATGTTAAGATTTTATTTCTGTCTGAAATACTGTTTATCCTTCTTTGCTTAGTTGTCTGCTGGATGAAAAATCTTTTTTCTCTGGTTCTGGTGTGTGTTACCTATTTCTTCTTTGTAGTTAATCTCTGAGTATTTTCTCTAGCGCTGATTTTGAAGACATAAATTCCTTCAGTTTCTGTTTGTTGGGGAGGTCGTGCCCACCACCCCTAAAGGTTGAGGTGGCAGGAGTCCGGAGAAAGGTGAGTGTGCTGTCCGCCCGTTCCCCAACCTCCACTCCCGGAGACAATCAGACACGACAGGGAGCCAAGTCAAAGCAGGAACTCGTTTATTGTAGCAACAAGCATCCTTATAAAGCATTAGACCATAAACGGGTGTTTCCAACAGGGGAGTAGCTGGGCCAGTCAGCTTAAAGGTCACATTTATCATGCAGACTTTTATCCATTACTTTTATTGCGATCATGTATTGTGCATGCACTGATCACGCATGTGACGACACTTTCCTTCCAATCAAGAGAGGCCAGGACATATTAGGCCATTTTTGGCCCCTCTTGGGCTCTCCTATCCGGCACCATCTTTAGACATGTGCCCCGCATCTCCCCCTTTTTATTTCATTTGAGCCACCTTGGGTTAGGTAGGCTCTCAGATCACCGGAGGGTCATAAGTTGTATTTCCTCAGTTTTGGCTTTTATTAGCCTACTGAATTTATTTATGAGGCATGGCCCAAACATACACACCAGGATAACAATAATACAAGGCCCTGAGTAGATATTAATGTGGTTATCCAGGGGGACCAGTCAAACCATTGCTCATACCATGTTTGTGATTTATATAACCTCAATCTCTACATTTTACCAGTGTCTCACCCAGGGCCATGTTTTCCTTCTGAGGTGAATTGTACTTTAACAGGGTTACATTGATATTTTGTACATCTTCCATACAGGGGATTTGCTGATAAGGTGGTAGCAAGACCTTATTAACTTTGATTGGTCCTTTTTGTTGAACCCAATACTCAGTTCCGGCATGTTCACATCCCCAGGAGGCACAATGGTACACATTTGCCCCTCCACAGTCACTTACTGCTTTGGCAGAACAGTTACTGCCTGGGCATATATAGAATGGAGTTTGTGATAGGCTGTATTGTTTTAAGACTGGTTCAGTGGGATTTTTGGTGTGGGGTATAATACATCCTTTGCCTTTCCCCCCACATTTTGGCCGTTTTTGATGTTGAGATGTCCAATCTCCAAAGTCCCACAAACCCATAGCCAAGTCATATAAATCAAAATAGAGGTCAGGCCACCATGTCCCCGGTGTAGCTGTTTGTGTTGTACTGCTGACCACATTGCCCGTTGCTGAGTTGATTATCATCCAGACAACTTTCTGGGGTTGATATGGATTGATTGCCATTAATAGCACAGGAGCCGTAAGAGAACCGAGATCATTATCAGTAAGGGTAGCCACTCTGCTGATTTTGGATTCCTCATTCTTTTTTGGAGAGTCTGTAATATGAATCATAGAAAATGTCTCCTCAAGGGTAGCAAACCGTTGGTTATATTTTAATAACATTACGGATCCACCATTCCCTCTTTTTTTTCTTGTTGGTTTTTACCTCCCCTGTGGGTGACATCCTGTAACAAATTTTGAGGGGAGAACTTAATATTTCTAGCCTGTATCCATATAGGTGTTGTGTCTCCCATAGGGAACACACAGCCAAACCCTCTGCCCATTGTCAATAAGGGGTCTGGACCTCGCCAATGATGCGTGAGAGGATCCCTCCAGCATACTTCTACTTGAGGCTTGGGGCATATGTGTCCCCAATGTTTTTGAAATCTCAATTCACATTGACCTTTTTGCAAATTTAAAATATTAATAGTAAACAAGGCCAAACCCAATTGCTGATGGGGACTGATTCCCCCGTTTTGTTTTTGTAGATATTCTTTAAGATTTAAATGATTTCTTTCAGCAATAGCTTGTCTCTGTGGATTATATGGAATTCCTGTAGAATGTTTAATATGCCATCAGGCAAAAAAGGAAGCTAAAGATGAGCTTGTAGAGCAAGGCCCATTATCTGTTTTGATTTGTTGTGGAAGGCCCAGTGTTGCAAAGCATTGTAAAAAATAAGACTGGGCGTGTTTAGCCTTTTCTCCCGTATGTGCAGTCGCCCAACAAACCTGAGAAA
This sequence comes from Muscardinus avellanarius, assembly GCF_963383645.1. Taxonomy (NCBI): domain Eukaryota; kingdom Metazoa; phylum Chordata; class Mammalia; order Rodentia; family Gliridae; genus Muscardinus; species Muscardinus avellanarius. The sequence continues at coordinate 31,276,001 of NC_137804.1, read as the reverse complement.
AGGTATCTATGGACACAAAAATGTATTTAAGCTTTCCAAAAGCAGAATAATGTGTAACATCAGTTTGCCATAATACATTGGGCTTAAGTCCTCTGGGATTGACTCCCATTGACTGTAAGGGGGAAACATTAAGAAAAGGTTTACAAGATTTACATGTGTGTACAATCTTTTTAATATCCTTTATGGGTATTAAGGGGAACCTATTATGTAATCCTCTCCAATTTAGATGTGTAAGGTCATGTAAAGCAGAAGCCTCTTGTAAAGTGGATATATTAATACTTTGGGATGTCAAATGATCAGCCTGCACATTACCAGAGGCCAGAAATCCAGGCAGGACAGAATGTCCCCTCAAATGTTGAATATATATAGGAAATTGACGACCTTCTAGAAGCCCTTGGAGGCAAACCATCAAGGATGATATAGGATTATCATCTAGCCTAATATGAGCCTGGAGCAGGCCAGGCATCAGGTTAACTACATAAAGGCTATCAGGATATAAATTGAAAGGATCATTGATATCTTGGAGGGCCATGACCACCGCCAATAATTCTTTATATTGGGCGGATCCCTGACACGTTTGGGAGCGTTGAAATTTAAGTTTTTCTGGTTTTTTTTTTTTTTTGGCCCAAAGGCAGCATAAGCTGATCCTGCCCTTTCCCCATCTGTGAACACATATAAGGCATGAACTAAGGGTCGAGTCGAGAATAGAATAGGCACCTTAAGGGAAAGACGTTGGCAAGCAAGGACCCATTTTGAGGGTCCATAATGACAATCTAATTTCCCCAAAAATCCTTCTAAAGCTAGAGCCAGACAAGAGTTGGCTCTACTTAGCCACTCTATATCTGTAAGTCTATAGGAAAAAACAGTGATATCAGGGTCTTTGCCGTAATGATGGAGTGAAGAATCCCTCCCTTTGACAATTGCATCGGCCATCTGATCAACTTGAGTATATACACGGGGGCTATTGCCTAATGTGGCATGTACCCATTCTAAGGGTTCCCCATCCTGAATAATGGCTGCCATGATAAGATATACTTCCGCAATTATCCACAGGGAAAAAGGCTTATAGCTACAATACCTTGTTAATTTAGCTTGATCTAGCGCAGTTTGAAAGAGCGCTATAACCTCAAGGTGTTCTTATTGTAAAATTATATTATCATGAGGCTGTCCCTTAGTTAATAACTTAAAAAGAGGACTATTGTCTCTGTTGAGACATTAACCCAAGGTCATAACCAATTGATTTCACCTAATAGGCATTGTAATTGTGTAATATCCATTTCTGAGGGTACATTTAGCTGAGGCTTGAGTGGGCTGACCTGAGTCAGCGTTAACTGAGTTCCCAAGACCTTAAGAGGAGGCACTTGTTGAATTTTGTCAGGTGACACTTTAAGACCTCCCAACTTAAGGCGCGTTAGGACCTTTTGTAAGAAACTTGCTAACTCACTTGGGTCTTCATGGCCTAATATGAGATCATCCATATAGGCATATATTAAGGCAGGACCCAAGGGCCACAAGGGCCTCAGCAATTGCATAACATATTGTTGGCAAAAGGCAGGACTATTAGCCATCCCTTGAGGCAGCACTACCCATTCAAACCTGTGGTCTGGACCAGAAAAATTAAGGGAGGGTATAGAAAAGGCAAACTTCTCACAATCATCTGAATATAAGGGAATAGAGAAGAAGCAATCTTTAATATCTATGACAATTAAAGCATATTTGGTAGGGATGGTGGGGAGCCAAGGCATTCCCCTCAAAGGAGTCCCCACTAACTCCATTCTTTCATTGACCTTTCTCAGATCCTGGAGCATACGCCACTTACCTGATGCCTTTTTGATAACAAAAACTGGAGTATTCCAAGGACTGACTGAAGGTCTTATATGACCAAGGACAAGGTGCTCTTCTACTATTTGTGTTAATGCTGTTAACTTTTCTTCTGGTAGTGGCCACTGCTCCACTCAAATGGGCTTACCCTGTGTCCACCGTATTGGGGGCACCAGGGGGGCAGTGGCCTCTAGAATTGGGGGTAAACCCGGGGTACTTTGGGTGGTTCTTCTCTATAGTTTTGGAAATTGAAAAATTTATCTTCTGTGATTTCCTCTATAGGGTCAGGCATTCGGTTAACTTCCTCATCACCTAGAATATCATCATAGAAGGCTTTATTATCTGTTGTAAGCACTGCCTCCATCTGACCCAATATGTATTGTCCTAAAAGGTTTGATGACAAACCAGCCACAACTAGGGGACGCACTTCTCCCCTAGTGCCATCAGCGTCCTTCCAGGAAGTCCAGGACTCTGTTTCTTCAGATTGAGTATTTCCTCCCACCCCTAGGACCTCTGGGCCAGGCACAAGTTTCCAACGGGGGGGCACTTCTTTCCTAAGAACAGTTCTGTCTGCTCCCGTATCAATTAAACAATGAAAGCTTTTTCCCCCTATGAAGATACTCATTTTAGGATGCAGTCCTTCTATTAAAGGAACCATCCAGTTAGCCTGCAGGCAAGACCTCGTGTGCACCCGACCTTTCATCATTAGAGCTTTACCTCCTTGGTCTAATAGGGCTGGAGGTTGCCCCTTACTTAGTTTAAAGGCTTACCCTCTATGTCAAATTTAGACCTGCACTCTTTTTCCAATGAAATCCTGCTGCAAACTGCTCAATCGGAATGGCCGTGAGTCCACTCGGGATAGAATTATCTCAGAAAAGATGGGCGAGGATTTGGGTGCCATTCTGCAGCCGCTTATCTGCAGTGATTCTTTCCCCTCTAGGAAATAAATTTCTTTAAGTTCCTATTTACGGTGCTTCTGGAAAGAATCTGACATGGACAAAAGCTTCTTGAGCTATTGACACTTTATTACAAGAACCCAGAAAATTTATACCCTTCACCAGTGAGGTTAATAATAAGAGAAAAGAGGGGAGTGCAATCGCTGTAAAACAATAGTGAATAACATGTAAACAAAGGTAAAAAAAAAACTAGTCCGGCATTCAAGGGATTAGCTCCGGATCTTTTCCCGGATCTTGCAGACAGTGGTTCCAAAGGGCAAATTCCAGAAGGCACAGCACGCCCAGGGCTTGGAGGCCTCTCATGGAATCTTCTTTAACTTTTTTGGAACTCTCCATCCTTAGGGCTTAGTCCATATGGCAGGCATGGGGAGATGTGGCGATCCAGGTGGATGTGATGGAGTTCTCCTAGGTGTCGTCCGCCTTGCCTTCTAAAATCTGAAAGCTTAAGCAAACTCACAACACAGTTTGGCAGATAAACACCAAAAAATACCATGAAGTTTTTAGATTTAGTTGTCAGATGTACTTCCTTAGCTGCTGAACACTTTTCCTCAAATGATAGGCTTATTAGAAACCTATTCATTTTATAAATAATCCATATTCCTGTCCCAGACCCTTTGTAATATCTTTTTCTTAGCCACATGGCGTCTCTCTGTCTTGGGCAGGGCTCATACTGGGTGTAAAGGTCAAGAATCTTCCTAGCCTTCAGCTCCATTGTATTGGGCAGTTTTAGCTGCTCATAAACTAGGTTGCTTTGATGTCACACCCAACGTTTGTCTTCCTGTATCTAGGCAGGATCACAAAGAGAGGGGTAAATAGAGGCACCAGGTTGCCTCCCCTCTAGGGCTTTTGTTGCAAGTTAGTGATTAGGATGAAGGTCAGAGATAGAGGGGAAAATCTGCGTTTGTAATTACTGACTGGAATGCTGCCACTGCATCTAAATTCTAACTAGATTTTATTACCATTTGAACAAAGCCGAGGACGTTTAGAGGCTTAGACAAATTACCAGAAAGTTTATTTGCCACGGACTCAGTTTCTCTCACAGTCCTGATCTTACACCACCGGAACAATTTGTGTGGAGAGTTAAAAGAATCATTACCAAAAGAATAATAGTTATGAAAGAATATCTAAAAGTGGGGGGAGTACTTTGACCAGAGACAACACTCTCTCGGGGCTTATTTCTCACGTTCAGATCCTGCCAATTAGCTGCGTGGGAGACCACACAGATGTCGAGAAAAAGCATGTGGTCTCGGCAAAATCCCTTTCTACATCATGGGCAGGGAGTGGGAGGAGGTTTATTTCCTCCTATCCTTCCTCCCAGGGCTTTCTGTTCTTTCTGTGGACAATCCCATTTAAAATGTCCTTTCTGGCCACACTGAAAACAAGTTCCCCCTTGAGCATTTGAGGGGGCCCCTATTGACATCCCTGACTGAGGATTATTAGTTTGGAATGCCTGAGCTATGGACTCAGTTAATGCACTCATTTGTGCCTGTAGGGCTGAGGCAAGAGACTGAGCCTGATGTTTTTGAGTCCCTACATCCTGTGAGGCAATGATCCAGGTGCTCAGGGACCAATCCTTTAACCCTGCACATGCAACCTTATGATTTCCATTCATTCCATCCCACACTAGAATTTGAATAAATTGTTCTCTTAAAGGTTCAGGTGGCAATTTCTTTCGAATACTTTTTTCTACTTGATCAGCAAATTCTGGCAGAGTTTCAGTTGGCTTCTGTTGTAGCCCTGCTACATGGGATTCTGAGGGCCCTTCATCCAATTTTCTCCAGGCATTAAGCCCAATATGTCTCACCTGCTCTCGATAGGGAGGGGGCAAAGCGGCCTGTGCTCCCGTAGAATATAAATCCGCAGTCCCTGAGAGCATACCATAAGAAATAGGCACTGCGGGTTGAGCAGCCTGGTTAGCCTCAGCCTGTATTCTACATTCCTCCTTAAAGAAGGCACACCATTTAAGAAAGGTTGGACTAGGGAGGACCGCCTTGGCTAAATCCATCCAATCTTTGGTAGTACATGGTTGAAAAGCCAAATCTTGCAACAGAGTATTCCTTGGGGAATTAGGGCCATCTTCTGCTACCGCCCTCTGTAACTCTTTTAAGTCCTTGGCTTCCCAGGGATACCACACAGCGGGGGCGATTCTGATCTGGGTTAAGATTAATGGGATAAGCCTGAAGGCCAGCATGAGCAGGAAAGGCACCAACAAAAAGCGGCTCCCCAGGACTAGCCTCTGGTGACTTAAATCGATCATAATTAAACTTATGTTGAATTCCAAGGCACTCATATGGGGGAGAAATATTTGAAACCTAGCCTGGAAGGGAGGAGAGGTTAGGATACAGAGCAAGCTTGGCCAGCTAAGTTGCTGGTTGTAATTTTTCTGGAGGGCAATCAGGCATTACAGCAATTTTAGTTTCTGCTTCTACTACCTGGGTGCCAGCATGTGCTTTATCAAACTGAGCCCATTGGGAATCATCTACTGCTTTATTTTCGATGTCTGGCGAGGTCTCACACACTGCCTGCCGCCCTTCTTCTCTTGAAGGTGCAGTGGGAGGTGGAAGAGATTCAGGGTGGAAGGATGTTTTCAGAGCCAAAATAGTGGGATAAAATCCTAAGGGTGGACTTACTCCAAAATGAGTCTCTAGTTCTCTTGCTAGTTTTTCTACTCTTGCCCAAGTGGACCAGGAGAAAAGATTAACTGATGGGACCCAGGGGGCCAGTAATACAACTGTCTCCCATACTTTTAAAGCTGAAGAGTCTAAGATCTCAAGTCCCCTGCTCTTAAGCATAAGTCTCAATGCCTTAAGGGCCGGTTCCTCAACTTTAGCAGTTGCGTTACCCATGCTGAAGGTCTCACTCACCCTGAACATCCGCTTAGCTCTGGCCGAAGGTCTTAGTGCCCCATGTTGGGTGCCAGATGTTGGGGGATCATGCCCACCACCCCTAAAGGTTGAGGTGGCAGGAGTCCGGAGAAAGGTGAGTGTGCTGTCCGCCCGTTCCCCAGCCTCCACTCCCAGAGACAATCAGACACGACAGGGAGCCAAGTCAAAGCAGGAACTCGTTTATTGTAGCAACAAGCATCCTTATAAAGCATTAGACCATAAACGGGTGTTTCCAACAGGGGAGTAGCTGGGCCAGTCAGCTTAAAGGTCACATTTATCATGCAGACTTTTATCCATTACTTTTATTGCGATCATGTATTGTGCATGCACTGATCACGCATGTGACGACACTTTCCTTTCAATCAAGAGAGGCCAGGACATATTAGGCCATTTTTGGCCCCTCTTGGGCTCTCCTATCCGGCACCATCTTTAGACATGTGCCCTTCATCTGTCATGGAAGCTTCTTATTTCCCCATCTAATTTGATAGATAGTTTTGCTGGGTAGGAAATTTTTGGCTAGAAGTTGTTTTCATTCAGAATTTGGAATATGTTACTCCAAGCCCTTATGGCTTTCATGACTTGGTTTGGGAAGTCTGGAATGATTCTAATTGGGTTGCCTCTGAATGTCACTTGGCCTTTTGTTTTTGTTGCCTTTAAGATTCTCTGATTGGCTTCTACATTGGTCATTTTGATAATTATGTAGCATGGGGATCTTTTTCTCTGATCCTGTCTAAAGGGAATTCTATAAGTTTCCTGGACCTGTGTATTGACCTATAGCTCTATGTTTGGAAAAATTTCTGCTATTACTTCCTTGAATAGATTATTGATCCCTTTGGTTTCACCTTCTTTTCCCTCCTCTATTCCAATTATTCTTAGGTTAGCTCTCTTAAAATGGGCCCATATTTCTTCAATGTCAAATTCCTGCTGTCATATTTTTTTTCTAAGTTATAAACTCTGTGTTCATTTTTGGAGTGATCATCTTCTAGGAGCAAAATTCAATTCTCCATGTGGTCTAATTGATTGTTTATAGTTTGAATTGATGCCTTTACTTCAATGATTGTATCCTTTATTTATTTTAGACTCTTTCTAAATTCTTTTTGAAGGTCCTGTATTATTTCTACAGTTGTATTCCTGATTTGATCTTCTGGAGATCTCTGAATTTCTGTGTTATCAGGTTCTGATATTGTGGGATTATAGGTGTTTATTGCTCTATTGTTGTTCCTCTTTCCCATGATTTCAGAAGTTTGTGCCTTCTCTGGGTTCTTCCCTGGGTCACCATGACTTCACTTAGGGTGCTCTGGATCTCAAGTTTGTGGTAATCTCAGTCGCCACTACTCCTTTACTGGGTTGTATCACAAAGTCTCAGACCCAGGGAGTTAACTGAGGCTGCATGAGACCATGCGGGTGCCGAGCTGGGTGTTTTCCCATGGGGAGATGCAACTAGGTTGTGGTATCTTTGCCACCACTACTTCTTCACTGTGTTGGACTGCAAAATCTCAGACCCAGGGAGATTATCAAAGCTGCTCAAGTCCCTGGGGGTGCAGTGCTGGGATTTCTCCTTTAGGGGCCGCAATTTCACTTACAGCTATTGTGCGCGCTGATCTGGAACTGTCGCGGGCATGGTGGACTCACCGCTGCTGCTGGCAATATGTGCCGCTGCCACGCCCTCGGCTGCGAGGCTGCATATTTTTTTCTGGTTTTGAGCTCCGTTTTGAGTCCCTGGAAGGCATGATGAGCTTGGCCACTGGGAGTTTCAGACATTCTTTGCACTGAAAGAACTGCTGAATTACACCCGAATGATCGCAGCTACTCACTTCAGCTCCTTGTTTATCTTTCCTCTCTGGAGCCTGGTGCTGTGAGGCAAGATGGCACCAGCGCGGCTCTGCTGCCTTGATGTAGGCTGGTTTCTTTTCTGGTCTCTAGTTGTTCTTCTAGTTTTCATTTTCTCTGTCCCTTGTGTTTACATCTCTGCTGATAGTGTTTTCTGGCTATGAAAAGTGCTGATTTTGTGGCAATAGAGATCGAGTATTAGCAGGACTCATAAATGCTTCTTTTCTCGGTTGCCATCTTCCAGGAAGTCCATAAACATTCTTTAAATCAGCAAAATCTAGCAATGGTGCACCTCCTTAGCATCCTCCTGGTCCTAAAAATCATATACAATCAGAGAGTTCCAACCTGGGAGCATCGGTTTTCTGTGAGAGGCAAAGGGCGCTCACACTTTCTTATGAGTGTGAATTATTTTGTCATCCTTAAATAAATCTTTACCCAGGCCTCACTTACTTATGAATCCTGAAGTTTTTGTACCAGGAATGATGAGAACAAGAATGGTTCCAAGTTGAGGTCCCTGCTTTCAGGACATCCTTGGACCCCCTTCTGAAATACACGGGCTGGCAGTTGATTCTGGCAGAAGGGCAAGCATAATCCCCAGGTTCGCCTATGTGGCCACACTCAGGTGCTCTCAGCCCCCAGTAGTGGGGGAAGGTTTTCAGACACCAGACACTCCACAAAACACTGTCTTTTTTTTTTTTTTTTTTGGTGGTACTGAGGGTGGAACCCAGGGGCTTTCTACCTCCGGGCTATACTCCCAGACCTACTTTATATTTTATTTGGAAACAGGGTCTCACTAAGTTGCTGAGAGCCTCATTAAGTAGCTGAGGCTGGCTTCGAAACTGTGCAATCCTCCTGTCTCAGCCTCCCAAGCACAGGAATTACAAGTGTGTGCTGCCACCATGCCTGGCTTGTCTCTTTTTTTTTTTTTTTTTTGGTGGTACTGGGGTTCCTGGAAACCCTTCTACCTCCAGGCTTCACTCCCAGACCTATGTTATATTTTTATTTGGAAACAGGGTCTCTTAAGCCAGTGAGGCTGGCTTCGAACCTGCGTGATCCTCCTGCCTCTGCCTCCCAAGCATGGGGATTACAAGCGTGTGCCACCATGCCCGGCTTGTCTTTTTTTTTTTTTAAGATAACGTTTTTTGGCTCTTGATTATGAAAGGAGTATGAACTGGCAAGCCTAATTTTTCTCTTTTAATTAGAAAAATATTCCTCTTAGTACAAACCCTAAAAAAGACTCTTTTTTTTTTTTTTTGCAGTACTGGGGATAGAACCCAGGGGCATTCTACCTCTGAGCTACACCCCCAGCCCTATTTTTTATTCTTCATTTTGAGAAAAGGTCTTAGTGATTTGCAAAGGCCCTCACTAAGTAACTGAGGCTGTTCATGAACAATGATCCTCCTGTCTCAGCCTCCCAAATGCTGGGATTACAAGGATACACCACCATGCCCGGCCTAAAAAAGACTATTTTTTAAAAAGAAAACATAACCATAAATACATACAATTTTTATTTATTAATCGAAAATAAAAATAATACAGAAGAAAAGTACAGATTTGTAAAGTCAGTATACCAGCGTTCTGTTAGTTGTGAAGAGCAAGTGGGAGAAAGAGTCAAGTACTAAAACTGAGCAGCCCAGCACCCATCACACCCTCAGTCCCTGGCTGGGCCTGTGGGAGCCCACCCGCCTGGTACAGCCTGGGCCTCCAAGTTGGAGAGCGAGCCCTGCAGCTGTGGGTGGGCACTCACAGGGGAAGCAGGTGACCCCATCACTCTCCTGTCCCTCAGCTATCGAGAGCTTCATGATCGCCTCCCTGCAGATCACCTTGGATCCATGAGCTGGCTGATGTCTACTTAAATCTGAAATGCTGATGGCATCTCGAGGTGAGGATGTCTGTGCGTCCCAGGGGAAGAACCCAGTCCTTGAGTTGGAGGGGGCAGGGCCCTGCAGGCCACCCTGCTCCACAGCCCCATCGCGGGCGTTCCCTCAGCCCTGGACATGCTGCTTGCATCTGTGAGGGGCAAGGGAATTCATGCTCCACACTGTTGAGAGTGGCCGCCAGCAGGTGCTGGTGACTGCGGTGTGGTGCAGGGTGCTAGCACTGGGCTGAGGCTGGATGAACCCATCTAATCCTCCCAGGAACCCCACCAGGTGGCCATTTCCATCAGCCCCACTGCGCACAACCGAGGGAAATGAGGCAGAGAAAGGCCGGGTGTTTTAGTCCCAGGGACAGGCTCCCAAGCTGGCTCTGAGGAGGAGCAGTTTTGCCTGCCATCCAGTTGGGGCACCCGTGGCTGTGTGCCCAGAGGCTGCACCTCTGTATCCCTCTTTCCTCCTCTGCCAAATGAGTAAAGGTGGATACAGCTGGGCATATCTGGGTTACAGAGAGGAAAAAAAATTACATATCCCATTGCTTGTTTGTAAATAGCAGGACAAGAGAAAGACTCATTTATTCATTCCAAAAGTATTAGATCGTTCATTTATTGAGTAAGAATATATTGATCATTTGCTGAGCTTCAGTCCCTGGGGAGGCATCAATGCCCAGAGGTGAGCAGGGAGACTGTGTCAAGGGGTCTCCAACGAGGACCACTGGGGTGTGGTTGAGCTGCAGAGTGGCATGGCCTGGAGCAGGCACAGTCCCTCCATCCTCCCTCTACGCAGGTGAACTCTGCCTTCCACCACCTAGTGCTGCTGTGAGATGCAATTTAAACTTTTTTGCTGGCCCTTGACACACAATAAACACAGGATTAGGGAAGGGATAGCATCCTGTTCTCAACCACACCCATTATTCTCAGGGGAAGTTGTGATCTCTGAGGTCAAACAAAATGTTTTGAGGAAATACTGGTCAGCAACCACCCCCAAACAACAACATAAAACAAGGAAGTGGATGTTTCCCCTATATTGTGAAATGTTAAAATTCTGTTTCAAGAGCCCCACTGGGAATAATACTTAAAAGGAAAAAAAGACCAGCATGAGGACCTGGGTTTGATCCCAGGCAAACAAAACAAAAACAAACAAAACAGGCTGGAAAATTCTACAGTATAAATTATCTACTTTTTGCCCATAAATAGGTTACAAGAAAAGACAAGGAAGGAGGACTTAAGATGTATTAATCACCTGCAGTGGATGCTCCTAGTTTTAACTTGATTTGTCTAAACCTAACTATAAAATTTATTTGAAATAACTGAAGAAACCTGCATATTTATTGGATATTTGACATTAAAGAATTATTGTTGATTACTTTCAAATTATACTATTGTGGCTACATTAAAGAGTTCTTTCTTATGTGACTAAACATTTTTTTTTTGTGGTACTGGGGTTCCTGGAAGCCCTTCTACATTTGGGCTACACTCCCAGACCTATTTTTACTTTTTTATTTTTGGAAACAGGGTCTCTTAAGCCAGCGCGGCTGGCTTCGAACCTGCGCGATACTCCTGTCTCCGCCTCCCAAGCGCGGGGAGCCACCACGCCCGGATTATGTGACTAAAATTTTTATAGGAGAAACCAGATGGTGCTGGGGGTGGCTGGATACAAAATCAACCTAAAGAAATCAGTGGCTTTTCTTTATGCCAACAATGAATCCACAATGAAAGAAACAACAACAACAACAACAACAACAAAAAAAAACAATTCCATCCACTATAACCTCAAAACCAATAAAATACCTAGGAATTAACCTAACCTAACCCAAGATGTAAAAAATCTCTACAACAAAAACAATAAAACATTAAAGAAAGAAATTGAAGAAGACCATGGAAGATGGAAAGATCTCCCGTGCTCATGGATAGGCAGAATAAATATCATCAAAATAGCCATTCTGCCAAAACTGATCTATAGGTTCAATGCAATTCCCATTAAAATACCAGAAACATTCTTCAGAGACCTAGAAAAATCAATCATGAACTTTATATGGAGAAAGAAAAGACCCAGAATAGCCAAAGCAATTCTCAGCAATAAGAAACATGCAGGAGGCATCACAATTCCAGACTTCAAATTATACTATAGAGCAATAGTAGTAAAAACAGCATGGTACTGGCACAATAACAGATATACTGACCAGTGAATTAGAATAGAAGATACAGAAACAAACCCACACATCTTTAGTCAATTAATCTTTGACAAAGGGGACAAACACATACGCTGGAGAAAAGACAGCCTTTTCAACAAATGGTGCTGGGAGAACTGGCTAACCATTTGTAAAAAGATGAATTTAAACCCCTATATCTCTCCAAGCACAGGAATCAACTCAAGATGGATCAAAGACTTAGAAATTAGACCTGAGACTGTGAAGTTAGTAGAGGAGAGCATGGGTTCAACACTACAACATATTGGCACAGGCAGTAACTTTCTCAACAAAACCTCCAAAGCTCAGGAAATTAAAGCAAGAATAAACAAATGAGTAACATCAAATTAAGAAGTTTCTTCTCATCAAAGGAAACTATCAATAACCTAAAGAGGAAGCCTACAGAATGGGAAAGGATCTTTACCAGCCACCATTCTGACAGGGGGCTAATATCCAGAATATACAAAGAGCTCAAAAGACTCTACACTAGCAATACAAACTAAGAAATTAAGAAATGGGCAAATGAACTAAATAGCCATTTCACAAAAGAAGAGATACAAAGGGCCAATAGATACATGAAACAATGTTCTACATCACTGGCCATCAGGGAGATGCAAATCAAAACTACCCTGAGATTCCATCTAACCCCAGTCAGAGTGGCAAGCATAAAGAAATCAAACAACAACAAATGCTGGTGAGGATGTGGGGAAATAGGAACTCTTTTACACTGTTGGTGGGAATGCAGACTAGTTCAACCACTATGGAGATCTGTGTGGAGATTCCTAAGAAAGGTGGGAATAGATCCACCATATGATCCAGCTATACCATTCCTGGGTATCTTTCCAAAGGGGTAGAAGTCAGAGAAATAAAGCAACATATGCATACCTATGTTCATAGCAGCACAATTTGTAATAGCCAAAATATGGAACCAACCCAGATCACCATCAACAGATGAATGGATAGCAAAACTGTGGGAAATACACACAATGGAATTCTATTCAGCCATAAAGAAGAACAAAATTATATCATTTTCAAGAAGATGGAAAGCCCTAGAGAACATTATGTTAAGTGAGATCAGCCAAGCACAGAAGGAGAAGGTACATACGTTTCCTCTAATATGCCCAAACTAGGAAACACAAAGGATACCAGTGGGACTCCAGATAATGGAGGGGAAATACTAGCTAAGTTTGAATGGAAAGATAGGAGAGGAGGAGGAAGGCTGATCTTGATTAATGAGGGTCTACACCTGAACATGTGTAAAATTATGAATAAGACATGGTTAACCTAGACAACAATTGGTGGGAAGGGGGAAGGGAAAACGGGGGCAGGGGGGAGAGGGCACCAAATATAGTTTAAATGTATACTACTTACGTTCAATAAAAAAATTGTTAAAAAAATATAGTCATTGTCTTTGCTGGACACCCAAGACATGTCCACTGAAATAATGTCTTTACAGCAACTTCTCATATTAATATAATATGCACACTGTTGCCTAAAATACCCACAGAGTGGACTAATATCCACACAATGGCTTCTAATACTAGTATAATATCCAAACAGTAGCTTCTAATATTAATATACTATCTATACTGTGGCCTATAATAACAACAAATTGGCCTCTCAACTAATATAATATCCACACAGTGGATACCTAATTCTAATAAATAACTACACAATGGCCTCAGATACTAAAATAAAATCCACATGGTGGCGTCTTTTTCTTTTCTTTTCTTTTTTTAGTGTTGGGAATTGAACCAAGGGCCTCATGATGCTAGGCATTTTAAGCACTCTACCACTGAGCTACACCTCCAGCCCACCACAGAATCTTCTTAATACTAATATAATACCTAATTGATAGCCTCTAATGCTAATTTATTATCCATATAGTAGCCCCTAATACTAGTATCGTAAACATACTGTTGCCTTTAGTACTAATATAATGTCTATACTGTGGACTTTATTACTGATATAATATCCATGCAGTGTCCTCTAATCTAATGTCCACACAGTGGCCTCTAATGACATTTATATTTTCTTACAAGGGTGATGGTTTCACAACATTGGCTGAACTGAATTTGGATAGAATTAGCCTCTATAACGAAGTCTGATGTTGTCTGCTTATCTGGGATGTTATTAACACGAATGTTTTAAAAAGTAATTTGTGGGTACATGGTTGTGCATGTCTATAATTCCAGTACTTGGGAGGTTGATACATGAGGTTTGCAGCCTTAGCAACTTAGCAAGGCCCTTAGCAATTTAGTGAGACTCTGCTTCAAAATAAAAAAAATTAAAAGGTCTAAGGGTGTGGCTTGGAGGTAAAATGCCTGTGGGTTCAGTCCTCAGTAACACACACACACACACACACACACACACACACACACACAAACACACACACACACACACAGTAATTTGCTTCTCAATAATTTCAAACTTACAGGATACTTGCAATAGTGGCACAAAGTACTCTTAATCCTTTTACTCATACTCCTGAATGGTTATTGCTTTTCCAGATTTTAAACTCCACACAAAATAATGATTTATATTTTACTCAAAGCAGAGACACTCCATTGGTAATAAACTCATAACCCTCAAATCAGGAAATCAGTATGGTCTCTCCATGACAAACCAGTCTGTAAACCCACTTGACTTTCACCACCTGCCCAAACTGGGAGAAATTTTCTTTTTGCATTTGGATCTTGTTTTCTTTCTCTGGAACTCTCCCTGGACTGGCTTTCATTTTCATGACATTGACAGATGCAAAGAGCAAACATATTTTTGTGTCGATACCATTTTCAGAGTTTTTGTATATAGCTAGGAATAGAGTTGTTCAGTAGTACAATAAATCTATTTTTAACTTACTGAGAAAATGCTAAACTATTCTACACATAGACTATAGCTTTTAGTATAGTCTGAAGCAATGTTTAATGGTTCTAGTTTCTTCATATCCATACCAGTACCTGTTACTATTAATTATTTTGTTATAGCTATTCTAGTAGAAGTGAAAGGGAATCTAACTTTGGTTTTAATTTGTTTTCAGAATGACTGCAATGTTAAGCATCTTTTCATGTGTTTGTTGGTAAAGTGTATATTCAAGTCCTTTTTAGTTTTTTAATTGGGTTATATAATTTTTATTGTTGCTGAGTTATAAAAGTTGTTTATAGCTGGGTGTGATTGCACACACTTGTAATCCCAGGAGAATCAGAGTTTGTGGGCAGTCTCAGCAACTTAGCGAGGCCCTTTGCAACTCAGTGAGGCCCTTTACAACTCAGTGAGACCTTGATTTAAAATAAATATTAAAAATTAAGGCTAGGGGTGTAGCTCGGTGGTAAAATGCCCTTGGGTTCCATCCCCAGTACCACACACAAAAAAAAGTTGTTTATATATTCTGGATAACAGACACTTTTCAGATATTTAATAGTTTTTCTTCTATTTGGGGGGCTGTTATAAAATAACAAGGAATACATATTTGGTCTCTGCCCTAGTTTCTTGTCACTTGCTCTTGAGTCTTAAGTCTATGAATGCTCCTCCATGGCCTAGAAGGCCCAGAAGTCTGATTGCCAGGGGTACTCACCATGTAATTAGAGAGCTGAAACTTTAAATCCTCTGCACACCACTGAGCAGGGGAGAGAAAATGAAGACTAAGCTGTCACCAGTGGTCAATGATTTACTCAGTCATGGCTATTTAATGAGGCAATCACAAGAAGTAAAAGGACAGGGTTGGACACTTTCCATGTTGCTGAGCATGTGAAGGTACAGGGAGGTTGGCTGCCTGGAGAGGACATTAAGCTCCCTACCTTTTCCCACTTACATAACTCTATATATGTACCTAATTCATTGTTCATTTTTAGCCTTTAATATATGCTTTTTAGGGAATTGGCACCAATGAGTACACTGTATTTCAGTGTTCTGTGATTTACTCTAGTAAATGACTGAACCTGAGAAGAGGGTTAAGGAAACTTCTGATTTGAAGCCAAATCAGACACAAGTTGTGGGTAAACTGGGAGCCTACTGCTGTCTTAAGTGGGGTAGTCTGTGGGCCTTATCCCTTAGCGTGTGGGAGCTGATGCTATCTTTAGGAAGATAGTGCCATAAATGAATGGAACTACAGGGCACCAGGCCAGTGTCTGAGAATTGGTTATTGTGGTATAAAGCCTACACATCTGTTACAGAAGTGTTCTGTGTTAACTGTTTCAAGTACAGTAGAGAGCAGTTGTCTTGTGTGGAGAGCATCCTGCTCTACTCCATGTCATATAAAACAGCAGCTATCAGGCTGTGCTCTCCTCTGAATTTCTCCATTGTGGATCAGCAGTTTGCCCTAAGCTACGCTAGATGTTGGACACATAGAACTTTTTTTTTGGGGGGGGGTGGTGGTGGTGGTGGTTTTAAGGCATTCAACTTCCCAAGAGGAATAGTTGTTGAAAAAAAAAAAAAACTCAGAGGCATTCAGTTTCCAAGATGTATCCCAGCCCAATTTTATTTTTATTTTGAAATAGGGTATTCCTTTACCGGTCCGGGACATTCCGTTCTCTCTCCCTCTCTCCCCCTCAAATGCCGGGACTCTACTCTCTCTCTCTCTCTCTCTCTCTCTCTCTCTCTCTCTCTCTCTCTCTCCCTCCCTCCCTCCCTCCCTCCCTCTCTCTCTCTCTCTCTCTCTCTCTCTCTCTCTCTCTCTCTCTCTCTCTCTCTCTCTCTCTCTCCCTCTCTCTCTGTGTCTGTCTTATGCTCCCTCTCCCTCTTTCCATGACCTTTCACCATGGGGGCCTCTTCTTCCATCCCGGATACTGCCCCCTTTAAGGTGTCTACTTAATAATTTAACCCGTCTCTAGCTTACTCCAGACATTAAACCTAATCTTCTCATTAAATATTCCTCCACCCAGGATTGGTTTCATTACTCTCTGGACAATAACAACCATTGGCCACCAGAGGGATCCCTTGACCCTCTTCTCCTCCATGATTTGTTCAATTACTGCGAGCGTGCAAAACGGTGGGAAGAGATCCCCTACATTTAAGCCTTCTCCTTTCTGCGCTCTTACCCCGATCTGTGCTCTTCCTGCACCACCCCCCCAGCAGGTTCTGTTAGCCTGAAAACCTGCTGCAATTCCCTCTAAAAAACCTTCCTCTGATATCCTTCCTGAGTCAGACATTACTACCTTTGACCCAGCTAATGAACCCCCCCTTATAAGCATGCACCTTCAGTGCATGTATCTCCTCCTCAGCCGGCCGCTCTCCCACAAACTCCACCTCCTCCTCCACAAACTTCAACCCCTCCCTGGCAAACTTCACCTCCTCGTCTCTACCCTCCCATTCCTCAGATCTCTCCCCAACCAGCCTTTAGTCCTCCATTAACAAGATCTTGTGCTCAATCTCACTCTCAACCCTCTGCCACCTCCGTGTCTTCGGTCATGGCTCCTCTCCGTGAGGTGACTGGGCCAGAGGGCGTAATCAGAGTTTACATCCGTTTCTCCATGGCAGATCTGTCCCAGATTCATACCAAGTTAGGCTCCTACACCTCCAACCCTGATATCTATATCAGAGAATTCTGTTATATCACTCAGGCCTGCAGCCTCACTTGGCACGATGTCTTTACTATCTTTTCTTACACCTCCTACCTGAGGAGAGGCACCGGGTCTGGGAACATGCTCAAAACTATGCTGATCAGGTCCATCACACTAATACTCAGGCTCCCACTGGGGCCCAGGCTGTCCCGGAACAAGCCCCACACGAGGACTATAATGCTCCCGCTGGCGTTGCTCTGAGAGACCATGTCATCACTTGTATTATTGCAGGCCTACGAGGGGCAGCTCAAAAGGCCATTAATTTTGACAAAATTCAAGAAATTATTCAGGAAAAAACTGAAAACCCTTCAACATTCCTAGACCACTTAACCAAAGCAATACAGCAATATACAGATCTGGATCCCGAATCCCCTGAGGGGTGCCAGCTACTTATGACTTATTTTTTTACTCAGAGTTATCCTGACATTCGACAAAAATTTAAAAAATTAGAGCGAGGCCCCTTAACTTCTCAGGCTGAGGTATTGGCTACAGCATTTAAAGCCTATCATAAAAAAGGTGACAAAAAACAGTGCCAAAAATTTCAAATGCTTGTACAGGCTCCCCAAGGCTCAACCCAGGCTAACCAGAGGAGTACGCTCAGGTCTGAGGCCCCTCTGGGGGCCTGCTTCAAATGTGGTAAAGAGGGACATTGGTCAAGAGCATGCTGTAACCCCAGGCCCCCCAAAACTCCATGCCCAAAATGTCACAAAAGAGGTCATTGGGGTTCTGATTGTCCCATTTCCCGAAGGGGGAGTGAGGCTGATGCCCCAGACCTCCTGGGCATGGCTCTTGAAGATTGACGGGGCCCTGGGCCTTCCCTCCCAGCATTTACCATCACAGAGCGGGAGCCTAGGGTCAAGTTGCAGGTAGATGGGCGCCCTATAACCTTCCTGTTACACACCGGAGCCACTTTCTCAGTTCTGACAGCGTCCTGGAGCCCCACCATTCCTCTTTATTTCCTATTGTCAGGGTAGGAGGAAAAACTCTAATCCCTTTACAGACACCTCCCATGACATGTATCTTAGATAATTTCTTCTTTCTTCATCAGTTTTTAGTCATGCCCCAATGACATTCTCTCCCGCCTACAGGCTACTATATCTATTCTTCCTCCTACTACTACTCAATTCCTCCTTCTCCTTACCGATTTGACTCCCAAATCTCTGGATGCCTCCTTTCCCCAACATCTGGTAAAACAGGAAATCTGGGATATTCAGAGCCTGACAACAATTAAATGCTCTCCAATTCACATTACATTAGAAGACCCTACCCATTTCCCTAGTCAAGCCCAATACCCTCTGTCAACCACTGCCCTTAAAGGATTACAACCCATTACAAAAGCCCATCTAAATAAACAGTACATCCAACCAACCAATTCCACATATAATACCCCTATCCTAGCAGTAAAAAAAAAAAAACCCAGTGGCTCTTAACAGATTAGTTCCGGACTTAACGCCCAATTAATTCCTCCATAAAGCCTATTCATCCTTTAGTTTCCAACTCTTACACCCTGCTTTCCCAAATTCCTGCCTCCTCTACCCATTTCTCCATCATCAATTTGAAAGATGGTTTCTTTTCTGTACCTTTAGCCACTGATTCTCAAGATTTCTTTGCCTTCACCTGGACAGACCCTCAGACTAGACATTCTTCACAATACACATGGACAGTTTTGCCTAAGGGCTTCCGTGATAGCCCTCACTTTTTGGACACACATTGGCCCAAGATTTAACCCAATTCTATGCTTTACGTTCTGAATCCACCCTTCTCCAATATGTTGATGATCTTCTGCTATGTTGTCCCTCTTTAGATCAATCCCATCAAGACACCTTCTTTTTGCTTAATTTCCTCGCTGAACATGGATATCAGGCCTCACCAGATAAGGCTCAACTATCTCTCCCTTTGGTCACCTATTTAGGTTTCAACATTTCACAGGGAAAAAAAAATATATCACAGTAGACCACAAGAAGCTTATCCAGACTCTCCCAGTCCCCAACACACACACACAAGAATGAAATTCTTTCCTTCCTGGGTCTTGCTGGTTATTTTTGGGCCTGGATTCCCAACTATTCCCTTCTTGCCAAACCCTTATATGATCTAGCCAAGGGCCCCCTTCATGAACCATTGGCCTCCTCCCCTTCACACGCTTTTCATCTCCTACAAAAGGTGTTACTTTTAGCCCCAGCTTTACACCTGCCAGACCTAAAAAACCGCGTATTCTATACATACACGAAAGGGGGGGCAGGGCCTTGGAGTTCTTGGCCAACAGCATGGACCCACTTTTGCCCTGGTTGCATGTCTTTCCAAACAACTAGATTCTACAGTCAGGGGTTGGGCACCTTGTCTTCGTGCCCTGGCAGCAAGTCACCTTCTACAAAAAGAAGCTCACAAACTTACTTTCAGAACACCCTTAACCATTTTATCTCCACATCATCTTCGAGACTTGCTCACCTATAAAGGCCTACAGACTTTACCTCCCTCTAGAATCTTATCTCTCTTAGTTTCCTTCCTTCAAAATCCCTTCCTTTCTTTTGAGGCCTGCCCACCCCTAAATCCTGCTTCCTTGCTACTGGAAGCCACAACTAACCATCCTTCTCCCATACATAATTGCTGTGAAGTTTTAGACACCTTTCTCCCTTGCCCCTCAACCATCTTGGGTGAGGCATTAACAGATCCTGATTTTACTTGGTTCATTGATGGGAGCTCATTCCTTCTGGATGGGATACAGTGGGTGGGTTACACCATAGTCTCATCCACTGAGACAATTGAGGCCCATCCTCTTCCTGTTAATACCACCAACCAACAGGCTGAGTTAATGGCAGCTATCAGAGCCTGTACACTAGCGGCACAAAAAAAAAACTCTCACCCTGTACACAGACTCCAAATATGTTTACCATATCTCAGTTTCACATGCTGCAATTTGGAAGGAATGTGGTCTTCTCAATTCCAAGAAATCATCCATTATTAATTCTAAACTGATAGCCAAACTCCTCCAAGCTTCTATTCTCCCACAGCAGTTAGGTATTGTTCACTGCAAATTTCATCAGACTAACTCATCTCCAATAACTCAGGGAAATTCAAGGGCTGACCAGGCAGTGCGGGAGGTGACCCAAAAAACTTATCAATCCCTTCCCTTCATACTGTTATTACACGATGCTGATAGCATTCCCTCACTACCCCCTAATAATTTGAACTCCCTCTCTGATTCTGACCATTCCCATTCTAATCTTTTACAAACCCACAAAGCCTTGAGATATTCCTGCAGCCATTCTTTATTCTTACATCTAAAGATAAAAAATTCCTTCACTAGGTTACATCCAATTGTATTATCTACCAAAAAAAAAAAAAAAAAAAAACAAACCCAACCACTACCCTTAAACCTCAGGCCTTTCCAGCCCACCAGGCAAGGGGACATACTCCAGCTGCTGATTGGCAAGTAGATTATACCAATATGCCCAGGGTTAAGAGATTCAAATACCTTCTCATCTTTGTCAACACTTTTTTGGGATGGATCGAGGCCTTCTCAACCTCCAATAAAAGGGCCTCTACAGTCTCTGATCTCCTAATTTCTCAAATTATTCCCCGCTTTGGCATACCTTCCTCTTTACAATCTGATCATGGCCCTGAGTTTAC
Organism: Muscardinus avellanarius; assembly: GCF_963383645.1. NCBI lineage: Eukaryota > Metazoa > Chordata > Mammalia > Rodentia > Gliridae > Muscardinus > Muscardinus avellanarius. The sequence continues at coordinate 31,255,265 of NC_137804.1, read as the reverse complement.
TTCCCAAATAACTCAGTCTGTAGCCCAAGCTTTATCTCTGCCTTGGCATTTTCATTGCCCATACCGTCCTCAAGCATCAGCAAAGGTAGAACATTCAAACTGCAGTCTCAAAGAATCCTCACAAAGGTGTCTCTGGAAACACATTTAGATTGGATAAAATTACTTCCCCTGGCTCTTTTATGCATTCAAGCCTTACCAAAAAACCCTCCCTTGTATCTCCCTTTGAGATCATGTTCGGCCGCCCCTTATTCCCCCAGGAATTTCTCCTCATTTCAATGTCTTTCCTCCACAAATAGCCTTTCCTCTCTTATCCCATCTCAGATCAGAACTTTGGAAATATCAATACTGGCTACTCCCAGACCTCAAGCAGACCCCCACCATTTCCTCTTTAACCATAGGACAACAGGTCTATTTCAACCCCCAGAAGACAAACCTACCTTACAACCAAAATGGGATGGCCCAGCTCAGGTTTATATACTCCTACTGCTGCAAAACTTAAATTAAATAATAACAAATATACTCCCTGGATTCATATTTCTAGGCTCAAACTGGCTCCAGAATATATCTGACCACCTGATTCAGCAGCTTCACAAAAGCACTGAACACCTCAGGATAATAAACCAACTTATATGTCCACTATCTCCCTCCATAATCCCCTAAAACTCCAAAAATCTTGACTTTGTTTGGATGCTCCCATATCTGAAAATGAATAATTACCTTTTTGTATTCACTCGTTTCATATGCTTTCCCGTAATCTTTTCCTCCCCTTTTGTCTGGAGATTCAAGGTTCAGCAAACCTACACCGAAGACAATACAATGGTCACCAAATTAGCTGCAACAGCTGATTGCCCCCTGGTGGGATGTTCTCTTAGTTTACAACCAGCCTTCTCTCCTACCATTAAGCTCTTCCATCAAGCTACCTGCCCTTATCTTTGTTTTCTTTTTGACCAAACTTACAGTTTTTGCCACAACCCAAATTGGGATAATGTATATGGTGGGTGCCCATACTGCTCATGCAAAATCCACAATGTCTATCTAGGACAACTAGGATTGGTAAATTTTAAATTCAACCCCCAAACTAAAACCTACCTCTATACTATTCCTAACCCTTGGGATCCAAGATGGGCTTCTGGAGTTACAGCCAAGGTTTACTGTAACGGATAAGCCTCTACTGCTTGCAGTTCACTTTATTTTTTCCACGAATATATATCTGTTGACACCCAAATTTCAAAAGTTTCCACAGATATCCAATATTCAGCTCAGGTGATACTTAACTCTCTCCAAAAAGTCCCTACCTCCATTCTGTTTTCCCCTGCATATACGTGGTTTCAACTGATTGCCAAAACTCTATCGGTTCTAAATCTCATCTCTCCCGCCTTGAGCCCCTCAAACTGTTTCCTTTAAACATCGCTTGCCTGGCCCTTGTTGGCAGCAGTACCTATAAATGCCTCTCAGTATGCCTTAGCCTCTCAAACCAATTCATTTCATATTCTCCAAAATATTCCCTTATGGAAACCCAAAGAAGACAATATCACCCAGCCAAATAGAGTTTACATTTTTGTGTCATTACCTTCCTCTTGAGATCCCACTTGTCAGTACAATATCACTCTTGCCAGTCCCAGTTATACCCAACCAGGCCATTTCTTCTGGTGCAATGTCATATATCAGCAACTCATATATCAGGACTCTCAGCAACGTCATATATCCTAACTCCACCACTCCCTGTTTCTTGGTCACGGTGGCCCCACAACTGACTCTCTACAGCTATGCCAAACTACAATATCTGATTACCCCACCCAAGCTTACAAAAGGACTGCTTTTCTCCCTATCCTGGTTGGAATATCCTTAACCTCCTCTCTCATCAGAAATGGACTTTCAGGAGGGGCCCTGGGCTATGCCTTATGGGCCACTGGTGATTTAGGCAATAAACTTGAAAGTGCCCTCACTTTCAACTGCCGAATCACTCTCAGCATTACAGAAACAGGTTACATTCCTGGCCCAAGTAACGCTTCAAAACCATAGGGCTCTTGATCTCTTGACAGCTGAAAAGGGTGGAACCTGTGTTTTCTTATGGGAAGAGTGTTGCTATTATGTTAATAAATCAGGCATAGTAGAACAAAATATACTCAGGTCTAATGAGCTAACAATAAGATTAAAAGGATCTAAAAAAAAATCCCTTTCCACATGGTTTCAGTCCCCGATACTTATGTGGATATGGCCCATCCTGGGTCCACTTTTTATTATATTTGTTGCCTGCACGTTCTTACCCTGCATAACTAAGCTCATACAAAACCAGGTAAATAAAATATCTAATCAGACTTTTAACCAGCTTCTCCTTAGAAACTACCAGCTTCTAAACTCGGAAAATACCAATTCCCAGGGACAACTGACAGCATACAGAGATGGATCCCTTGCGATGGAGACTTATAATACAAGCCCTCCTGGAAGAGAGAAGGATGATACCTCCTATCCACCATCCTGATGACTGGCTCATGTCTTTGTGGGATCTGCAGCTTCAGGGAACATTCGTCAACTTTTGCCCCAACGAAATGTACTTTTTATGGCCAGGACTTGGGGGCTGCTTTCCCTACTCCTCCCGGCCCTTTCCCATCACTGCCCTTTCTCAGCAGGAAGTAGTCAGAACGATTATCCGATGCCCCCTGCCCCTAAAAAACCAAAAAGGGAAGAATGTTAGGATAAGTAGCCCAGTCACACCAAAGATGGCGCCTCTTCGGCTTCACTTCCGGGTTGTGCTGGCTACCTCATAACCCGTCAAAGGGGGCCATGGGATGCCCAACAACCAGTCCCCTGATAACACACTCACTGGGGTATGAGCCACCCAATCAGTAAATGGAAGATCGTACTTCGTGCGATCTTCCACTGTGAGCGGAAGCCCCCTCCTATTTTCAAAAATCCCCAGCTGCCTGATATAAAAGGGAGGTGGGCTGTCTTAAAAAAGCTCTTGCTTGTGTGCTTGCTTCTTGCTTATCTCCGATGGCTGGCCTTGGGTTTTTTTCTGCACTGGATTTTCACTTTTAGTTATAGGTGTGTCAAGAATGCCTCTGTGGATTTCCTTGATGGAGCGCCAACTCTGTGAAGAAAACTGTGTAAGTGCTATGAAGGAGAAGGAAAAGAAGTCTCCTTCCACTTCCTGGTTTCAGGAAACCCACTAGTTTTCAGTCTTCATTTATTCTCAAGCAAAGCACGCCTTAAGCACTTGCCATGAGTTTGTGGTCTCAGGACAGCACCGTGTTCTTAAGAGGGAGGAAAGCCGCAGTGTTGCATATGTGCATTGTCCAGATGGTGTTTGAACTCGAAGGCTTAGGTAGAACAGGAGAAAGATGGTGACCGTAGCCCTGGGAGATATGGGTAAGGATTTCTTAGTGATTAAAGAACAGAAAGGAGTCAAGATGGGAGTCTGAGTTGATAAATTGCATTAATGTTTCAGTTCCATTATGGATACAGAACCTGAAGAGCTGTGGAAGCCAGCCTTGGGGTTGGCACTTTGCTTTGTTTCAGAAGGGCCAAAGGCCTCCTTATTAGTGGTGCTGGTAACTGAGGATGTAGTGTCAGGCTGTGCTCTCGGCACTGGGCTTGCTTACCACTATATTGCTTAGCCTTACCAGAAATAGAATTACTGTTTTCTAAGGGCTATTGGAGGTGTGTTTTCTGAACAGTCTCCTTTGATCTTTTTGGACACAATTAAATACTTCTACCTCTCACGTGGATAGGGGCTGTGTTGTAGACAACTGTGTTTTATATCGTGTTGAATGCTTTATATATAGTATCTTGTTTTCATAACATCCCATGTACATAGTAGGCACTGCTATAACCATTTCTCAGACACTGAAGTCTTTAAACATAACTTGACCAAGGCTACTCAGTTATAAGTTATAAAGCTTTCTACTGTATTCTTCAGTGCATTCTATGGCCTTAGGACCAAACCTTCTTTGAAAGTTAGGGAATGCCATTGAGTTAAGGCTGCCAAGAACCTGGTGCTCTTCTTTTGCTCACCTTCTACAGGCCAGTATTGGTATTTGGAAATTGGTAATCTAATTGTAGATTTTCTTATTGGTGCATTGGTGAGCATTTATTTTGGGAGATGGGTAGTTGATTATGAATTTACTCTTTTTTGTGTGTGATACTGGGGTTCCTGGAAACCATTCTACCGCTGGGCTACACTCCCAGGCCTATTTTATATTTTTATTTGGAAACAGGGTCTCTTAAGCCAGTGAGGCTGGCCTCGAACCTGCGTGATCCTCCTGTCTCCACCTCCCAAGCGTGGGGATTAAAAGCATGCGCCACCACATCTGGCAATGAATTTACTTTTTAACTGTGCTTTTTTGGAAAAGCTTCTTAACCTTTTTAAACTTGTTAGTGCCTATGTAATATGAGAGTAATATTAGTATCTATCATAGATTTTTAAAATGAGGATTGAGATAATGCTTCTTATGAAGTGTTTAGTACAGCATATGGCATGTAATAATCCCACCCTAAATTCTAGCTGCCATTAATGTTTTTAATCACTATCAATTGTTATTGAATTTCCATCTAGCCTTGTCCTTGGTTCATGAGTCCTAGGAGGATGAAGAGGTGGGCTAAAGAAGAAAATCAGAAGCTCTGGCCCCAAGGATTTGTCTACACTTTGCTTTCTAGATTATTTTCTATTACTTCATGCTGATTTACTTATCTTTTTTCTGAATATGCCATGCATTTACTTATTTCTTGGATTTTTCCCAAGGTGTTCTCACTTCCTGTGTTCAACAGCAATCTTTTTATTATTCAAAATTATTTCAGATATTTCCCCTTTGGGAACTTTTCTCAGATCTTTCTGAAAGAAATTAATTTCTCCTTTCTCCTCATATGTGTGTTTTGTAAGCCAGGGGTGGTGGTGCACACCTGTAATCCTAGTATTTGGGCAGTTCAGACAGAAAGATTGCAGATTTGAGGCCTCAGCAATATGTGCACCTGTACTAAACACTCCATAAGCATTATCTCAATCCTCACTTTACATATATTTGTGTCTATACCCTTTACTAGCTTGTGCTTCTTGGAGAGGTAGGAACAGTTCTTGTTTCTTTGTATCTCTGCCATAGGGTCTTAAAAATAATAGTAAATATATTTTTTTTATTGGTGCACTGTATTCATACATCATAGTGGGATACAAACTTTTGTAGACATACATGCACACATCACCCAGTCAGCTCCCACCCGATCCCCACCCCATTCTCTCCCTATCCCTCCCTCCCATGCTTGGCTTAGTGATTGACATCAATTTATCAAAAATTAAAAATGATAATCTCACATAACAGTTTCATTTGTCTGATACAAAGCTTTTGATGACTTAAAGATAACATTTCAATATTTCTTTTTACTTTCTTTCTTACCAGAGAATCTATTTTTCTATTTTTTAGGTGAAACTATCATATATTTCTATATTTATTTTTCAGAAAAAAATCTATCCTAATATGGAATATGGACTCTAGGTACCCACAACGATCTTGAAAAAGAACAAAGCTAGAAGATGTATATTTTCTGATTTCAAACCATATAAAGCTACAATAATTGAAACAGTGTAGTACTATTCTAAAGGCAGATATATAAACCATTGGAGTTAAATAAAAGCCTAGAGCTAAATTCTTCCCTATATTGTCAAGTTATTTTTGACAAGGTTTCCACGAACATTTGGTGGTGGGAATAATAATCTTTTAACTAAATATTATTGAAAAATAATAATTACATGGAAAAGAATAAAGTTGGACCCTTACCTAATCCCATATACAAATATTAACTCAAAATAGATAAAAGACCTAAATATAAATCTTAAGACTATAAACTTTTAGGAGAAAATCTGGGTCATAAAACCTCACAACATTGAAATTGGCAGTGATTTCTTGGTTATGATTTCAATGGCACAGGCAACAGAAGAATATACAAACTCCCTAAAAAATAAAAAAAAATATTGTATATCCAAAGACAATGTAAACAGAGTTAACAGTTACTGATAGAATGGGATAAAGTATTTCCAAATGCTATATCTGAAGGTATATTAATATTCCAACTAGAAATCCTAAAAATTAACAACAATAAAGGCAAACAATACCCTTTAGAGATAGGTAAAAGACTAACATAAATAATGAATCTCCACAGATAACCAATCTTAGTTGTGTGTTGGATGGAAAATCTTGTTTCTCTGGTTCTGATGTGTGTTACCTATTTCTTCTTTGTAGTTAATCTCTTTGAGTATTTTCTCTAGTGCTGGTTTTGAAGACATAAATTCCTTCAGTTTCTGTTTGTCATGGAAGCTTCTTATTTCTCCATCTAATTTGATAGAAAGTTTTGCTGGATAGGAAATTTTTGGCTGGAAGTTGTTTTCTTTCAGAGTTTGGAATATGTTACTCCAAGCCCTTCTGGCTCTCATGACTTGGTTTGGGAAGTCTGGAGTGATTCTAATTGGTTTGCCTCTGAATGTCAGTTGGCCCTTTGTTTTTGTTGCCTTTAAGATTCTCTGCTTGGCTTCCACATTGGTCATTTTGACAATTATATGGCGTGGGGATCCTCTTCTCCGATCCTGTCTAAAGGGAGATCTATAAGTTTCCTGGACCTGTGTATCAACCTCTTGCTCTATGTTTGGAAAATTTTCTGCTATTACTTCCTTGAAGAGATTGTTTTTTTTTTAAATTTTATTTTATTGGTGCACTGTATTCATACATCATAGTGGGATACAAACTTTTGTAGACATACATGCACACATCGCCCAGTCAGCCCCCACCCGATCCCCACCCCATTCTCTCCCCATCCCTCCTTCCCATGCTTGGCTTAGTGGTTGACATCTAGTATTATAGCAATTTATCCAAAATTAAAAATGATAATCTCACATAACAGTTTCATTTGTCTGATACCAACCGTTTGATGATTTAAAGATAGCATTTCAATATTTCTTTTTGCTTTCTTTCTTACTAGAGCATATTTTTTTCTGTTTTTTTAGGTGAAGCTATCATATATTTCTATATTTATTTTTCAGAAAAAAATCTATCCTAATATGGAATATGAATTCTAGATACCCAAAACGATCTTGAAAAAGAACAAAGCTAGCAGATATATATTTTCTGATTTCAAACCATATAAAGCTACAATAATTGAAACAGTGTAGTACTGTTCTAAAGGCAGATATATAGACCATTGGAGTTAAATACAAGCCTAGAGCTAAATTCTTCCCTATATAGTCAAGTTATTTTTGACAAGGTTTCCACGAACATTTGGTGGTGGAAATAATAATCTTTTAACTAGATATTGTTGAAAAATAATAATTACATGGAAAAGAATAAAATTGGACCTTTACCTAATCCCATATACAAGTATTAACTCAAAATAGATAAAAGACCTAAATATAAATCTTAAGACTATAAACTTTTAGGAGAAAATCTGGGTCATAAAACCTCACAACATTGAAATTGGCAGTGATTTCTTGGTTATGATTTCAATGGCACAGGCAACAGAAGAATATACAAACTCCCTAAAAAATAAAAAAAAATATTGTATATCCAAAGACAATGTAAACAGAGTTAAAAGTTACTAATAGAATTGGATAAAATATTTCCAAATGCTATATCTGAAGGTATATTAATATTCCAACTAGAAATCCTAAAAATTAACAACAATAAAGGCAAACAATACAACTTAGAGATAGGTAAAAGACTAACATAAATAATGAATCTCCACAGATAACCAATCTTAGTTGTCTGTTGGATGGAAACTCTTGTTTCTCTGGTTCTGGTGAGTGTTACCTATTACTTCTTTGTAGTTAATCTCTTTGAGTATTTTCTCTAGTGCTGGTTTTGAAGACATAAATTCCTTCAGTTTCTGTTTGTCATGGAAGCTTCTTATTTCTCCATCTAATTTGATAGAAAGTTTTGCTGGATAGGAAATTTTTGGCTGGAAGTTGTTTTCTTTCAGAGTTTGGAATATGTTACTCCAAGCCCTTCTGGCTCTCATGACTTGGTTTGGGAAGTCTGGAGTGATTCTAATTGGTTTGCCTCTGAATGTCAGTTGGCCCTTTGTTTTTGTTGCCTTTAAGATTCTCTGCTTGGCTTCCACATTGGTCATTTTGACAATTATATGGCGTGGGGATCCTCTTCTCCGATCCTGTCTAAAGGGAGTTCTATAAGTTTCCTGGATCTGTGTATCACCCTCTTGCTCTATATTTGGAAAATTTTCTGCTATTACTTCCTTGAAGAGATTGTTGATCCCTTTGGCATCACTTTCTTTTCCCTCCTCTATTCCAATTATTCTTAGGTTAGCTCTCTTAAGATGGGCCCATATTTCTTCAATGTCAGATTCCTGCTGTTGGATATTTTTTTCTAGATTAGAAACTATGCATTCATTTTTGGATTGCTCATCTTCTAAGAGCGAGATTCTGTTCCCCATGTGGTCTATTCGGTTGTTTGTACTTTGAATTGAGGCCTTTACTTCATTAATTGCATCCTTTATCTCTTTTTGTCGCTCTCTGAGTTCTTTTCGAAGCACCTCTATTATTTCTACAGTTATTTTCCTGATTTGATCTTCTAGAAATCTCTGATTTTCTGTTTTATCAGGTTCTGATGTTGTGGGGTTGTGCATATTCATTACTCCAGTGTTATTCCTCTTTCCCATGATTTCGGAGGTTTGTGCCTTCTCTGGGTTCTTCCCTTGGGTCACTATGGCTTCACTTAAGGTGCTCTGGATCTCGAGTCTGTATTATCTCAGACCCCACTACTCCTTTACTGGGTTGTATCACAGAGTCTCCGACCCAGGGAGTCGATAGAGGCTGCTTTAAACTATGGGGGGTGCCAGGTTGCACGTTCTCCTATGGTGTGATATCTCTGCCACCACCACTCCCTCACTGGGTCAAGTCCCAGGAGGTACAGTACTGGGATTTCTCCTCTGTGGCCCGCAATTTGACTCACTGTTCTTGAGTACGCAGATGTAGCTGTACTGGACTCGGTGAATTCACTGCTGCTGCCGCCGCCGGTGGCAATATGGCGCCTCTGCCACGCCCTCGGCCATGAGGCTGGCGTATTTTTTCTTCTCTGGTTTTGATTTCCACTCTGAATTCCTGCAGCATGTGCTGAGCTCAGCCACTGGGAGCTTTAAATGCTGTCTGTGCCGAAAGATCCCGCCTGGCTGTTCCACAGCGGCTCTCCTGGCTTGCTGTAGCCGTCCGTTGAGTTCGCCGCTGCCGCCGACAGTATGGCGCTGCTGCCGCGTCCTCGGGCGCGTGTGTCTCCTCTGTGGCCCTGAGCTCTGTTCTCAGTCCGCTTTCTCTCTGGAGCCTGGTGGGTTTTTTTGTTTTTCTGGTGATGGTGTTTTCTGGCTATGAAAGGCGCTCTTTTTGTGGTAATGGAGATTGGTTGTTAGCGGGACTCTTAAGCCCCGCTTTTCTCGGTCGCCATCTTCCCGGAAGTCTTTGAAGAGATTGTTGATCCCTGTGGTTTCACTTTCTTTTCCCTCCTCTATTCCAATTATTCTTAGGTTAGCTCTCTTAAAATGGGCCCATATTTCTTCAATATCAGATTCCTGCTGTCGGATATTTTTTTCTAGATTAGAAACTATGCGTTCATTTTTGGATTGCTCATCTTCTAAGAGCCAGATTCTGTTCTCCATGTGGTCTAATCGGTTGTTTGTGCTTTGAATTGAGGCCTTTACTTCATTAATTGCATCCTTTATCTCTTTTTGGCTCTCTCTGAATTATTTTCGAAGCACCTCTATTATTTCTACAGTTATTTTCCTGATTTAATCTTCTAGAAATCTCTGATTTTCTGTTTTATCGGGTTTTGATGTTGTGGGGTTGTGGGCATTCATTGCTCCAGTGTTATTCCTCTTTCCCATGATTTTGGAAGTTTGTCCCTTCTCTTTGTTCTTCCCTTGGGTCACTATGACTTCACTTAAGGTGCTCTGGATCTCGAGTCTATAGTATCTCACACCCCACTACTCCTTTACTGTGTTGTATCTCAGAGTCTCCGACCCAGAGAATCGATAGAGGCTGCTTTAGACTGTGGGGGGTGCCAGGTTGCACGTTCTCCTATGGTGTGATATCTCTGCCACCGCCCCTCCCCTACTGGGTCAAGTCCCAGGGAGTACAGTACTGGGATTTCTCCTCTGGGGCCCGCAATTTGACTCACTGTTCTTGAGTACGCAGATGTAGCTATACTGGACTCGGTGAATTCGCTGCTGCTGCCGCCGGTGGCAATATGGCGCCGCTGCTAGGCCCTCTGTCGTTAGGCTGGCTTATTTCTTCATGGTTTTGAGTTTCACTCTGAATCCCTGCAGCGTGTGCTGAGCTCAGCCACTGGGAGCTTTAGATGCTCCCTGCACCAAGAAATCCCGCCTGGCTGTTCCGCAGCGGCTCACCTCGGCTTGCTGTAGCCGTCTGGTGAATTTGCCGCCGCCACCGGCAGTATGGCGCTGCTGCTGCATCCTCGGGTGTGAGGCCGGTGTACCTCCTCTGTGGCTCTGAGCTCTGTTCTCAGTCCGCTTTCTCTCTGGAGCCTGGTGATTTTTTTTGTTTCTCTGGTGATGGTGTTTTCTGGCTATGAAAGGTGCTGATTTTGTGGTAATGGAGATTGGTTGTTAGCGGGGCTCTTAAGCGCCGCTTTTCTCAGTCACCATCTTTCCGGAAGTTCAATAGTAAATATTTTGATAATGTTCTTTATTTGAATTGTTTTGCACCAATTTATATTAGGAGCTCTCCAGATAACTCAAATGATTAGGTGTCACTCTTTTCATTTGCTAGATAATCTTAAGGCCCTGTGCAGTTGTGAAATTATATAGTTTATGAGTCCCCATTCTGGACTCCCTAATTAGTGAAGCAACCACCTGAAAAATAAATAGAAAGGTATAAATAACATTTATGATTACCATCTAAAGTCTTAGATATCATTTAATGCTGTGATTGAAAACTTAATGGCATACAGGTGCTAGACAGGTAATAGAAATGGTCTGTATAAAATGAAAGTGGGAGAGCTTGTGGCAGTCAGTAGAGTGAGTTCTTTGCCTAAATGCATTGAAGAAAATTCTGATGGCCAAATAAAACTTTTCTACAGGCTATATTTGGTATCAGACCAACAGTTTTCAATCTTTGAATTCCAAGTCTTTTATTTTATTGATGGACTCATTTTAAAAAATGTGTTGACTCACTGGGGTTACACAGTTAGTACATTTAGTAAAGCCAGAATCTAAACAAAAAATTTCTGGCCTCAATACTCTATTACATCACAGGAGTGACATAATGGAAGTTCCAGAAGAGGCTTGTTGGGAGGGTGTCTTTTTGGAAGAGTTTTCAATCTTTGAATTCCAAGTCTTTTATTTTATTGATGGACTCATTTAAAAAAATGTTTTGACTCACTGGGGTTACAAAGTTAGTACATTTAGTAAAGCCAGAATCTAAACAAAAAATTTCTGGCCTCAATACTCTATTACATCACAGGAGTGACATAATGGAAGTTTCAGAAGAGGCTTGTTGAGAGGGTGTCTTTTTGGAAGAGGTGATTTTAAGTTTAAGAGTACAAGAGTATAGTTTGGTGGTTTAGTAACAGGAAGGCTAGTATAAAAGCTTGAAGACTCTAGTGACTAAGCTGTATATAGATTAAAACTCTTCACAAGAAAAAACAAATTGGAAGTGTCATGATTTAGAATTTGGTGTGAAAATGATGACAGGAGCAGTATGATATATTTGAATAAACACTGGACTGCAGAATATTAGCTGGATTTCAAGGTCTTTGTCCAGGACAAATGTTGTAGCTTAACTGCTTTGAGGCACAGTTTTCTCACCCCCAAAAGATGTGCATAATATCTACTTTAGAGTATAGTAGTGAGAGTTAAGAGAATAATATTTAAAATGTTTATTGTAATATCTGGCCCAGTAGAGGTATGGTGAAGGGGATGGTACCATCAGGAAGTTCTTTAAAATAATCAAATTTTATACTGGAAGCCATCAGTAGCTATTTGGCATCTTAGATAAGATTGCATGTCTCATCAGTCAGCTGTACTAAACAATTAGCAAGAACATAAGAAACAAAAACATGAGTTCATCTATGCTTATATTTAGTTGAGTCTCCAAAGGCTTCTCTTAAGACTTCTCCAAAGGGCATAAATATCTCTGGTTTTCATTCATCTATGCTTTTAAAATTTTGGTCACCATGACCAGCAAGGTTTGAAAATCACAGTGATTTTATTCCTTATTTTAATTGTGGCTTCAGAAGTTGTGTGCTTTTAGGGCAGCCTCTTTATTGCTTTTTCTTTCATCAACTTACCTAATTCCAACTGATCTTCCTCTGCTTGAGCACTAATGTCATTATCCAGTTTAAAATTTTTTGTTAAGTTAATGCAAATACGTAGTTATGTACTTTAAAAATTTTTATTGGTACATTGTATTTATACATCATAATGGGGCAAAAAACATATGTAGACATAAATTCACACATCACCCAGCCAGCCCCCACCCAGTCCCCACCCCACTCCCTCCCTATCCTTCCCTCCCATGCTTGGCTTAGTGGTTGACTACCATATGAACAAGTACATTGTGTGCTTTAAAGAGTTTCCTTTCCCCCCCTCCCATCCCCACAGTTAGGCTGCCTTATTAGCTCCTCTATAGGATCTCCTTTTTCACCTGGAGTTCCTCCTATAACCCATTTCACCGTAGCTTTCACATATTAGGGAAAACATCCGAATTCTTACTTTTTGTGACTGACTAACCTCATTTAGCATAATGTCCTCCACTTCCATCCATTTCCCTGTAAATGCTGCAATCATTTTTTTTTATGGCTGAGTAAAATTCCATTGTGTACATATCCCACAGCTTTGTAATCCATTCATTTGTTGATGGACATCTTGGCTGATTTCATAGTTTGACTATGGTGAATTGTGTAGCTATGAACATAGATACACGTGCATTAGTTTGGTAGTTTGGTTTCTTTTCTTTTGGGTAGATACCCAGAAATGGTATTGCTGGATCAAATGGTAGATTTGTTCCCAATCTTCTGAGGATTCTTCATACTGTTTTCCAAAGTGGATGCACTAATTTGCAATCCCACCAACAATGTTTTAGAGTTCCCACTTCTCCACATCCTCACCAGCATTTGCTGTTGTGTTTTGAATGGTTGCCATTCTAGTTGGGGTAAGGTGAAATCTCAGGGTAGTTTTGATTTGCATCTCTCTGATTTCCAATGATGCTGAGCATTTCTTTCATGTATTTATTAGCATTTGAATTTCTTCTTTTGTGAAGTCTATTTAGTTAACTTGCCCATTTTTTGATTGGATTATTTGATTTTTTAGTGTTGAGTTTCCTGAGTTCTGGGTATGTCCTAGATATTAGTTCTCTATCAGAAGAGTAGGTGGTAAAAATCTTTTCCCATTCTGTTGGCTCTTGATTGAGGTTCTTTACAATTTCCTTTGCTGTACAGAAGCTCTTCAGTTTCATGCAATCCCACGTATTGATTCACCTTTTAGTTTGTTGTGCCTTTGGGGTCTTGTTGAGAAAATTTTTATCTATGCCTATGTATTGCAGTGTTGGACCTATGCCCTCTTCAAGGAGCCTCAAGGTCTCTGGTCTAATTTCCAAGTCTTTGATCCATCTTGAATTGACTTTTGTGCAGGGTGAGAAAGTGGGATTAATTTCCAATTTTTTGCATATGGTTAACCAGCTTCGCCAACACCATTTTTTGAACAGGCTATCCAGTATGTGTTTTGGGCCCCTTTGTCAAAAATCAATTGGCTGAAAGTGTGTGGACTTGTTTCTGGGTCTTCTATTCTGCTTCATTGGTCTATGTATCTGTTTTTGTGCCAGTACTATGCTGTTTTTATTACAATAGCTTCGTAGTATAGTTTAAAGTCAGGTGTTGTGATTCCTCCTACATGGTTTTTGTTACTGATAACTACTTTGGCTATTCTGGGCTTTTTGTTGTTCCAAGTAAATTTTTTTTTTTTTTTTTTTTTGGTGGTACTGGGGTTCCTGGAAGCCCTTCTACCTCCGGGCTACACTCCCAGACCTATTTTTACATTTTTGTTTGGAAACAGGGTCTCCTAAGCCAGCGCGCACGGCTGGCTTCGAACCTGCGCGATCCTCCTGTCTCTGCCTCCCAAGCACGGGGATTACAAGCGTGCGCCACCACGCCCGGCCGTTCCAAGTAAATTTAAGGACTAATTTTTCTATGTCTGTGAGAAATGATCTTGGTTACTTAATGGGCATTTTGTTGAATCTGTAGATCACTTTTGGAAGAATGGTCATTTTAACAATATTTATTCTGCCTATCCATGAACATGGCAGATCTTTCCATCTGCTAAGATCTTTGATTTCTTTTTTCAATGTTTTATAATTTTCTTTGTAGAGATCTTTTACCTCCTTGGCTAGTTTATTCCTAAATATTTTATTTTTTTGTGTGGGAGATCCTGAGTGGAAGTGTTTTATGAATTTCTTTTTCAGTGATTTATGGTTGGTGTACAGAAAAACTTCTGATTTGTTAAGATTGAGTTTGCATCCAGACACTTTGCTGAATTTGTTGATCAGTTCTATAAGCTTGTTGGCTGAGTTTGTCGGGTTTTCTAAATATAGTATCATGTCATCTGCAAATAGTGAAAGTTTGAGTTCTTCTTTCCCTATTAGTACTGCTTTGATTTCCTTTTCTTGCCTGATTGTTCTGGCTAGAGTCTTAAGTACTATATTGAAGAGTAGAGGTGATAATGGACATCCTTGCCTTGTTTGTTTTTAGGGGGAATTCTCGAAGTTTTTCCCTGCTTAATATGATGTTGCCTGTGGGCTTATTGTAGATTGGCTTTATGATATTGAGATATGTTCCTTCTATTCCAATTATCTGCAGTGCTTTTTATCATAAATGGATGTTGGATTTTATCCAATGCTTTTTCAGTGTCTATTGAAAATGATCGTGTGATTTTTGTCTTTGGTTCTGTTTATATGATGAATTACATGGATTGATTTTCATATGTTGAACCAGCCTTGCATCCCTGGGATGAACCCTACCTGGTCATGATGTATGATTTTCTTTATATGGTTTTGAATGCATGTTGCTAGTATTTTGTTTAACAGTTTTGCATCCAAATTCATCAAAGATATAGGCCTGTAGTTTTTCCTTGAATTGCCTTTATTTGGTTTTGGTATTGATGTAATGTTGGCTTCATAGAATGTATTTGGGAAAGTCCTGGTTTTTTCTATTTCATGAAAGATTGAGGAGTATTGATTTTAGCTCTTCTATAAAGGTTTTCAGAGAATTCACTTGGGAAACCATTTGGTTCTGGGCTTTTCTTTGATGGTAGGCCCTTTATTGCTGTTTCGATCTCTTTGTTATTGGTTGGTTAAATTTTTCTATATCTTCTTGGCTCAGTTTAGGAAGGTTGTATTTATCTAGAAAGTTGTCAATTTCCTCCAGATTTTCCAATTTGTTGGAGTATAGTTTTTCAAAGTAGTTTGTAATAATCCTCTGGATTTCACACTGTCAGTAGTAATATCTCCTTTTTCATCTCTTGTCTTCATAATTTGGGTTGATTCTCTCTTTTTTTAGTTAGGTTGGCTAGTGGTTTATCTATCTTGTTAATTTTTTTGAGAAACCAACTTTTGGGTTTGTTGGTTTTCTGTATTTTTTTATTCTCTACTTTGTTAATTTCTGCTCTGATTTTAATAATTTCCTGTCTTCTACTGGCTTTGGGGTTAAATAGTCCCTGTTTTTCAAGGGCTTTGAGGTGTATCATTAAGTTATTTATTTGATGATATTCTGTTTTTCTTATGTGAGCACTCAGTGCTATAAATTTTCTTCTTAGTACTGCCTTCAAAGTGTCCCAGAGGTTTTGATATGTTGTATCTTTATTTTTGTTTGTTTCTGTAAATTTCTTGATTATACCTCTTAAGTCTTCTTTGACCCATTCTTCATTCAGAAGTGTGATGTTCAGTCTCCACTGTTTATGTGATTTCTCTGGGTCTTTTTTTAGTTGTTTTCTAATTTCATTCCATTATGGTCTGAAAAGACACAGGGAAATATGTCACATTTTTTGAATTTGCTAGTGCTCACTTTGTGGCCCAGGATATGATCTATTTTGGAGAAGGTTCCATGAGCTGAGAAGAATGTCAACTCTGCTGTAGTTGGGTGAATTATTCTATAGGTTTCCAATAGGTCCATTTGGTTAATGGTGTTCTTTAGTTCTGAGGCATCTTCATTGACATTTTGTCTAGAAGATCAGTCTAATGATGTGAGAGGGGTGTTGAAGTCTCCCAGTATTATTGTAATGGGATTTATGTGTGACTTAATGTCACAAGGAGTTTGTTTTATGAAAGTAGCTGCACCTATGTTTGGGGCATAGATGTTGATTATTGTTATTTCCTCTTTCTGGATTGCTCTTTTACCAATAAAAAATGACCTTCTTTGTCTCTTTTAATAGGCTTGGGCTTGAAGTTTAACTTTTATGATATCATAGTTGCTACTCCTGATTGCCTTTGAGTTTCGTTGGCATGGATTACCTCACTCCGGCCTTTTACCTTAAGTTTGTTACTATCTTTACTCATAAGGTGTGTTTCTTGCAAACAGCAGATAGATAGGTTCTATTTTTTAATCCATTTTGCCACTTTATGTCTTTTTATTGGGGAGTTGAGGCCATTTACATTCAGTGTGATTATTGAGAGATGATTTTTAATCCCTAACATGTTAAGATTTTATTTCAGTTTGAAATACTGTTTGTTCTTTTTTTGCTTAATTGTCTGCTGGATGGAAATTCTTGTTTCTCTGGTTATGGCGTGTATTATTTATTTCTTCCTTGTAGTTAATCTCTTTGAGTATTTTTTCTAGCACTGGTTTTGAAGACATAAATTCCTTCAGCTTCTGTTTTTCATGGAAGCTTCTTATTTCCCCATCTAATTTGATAGATAGGTTTTTTTCCTTTTTAAAATTTTTTTATTGGTGCACTGTATTCGTACATCATAATGGGATAAAAAACATGTGTAGACATACATGCATACATCACCCAGTTAGCCCCTACCCAATCCCCACACCATTCCCTCCCCATCCCTCTCTCCCATGCTTGGCTTAGTGGTTAACATCTAATATTATAGCAATTTATCCAAAATTAACAATGATAATCTCACATAACAGATTCATTTATCTGATATCAAGCTTTTGATCACTTAGATATAACATTTCAATAGTTATTTTTTATTTCTTTCTTACCAGAGGATTTTTTTTCTTTTTTCTAAGGTGAAACTATCATACATTTTTTTTCAGAAAATATCTATCCTAACATGAAATATGAACTTTAAATACCCCAACCAATCTCAAAAAAGAACAAAGCTAGAAGATGTACATTTTCTGATTTCAAACCTTATAAAGCTACAATAATTGAAACAGTGTAGTACTGCTATAAAGGCAGATATATAAACCAGTGGAGTAAAATAAAAAGCCTAGAAATAAATTCTTCCATATATGATCAAGTTATTTTTGACAAGGTTTCCAAGATCATTTGGTGAGGGAAATAATAATCTTTTCACTAAATATTGTTGAAAAAGAATAACTAGAGATTCAAAATGGCAACTGAGGGACACAGCACTTCTCAGTAGCTAAAACAAATAAAGTTCAACTACTTAGAAGGCAGCGTCTTAATCAACAAAATAAATACATCCCAGGAACCAAAACAGATCCAGGTACCTCAGCAGAAACCCTGAACTCTAAGAAGAAGAACAAAGATCGGTCTTCAGACCTGCTGCAGATACAACCAGGCAGCCCGTTGGCGTCAGCGCAAAGTGCGTGGGCTGCCCGCCCAAACTGCATCCCCTAGTCCTGACTGATACCACAGCGATGAAATAGCCAGAGACTGAAAACGGTCAGAGTCTCATGTTAAGCAGCAAGCGGCACCCATGACAGAAACCTGTGCACCCACCAAAGACTGGACCACAGCGACACAGGGACACCCATGGACGCTGGGACTAAGGAAGCCAGGTACCTGAGTGCACCCTGTCTGCGCCCCAGAACCCCCGCTAGTTGCCTGTGCCCGCACCACCCCTACCCCTAAATTTGGCACTCACCTTGTACTCCTAGTCCCTGCACCTTGCTGGAGCCCAGCGACTGGAGCCCGGGCATTTACCTTGCTGGTGGCCTGCTTCCCAGGCAGCGAAAGCTCTGTGCACCCATGTGATTTCCATGGGCCCCCAGCTTGTATGCCCCACTGGAGGCAGAGACCATTGCTGGACACTGCACTGGCACACTGCCAGGAGTTTCTGCCCACCCAGCAGCCTGAGAATCAGCTCTAGTCTAGAGCACAGCCCAGTGCACCCTGGTGGAGCCTAGCAGCAGGCACTAGGCATCTGCACCCACTCACACTGGGGCCAAGTAATAGCAGTACACCCAACCTGCACTCTCAGAACTGGCAGTGCTCTGGCAGTAAGTGTGTGTGTCCAGGGACCAGCAACCCTTTGCCCAGGGTACATCTTGGGACCACACCGACTAGCCCAGTTAGAATTTCTAGAGACACAGGAAAATTTGAGACGCAATATCTGCACAGGACCTCAGGGGGAGGTCCCAAATATACTTTGGACACCCTCCACCCCTGCTGTAGGGAAGCACAGGACTGAATCTAGGGTAGTGAGTGCAGAGGTGCTGACTACAGGTTGGAATTACACAGAACCTGGGGATTGTACAGAATCTATTAACAGTGACACCAGACATCCTGACACCTAAACCTAAAGCAGTTAAAGGAAAGAAAGGTGTCCAACCACCCAGAGAGTGTGATTTAAGAAGATGAAAATAGAGTACAAAGAAAATTAAGAGACATTGGATTATATTCTGAAAGCTACCAAAGCAATCAAACACTCAAATATTATATGGACCTGACCCCATATTCATAAATGAGTAGGACTGTTTTATTTCTTTTACTGCTGATGTTCTGTTTTGTTTTTATATTGCTTTTGTTTTGTTATGGTTGTTGCTGTTTTATTTTTTTACCTCATCCTTCTGTTACTTCCACTTGTTGTTTCTTTATATATATTTAATAGTTTGATTTGTTTTCTGGTTTCACACAGCGACTACTTCCTTTTATTCTTGTCCTTTTTTCCTCTTTCTTCCACTTTTCTTTTATCTTTTTCCTCTTTTGTTTTTTTCTTTTTCTTTTTCTTTGATTACATAATAGTTAGTCTTGATTTCTTGTGTTGATTTTTTTTATGTTTGTTTGCTCCTTCCCTCACCCCTCTTACAAACTTCCCCGCACCAACCTATCTACTCTTTTCCCCCAAATTTTTCCCCATAATATACCTCCATGTTCAATACTCAAAGTATTTCATTTTTTTATTTTTATTTATTTATTTATTTATTTTTAATTGGTGGACTGTATTCATACATCATAGTGGGATACAAACTTTCGTAGACATACATGCACACATTGCCCAGTCAGCCCCAACCCGAACCCCACCCCATTATCTCCCCATACCTCCCTCCCATGCTTGGCTTAGTGGTTGACATCTAGTATTATAGCAATTTATTCAAAATTAAAAATGATAATCTCACATAACAGTTTCATTTGTCTGATACAAAGCTTTTGATGACTTAAAGATAACATTTCAATATTTCTTTTTACTTTCTTTCTTACCAGAGAATATTTTTTTTCTATTTTTTTAGGTGAAACTATCATATATTTATATATTTATTTTTCAGAAAAAAAATCTATCCTAATATGGAATATGGACTCTAGATACCCAAAACGATCTTGAAAAAGAACAAAGCTAGAAGATATATATTTTCTGATTTCAAACCATATAAAGCTACAATAATTGAAACAGTGTAGTACTATTCTAAAGGCAGATATATAAACCATTGGAGTTAAATAAAAGCCTAGAGCTAAATTCTTTCCTATATTGTCAAGTTATTTTTGACAAGGTTTCCATGAACATTTGGTGGTGGAAATAATAATATTTTAACTAAATATTGTGGAATAATAATAATTACATGGAAAAGAATAAAGTTGGACCCTTACCTAATCCCATATACAAATATTAACTCAAAATAGATAAAAGACCTAAATATAAATCTTAAGACTATAAACTTTTAGGAGAACATCTGGGTCATAAAACCTCACAACATTGAAACTGGCAGTGATTTCTTGGATATGATTTCAATGGCACAGGCAACAGAAGAGTATACAAACTCACTAAAAAAAATATTGTATATCCAAAGCCAATGTAAACAGAGTTAACAGTTACTAATAGAATGGGATAAAATATTTGCAAGTGCTATATCTGAAGGTATATTAATATTCCAACTAGGAATCCTAAAAATTAACAACAATAAAGGCAAACAATACCATTTAGAGATAGGTAAAAGACTAACATAAATAATGAATCTCCACAGATAACCAGTCTTAGTTGTGTGTTGGATGGAAACTCTTGTTTCTCTGGTTCTGGTGTGTGTTACCTATTTCTTCTTTGTAGTTAATCTCTTTGAGTATTTTCTCTAGTGCTGGTTTTGAAGACATAAATTCCTTCAGTTTCTGTTTGTCATGGAAGCTTCTTATTTCTCCATCTAATTTGATAGAAAGTTTTGCTGGGTAGGAAATTTTTGGCTGGAAGTTGTTTTCTTTCAGAGTTTGGAATATGTTACTCCAAGCCCTTGGGGCTCTCATGACTTGGTTTGGGAAGTCTGGAGTGATTCTAATTGGTTTGCCTCTGAATGTCACTTGGCCCTTTGTTTTTGTTGCCTTTAAGATTCTCTGCTTGGCTTCCACATTGGTCATTTTGACAATTATGTGGCATGGGGATCCTCTTCTCCAATCCTGTCTAAAGGGAGTTCTATAAGTTTCCTGGACCTGTGTATCAACCTCTTGCTCTATGTTTGGAAATTTTTCTGCTATTACTTTCTTGAAGAGATTGTTGATCCCTTTGGTTTCACCTTCTTTTCCCTCCTCTATTCCAATTATTTTTAGGTTAGCTCTCTTAAAATGGGCCCATATTTCTTCAATATCAGATTCCTGCTGTCGGATATTTTTTTCTAGATTAGAAACTATGCGTTCATTTTTGGATTGCTCATCTTCTAAGAGCGAGATTCTGTTCTCCATGTGTTCTAATCGGTTGTTTGTGCTTTGAATTGAGGCCTTTACTTCATTAATTGCATCCTTTATCTCTTTTTGGCTCTCTCTGAATTATTTTCGAAGCACCTCTATTATTTCTACAGTTATTTTCCTGATTTAATCTTCTAGAAATCTCTGATTTTCTGTTTTATTGGGTTCTGATGTTGTGGGGTTGTGGGCATTCATTGCTCCAGTATTATTCCTCTTTCCCATGATTTCGGAAGTTTGTGCCTTCTCTGGGTTCTTCATTTGGGTCACTATGACTTCACTTAAGGTGTTCTGGATCTCGAGTCTGTAGTATCTCTGACCCTACTACTCCTTTACTGGGTTGTATCACAGAGTCTCTGACCCAGAGAGTCGATAGAGGCTGCTTTAGACTGTGGGGGGTGCCAGGTTGCACGTTCTCCTATGGTGTGATATCTCTGCCACCGCCCCTCCCCCACTGGGTCAAGTCCCAGGGAGTACAGTACTGGGATTTCTCCTCTGTGGCCCGCAATTTGACTAACTGTTCTTGAGTACACAGATGTAGCTGTACTGGGCTCAGTGAATTCGGTGCTGCTGCCGCCGGTGGCAATATGGCACCGCTGCTAGGCCCTCAGCCGTGAGGCTGGCGTATTTCTTCTTGGTTTTGATTTCCACTCTGAATCCTGCAGCATGTGCTGAGCTCAGTCACTGGGAGCTTTAGAATTTACCTGCGGCGAGAAATCTCGCCTGGCTGTTCCGCAGTGGCTCACCTCGGCTTGCTGTAGCCGTCCGGTGAAGTCGCCGCTGCCGCCGGCAGTATGGCGCTGCTGTCGCAGTCTCGGGTGTGAGGCCGGTGTATCTCCTGTGTGGCTCTGAGCTTTGTTCTCAGTCCGCTTTCTCTCTGGAGCCTGGTGATTTTTTTGTTTCTCTGGTGATGGTGTTTTCTGGCCATGAAAGGCACTGATTTTGTGGTACTGGAGATTTGTTGTTAGTGGGGCTCTTAAGCCCCGCTTTTCTTGGTCGCCATCTTCCTGGAAGTAGTCTCAAATTATTTCATATCTCCATTCTTACTGTACTAACTACAAGAGTCCTACTAATTAACTCTCTCTCATTCTCAGCAAGATATTACCTTATCATACTTAAAGTCTTTCTCAACCTAAACATATCCTCTACTTAATCATCCGCCTTTACCCATCATCCCAGTTCCTCTCCCATCACCCACCCTCAACATTGGAAAAGCTCTGCTGACTGGCCGAGACCTCTAAAATCCTAATACTAAGATTGGTCTAAACATAATACTCACAAATAATGGGTAGAAATCAGAAAAACAGGACAGAGAATGCTATAAATATGAGAATCAGGAATAATGAAGAGACAACAGAAATCACGAACCCTGGCCTACAAGAAATGCAAGAAGGGGAGTTCAGAATCTTGATTTACAATATGATGAAAGGATTTAAAACAAGTCTAGAGGAGATGAAAGATGAGATAGAAACGCTAAGAAAGAATCAGAAAGAGGTCTGGAATGAAATGAGTCAATAAGTGAAATGAAGACAGCAATAGAAAGAAATTTTGGAAGATTAGATGAAATGGAAAATAGAATATCACTGTTAGAAGACAGTACATCCAAAACCGAAAACACAGTCAGCAATATACAGAAATCTCTACAGCAACAAAACCTAAACATCCAGCAAATATGGGATAATATGAAGCGTCCTAACTTACGAATAATAGGCATTGAAGAAGGGATAGAGGTATAGACCAAGGGCATTCGTAATCTCTTCAAAGAAATAATCTCAGAGAATTTTCCAAACATGGAAAGAGACTTGGATCTTCATGTGCAGAAGGCATACAGAACTCCATTGAGACAGGACCAAAGAAGGACCACCCCATGGCACATAATAACCAAAATGACCAATATAGAGGCCAAGGAAGGAATCTTAAAAGCAGTGAGAACAAAAGGAAGGGTGACATAGAGAGGCAAAACAATAAGAATCACCCCAGACTATACAACCCAGGTCATGAATGCTGGGAGAGACTGGTATGATGTGATTCAGACCCTGGAAGAAAATAACTTCCAACCAAATTTACTCTATCCAGAAAAATTATTATTCAAAATCAATGGGGGAAACAAAAGTGTTTCAGGATAAACAGAATCTTAAAAAATTCATGAATTCAAAGCCTACACTAGAGAAAATTCTTAAAGAAATAAACCATAAGGAAGAAAAAAGAAGCACACTTCAGAACCAGAGAAGAGAGGAAGTTAATAAGTAGGCCATTTAAGTAAAGAAGAAAGATCAAACCACTCAAGAGTAGACAGAACACAAAATGGCAGAAAACAAAAATCATATTTCAATAATATCTCTATATTTCAATAATATCAAAAGACATAGACTGGCAATGTGGATTAAGAAACATAATCCAAATATATGCTGTCTGCAAGAAATCACCTTACAGCCAAAGACATTCACAGACTGAAAGTGAAAGGATGAAAAAAGTTATACCATGCTATTGGTGACCAAAAAAGAGCAGCGGTAGCAATCCTGATATCCAACAAAACAGACTTTAAACTAAAACACATCAAAAGAGACAAATCAGGGCACTTCCTTTTATTGAAAGGAACAATACACCAAGAAGACATAATGATAGTAAATATTTATGCCCCAAACGTGGGTGCAACCACATTTGTAAAACAAACCCTTCTGGACATCAGATCCCAAATAGACCCAAATACAATAATTCTAGGAGACTTTAATATGCCTCTCACACCACTGGATCGATCTTCAAGGCAAAAGATGAGTAAAGATGCTTTAGAACTAAAGGAAACCATAAACCAAATGGACCTAACAGACATTTTCAGAATATTTCAACCAGGAACTACAGACTACACATTATTCTCAGCAGCCCATGGAACCTTCTCCAAAATAAACCACATCCTGGGACACAAAGAAAATACCAGCAAATTCAAAGATGTAATATAATTCCTTGTATCTTTTCAGACCACAATGGAATAAAGGTAGAAATCAACAACAGGAAACTCAAAAGAAATTATTCAAATACATGGAGATTGAATGATACACTATTGAATGATGAATGGGTAAGAGCAGAAATTAGGGAAGAAATAAAGAAATTTATGGAAATGAATGAAAACAGAGACACAACCTACCAAAATCTATGGGACACTATGAAGGCAGTATTTAGAGGAAAAATTATTGCATTGAGTGCTCACATAAGAAGGACAGAGAACCACTAAGTAAAGAACCTAATGACAGAACTCAAGGACCTAGAAATTCTGCAACTATTCCCAAAGCCAGCAGAAGGCGAGAAATCATTAAAATTAGAGCAGAAATAAATGAAATAGAGAACAACAACAACAAAAAACAATTCAAAGAATCAATAAAACAAAAAGTTGGTTCTTTGAAAAGATTAATAGAATTGATAAACCCCTGGCCAACCTAACCAAAAGAAAAAGAGAATCAACTCAAATTATCAATATTAGAAATGAAAAAGGAGATATCACCACAGATAGTGAAGAAATTCAAAGGATTATCAGAAACTACTTTAAAAATTTATATTCCAATAGACTTGAAAACCTGGAAGAAATTGATAGATTTCTAAGCACAGTTAACCTACCTACACTCAGCCAAGAGGATATAGCAAGCCTAAACCAACCAATAGCAACCAAAGAAATAGAAATGGCAATAAAAATTCTTCCACCAAAGAAAAGCCCAGGCCCAGATGGGTTTACAGCTGAATTCTGCAAAACCTTCAGTGAACAACTAATACCAATACTTCATAACTTGTTCTGGGAAAGTGAAAGAGATGGAACTCTCCCAAATTCCTTCTATGAGGCCAGTATCACATTAATCCACAAACCAAATAAAGATATCTCAAGAAAGGAAAACTAGAGACCAATATCCTTAATGAACATAGATGCAAAAATTCTAAACAAAATACTAGCTATACGCATTCAAAACTATATCAAGAGAATAATACATCATGACCAAGTTGGGTTCATCCCAGAAAAACAAGGCTGGTTCAACATATGCAAATCAATACATGTTATTCACCACATAAATAGAACCAAGAACAAAAACCACATCATCACAGCAATAGATGCTGAAAAAGCATTCGACAAAATCCAACACCCATTTATGTTAAAAACACTGCAGAAAATTAGGATAGAAGGAACATACTTCAACATCATTAAGGCAATATACTGTAAACCCAAAGCCAACATTATATTGAATGGGGAAAAACTGCAAGAATTTCCGCTAACGTCAGGAACAAGACAAGGATGCTCACTATCACCACTTCTTTTCAATATAGTCCTTGAGACTCTTGCTGCAGCTATCAGACAAGAGAAGGAAATCAAAGGAATTCACATAGGAAGAGAGGAATTAAAATTATCCTTATTTGCAGATGACATGATCCTTTATCTGGAAGACCCAAAGAACTCAACCAAAAGACTCCTGGAACTGATTGACAAATTCAGCAAAGTTGCAGGATACAAAATCAACCTAAAGAAATCAGTGGCTTTTCTTTATGCCAACAATGAATCCACAATGAAAGAAACAACAACAACAACAACAAAAAAACAATTCCATCCACTATAACCTCAAAACCAATAAAATACCTAGGAATTAACCTAACCTAACCCAAGATGTAAAAAGTCTCTACAACAAAAACTATAAAACATTAAAGAAAGAAATTGAAGAAGACCATGGAAGATGGAAAGATCTCCCGTGCTCATGGATAGGCAGAATAAATATCATCAAAATAGCCATTCTGCCAAAACTGATCTATAGGTTCAATGCAATTCCCATTAAAATACCAGAAACATTCTTCAGAGACCTAGAAAAATCAATCATGAACTTTATATGGAGAAAGAAAAGACCCAGAATAGCCAAAGCAATTCTCAGCAATAAGAAACATGCAGGAGGCATCACAATCCCAGACTTCAAATTATACTATAGAGCAATAGTAGTAAAAACAGCATGGTACTGGCACAATAACAGATATACTGACCAGTGGATTAGAATAGAAGATACAGAAACAAACCCACATATCTTTAGTCAATTAATCTTTGACAAAGGGGACAAACACATACGCTGGAGAAAAGATAGCCTTTTCAACAAGTGGTGCTGGGAGAACTGGCTAACCATTTGTAAAAAGATAAATCTAAACCCCTATATCTCACCAAACACAGGAATCAACTCAAGATGGATCAAAGACTTAGAAATTAGACCTGAGACTGTGAAGTTAGTAGAGGAGAGCATGGGTTCAACACTACAACATATTGGCACAGGCAGTAACTTTCTCAACAAAACCTCCAAAGCTCAGGAAATTAAAGCAAGAATAAACAAGTTGGATAGCATTAAACTAAAAAGTTTCTTCTCATCAAAGGAAACTATCAATATCCTAAAGAGGAAGCCTACAGAATAGGAAAAGATCTTTACCAGCCACCACTCTGATATGGGGCTAATATCCAGAATATATAAAGAGCTCAAAAGACTCTACACTAGCAAAATAAACAACCCAATCAAGAAATGGGCAAATGAACTAAATAGACACTTCACAAAAGAACAGATACAAAGGGCCAATAGATACATGAAACAATGTTCTACATCACTGGCCATCAGGGAGATGCAAATCAAAACTACCCTGAGATTCCATCTAACCCCAGTCAGAGTGGCAATCATAAAGAAATAAAAAAACAACAAATGCTGGCGAGGATGTGGGGAAAGAGGAACTCTTTTACACTGTTGGTGGGAATGCAAACTTGTTCAGCCACTATGAAGATCTGTGTCGAGATTCCTAAGAAAGTTAGGAATAGATCCACCATACGATCCAGCCCTACCACTCCTGTGTATTTTTCCAAAAGCGTTGAATCCAGAGAACTATAGAAACATATGCATACCTATGTTCATAGCAGCACAATTTGTAATAGCCAAAATATGGAACAAACCCAGGTCTCCATCAACAGATGAATGGATTGAAAAACTCTGGGAAATACACACAATGGAATTCTACTCAGACATAAAAAAGAACAAAATCATATCATTTGCAAGAAGATGGAAAGTCCTGGAGAGCATTATGTTAAGTGAGATTCGCCAAACACAGAAGGAGAAGGTACATATGTTCCCTCTAATATGCCCAAACTAGGAATGTAGAGGATACCAGTGATACTCCAGGTAATGGAGGGGAAATACCAGCAAAGCTTGAATGGATAGATGGGGAGGAGGAAGACTGAACTTGATTAATGAGGGTCTACATCTGAATATGTGTAAAATTATGAATATGGCATGGTTACCCTGGACAATCATTGGTGGGAGGGGGGGAAAGGGAAAACAGGGGAGAGGTGGGGGAGAGGGCACCAAGTATAATTTAAATGTATACCACTTATGTTCAATAAAGAAAAAATTTAAATAAATAAAAAAGAAAAATAATAACTACATGAAAAAGAATAAATTTGGACCCTTACCTAACACCATATACAAATATTAGCTCAAAATAGATAAAAGATCTAAATGTAAATCTTAAGACTATAAATTTTTAGAAGAAAACCTGGATCATAAAACTTCACAACATTAAAATTGGCAGTGATTTCTTGGATATGATTTCAAAGGCACAGGCAACAAAAGAATAAACAAACAAACTTCCTAAAAAGTAAAAAATATTGTACATCAAAAGACAGTGTAAACAGAGTTAAAAGTTACTGATAGAATGGGATAAAATAGACTTCCGGGAAGATGGCGACGGAGGAAAGCGGCACTTACAAGTCCCGCTAACAATCCAACTCTACTACCTCAAAACCAGCGCCTTTCAGAGCCAGAAAACACCACAGCAAAGAAATAAAAACGGTAAATACAAGGGACAGAGAAAAAGAGCTGGAAAAACAAGACACCGGAAAAAAACCAGCCCGAAGTGCCGCGGATAAAAACGGTAAATACAAGGGACAGAGAAAAAGGGCTGGAAAAACAAGACACCGGAAAAAAAACAGCCCGAAGTGCTGCGCCCGCGCAGCGCGGAGCAGCCGGAGCAGCCGGAGAGGCCAGAGCCGCAGCGCGGATTGGGGGGAGCCGCGGGGTGGAGCGGCCTGAGCAGCTGGAGCAGCCAGAGCCGTGGCGCGGAACGGCCAGAGCGGCCAGAGTGGCCAGACCCGCGGTACAGAGCAGCTGGAGTTGCGGTTCCGAGCAGCTGAGCAGAGCAGCCAGAGCAGCCGGAGCAGTCAGAGCTGCAGCGCGGATTGGCTGGAGCGGCGGCGCGGAGTGGCCGGAGCCGCGGAGTGGAGCGGCCGGAGCAGCCGGAGCAGAGTGGCCATAACAGCTGAGCGGAGAGACCAGAGCAGCCGGAGCGGAGCGGCCAGAACAGCCGGAGCAGCCAGAGCCACGTCGTGGAACGGCCGGAGCGGCCGGAGTGGCCAGACCCACGGTGCAGAGCAGCCAGAGCCGCGGTGCAGAGTGGCCGGAGCAGCCGGAGCGGCCAGAAGGGCTTGGAGTAACATATTCCAAACTCTGAAAGAAAACAACTTCCAGCCAAAAATTTCCTA
Organism: Muscardinus avellanarius; assembly: GCF_963383645.1. Lineage (NCBI taxonomy): Eukaryota > Metazoa > Chordata > Mammalia > Rodentia > Gliridae > Muscardinus > Muscardinus avellanarius. Next base: position 31,226,665 of record NC_137804.1, on the reverse strand, counting down.
CCCAGCAAAACTATCCATCAAATTAGATGGGAAAATAAGAAGCTTCCATGACAAACAGCAACTGAAGGAATTTATGTCTTCAAAACCAGCGCTAGAGAAAATACTCAAGGAGATTAACTGCAAAGAGGAAATGGGTAATTCACGCCAGAACCAAAGAAACAAGAATTCCCATCCAGCAGACAACTAAGCAAAGAAGAATAAACAGTATCTGAAACAGAAATAAGATCTTAACATGTTGGGAATTAAAAATTATCTCTCTATAATCACACTGAATGTAAACGGCCTCAACTCCCCAATAAAAAGACATAAAGTGGCAAAATGGATTAAAAGCCAGAATCCATCCATCTGCTGCTTACAAGAAACACACCTCACAAGTAAAGATAGGAACAAACTCAAGGTAAAGGGCTGGAGCAAGGTAATCCATGCTAATGGTACTCGAAGACAAGCAGGAGTAGCAACTATGATATCAGACAAGTTAGACTTCAAACCCAAACTTATTAGAAGAGACAAAGAAGGTCACATTTTACTGGTAAAAGGAATAGTCCAGCAAGAGGAAATAACAATAATCAACATCTATGCCCCAAACATAGGGGCAGCTACTTTCATAAATCAAACTCTTTGTGACATGAAGCCACACATAAATCCCAACACAATAATACTGGGAGACTTCAACACACCTCTCACAATACTAGACCAATCTTCCAGACAAAGGGTCAGTAAAGATGTCTCAGAACTAAAGAACACCATTAACCAAATGGACCTGTTGGACACATATAGAATATTTCACCCAACTACAGCAGAGTTTACATTTTTCTCAGCTGCTCATGGAACCTTCTCCAAAATAGATCACATCCTGGGACACAAAATGAGCACTAGCAAATTTAAAAAATGTTACATACTTCCCTGTGTCATTTCAGACCATAATGGAATGAAACTAGAAATCAACTATAAGAACACCCAGAGAAACAACATAAACATGTGGAGACTGAACACCACACTTCTGAATGAAGAATGGGTCATAGATGATGTAAGAGGTGAAATCAAGAAATTTCTAGAAACAATGAAAATAAAGAAACAACATATCAAAATCTCTGGGACACTTTGAAGGCAGTATTGAGGAAAATTTATAGCACTGAGTGCTCACATAAGAAAAACAGAAAATCTTCAAATAAATAGCCTTATGACACACCTCAAAGCCCTTGAAAAGCAGGAACAATTGAACCCCAAAGCCAGCAGAAGATGGGAAATTATTAAAATTAGAGCAGAAATTAACGAAATAGAGAATAAAAAAACAATACAGAAAATCAACAAAACCAAAAGCTGGTTTCTTGAAAAAATTAACAAGATTGATAAACCACTAGCCAACCTAACTAAAAAAGAGAATCAACCCAAATTATGAAGATAAGGGATGAAAAAGGAGACATTACTACTGACAGCGTAGAAATCCAGAGGATTATCAGAAACTACTTTGAAAAACTATACTCCAACAAAATGGAAAATCTGGAGGAAATCGACAACTTCCTAGATAAATACAACCTCCCTAAACTGAGTCAAGAAGATACAGAACACTTAAACCAACCAATAACAATCAAAGAGATTGAAATAGCAATAAAGAGCTTACCATCAAAGAAAAGCCCAGGACCAGATGGTTTCCCAAGTGAATTCTATAAAACCTTTATAGGAGAACTAATCCCAATACTACTCAAACTATTTTGGGAAATAGAAAAAACCGGGACTCTCCCAAATACATTCTATGAAGCCAACATCACACTAATACCCAAACCGAATAAAGACAGTTCAAGGAAGGAAAACTACAGGCCTATCTCTCTGATGAACTTGGATGCAAAACTATTAAACAAAATACTAGCAACACGCATTCAAAACCACATCAAGAAAATCATTCACCATGACGAGGTAGGGTTCACCCCAGGGATTAAAGGCTGGTTCAATATACGAAAAACAATCCATGTAATTCATCATATAAACAGAATCAAAGACAAAAACCACATGATTATCTCAATAGATGCTGAAAAAGCATTTGATAAAATTCAACATCCATTTATGATAAAAACACTGCAGAGAATTGGAATAGAAGGGACATATCTCAACATTATTAAGGCAATCTACAATAAGCCCACTGCCAACATCATATTAAATGGGGAAAAACTTCAAGAATTTCCCCTAAAAACTGGAACGAGACAAGGATGTCCACTATCACCACTTCTCTTCAATATAGTACTAGAGACTCTAGCCAGAGCAATAAGGCAAGAAAAGGAAATCAAAGGAGTACAAATAGGAAAAGAAGAACTTAAGCTTTCACTATTTGCAGATGACATGATACTATATTTAGAAAACCCAACAAACTCAACCAAAAGGCTTATAGAACTGATCAACAAATTCAGCAAGGTATCTGGATACAAAATCAATCTTAAAAAATCAGAAGCTTTCCTGTACACCAACCATAAATCTACTGAAAAAGAAATTCAGAAAACACTTCCACTCAGGATCTCCCACAAAAAAATAAAATACCTAGGAATAAACTTGACCAAGGAAGTAAAAGATCTCTACAAAGAAAATTATAAAACACTGAAAAAAGAAATCGAAGAAGATCTTAGAAGATGGAAAGACCTTCCATGTTCATGGATTGGCAGAATTAATATCATTAAAATGGCCATCCTCCCAAAAGTGATCTACAGATTTAATGCAATGCCCATTAAACTACCAAGATCATTCCTCACAGACATAGAAAAATCAGTCCTTAAATTTATCTGGAATAACAAAAAGCCCAGAATAGCCAAGGTAGTTCTCAGCAACAAAAACCACGCAGGAGGAATCACAATACCTGACTTTAAACTATACTACAAAGCCATTGTAATAAAAACAGCATGGTACTGGCAAAAGAACAGATATATAGACCAATGGAGCAGAATAGAAGAACCAGAAACAAGTCCACACACTTTCAGCCAATTGATTTTTGACAAAGGGGCCAAAAACATACACTGGAAAAAAGATAGCCTCTTCAACAAATGGTGTTGGCAAAACTGGTTAACCATATGCAGAAAATTGGATGTTAATCCCACTTTTTCACCCTGTACAAAAGTCAACTCACGATGGATCAAAGACTTGGAAATTAAACCAGAGACCTTGAAGCTCCTTGAAGAGGGCATAGGTCCAACACTACAACACATAGGCACAGACAAACATTTCCTCAACAAGACCCCAAAGGCACAACAAATTAAAAGGAGAATCAATACATGGGATTGCATGAAACTGAAGAGCTTCTGTTCAGCAAAGGAAACTATCAAGAATCTCAATCGAGAGCCAACAGAATGGGAGAAGATTTTTGCCACCTACACCACTGATAGAGGACTAATATCTAGAATATACAGAGAACTCAAGAAACTCAACACTAAGAAAACAAAGCATCCAATAACAAAATGGGCAAATGAACTAAATAGACACTTCACAAAAGAAGAAATTCAAATGGCCAATAAATGCATGAAAAAATGCTCAACATCACTGGCAATCAGAGAGATGCAAATCAAAACTACCCTGAGATTTCACCTAACTCCAACTAGAATGGCCATCATTCAAAACACAAACAACAACAGATGCTGGCGAGGATGTGGAGAAGTGGGAACTCTAAGACATTGTTGGTGGGATTGCAAATTAGTGCAACCACTTGGGAAAACAGTATGGAGAATCCTCAGAAGAATGGGAACAAATCTTCCATTTGATTCAGCAATACCACTGTTGGGTATCTACCCAAAAGAAAAGAAACCAAACTACCAAACTAATGCATGTGTATCTATGTTCATAGCTGCACAATTCACCATAGCCAAACTATGGAACCAGCCAAGATGTCCATCAACAGATGAATGGATTACAAAACTGTGGGATATGTACACAATGGAATTTTACTCAGCCATCAAAAAAAACTCAATTACATCATTTTCAGGGAAATGGATGGAACTGGAGGACATTATGCTAAGTGAGATTAGTCAGGCACAAAAAATAAGAAATCAGATGCTTTCCCTAATATGTGAGAGTTAGGGAGAAATGGGTCATAGGAGGAACTCTTGGAAGAGGATCAGTAACTTTTAACTCTGTTTACATTGTCTTTGGATATACAATATATTTTTTTTTAGGGAGTTTATTTACTCTTTTGTTGCCTGTGCCATTGAAATCATATCCAAGAAATCACTTCCAATTTCAATGTTGTGAGGTTTTATGACCCAGATTTTCTTCTAAAAGCTTATAGTATTAAGATTTATATTTAGGTCTTTTATCTATTTTGAGTTAATATTTGTATATATGTTAGGTAAGGGTCCAATTTTATTCTTTTTCATTTATTATTATTTTTCAACAATATTTAGTTAAAAGACTAGTATTTCCTCCACCAAAAGTTCATGGAAACCTTGTCAAAAATAACTTGACAATGTATGGAAGAATTTATCTCTAGGCTTTTATTTAGCTCCAATGGTTTATATATCTGCCTTTAGAACAGTACTACACTGTTTCAATTATTGTAGCTTTATATGGTTTGAAATCAGAAAATATACATCTTCTAGCTTTGTTCCTCTTTGAGACTGTTTTGGGTATCTAGAGTCCATATTCCATATCAGGATAGATTTTTTCTGAAAAATAAATAAATAAATGTATGATAGTTTCACCTAAAAAAAAAAGAAAAAAATATTCTCTGGTAAGAAAGAAAGCAAAAAGAAATATTGAAATGTTATCTTTAAGTCATCAAAAGTTTGGTACCAGACAAATGAAACTGTTATGTGAGATTATCAATGTTAATATTGTATAAATTGCTATAATACTAGATGTCAACTAGTAAGCCAAGCGTGGGAAGGAGGGATGGGGAGGGAATGGGGTGGGGATCGTGGTAGGGGCTAACTGGGCGAGATGTGCATGTATGTCTACAAAAGTATTTTCTTTATACCACTATGATGTATGAATACATTGCACCAATAAAAAACAAATTAAAAAAAATAAAAATAAAAAAAAAATAAAAATAGAAAAAAGAAAAAAAAAAGAATGGGATAAAATATTTCCAAATGCTATATCTGAAGGTATATTAATATTCCAAATAGAAATCCTAAAACTTAGCAACAATAAAAGCAAACAATACAATTTAGAAATAGGCAAAGACTAAAATAATGAATATCCAAAGATTTTTATATAACCAATAAATACATGAATATCACTCATAATTATCATAATATAACTGATCATTAAGGAAATACAAATAAAAACTATAGTGAAATACTACTTCACATTTGTTAGGATGGTTGCTTAACATGAATTACTTTGCTCCGGCCCTTTACCTTGAGTTTGTTACTACCTTTACTTGTAAAGTGTGTTTCTTGTAAGCAGCATATGGATGGGTTCTGGTTTTTAATCCATCTTGCCACTTTATGTCTTTTTATTGGGGAATTGAGACCATTTACATACAGTGTGATTATTGAGAGATAACTTTTAATTCCTAACATGTTAAGATTTTATTTCTGTTTGAAGTACTGTTTACCTTCTTTGCTTAGTTGTCTGCTGGATGGAAAATCTTGTTTCTCTGGTTCTGGTGTGTATTGCCTATTTCTTCTTTGTAGTTATCTTCTTGAGTATTTTCTCTAGTGCCGGTTTTGAAGACATAATTCCTTCAGTTTCTGTTTGTCATGGGAGCTTCTTATTTCCCCCTCTAATTTGATAGATAGTTTTGCTGGATTAGGAATTTTCATCTGGAAGTTGTTTTCTTTCAGAGTTTGGAATATGTTACTCCAGGCCCTTCTGGCTTTTGTGACTTGGTTTGGGAAGTCTGGAGTGATTCTAATTGGGTTGCCTCTGAATGTCATTTGGCCTTTTGTTTTTGTTGCCTTTAAGATTCTCTCCTTGGCTTCTACATTGGTCATTTTGACAATTATGTGGCATGGGGATACTTTTCTCTGCTCCTGTCTAAAGGGAGTTCTATAAGTTTCCTGGACCTGTGTATTGACCTATAGCTCTATGTTTGGAAAAATTTTCTGCTATTACTTCCTTGAATAGATTATTGATCCCTTTGGTTTCACCTTCTTTTCCCTCCTCTATTCTGATTGTTCTTAGGTTGGCTCTCTTAAGACGGGCCCATATTTTTTCAGTCCAATTCCTGTTGTCCAATTGTTTTCTCTAAGTTATAAACTCTGTGTTCATTTTTGGAGTGATCATCTTCTAGAAGCAAGATTCAATTCTCCATGTGTTCTAATTGATTGTTTATAGTTTGAATTTGTGCCTTTCCTTCAATGATTGCATCCTTTATTTCTTTCAGACTTTCTCTAAATTCTTTTCTAACATCTTGTATTATTTCTATAGTTACATTCCTGATTTGATCTTTTGGAGATCTCTGAATTTCTGTGTTATCAGGTTCTATTATTGTCAGGTTGTGAGTGATCATTGCTCTGTTGTTGTTCTTCTTTCCCATGATTTCAGAAGTTTGTACCTGTTGCTTTTGGTAGGTTTCTCTCAGTCTCTAGGTGTCAACTGGTATATTCAGGGGCAAGCTGTAATGTAATCAACAGTGAAGGTTGAGTAAGGAGGGAAATGAAGGAGTAAATGGAAGAATAGGGTAAGGTCTCAGATAGGGTCAAATAGTATGAGTATATAAGTTTGGTAAGGTAGTATGTACTAGAGATTAAAGATAGTACAAATGTAGTAGTATTCTAATAACCAACGTAGAATTTCTGGTATAGTGATTTGAATTGGATTTGATACAAGACAAGGGAGCCATAAAAAGAAGAGAAAAGATAGAAGAGGGATAGAGAGGAGAGAGTAGATCTGTACAAGGGAAGAAGCTTGAGAGATGATTTGGTATGAGGGTTAAAAAAACAACAACAAAAAACCAAACCAAACCAACCAACAAACAAAAAACCAAAACAAAAAACACAATAAAACCCCACAACCCCCACCCCCACAGGAAAAAAACCAGCCACGTTTACACTGTCACACACACAAAAAGAACAAAAAAAAAAAACCCAAACAAATTCCAACAATGAATTAATGTGACTCTACAAATAAATGACTATTCAGCAGTCTTTCTCTGTGTAGATATGGAGTGCTACCAGCACCTTTTCCTCTGTGAGTCTGGTTCTGAGTCTTCTCAGTCTATGCAGATGGTCAATATCAATGGGGCTGGATATAATATTGAGTGAAGGTCACCATCCACACTTTCCACAGATTTGGAGTCTAGGTCTCTCCTTGCCTCTGTTGGTAGTGTATGCCTCTGAGACCAAACTCAATGTAGGAGTCTTTGTTCTCCACAGTTAGGGCTGGGCTAGTCTGACTTCTCCCTGTTCACCACAATTGGGATGTCTGTGGTGTTCCTGGAGATCCTACTCATTGGGTTTAGTGTTACACGTAAGACTCCCCCTACACTTTCCACTAATCAGAGCCTGAATCTGTCTGAGCTTCTGATACGATCAATAGCAGATCCCACTCCTACCTTCTCTGGGTTCTTCTCCGGATCACCAAGTCTTCACTTATTGTGCTCTGGATCTCTGGAGAGTGTGGTAATCTCACCCGCCGCCACTCCTGCCCTGGGTTGTATTGCAAAGTCTCAGACCCAGGAAGTTCAGGCTGGGCATTTTCCCTCAGGGAACTGTGACTAGGGTGTGGTAATCTCTGCCAACACTTCTCCTTAACTGGGTTGAACTGCAAGATCTCAGGGAGTTTATCAAAGCTACATGAGTCCCTGGGGGTGCAGTGCTGGGATTTCTCCTGTAGGAGCCGCAATTTCACTTACAATTGTGGTGAGTGCTGATCTGGAGCTCTCGCAGGCATGGTGAACTAGCCACCACTGTTGGCAATATGGTGCTATGCCCTTGGCCGTGACACTGGCAGATTTCTTTTCTGTTTTTGAGCTCTGCTCTGAATCCCTGGAGTGCGTGATGGGGTTGGCCGCTGGACATTTTAGCCAGTCTTTGCACTGAAAGAACTGCTGAATTACAACCGACTGGACTACAACTGGTCACTTCAGCTCCTTGTTTTCTTTTTTGTCCCTGGAATCTGGTTCTGTGAGGCAAGATGGTATTGGTGTGGTGGCTGCCACCACAAGGCAAGCAGATTTCTTTTCTGCTCTCTGATTGTTCTTCTAGTCTTTTTCTCTGTCCCTTGTATTTGTAGGTTTTATTTCTCTATTGATAGCATTTTATGGCTATGTAAGGCATTATTTTTGAAGCTATGGAGATTGAGTGTCAGCAGTACTTGTAGATGCTGCTTTACTCAGTCACCATCTTCCCTATCTCCGTAACATTTTAATTCTATCATTTTCTATTGACAACTGAATTCTTGGTATGGGAGTAAGTAGATCCACATGTAAGAAAAGGTTCAAACTCCTCTAAATACTAAATATCTCCACTGAGGAGGTCTAAAAACAACAACCAACCTAGGAGATATTAGATTCTCTAGTAAACAGACTATGATCTAGATATACCATTTTCTATTGAAAATAATCAAAATTCTGAGAGAACTCACTGATAGCAGATCTTGATTGGAAAATTTACAAGATGAGTGATAAACATCTGACCATACCAAAATGCAAAAAAACTATGAAAGACTACTAGGATCATATAAAAATCCACCTGTGGATGCCCCTAGAGCCATGGCTGGGCCAATCCAAGCATTAAGAAACTGCAGTGGGTCAAAACACATCAAGTATGTTTAAAGTCATAAAACTGTAAGGAAACTAAGAAAAAGATTAATTTCCATTAAAAATGCTAGTGAACCAACTTGTTATTTTGAAAATAGGTGACTCAAGCATTTATCCTCTTTCCTATACAAACTGTGGCCAAGTAAAAGGTGAAGGAAAGTTCTGATTTCTGTGAGGTTACTAATAAAGAAGTAACATAATTGTGAAGACATTTTGTAATCTTTAATAAGTTAATGGAAAATGGAGCCAATTTGTGCCACTTGATAGAAGAATGTACCAGGAACTATCCATTATGTTATCTTTTCTACCAAAAAATGAAGCTGAATTGATTAAGCCTTTAGATTCAACAAAGGGGAAAATATTAAAACAATATGATAAGAATGTACCAAGAAAAATCCAAGTTAAGCCAGGTGTGGTGACATACACTTATAATCCCACTACTTGGGAGGCTGAGACAGGAGGATCACAGGTTGTTGGCCAGCCCCAGCAAGTTGTGAGGCCCTCTGCAACTTAGTGACACCCTGTTTCAGAAATAAAGAATAAAATAGGGCTGGGGTATAGCTCAGTGGTTGAATACCCCTGGGTTCAATCCCCAGTACCACACACACACACAAAGAAAAATCCAAGCTATGGAAAACTTACAAGACAACCCATTGTCTTCAACAAATAATTTAAAGGAGGAAAAAAGAGAGTGGAATAAAGAACCTAAAAAGTAAGAGATGCAAAAGAAATGTCAATTAATTTCAGTATGTGGACCATTATAATTTTAAAAGTATGACAGTTTGGAAGCCACTGGAAATTTAAACATCAACTGGATGTTTTAGAATTTTTAGTTAGATACATAGTGAAGTATTTGTGAATAGTAGCAAAAAGTACAGGGAATATGTTTCAAAATATGACAGAGGAGAGTAAGAATTATTGTTGAAGTTGGGTGTTGGGCACAAAGGGGTTCATTGTATTGTCTATTTTTGTATTTTGTATATGAGTATATCCAAATAAAAAGTTAACACACACTTTGGTGACTTCACATACAATGTACAGGGTCCAAACTCTTTAGCAAGACACAGAAGCCTTGCATAATCTAGCCCCAGTCTTCCCTTCTTGGCCTTATTCACCTTATGACCCAGCCCTTAAATGTTCACTTTCCCTCAACAGTTACCCATACTTTCATATCTTCATACTTTTACGCATATTTTTTCTCCCCCCTTAATATCACTTGAATGAAGTTCCAGCTCAGATGTCAATCAGTATGAAGCAGCAGCTGATTCCTTCCCCAGACAATGGTTTCCCCCATTGTCATAACACTTTGTTCTTGCCAGCCATACAGTAATGACTTGAACTATTGAACCATATATAGCTAGGCAGTAGTGTAGCCACTGGACTGTCAGTGGCTATACTATGAGTGTCTGTACAAAGTACAGTGTTCAGCAATCTGAGGACAAGTCCAACATCCTTTGTATTCTAGCACCAAGGACAATTTCTGGCACATGGACAATATAACATTTAGCTCAGGCTTAAATACTCATAGTTCTTGCATATTGGCAGATTCTTACACAATATATAACTTGAATGACTGAATGATGTATTTGGCAAAGCCTTTGTTTTTAATGCTCAAATCATTCAAACTAAAGAATAAAACAAATCTAATGGATCATTTTTTCTACTTTACCCCAGGTTCAGCATCTTATATCCTAATATCAAAGTCAAAATATCTAAAAAAATTTGTACCTTTGCCATCCACATTTATCTTTCAATATTTTAACCAAAAAGTACAAAATTAGGACACATGAGGCAAAAGGATAGAATTTCCTAATGGAACTTTATGCCAGGTGATGAGGGCAGAGGCTATGAAGTCAAGCCAACTCAATTTAAATCCTCAGTCCAATTTATTGGGTGAATAGCCTTGGGGAAGTAACATAACTCCCTAGATCTCAATTTTCCCACCAGTAAGTGGAGTAATAGTGGTTACCTCACAATCTTAAGAAACTCAAATGAAATACAAGCAACTTATTCTGATACCTAAAAGAGCTCAATACATTTCACATATAATTACTTTTGAAATGACTATAAAATTTACTTCATTCCATTGTTTGTGGATGAATAATTAATATACTGCAGTCTACAGTGTCTAGCATATGATAAACATTGATGGCTAGTACTTTGTGTATGTATAGTGCTTGGGATTGAATCCAGGGGTTCTCTACTCCTCAGCTACACTCCTAGCCCCATTTTTTATTTTTTTGTGGTACTGGGGATAGAACCTAGGGACATTCTATCTCTGAACTACACTCCCAGTCCAATTTTTTAGAATTTTGAAATAGGGTCTCACTAAGGTGCAGGGGGCCTCATGTTTCTGAGGCTGGCCGCAAATCTGTGAACCTTCTGTCTCAGATTCCCACACTGGATTACAAGTGTATGCAACCAAGCCCAGCTTCTATTTTGCATTTTGATATAGGATCTCACTAAGTTGCTGAGGTAGGGCTTGAACCTTTGATCCTCCTGTCTTACCCTTCCAAGTACTGTGATTATAAGCATGTGCCAACACACTTGGCTGGTCTAATTTCTAAGTCTAATTTCTGTCTTTGATCCATCTTGAGTTGATTCCTGTGCACAGTGAGTGGTAAGGACTTAGTCCCACCTTTCTACAAATAGATAGTTAGCCCCAGCACCATTTGTTGAAAAGCCTGCCTTTTCTCCAGCATATGAGTTTGGCCCCTTTGTCAAAGATCAATTGACTATAGGTGTGTGGTTTTGCAAGAAGATGGAAAGACCTGGAGAACATTAAGTGAGATCAGCCAAGCACAGAAAGAGAAGGGACATATGTTTTCTCTAATATGCCCAAACTAGGGAGTATTTGGAATACCAGTGAGCCTCCAGATAATGTAGGGGAAACCTCAGCAAAGCTAGAATGGAAGAGTAGGAGAGGAAGAAGGCTGAGGTTAATTAATGGAGGAGCTACATTTGAATATGTGTAAAAGTATGAATGTAGCATGGTTAACCTGGACACTCATTGTTGGAAGGGGGAAAAGTGCAAGTGGGAGGGAAGGGAACCAAGCACAGTCTGAATGTATGCCATTTTCAATATGATCTACATAAAAATAAAAAAAATTAAAATGAGAAAAAATAAAATCTTTATTCTTTAAAAAAAGCACTGCAAGGTAGCCTTAAAAGACACTGAGGATCAACTTTTATCATTTTAAAATTCAAATATCATCACTGCTAATAGCCTTTTATTTATGAGGAAACCCAATTCCCTTGAGTTTCACCTTCTCTGCATAACTAGAGTAAAAGGTGGGTGGGCATGAAGCAGGTCTTGTAATACAAATTGTTGTTACATTGCATATATACACAAATGTCCACAGGAAGGTCAGAACATCAGAGCATGTGCACAAAGCAGTAGTGCACTGGAACTCACATCTGGATTTCCTTACTCTCATTATTCAAGTATTTTCTACCTGCTAATACTTACAGAAGATAAATTGGACATAAGTTTTAAAATTCTGTCCATAGTTATCAGACAATGAATAACAGTAGATATAAACCAAATTTTAGGATCGAAAGTTAATTTTGATAAGATAAAGTACTGAGGACTTTCTAAAGTCACAATTTGTAAAAGAGAACCAATACCTATTTATTGTTTAAAGTTTATTTTGAAATGTAGTGCAAGATATACATTGTATAAGTCAAGTGAAGATAACAGGAGTCTCAGGCTCACTCTTGAGAATACTGTACTATTACACTCAAGTTAAAAGCTCTTCATTCTAAAATTTTTAGAGTTCCATACTTTCCTGTATAAAGAGGTGACCTTCTGTGGGACTGAAAATTGACTTATGCCAGCATCACTTCATTCTGCAGTTGAGCAACTAGCCCAAAGCTAACACAACTTAGCAAGATCCCTGGAATCCCTTGGTAAGAAGCCCCTTCCCCTCCAGCATTTTCCAGTCCTTACTTCCTCCCTCTGCCCTATAATGTAGTATTCTCTCTTTCCAATTATTCCAAGTCCTGCCTATATATTCAGTTTACTGATGGATATGTGAGAAAAACAACTTTCCTACTTTTATAAGTACTTTCCAGGTCTACATTTTTTTTTTTTAAGGTGGGAGGGTATTACTGGGGATTGAACCCAGGGACATTGTACCTCCAAACTACATCCCCAACCCTATTGTAGTTTGATTTTGAAACAGGGTCTCACTAGATTGATGAGTCTCTCTACTTGCTGAGGTTGTCCTTCAATCTTTGATCCTCCTGTCTTAGCCTCCCAACTACTGGGATTATAGGCATGAGCCATCATGCTTGGCTCCAGTTCTATATTTCAGATGTTGCTGGTGGATCTGTCACTGCTATTTTACCCAGACAGAGTTCCAGTTGATAATAATAGGAAAGGTTCCTGCAGCCGCACTTTATTATATAGTTTTTGCTTTTGAGAATTTTTCTCAAAAAATGTTAAAAAAATATTCCAGGCTTGGGAAATATTGACATGCTATGGCTACAACTTGATCAACAACAAGGAATACAAATAAACCACTGCTTTGTAGATGTGTAAAATATCAATTGACATTTATTTTAGCTCTTAAAACCAATTGTGTACTGAGAGATTTGCTAGAGAAAGACGTGGCGTGAAAAAGACAAATGTGAATAGAAAATACAAGAAAATGTCTCAAGTACTGACATTTAGGAGGAGAGGGACCCTGCCTCTCTCACTTCTTCCTGCAATTCCCAAGGTGGGATGCAGGCGTCTGCCCTCTGGGCAGAGGCATCCTTGTGCTTGCTATTTGCAACCTGTGGAAGTACAGGACTGCTGAGTGGTGGCCAGATCCACCTAGGATCCCACACTTCCTAGCTCTTCTCATATAGTCGTCCATAGAGAGCCACTGTTACCAGGCCAGAGGACAGTCCATGCTTCTGCAAGAAATAGTGGTCACTCTCCCAGCCAAGCTGGTCAGGGGTTTCCAGTGTCATCCCTGAGGTCAGAAACAAAGGAAAGATGTAGGAAGTACTGAAGTTCCCCCATAGGTGAAAGTCAAACAGCCCTGTGGCCTCCGTGACCTCCTGCCCACAGGTGTGAAAGCCAAGACCTCCGCACTTGACCAGGGTACAAGCCTGAACGTAGTAAGTGCCGTGCACTGTGTGAAAGCCGTCAAAGACCCCCAGGGCGTACAGCTCTTTGGACAAGGTGGGCCTCTTGTACAGTAAATGGCAGCAGAGGCTGTTAGAACAGACTTGGAGGTAGCCCTCCTTTCCCCAGACAGGGACCAGAGTGAAGTTGTCATACATCATCTCAGAGTGAAACGGGGGAGGAGCGTTCAACTTCCACTTGGTGGCTTCATCACAGTGGACTTCCTGAGCATCCTTTTCACAGTATGGATCACCAGACAAGATTTTTAAAAACCTGCTGTGGGAAGGGTCTGTTTTACCTGTTGCATTCCTTGTACCAACAAGACCTGGTGGGTTTTTGGCTACCTGGGCAATTATAAGGTGACCTTTGGAGGTTTCTATGTCATGGTACCAAAAGGACTTCAGAGGGGTGTGTATGCCACTCCCTGTCATCCCCAGCAAGGGGTGGTGGATGTTGGCTGCCAGGACATTGACCCCGAAGGCCACGGCAAAAGCTTTCTGGATCTCGATGGCTGCCAGGAGTGGGAGCTGGTTCATCCAGGCAGTGGGGTACACAACATGCTTTACCTCAGAGTCTCTGAGGAGTCTAATGGCAGGATCAAAGAACAGTATGTCAAAGCAAGTGAAGACTCCAACCTTGCCAGCAAAGGGGGTACTGAAGACAATGCGGTCTGCCACCAGAGGGGTGTCAAAAGCTGCCTCAAAATAGAGGTTGTGTTTCCGGTAGCGGTCCACAAGTGTTCCATTACTGCTGAACACAACATTTGTGTTAAACTGGTATCTCCCATCACTAGGGCAACCAGGGTCACTGCTAAGACATGGCTGTTTTGTCCCAAGATTGGCCACCAAGAACATCTCTCCTTTGATGGCCATACAACTCAGGCGCTGGAGCACCTAGATAAAAAAGGTATGAGAAAGTGGAGTTTTAAAATCCTGCATTGACCAGGCATGTGGTCCATGCCTATAGCCTCAATACTTGGGAGGCCAAAACAGGATGATCATGAGTTCCACACCAGTCTCAGCAACTTAGCAAGACCCTCAACAACTTAGTGAGACCAGGTTTCAAAATAATAAAAGGTAAAATGCCCCTGGTTTCAATCCCCAGTACTAGGGAAAAAAATAATAACTTTATGTTCAGCTGGGCGTGGTAGCGCACACTTGTAATCCCCGCGCTTGGGAGGTGGAGACAGGAGGATAGGGCAGGTTCGAAGCCAGCCGTGCTGGCTTAAGAGACCCTGTTTCCAAATAAAAAAGAAAAGTATAAAATAGGTCTGGGAGTGTATCCCGGAGGAGAAGGGCTTCCAGGAACCCCAGTACCACCAAAAAATAAAAATAAATAAATAAAACTTTATGTTAATAATATATAAATGGCTATCATAAATCTATAAGAAAGACACTACTGAGACCATGCTTAACTTCATTAGTAACAGGGAAATACAAATTAAAATAATATTGGAGCATCATTTTTTGCTTTTATTAGGTTGGCATGAATTCAAAGATTATTCTATCATGTACTGATCTATCTTGTACTCATAACTAATAGTGAATATATAAAGTAAAAAATCTTTCAGGGGAGAATTTTTTGGGTATATGGCACTGGGGATTGAATCCAGGGGCATTCTACCTCTAAGCTGCACCCACAGCCCTTTTTATTTTTTACTTTGAAACAGGGTCTCATTAAGTTTTGGATGGCTCAAACATGCTATCCTGTCTCAGTCTCCTAAGTACTAGAATTACAGGCATATGCCACCATGCCTGGTTGAACTTTGATACTCTTTAAGTGATTTAAAATGTGTTTAGTCTTCAAGAAATTCCATTTCTAGGAATTTTACCTTATATAAAAACTTGTTTATAAAAAAATATGTAAATTGACGCCAGGTGTGGTAGTCCACACTTGTAATCCCCACGCTTGGGAGGCGGAGACAGGAGGATCGCGCAGATTTGAAGCCAGCCTCGCTGGTTAAGAGACCCTGTTTCCAAATAAAAGTATAAAATAGGTCTGGGAGTATAGCCGGAGGTAGAAGGGCTTCCAGGAACCCCAGTACCACCAAAAAAATCCTATATATATATATATATATATATATATATATAGTCATTAAAACACTGCTTAAGATAGCAAGTTAAAATAAGCATATAGCATGCTAAAAAGGGATATTAATAAATACAAAGTGCATAGAATAGAATATAGTTGGAGGCAGAGCAAATTTTTTTTTTTTTTTTTTTTTTTTTTTGGTGGTACTGGGGTTCCTAGAAACCCTTCTACCTCCAGGCTACACTCCCAGACCTACTGTCTCTTAAGCCAGCACGGCTGGCTTTGAACCTGTGTGATCCTCCTGTCTCCGTCTCCCAAGTGCAGGGATTATGAGCGTGCGCCACCACGCCCAGCCCAGACATTCTTTAATTGAATGGATGTACAGCACATGGAGTTTGGAGTTGATTTTTCAGATCCTATAGTCATGTGTGTATGTGTTATTGGGGCTGGAACCCAGAAACATTATACCTCCATCTACACACCGCAGCCCTATTTTATTTTTATTTTGAAACAAGGTCTCGCTAAGTTATGGAGGGCCTCACTAAATTGCTGAGGGTGCTGCAAACCTGCGATCCTCCTGTCTGAGCATCCCAAGTACTAAGATTTCAAGCATGTGCCACCACACCTGGCTCTAGAGTCTCCTTTTAATCCCAGTTAGCATGTTGTGGCTTTTGGGTACTGGCCTAGTTCATCTCTGAAAGCTTTCAGCCTACTGAGGAGGGAGGATAGAATCCTTATATACCTCTGTGTCATTGAAACGGTGGGGCTCTAGGCATGGATTCCATCTGACCAGCTGGGGAGATGGCATGAAGTCCAAAAATGGGTAAATGGATGTTCTTGTAAAGTTGAACCCGTGAATGCCATCTTCTGGAAAAACTATAATCTGTGCACCCTGTAAGTCAGAACATCAATGTAATCTGTTATTAGATAATAGTAAGCACCACTTCATTCAGTATTTCATTCATTTGAAAGTCATCAAGAAGTTCCTCTAGGCCAGGCATGGTAGCCCACGCTTGTAATCCCAGCATTTGGGAGGCAGAGACCGGAGGATTGCAGTTTGCAGACAGCCTCAGCTACTTAGTGAGGCTCTTCGCAACTCAGTGATACCCTGTTTCAAAAAATATAAAGACTAAAAAATAGGACCAGGGGTGTATCTTGGAAGTATACATATATATACACAGACACATATGTATATAAACTTGTGTGTCTGTGTATATATATATGTACACACACACACACACACACACACACCCTCCCACAAATGTACATACATATGTTTGTGTGTGAAATCTAGGCTAGAATTTATAAATGTAGCAACATGTGGTGGCTCTGTTCTTCCAGGCCATCCTGACTACCCTACTCAAAGACAAGGCATGGCCGGGCAGAACCTATTGGCATGTCTGGGTCTTCTCCTTAAACCGTCAGCAGGGACGTTTTGTAGATATTAAACTCCCATTTGAGGCAGAGCAGAACTTCCTTGAATAGCTGGGCTTGGTGGCCTCACCACTAGGGTTGAGGCTCAATCTCTCCTGTCTTTGGGATTCCCAGCAGGGCATTTACTTACTTCTGGTGCCAACATTATCCCCTCTACCCTACAGATGCCTCTCCACACTTCCTGGCAACAGAGAAAATGCAGGCAAGCAAGAAGCCTTACAAAGGCAGGCACCAGTCTTCCCTTTACTTTGGGACAGTTTTGTCTGGGCTAGTCACAGACTGGCACAGAGATGAAGTGAGCTCAGGTATGAACTGGCAGCAAGTGCCAATTCTGTGGATGCTTACTAGTCCAGGTGAGCTGTGACTATTCATCACGCTGAGTGGTGTCCAAATTTTCCTGAACAATAGAATCTCCTATAGAGCCTTTTAAATATCCAAAAGCCAAGATCACATCCCATGCAATCCAGAGGCAACAGATTCCCAAGGGCCCGGTACCGACACTTATTTAAAACTGGCCTGCTGACTCCTAAAAGCAGCCACAATGAGAACCAGTGGTCTGCCTGGGGCCTTTCAAACATGAAGAGCAAAAGTATCACCAGGGAGGTCTTATTAAAAGATGCTGATTCAACAGGTCTGAGGTGGGGTCTGCAATTCTACATTTCTAACAGGTTTCTAAGAGGTGCCGATGTTACTGGTTCACAGTCTACTCTCTGGGCAGCAAGATTCTACCTAGTCAACTATGTCAACCCAGGTTTGCTAGCTTGAATGGTTTTTCAGCAGGGTCGTAGGAGCCTGGGTTACCCAACAGTGCTCTAGAGCAAAGAGCGACTCTTCTGCTCTGCTCTTCTCTTCTCTGCTCAACAAGCTCACTCATGGAGAGGCGTGTGGCTTGCCTTCTGGGCTGCGGTCATCACTTGCTGTTCATAGATGTCCAGGTTCTGGTTCATTAGCTCCAAGGCCTGCTTGCGGCTGGTGAGAGCTAGAGGGTCAGGACTCAAGATTGGGTGGTGCTCGTACACAGCAGCCATGTAATACTCAGCCTTGTGATGGTCGGCCGCGCAGTGCTCCTGGGCATGGACTCCCAGGGCAACCACAGAACAGCCAAGGAGGAAAACAGCAAGCTGACTGCTGGCTCCAGACATCATGCAGGCCATAAATCTGGAATGTAATGGGCAAGGGAAAAACAGCTGAACCAAGAAGCTGACCAAGAATTTCACTTTCACAGCTGTGATTTATTAATCCCAATAATTAAACGCACCCCAGCAAGACTGTATCTCAAAGTTTATTTTGTGTTCATGATAAACATGTTTCTCTCCACTTAGCAAGCTGCATTTAAAATGGCTCACTATGTTAACAGTCTGGCTTTAAAACATTCCCAAAACAGACTCAACATTTGCTATGCTTTTCTTGCCCAGTGTTCAACAAGACTGTAATTTATCACTGTTTGCTTTTCTAGCTATGCACTTAAGTTTTAAGCAGTAGTCATTATTCTGATTACGAGACATAATTCTGTGACATATTTCACACTCTACTGCTCCCTATACACAAAGACACTATAGGTCAACCATTTTTACCAGCTGTGATTGTCACGAAAACTTTAATAATATAGCTTTGCTTTCCTTCCCATAAAAATATTACAGAGTAAAATTCTCTCCAGCTTTCTATGGTTAGTAATGAATACAATGGAAAATTCTCCAATCAGTACAATGTTCTTTATTCAGGGCCAAGTAACTCATGACTTCTACTTTAATGCCACATCTATTGTCTGGTATGGACAGGCAAAAAGAAGTCTCCCAATCAAAATATGGCACTGTTGCCGGGCGTGGTGGCACACGCTTGTAATCCTCGCGCTTGGGAGGCGGAGACAGGAGGATAGCGCAGGTTCGATGCCAGCCACGCTGGCGTAAGAAAGACCCTGTTTCAAAAATATAAAATAGGTCTGGGAGTGTAGCCCGGAGGTAGAAGGGCTTCCAGGAATCCCAGTACCACTAAATATATATATATATCACTGTTTTCCTCCTTGAACTTGAGAGTTACCACTGCATATTGTCACCCTCCCCTGGTCCCTTTACCCTTCTATAATAGTTCCCTCTTACCTTCTTCCCTCTAGATTCCACATGAAAGAAAATATACTTTAACTGAATCTGTCTTGAATACTTAACATAATGTCAATGCAGATTGGCTCTGTTCACCTCCCATATAAACCTCAAACAATTATAGGAAATTTACTCACTCAGAAATGAGTAAATAAAAAGCTCAAAATCTTTTGAAACATACTATAAGAAAAGAAATTCATTATCACTCACCAGAAAACTGGCAAAAACTACATAAAATTTGAGACTAAACATTCAGCAGTGAATGAAAAAAATGATTCTGTAAAAGAATGCAAAAAATAGACCCAGGAATGAAAGCATTAAAAGGAGGAGGAAGAGAGTGAAAAGAGGAGGGGAGGACATCCAGAGGCAGGGAGACGGGGCAGGTGAAAGAGGAGGAAGGAGGAGGAGGAGGAGAAAAAAAAGGATGAACAAAATATTATGTGGCAGAGTTCAGTAAAGGGAAGTAAGAGGAAAAAAAATAAAGCCATCAAAGAAATTAAGGCAAATAAAAGAGTTCAGGAATTAGAAAAGTAAGAAACATGAATGGGAACTGAAAAGGAGTATACAGAAAATAATAGATGAGAAAAGGGAATGAGTTCCAACATATGTATAATGGAGAACTGCATAAGAGAAAAAAAATAATGTGTGGTAGCCTAAGGTGATTCTATGTATAATCCTCTTTCCTTGAGTGTAAGTGGAAACTGTGTTTTGTTTCTAGCCAATAGATTATGACAAAGGCAAAAGGATTTCACATATGTAAAGTCTCAAGCTAGTTAAGAGATTATGTAACCAGGCATGATGGTGCACACCTATTATCTCAGTACTTGGGAGGCTGAGACAAGGATTGAGGGTTCAAGGACAGGCTCAGAACTGTAGCAAGACTCTCAGTGACCTAACAAGACCCTGTTTCCAAACAAAAAATAAAAAGGCAATCCCCAGCAACTCCTCCCCTCTAGACACAGATTATCCCAGGTGGACATAGGATAAAAACCTTTAAAACAGGTAAATACCTTTAAAAAAGAACTGAGGTATTCCCTAAATTCAAGCACTCTCTTCTGCTGTCCTTAAAGAGGCAAGCCACTTTGAGTTTTACAGCTGTAAGGAAATCAATTCTTCCAACAACCAGTCGTATTTGGGAAGAAAAAAAAAAAAAAAAACTCAGTGTCAGCTGAGTTTGTGGGACCAACCACCCCTTCACTGTAGCCTTGAGAGGTCCTAAGCAGGTCCTGATAAGCTATGCTCAGACCCCTGACTCTAGAAACTTTGAAGTAATATACAAGTCTTGTCTTAAGCTTCTGAATAGGTAGTAAGATTATTTTTATTGAAACAGAATACTTAAAATATATAATTTGAAGAATATTCTCCAGAAATAAGTTGTTTTGAATTTATAGACATAAAGAACAGAATAAAACTACAGAGAGAAAAGAACAGATGTTAACAAACAGCACATACAGTGTAAAGTTCCTGATATCCAAAGATTACAAAAAAATGTTTAGGAATCCAAGTAAAAGATCAAAGGCATTTGTAAGGGCAAAAATCAGGCTGTCGTCAGACTTTACCACAGTACCATCAATGCTAGCAAAAGCCTGTAGCTCTCCCCAAGAATTTTCTTGGAAAAGAAAATATAAGCTGTGTGTGGTGGTGCACATTTGTAATCCCAGCGCTTGGGAGGCTGAGACAGGAGGATTGCATAGGTTCAAAGCCAGCCTCAGCTACTTAGTGAGGCTCTCAGCAACTTCGTGAGACCCTGTTTCCAAATATAAAATAGGTCTGAGAGTATAGCCCAGAGGTAGAAAAAAGCACCTGGGTTTCATCCCCAGTGCCACACACACACACAAATATATATATATATATATATATACCAGAAATTCTGTACTATACCAAGATATAGTTGAAGTATAAAAATAATAACAGATAAGTTGGAAAATTCAAGAACTCAGAAAATAATATTCTCATTGCTCACTCTCCCCTCCTTTTCCCTCTCCTTTTCCCTCTCCTTCTCCATTTCCCTCTCTTTCTCCTCTCTCTTGGTGGTACTGAGAATTGAGCCCAGGGGCCTTCTACCTCTGGGCTACACCCTCAGCTCTTTTTTATTTTTTGTTTCAAAAGAGAGTTTTGCTACATTGCTGAGGCTGTCCTCTAACTTATGATCCTCCCATATGAGGCTTCAAAGTACTGGGATTACAGGTATGGGTCACCATACCCCTCTCATTGGTCTTTCTTTTTGTTTTTTCTTTTTTGTGGTACTGGGGGGGGGCAGAGGCTTTTTTTTTTTTTTTTAACCTCCGGGATATACTCCTAGCCCTATTTTATATTTTATTTGGAAACTGGGTCTCAGTAAGTTGCTGAGAGGCTCACTAAGTAGCTAAGACCGGCTTCAAACCTTTGCAATCCTCCTGTCTCAGCCTCCCAAACAATGGGATTACAAGCATGTACCACCACGCCCAGCTCATTGGTCTTTCTTGAAAAGATACATCGAGGATATATCTTTGCCAAGCAAAAGGTGAATGGAAAAACCATGACAAGAACCTGGAGTATAATATAAGTGCAAACATTATATCTATAAAACACAATACAAATGTTATAAACTCTGGCAATGTAGAAACTTATGAAGCTAACAAGAGTTGGCAAGGAAATAAAATAAAAAAGAAAATGAAGTGAGAACACACACATAAAAAAGGATAGAACTAATAAGTAAATCCAAGAGATTGTACTTTGGGGAAAAAAGACAGGTAAATCATCAGCCAACAGTGGAAGTAAAGAGAAATAAGTATAACAAGAAAAGAATTAAGAGGAAAAACTTATAAATGCATAGAAAATTAAAATAATGGACAATCTGTTCATTCAGTTCTATGTATCTTGAAAGTCTGGATAAAAACGGATAATTTCTTAGAAAATATATTTTGCCCAAACTTTAAATAAACAAGAAAACTCAACCAAGCCAAGAATCACAGAAGAAATAGTTATCAACTACTCTCTCTCATCTTCCATCCTCAAAACAGTTCCTATAGGAACTCTAACTATAATGGAGCAAAGAATTCCAATGCTTCTTAATGTGTCCCAGAATATAATAAGATATTTTTTTCTTAGAAAATGATAAATTCTGTTAACAAAACCTGACAGAGGTGTAGCTCAGACTTCGGGTGAGACCCAGGACCCTTCTCGCTCTGCCTCACTGACCTCAGCATGCACTTTCCATCTTCAGCAGGATGACAGGTATAACTTCAGGCATCATGTTGTACAGAAGTAGGACAGCACCTGCCAGTTCATCAGCTTTCCCAAACGTACTGCTTGGTGACCTCCGTATAAACCGCTTTGGCCCATGTGAAGACATGGCTACTTCTAACTACGAGAAGGGCTGGGCAACGTAATCTTTCATCTTGAGTGAAATCAGGTTTCGCCAAATAAAATACAAGAGGCCTGGTTAAATTTCAACTTCAGATAAACAAGTATGTAAGAACATCCTTACATATGGTATGGTGGCAGATACCTGGAACACAAGGGTGGTTGCCTCCCAGGTAGCTGACATCCAGCGGCAGAGCAGCCTAGCTGACTACAACTGACCACAAACTCACCAGTATGCCCAGAATCAGGGAAATATATGTCAAATAAATTGTGGTTGGTATAAGCCACTAAATTTGAGGATGGTCAGTTACATGGCCAAACTAGTTGATACAAATATTTAGAGGGGAAAACACTAAATGAAACCCTGGCCTCTTACCTCCAAAAATTTAGATATAAAAAATTATAAGCTGGGTGTGGTGGCAGACACTTGTAATCCCAGTGCTTGGGAGGCTGAGACAGAAGGACTTCAGTTTTTGGACAGCCTCAGCTACTTAGGGAGGCCTCTGCAATTTAGTGACACCTTGTTTCAAAATAAAGAATAAAAAAAAATAGAGAGCTGGGTGTGTAGCCAGAGGTATAATGCCCCTGGGTTCCATCCCCAGTAAAACACACACATACACACACACACACACACACACACACACACACACACACGCATGTATGCACACACATGCACACATACAAACACACAAAATTACAGGTAGACTAGAGAATTAAATATGACAAATAAAACTTAAGCTATTTCGTTTCTGTACCATGGATTGAACCCAGGGGCATTCTACCTCCAAACTATACCCCCCAGCACTTTTTATTTTGAAACAGGGTCTTGCTAAGTTGCTGAGAGTCTCACTTAGCTGCTGAGACTCACCTTGAACCTGCAATCCTCCTGTCTCAGCCTCCTAAGTACTGGGATTACAGGCCCTCACCATAAGCCAAACATGCAAATATTGTGCCTCTTGGACTTTCTAGTTTCTAAAATTGCAGAGAAAAATACACTTCTTTCTAAATTACCCAGTCTCAATTATTCAACTACAGAAATATAAAATAGATGTGGGAACTATAAACATCAAATTCAAGATAGTGAACTATTGAATAGAGAAGGAGATAGAGTCAGGGAGGGACACACAAGAGGTTTACTGCATTTGTAATGTTGTATTTCTTAAGTGAGGCGCTAGGTATATGGGTGTGTATTAATATCTGTCTCATTCATGTATCTGAAAGATGTAATACATGTTAAATGTATGAAACAATAAATCAGAGTTAAGCTAAGGAACTCAAAGGTAATGATGAAGAGATAAGTTTAGGGGCTTAAGTTCACCATGAAGATGTCCTCTCTGGAGCTATACCCAGTTCAATGCCACACCCTGAGAATCACTCACAGTCTGTTCTAGAGATGATTCTTTGTTTTGGTGACACAGAGAATAAATGCAAATAGGCAAGCACTCTACCACTGAATTACATCCCCTACCCTTTTTATTTTGAGATAGGGTCTCACTAAACTGTTCAGGGTGGCCTCAAACTTGTGATCCTCCTATCTCAACCTCTTGCATAGCTGAGATTACAGGCTTGTGCCACTTGTGCAGCAATAAGGTACAATTTACAAAGCTGAATCAGGCATAGTGGCACATTCTTGTAGTCCTAGCTACTTGGGAGGCTGAAGCAGGAGGATTACAAGTTCAACGAAGTGTTGGCACTTTAGCAAGACCTTGTCTTAAAACAAAAATTAAGAAGAGCTGGGATGTAGCTCATTGGTAAAGCATTCCTGGGTTCAATTTCTAGTACAAAAATAAATAAAATAAAAATCTAAAACAAGGGGCTACAATGAATGCTAATGACTAAACAGAAGAAACAAAAAAATAAAATATTTCAATAACTGGTAATACTCGCACCATGTTTTATATGTAATATCTGCCCCCTCATTCTGAAGGCCACCCACAAGTGATGGCAACAAGAAATACTATGATTTCTATGTCATTTGAGATGAATCTCTTATGTCCTTTGAACATACAGTAGTCACCACTTTCTGGTGTACTTTACGCATAGTAAACAACCTTGTCAGTGATGCTTACTGTTGATGTCAAACTGTGGCAAACTTGCTTAAAAATAAACTAAAAATCCATAAAGGATAAAGCAAAACTAAAATGGAAACAAAGCTTCTTCCACCTTTGCTGGTATTAAGATGAAGAACAAGGGTTAAGGGCTTGTCAGTGCAGGCCACTGGGCAGGATCCAACCTTTCTCTAAATCAGTCATGTAGGTGAGAGGGTACTAAAGGTACTTTCTCAGAGCCTGTCAATCCAAAACAGGCACTGGGAGGTTTTATTATCAAGTTATTAATAAGCTATGTCTAATGCATCCATAATAAAGCTGCTCTCCACTGGTTTTGCTTCAATCACATTTTTGTACTTTATAGTCCATAAATTTATTCTCTTTCTCTCTCTCTTTCTTTCCTTCCTCTCTCTCTCTCTCTCTCTCTCTCTCTCTCTCTCTCTCTCTCTCTCTCTCTTTCTTTCTTTTCGGTACTGGGGATTGAACCCCAGGGCATTATGCCTTTGAGCTACACCCCCAGCCCTATTTTTTAATCTTGATTTGAAACAGGGTCTCACTAGCTGTGGCCAGCTGTGAACCTCAAATCCTCCTATCTCAGCCTCCCAAGTACTAGGATTACAAATGTGGGCCACCACGCCCGGCTTAAGTGTTGCTTTTAAGCATAGTGTTCCACATAGGTTTCTTTTTTTTTGTTGTTCTTGTTGCTGGTGTTTTGTTTTTAAAATATTCAGTTCTAATTTTCTCTTATTTCAGCCATAATATATCACAAATAACCCCCATTCATTTCTGCATTTGATAACAATATACTTTACTTTTTTTTTTCCTCTCTTGGTACTGGGGATTGAAACCAGGGGTATTCTAACTCCAACCTACACTCCAGCCCTATTTTTATTATTCTTTATTTTGAAACAGGGTCTCACTAAGTTGTGGAGGGCCTCACTCAGTAGCTGAGGCTGGCTGTGAACCTTCAATCCTCCTTCCTCAGCCTCCCAAGTACTGGGATTACAAGCGTGTGCCATTACCCCCGGCTACACTTTACATTTTGATAAAAATGTTGTGAGAATATTTTTTATAGGTTCAGCTAGTGTTATGCTTTACAATAATCACAAGGATTCTTAGTATCCTTAGTAGTTTACTGAAATTAAAATGCACGACCACAATTTTGTGGTATAAGACTGCTCATAAAAGTTGCAGTCTTCTGAGTGAGTCTATTTTCTCCAGGCACTATATTTGCAGCTCTGACTATATTATCTGCTTGCCTCTGAATATTTCTTCACCCATATGGAAAAGTTGCTCAACAGCTGCTTTTGTCAGAGCCTCAAATATAGAACCCCTGAATAATCAGTATGTGGGCTCTGAGGATTGGCTATGATCTTTGGAGAGCATGTTTTCGAAAAAGTTAGATTTAGCTGAGCATGGTGGCGAACGCTTGTAATCCCAGCATTTGGGAGGCTGAGACTGGAGGATGGCAGTTCACAGACAGTTTCAGCTACTTAGTGAGGCCCTTTGCAACTCAGTGAGATCCTGTTTCAAAATAAAGAATAAAAAATAGGGCTCGAGGTGCAGCTCAAAGGTAGAATGCCCCTGGGTTCCAGTCTCAATACTGCAAAAAAAAAAAAAAAAAGTTAGCCGGGCATGGTGGCGCATGCTTGTAATCTCCGTGCTTGGGAGGCTGAGACAGGAGGATCACGCAGGTTTGAAGCCAGCCTCTGCTGGCTTAAGAGACCCTGTTTCCAAATAAAAAAATATAAAATAGGTCTGGGAATGTAGCCCAGAGGTAGAAGGCCCCTGGGTTCCATCCCCAGTACCACCAAGAAGTTAGATTTTCTTTCAGAAAAGTTGTATTTATTCCTTCTTTGAAGACTAAGTAAATAAAAAAGGACAAATAAACAAAATACCCGACAATAAAATTTTACACCTAATACCATCAAAAGTGCTAAAGAATGTGGTCAATGCTTACAATGTCCACATACAATGCCTTGGATAAATTACAGATCCTGGGGTCTTTTAATTACAACTGGATTACAAAACAGTGGCTCTTTGGTCCTGTCAGTTATGGAGTCCAGAGTCCCATCACTTGTTGAATCATCAGAAACCAGTGGGAAATGGAGCACTGCGCCCTGAACCAAACGGGTGTAAAGGTTAAAACAGGAATAATCTCAGTGACTTTTCTCTTTGCTAAATGGCAGAATCTAGCCAGTTAAGGATTTATTCTTTTGCAAAACCACTTAATCAGAATTCCAGGGATTTGTTCCAGTTCAGAGTTTGACAGGAAAGTAGATACAAAGTCTCATCTATTCAGCTTGTGCTGCCAACTTCAAACAGGTCTGAACCTGTTAGTCCAAATTAATCAACAATATTATTTTGGTAAATTAGGCAATCAATCAAACATTTAATTATTAACTCATGCCTGAAGCATGAGTAGTGGTTCTCAGTTTGGGGTGGTAAATCAATGAGTCAGGTCAGCTTAAAAAATTTTATGTGTGTGTGTGTATGTGTATATATATACATATACATATATACATATGTATATATTCACATATACACACACACAGAAGAGAGGGAGAGAGGGAGAGAAGGAGCGAGAGAGAGCGCGTGCGCAACAGTGCGAGCTTGCCTAATTTAAGACACTGATTCAGAAGATCTGAGGTAGGGCCCAAGCAACTATATTTTGAAAAAGCTTTTCAAGTGATTCTGACACAATGAGAGTAGAGACTGTCCTGCAAGTATTAATGTAAACAATACCCAGTGATGGAGGGTATGGGATCCATATTTTTAAACAGGGGCAGGAGCCACTGTGCCAAGGACTATTCAAAGCACAGAATGTATTGCATCTTTCTGGAATGTCAATTTTACTTGAGAGGTAAGGAGTTTAAAATGTCATTTTGTGTGGTAGTTACATAGATGTGCAACTGTCAAAACATCTGACATGTAAGATTTAAACATTTAATTGTGCTTATTACACCTTAATAAGTAAAACATCATTCTATGTTAAAATACGGATATATTCTGGAAAAAAATACATTTTTTATTTAGGTGAATTGAGACTTCAAAGAAATATCCTTCTTAGATGGTCTACACATCCAGGGAGGAGGTAACGATTTCATTCTCCTCTGGTTGGGGTGGAGAAAGCCTTTTGGAAGGGCCTCGACTACAGTTTGAAATTCCCCAAGTTTAGAAATCCTTCTCCTCCAATGCGTCCCCTGCACTGTAGTACCTATCACCTTGTTTCCCCTCTTTTTGGTTCTTTGTACTTGACCTATAACTGGTCTTTTTGCTTATCAGCACTCCAAATCCTCAAAAAATAAGTTAGAATTCTACCCTTTGGTATGATGAGAGATTTTACATTTATTTTTTATTTGAAAAAAATTTAAATGGCCTCAACTTGTGTGTATGTGTGTGTGTGTGTGTGGTGGGGGGGGTTACTGGGCATTGAAGGGGCATTTTACCCCTGAGCAACATTCCCAGCTCTATTTTTTATTCTTTATTTTGAAACAAGGTTTCACTAAGTTGCAGAGGGCCTCACTATGTAGCTGAAGCTGGCTACTAACCTGCAATCTTCCTGTCTCGGCCTCCCCAAAACTGGGATTACAAGCATGTGCCACACCACTCCTGAACTTTCTGCTTTGTTCTGTTTTGGGTATAGGATTTAACCCAGGGGCATTCTACCTCCTAGGCTATAGCTCTAGCCCTATTTTACTTTTTTACTTTGAAACAGGTCTCACTAAATTGTAGAGGGCTTAAGTTGCTGAGGCTGGCCTGTGATCTTCCTGTTTCGGCCTCCCAAGTAGTAGGATTATAGGTGTGCACACCACACCCGGCTTGTAGCCTTAACTTTTGAAGCAGATTATCTATTTGTTTGAAAAACATGTTTTAATGTTTAGTGTTACTGAGGAGGTAGTCTGATGACTGCGGCAAGCATGTTTCCCACTGGAAAATCTTTTAAAGGTCTATTGGATATTGGGGCTGGTGGTGGTTAGGAGGGAGGGCCTGAATCAAAGAATTGTGAAAAGCCGAATTTCCCGACTTTGGAAAGTTAAGGAGAGAAATGTGGGTTAGCACCAAGGGTTGGATCTCTCGTAGCTAAAAGATCAGGGTAAGAGTGTCTGAAGCACAGCCTGGCCCCAAGGGCTCTGGGCAAGCCACTTTTCTCTCTTGCTTGGAAGTTCGGTGTCACCTATGAAAGGGAGGTGAAAAGAGCACCTCTACTTACGGATTTCAGTAACGTCATTACTACGACTGAGGGTGCGCAAAGCCACAAATTAGGAAACGCCCGGCCACGCGACCACGACGACCTTTGCTTGACACCGGGCTGCGGCGGCCGCCTGCTCCCGGCAGCCCTCGCGCGGCCAGCGCGTTCCCGCGCGCCGGGGGCGCCCGCCACGCCCCTTCCCCGGGCGCCGCGCCGCTCACCGGCCGCGGAGCCGAGGGTCGGGAGGGTGGAGGAGCCGGGTCGACGGCGGGGGCCTCGAGGCGCGCTCTTACCTGCTCCGCACCGGCCGCAGCTGCCCCGGTCCCGCTCCCCGACACCAAGACACCGAGCCCGCGGTGGCGGCGGGCCGGGCGGCTGCGCGCGCCTCCCGCGAGGCCCCGCCCCCCGCGCCGCGGCTTAAAGCGGTTGGCTGCCGCCCTGCCCGTCAGAGGCCGCCCGCGCGTGTCTCGCCGCCGGGTGACTGTCCGCTGCGAGAGTGCGCCGAGCTTTCAGGCGAAAGATGCCGGAAAGTAACTTCGCAGAGCGCAGCGGCAGAGGCGAGGGGCAGGTGTCTGGGGCCAGAGTCATCGCCCAGGCCCTGAAAACCCAAGTACGAGGGACCCCAAAGGGGAGGGATGCTCCTACGGTGGCCGGCAGGGACCCGGACGTTGTCCGGGAGACGAGGGGCGGCGGGGGCGAGGTGGGGTCTTGCCAGGTTTTCTTCCAGACCCCGGGAGAAAGGGAAGGGTGCGGTGAGGGGCCAGGCGTTTATCCCCCTGTTCTCCGGCCTCCAGGATGTGGAGTACATGTTTGGCGTTGTAGGGATCCCAGTGACCGAAATTGCTGTCGCGGCCCAGGAGCTGGGCATCAAGTACATCGGCATGAGGAATGAGCAAGCGGTGAGTGTGGCAGCCAGCCAAGTGTGTTACTGGGAATGATCGCTAATAGTGGCCGCTAGACTCTGTTGCAAATACTCAGCATCTACCACTATGCCTGTGCTTAGCACATATATTCAATCATTATTGATTGTTCTATGTGACGAATAAGACAAGTGAGACAGAGAAACTAAAACTTGCCCGAGGTAGTGGCAGAGCCAGGATTTGAATTCAGGTATTCTGGCTCCAAATCCTTGTTCATGGCAGTATGCTGTATTTTGGTCTGCCAAGTCCAAATTGAGGATTGAAAGAGAGAGTTTCTGAGTGAAGTCTGATTTCCCTAATAAGCTAATAAGCCTGTGAGCTCAAGGAAATCAGTGATGTTACTCGTTCACTAATCATTAATTTGTTTTGCCATGCCTGGTGTGGTTTCCACTCGTGATAGGTGCTCAGAGAGTTCCTGGGAAATTAATGAGTAAAGACCAAGTGTTACTGGGCGTGGTGGCGCACGCTTTTAATCCCCTCCTTGCGCAGGTTCGAAGCCAGCCGCACTGGCTTAAGAGACCCTGTTTTCAATTTTAAAAAAGTATAAAAATAGGTCTGGGAGTGTAGCCCGGAGGTAGAAGGGCTTCCAGGAACCCCAGTACCACCAAAAAAAAAAAAAAAAAAAAAAAAAGACCAAGTGTTATGTTACATAATAGGTGTGTGTGTACATGCGGGCACATCATAGGGGGGAGATAAGGTGAAGGATATCACAAACATTAAAGCCATGATTGAAACTCAGGTGTCCCAAATCCTACTCTAGTGCTCTTTCCACCTCAGAATGTTCCCACCTTTCTTAGAGGCATATTCAAAGGGGAAATACACACAATGGAATTCTAGTCAGCTATAAAAAAAAAAAAAAAAAGAACAAAATCATGGCATTCACAGGAAGATGGAAAGACCTGGAGAACATTGTGTTAAGTGAGATCAGCCAAGCACAGAAAGAGAAGGGACATATGCTTTCTCTAATATGCCCAAACTAGGGAGTATTGGGAATACCAGTGAGCCTCCAGATAATGGAGGGGAAACCTCAGCAAAGTGAAATGGAAGGGTAGGAGATGAAGAAGGCTGAGGTTGATTAACTGGAGGAGATACATTCAAATATATGTAAAAGTGTGAATGTAGCATGGATAACCTGGATACTCATTGTTGGGAGGGGGAAAGGCAAGTGGGGGGAGAGGGGACAACAAGCACAGTCTGAATGTATGCCATTTTCAATATGATCCACATAAAAATAAAACATAAATAAAAATCGGGCTGTGTAGCTCAAAAAAAAAAAAAAAACAGGAAGAGAAGCTAGGCATGGTGGCACATGCTAATAATCTCAGCATTTGGGAGGATGAGATAGAAAGAAGAAAGATCATGGTTTGTGGATAGCCTCAGCTACATAGTGAAGCCCTTAGCAACTCAGCAAGACCCTGTTTGAAAATAAAGAATAAAAAGTAGGGCTGTGGGTGTAGTTTGGAGGTAGAATGTCCCTAAGTTCCATCCCCAGTACTGAAAAAAAAAAAAAGGAAGATAAGATCCTTTGTTAACCCATTTTCAGTGCTACCTCTGCCAACCCATCCTCACTCTTCCCTCAGCAGTGCTGGCTTATGAGATCAAGAATCTGCTTAAAAGAAACTACTTTTGTGATGTTGCATAGAGCCAGTCCATCTCATGCTAAATATTGCTGCTTTCCACATTCACTATTGCCCTGTAGTTCAGGCTTTTGCCACCTCTTGCTCAGACAGCTGTCTTAACCTACTTAAGTGGCAGCCTTCTTTTGCCATCAGATGTGAGCTCCTAGAAAACAGAAATTGTAGTTCATTTGATATATCCCCCCATAGAAACCTAGTATGGTTGGGCTTTTGCATGATGTGTTTAGTACATTATTTTTTTGTATTTTGTTTTGGTACTGGGGATTGAACTCTGGGTCATTCTACCTCCAAGTCACACTCCCAGCCCTTTTTTTTTGTTTTGAAACAGAGTCTTGCTGTGTTGCAGAGAATGTCCTAGTTTGAGCACTACTCCTGTCTCAGCCTTCCAAGTATTGGGATTACAGATGTGTACCACCATGCCTGATATACATGATTTGTTAATTGAATGACATTTCTTGTCTACAAAGTTTGCAATACTTTTTAAATTGTAAAACCATCAGGTTTTGAATATGTGTTGCTTCTATCTCTGACTCTGTATGTGTGTGTGTGATGCCAGGGGTTGAACCCAGGATATGGCACATGCTAGGCAAGAGCAGTACTTCTGGGCTATACCTCCAGCCCTATCTTTTTTTTTTTTTTTTTTTTTTTGTGGTACTGGGGCAGAACCCAGGGGCTTTCTACTTCCAGGCTGCACTCCCAGACCTATTTTATATTTTATTTGGAAACAGGATCTCACTAGTTGCTGAGAGCCTCACTAAGTAGCTGAGGCTGACTTCGAACCTGTGCGATCCTCCTGTCTCAGCCTCTCAAGTGCAGAGATTACAAGCATGCGTCACCACGCCCAGCTCAGCCCTATCTTTTATTTTCTTAGTTGGCACAACTTTTATCCTTTTATCTGCATGAGAAGATGAAGATTTTGACCTATTAATGGGACCTATATTTACTCTTTTTCTGGAGGTAGTATGTCTGTTACTACTTTATTTATACAGCAAACATTTATTGAGTATGTACTATATGCTAGATACTGTGATATATAACTTGTAGGAGAGAGAAAATAAAGAAGAAATGAAATATAGTCTTGATCTTCAGGTTGACCACATTTTGGGAAGTTGAGGGTAAGACATGCAGAAAGAACTTCAGTAATGTAATCGCTGCCACAACAGATGTACACATGTAAGGAGCTAGAGTTCAGATAAGTGGCTGGCTCTCTTTGGTGGGATAGGAATGATTGTCTGTAGAGGTAATGTTTGAAAGCATAGTGGACTACGAGAATCAATAGGTAAGCTAAAGGAAGATTGTTGAGAATCTTCTCTTAACTGGAAAAGGAACCTTTTGGGGCTTTTTTTTTATAATAGGCAATGGGAAAAGTTATAAAGCTATAAATGTTTTTCTAAGTAGGTAAAAGACATCATTAGGATTTTCTCTTAGGAAAATTATTTTCATGGTAGTATAAAGTATGAACAGCAGGGGCCAAGGGTGTAGCTCAGAGGGTAGAGTACCTACCTAACATGCAAGAGATCCTGGGTTCAGTTGCCAACACTGCAATACACACACACACACATGCACATACACAAACACAATAGAAGCCAGAGGACAGATTCTAGGTTAAAGTTTATTTCAGTTCCTATAACCTTACTTGAGAGTTCTTTAGCTCACAAGTGCTATATTGGGCACTGGATACAGAGATGAAAATAGTTCCTATTCTTAAGGGACTTATAATGTAATGTACCTGTTGAGAAGGATGCAATTTTATTATAATAAGCACTATTATAATAGTTCCAGAATCTTGTGGAGCCCAGAGGATTATGAAGCTCAGCTTAACACTGCAAGGAGAGCATCCCATAGATGATACCTGAACTGTCTTGAATGATAAGGAAGCATTAACCAGCCAGGAAAGAGAGGACAAGCTCCACGGGAGATGGTTCCTAGGTGTTGGGCTTGCTTATCAGCATGGAACATAGTGCCACAGACTAAGACTGGGAATATAGAGGGAAGAGCCAGAGGAGAGGAGAGAGGTAAGGAGTTGTTTTTTTTTTTTTAATGTATGAGTTCCTTTAGGCTAAAGTCTCCATGGGAGTCACAGGAAGAGTTAGTATATGAACTAAGGCTAGTGACAGATGATTCAAAGGGAGAATGAGAACAAGCCCAGAAGGCATTAAGGAGCATGTTTGTGGTAAAGAAAAAAGTGTAGTTGGGTGTGACTTGTCTTTGATCAGATCCCTGGAGTAATGAAGACATGTAATGATGACTTGACCAGCAAGTAGCTGGTTAGCTGTTACGGAGCACTTCCTGCATGCAAGCACTATGCTGAGTGTTTTACATGTATTAACTGATTTCATCCTTCAAGCAATGTTCTGAATTGTGTTCATCATATAGATGAGGAAGCCAGAGTGCAGAGTAACTTACCAAAATCACATAATAGAATGTAGAGGAACCAGGTGTGGTGGCAAATACCTATAATCTCAGCTACTCAGGAGGCTGAGGCAGGAGGGTCGAAAGTTTGAGGCCAGGCTTGACAACTTGATGAGATTCTGTCTTAAAAATAAAAAAGGGGCTGGGACTATAGCACCCAGTAGTAGAGTAACCCTGGTTTCAGTACCCAGTAAGAAAGAGAAGAGGTGAGGGAGGGGGGAAGAGGGAGAAGGAAGCGAAAGGGAGGGAAGAAAGAGGTAAATCAGAACAGCTTGGCTCTTGAGTGTGCTTGTTAAGTACTACCTACAATAGTCTGCCTGTGAGTTAAGGTAAGTAGGTAGAAAAACAGATTTCTTTTCTTTTCTTTCTTATTTATTTTTTTGTGCTGGGGATCTAACCCAGGGACTTACATAATGCCAGGCAAGTGCTCTAACACTGGGGATACACCCCCAGCTCAAGATACTTTTTATGGTCATAAAACCAGTTACCTTTGAACTTTTGACATCTACCAGAGGCATATACTTTTGTTATGTCATTTTATACTTTGGGTTGTAAAGCAATATTTCTTGCCTTGCTGTAAGTGTGCAGTAATTCTTGGTACCTAAGTAAGTGGTCTTATTGAAGCAGATATTTTACTTTATGTACTTGAATTTATTAGTTGTCATTATTTCCCGGTGTGGATTGGCCTTATGTGGAAAAGGGGGAAAAGGTAGTACCAGCACAGAATAGCAATACAGAAAAAGAGCAGAGCCTTTGCACAGCTTTTTTGGAGCATAATGACAGTACTGTCAGTTAAGATTATGATTCACAAACAAAAAAAAGTTTGTTACATTTATGTCCTTAATATGGATTTATTTAAATTCAGTGTACTACTTTTAAAGCTGAATGAGGGTAGGAAATACCCAATTTATTGTTATATAACAATAAATTATATTATATAATATGTAAATTATATAATATATAAATATATATATATAAAGAAATAATACTGGAAAAAAGTAATGTTCTAGACTAAGAATAAGAATTTGAGAGGCATACTCAGCATTTTTTCAGGGTATCTTGTATTTAACTTAATTTAGTATTTGCTCTTTCCTCTTAATTATGAACTGAAGTACAGCTAAAAAATAAAAACTATCCAGGCATGGCAGCACACACATATAATTCCAGTATTTAGGAGGCTGAGACAGTAGAATTGGAGGTTTGAGACCAATCTCAGCAATTTAATGAGATCCTCAGCAACCTAGTGAGACCCTGTTTCAGAATGAAAAATAACACTGGGCATGGTGGCTCATGCTTGTAATGCCAGTACTTGGGAGGCTGAGTTAGGAGGATCATAGATTAGTGGCCAGGCTGAGCAACTTAGTGAGACCCTGTTTCAAAATAAAAATAAATAAAATAAGGCTACAGTTGTATCTCAGAGGTAGAATGCCCCTGGGTTCAATCCCTAGTACCAAATTAAATAAATAAATAAATAAATAAATAAATAAATAAATAAATACACACAGAGGAGGGGGAGGAGAAGAATATAGCCAAGGATATAGCTCAAAAGTGGAATGCATCTGGTTTCTATTTCTAATCACTGGAAAGTGTTCTATTTCTTCCTTTACCATTTAAATTCTAGTCTTTTAATAATAAATTATTCAGGCTGGGCATGGTGGTTCACGCTTGTAATCCCAGTACTTGGGAGGCTGAGACAGGAAGATTGCTCAGGTTCAAAGCCAGCCTCAGCTACTTAGTGAGGCTCTCAGCAACTTAGTGAGACCCTGTTTCCAAATAAAATAGAAAATAGGTTTGGGAGTGTAGCCTGAAGGTAGAAAAGCTCTGGGTACCATCCCCAGCACCACACACACACACACACACACACACACACACACACACACACACTTCTTGTACTAGGAGAATCCCTATATGTTTGATTAAAGTCTCAGTGTTCTTTCTTTGTAGGCTTGTTATGCTGCTTCTGCAATTGGATATTTGACTGGCAGGTAGGCTAAAGTCTTCTTTATTTCAATTACATTAATATTTTGGGGCAGAACTATTTTATCTTCAGCCAGAAGATGATTTGATTTGAAAAGATTATAGAAGATAATATTACTAAAGAAATAAATTTAGAACTGTAAGGGTCAGATCAAAAGGACAGTACCAGCAAAGTGCTTTGGTGTGTTCCTGGTGGGCAGTAGTGAGTTGGTGATTCATACCTCTCTTGGGTGTCATGACTGCACTTTCACTTGTTCAGGTTTTTAGTGTGTATCCACATGGCCTAACTACTTACACCTCTTTTATTATTAGAAAGTAACACTTTTTTAAAAATCCCATTTTAAAAAACTCGAAAAATCTAGAAAAGTATAAGGAAGAAAACTAAACTCAACTGTAATCCCATAGCTATTAAGAATTTGCCATATTTTCTTTCTTTTTTTCTATATACATGTGTATTTATTTATTTATTTATTTATTTATTTATGGTACTGGGGATTGAACACAGGGACATTCTACCTCTGAGCTACATCCCAAGCCCTACTTTTTATTTATTTTGAAACAGGGTCTCACTAAGTTGTGGAGGGTTTAAATAGCTGAGACTGGCCATGAACCTGCCATTCTCGTACCTCTGTCTCCCAAGTACTGGGATTTACAAGCATGTGCCACCAAGCCCAGCTTATACACATGTATTTTTAAAGCAGAATTTGGACTCCCACTATAATTTTTATCATTCTTGTTTTTCACTTATGTTAGCTTTAATAATTTTTTGTTCTAAAAAACAAAATCAGTAATTAAATTGCCAAGAGATATAAACAAATAGGTCTCTTTGTCTAGATTTCACCATCATCTTTCCTGTTTGATAAGAACTTTCTGAATTTCTTTTTTTTTTTTTTTTTTTTTTTTTTTTTGGTGGTACTGGGGTTCCTGGAAACACTTCTACCTGTGGGCTACACTCCCAGACGTATTTTTTATATTTTTATTTGGAAACAGGGTCTCTTAAGTCAGCGCGGCTGACTTCAAACCTGTGTGATCCTGCTGTCTCCGCATCCCAAGCACAGGGATTACAAGCGTGTGCCACCACGCTGGGCTAGAACTTTCTGAATTTGAGTGTGAGAAAATAGGCCAAAAAAACTTTTCCATTTTTTGTTACTTTACATATTAATAAATATTTAAATATTTTTGTTTAGCCTGGAAAACATTTATTTATTGATCTCTAATTGAAAAAATGTTGAAATGATCATTAAGGAATAGTCAAAAGTTTATACTTAAAAATTTTTATATGAGCCGGGCGTGGTGGCGCACGCTTGTAATCCCCGCGCTTGGGAGGCTGAGACAGGAGGATCGCGCAGGTTCGAAGCCAGCCGCGCGTGCTGGCTTAGGAGACCCTGTTTCCAAATAAAAATGTAAAAATAGGTCTGGAAGTGTAGCCCAGAAGTAGAAGGGCTTCCAGGAACCCCAGTACCACCAAAAAAAAAAAAAAAAAAAAAAAAGCCGGGCGTGGTGGCGCACGCTTGTAATCCCCGCGCTTGGGAGGCAGAAACAGGAGGATCGCGCAGGTTCGAAGCCAGCCCCGCGCGCTGGCTTAGGAGACCCTGTTTCCAAATAAAAATGTAAAAATAGGTCTGGGAGTGTAGCCCGGAGGTAGAAGGGCTTCCAGGAACCCCAGTACCACCAAAAAAAAAAAAAAAAAAAAATTTATATGAATGAACTTCTGGAATTGCACTGTTCAGAATAATAGCAACTAGACATGTGGCTTTTTACATTTAAATTAATTAAAATTAGTGTAGAAACTGTTCATTTATAATTCTTCATTGATAGTGGCCACATTTCAGGTGCTCAGTAACCATCTGTGGGGAGCAGCCTCCATACCAAACTGTACAGGGAGAGAACCTTTCTACTACTTCAGAAAGTTCTGTTGTATAGTACTATTCTAAAAGTTTCATTTTGGGATAATTAATATATTTAAAAATCTGTCTTAAAGATCTTTAAGAAATTATAAATGTTAAGTGCCAAACTGAATTATATAGAGATAACCTTTTTCATGAGTGCTTTAGACTTAGAAAGTCTTATCTAGATGAACATTCAAATTTAATGAAAAAGATTTTAGACAGAACATTGCATTTAGACTTATATTTCTCAGAGAGCAGTTGACATTCTATTTATTTGTTAAGAAATAAAATTATAGCCGGGCGTGGTGGCGCACACTTGTAATCCCCGCGCTTGGGAGGCAGAGACAGGAGGATTGCGCAGGTTCGAAGCCAGCCACGCTGGCTTGAGAGACCCTGTTTCCAAAAATAAAAAATAGGTCCGGGAGTGTAGCCCGGAGGTAGAAGGGCTTCCAGGAACCCCAGTACCACCAAAAAAAAAAAAAAAAAAAAAGAAAAGAAAATTATTTTTTATACAAAATATGCTCAACTGTCCAAAATTTGCTTCTGTATGCAGTCAACTTGTTTTAGCCCAAATATGACAGGAACAAAACATGAAGTTCGTGAAATATACTGTGAAGATGATAAGTATCTTACTTCGTATAAGAAGACTGACAAAATTTTCCTCTTACTTTTTATTAAAAATACTCTAATAATTGTTTTACCAATTATAGTAAAGACCTGTGTATGTCCTTCCTTTGAAATCTAAGACAGTTGCCATGCTTCACCCTAAAGTGATATGAATTGGTTGACACGAACCAAAAATGCTTAGTTTAAAAATGAGATTGCTGAACCAGGTATGGTGGCAAACGCCTGTAATCCAGCTGCCCAGGTGGGAAATTTAGCTAGACTCAGTCTCAAAATACAGTGTTAAAAAAGAGCTGGATATGTACTAAAGTGATAGAGTGCATGTTTAGTTTGCATATGTCCCTGGGTTCCATCCCTAGTACTTTAAAAAAATGAAAAAAGAAAGATTGCTGGGGCTAATTCTACTTATTCAGTTTTAATTTGGTCTGTTTTTAATACTATAAATTGTTTGCTTCTAGGCCCGGAGTATGCCTTGTTGTTTCCGGCCCAGGTCTCATCCATGCCTTGGGTGGTATGGCAAATACAAACATGAACTGTTGGTAATCAAAGAATCATTACTGAAAATATCCTTTCAAAACGTCTCTGTGTAATCTTACTGAGTAGAACTAATATGGGGTGGGAAGACTTGGGGGATAAAACTCTCCAATACATAGAAATAAAGCAGAAAGGTGATTAACAGGGAATTGGATAGAGGATGGGGAGGGAGACTGAGGGGATGGCAGTTAAAGGGGACATTTTATTACCTAGGATAAATAACCCTACAGGTGTAATGTGTAACATGAAGACAATAGTTAATAACATTGTATCATTTATTGGAAATTGCTAAGAGAGTAGATTTTAGGTAATTTTTCCACACACATAAAAAGTAGTGTAAGATGATGAGTATGTTAACATGCTTGGCTGTAACAGTCATTTTTCAAGGTAGATGAGTATCGGCACATTATGTTGACCAGGTATAGCAGCATGCTTATCTGTAATCCCAGTACTTGGGAGGCTGAGACAGGATGATTGCAGGTTCAAGACAATTTAATGAGACTCTCAGCAACCTAATGACCCTGTTTCAAAACAAAACAAAAGAAAAAAAAGCGCTGGGGTAGTTTAGAGGTAGAATGACTCTAGGTTCAATCTCTAATAGCACAAAAAATAAAATAAAAGTCTGGAAGTATAGTTGGAGGTAAAAATACCCCTGGTTTATATCTCTAGTACCAAAAAAAAAAGACAAAAAAATTATCATGTTTTAACACACACAGTAAAAAAGTGTTAGGAGAAAAATAAATATTTAATCCTTTACTTAAGCACTGTTATCATTTTAGAGTTTTCTCCTCTATGTGTATGTATATTTGTGTGTGTGTGTATGTGTGTGTGTGTTTAGGGGGGGGACAGGATATGTATATAGTTCTATTTTTTATTTATTTATTTTGGTACTGGGAATTGAACACAGGGACATTCTTCTGAACTACAGCCCCAGCTCTTTTTATTTTCTATTTTCAGTCAGTATCTCACTAAGTTGCCAAGGGTCTCACTAAGTTGTTGGGGGCTGTCCCCAAACCTGCAGTCCCCCTGTCTCAGCCGCCCAAGTCCTGGGATTACAGGCATGCAGCCGCCCAAGTCCTGGGATTACAGGCATGCATGCAACAACATATCCAGCTAGGTCTGCTTACTTAAGTGAAGAATTTGTTTTGTCTTTTTTTTTTTTTTTTGAACTCAGAGAGCCACAGCTGCAAAGCAGACGGTTTGCCACTGAGCTACATACTGGCCCCATGTGAAGAATTATTTTTTTAAAGACACCCCCCCCCAGCCCAGTATTTAAAAATGTGCCAAACAATTGAAATTCTTATATTTTTTACTTTGTTTGTAAGCTGCTGCTTATATTTTTTAGTTTGTTAGACTTATTGTCTGACCTTGCCCCTAAACCCATCTCTGATCTTTACCAACTTTACAAATAAAGTCAGATTGAAGGGGATTATGTTCTAATCAATTAA
The DNA here is from genome assembly GCF_963383645.1 of Muscardinus avellanarius. Classification (NCBI taxonomy): domain Eukaryota; kingdom Metazoa; phylum Chordata; class Mammalia; order Rodentia; family Gliridae; genus Muscardinus; species Muscardinus avellanarius. The sequence goes on along the minus strand of NC_137804.1, from coordinate 31,186,282 downwards.
TAATATACTTAATTTTTTGTGAAAAGGGCATTTTTTATTATTAATATTTTATTATTATATATATATTTTTTACTCCATGGTTCTTACCTTTTACAGTCTTTCTCACCTACTTGAGGATGTAGCACCTTGAGGTTTACGCTGTGGGTTATTTCTTTTCATCGTAAGGGAGGGACACTTTTTTTTTTTTTTTTTTTGGTGGTACTGGGGTTCCTGGAAGCCCTTCTACCTCCAGGCTACACTCCCAGACCTATTTTTACATTTTTATTTGGAAACAGGGTCTCCTAAGCCAGCGTGCGCAGCTGGCTTCGAACCTGTGCAATCCTCCTGTCTCTGCCTCCCAAGCGCGGGGATTACAAGTGTGCGCCACCACGTCCGGCAAAAAGTGTTTTATTGCTAAGGAATGCCAATCATTTTGTCATTTCCAAATAGATTTACTTAGGAAAGTGTAAAATTTATCTTTGCCCCATCCCAAGTATACTAATAAGGTATAAAAATTAATTTTATATCACTACACCTGGAAGTCTAGCACCAGTATCCAGAAAAGATGAGGCAGGGTAAGGAAAAACATTTACTATAAACATATTTTTCTGAAACTGAGGAAAGGTTCTGTCACATCAGATTGCACCCTAAGTATTTTTTATCTATTTTGTTTCATCATCCTAAATATGTAGAACACTTATAAAAACTTAAACATGGAATACCTTATGAATATCATTATATAATGAGTATAATGTATTCATATATAAGCCATAGATTATCATTTTAAGCCTATTTTAATGTACCTATGTCAATCTCACTGAAATATTTGCAGAACTGAAAACTTGGGACTTAAAGGGTTAATCTCTAGATGTGTTGTTGTTGTCTTTGTTGATTTGAGGGGTTTGTGTGTGTGGGTGTGTTACTAGGGATGGAATCCAGGGGCATTCTACCTCTGAGCTATACCCCCAGCCCTATTTTATTCTTTTATTTTGACAGGGGGTCTCACTAAGTTGCAAAGGCTGGTAGCAATCCTGTGATCCTCCTGTATCTGCTTCCCAAGTACTGGGATTACAAGCATGTGTCACCTCACCTGGCTAATCTATAGCTTTTAAGAGAGAATGTAATGTGTTCCCTCTTTCTGTCTCTCTTTTTTTAACATTAATTGGTTTGTTTGTTATGTATTAGATATTCTGCAGAGTGTATACAATCTCATTGTAATTATCTTTTAATTTTTTTTATTGGTGCATTGTAGGCATACAGTTTTGTAATTATCTTGTGTGTGTGTGTGTGTGTGTGTGTGTGTGTGTGTGTGTGTGTTACTAGGAATGGAACCCAGGGGTTTTCTACCTTTGGGCTACGCTCCCAGACATATATTATACTTGGAAACAAGGTCTCACTAAGTTTCTGAGAGCCTCACTAAGTAGCTGAGGTTGGCTTCAAACTTGTACGATCCTCCTGTCTCAGCCTCCCAAGTGCTGGGATTACAAGCATGTGCCACCATGCCCAGCTGTAATTATTTTTTTTTTAAATTTCTATTCTAGGCCCTTGATTGTGATTGGTGGTTCCCCTGAAAGAAGTCAAGAAACAATGGGAGCCTTCCAGGAGTTTCCTCAGGTATTCAGCACTAATATTTTAGTAACATAGATACATATCAGTAAGAGTGACAGACAAGGTATAAAAAGTCCTGTCTGCAAAACAGAGGGTTTAGATAAGAATGAATTAGAGGTGCCTGAGCTAATTAAAGGTAATTTTCTTGAATACTACAATCTCAGGTTACATATTTTAAAAAGGGCTTAGTTCCTGCTTAAAAGTAGGCATTAAAAAAAATACCATAACTGACAGGAGTTTAAACTCCGCAAATAAGTTCTTTATAGAGTCAAGAAGATGTGGGAATAAAAATGACTTTGAACTATACCTCCCAGACTTTAGGAAAATAAAAAGTTGACAGGAAAACTTCTACTCAGAATGATTATCAGAAGACTCTGGACAAGTTTATTTCTATTTCAGTAGGAGGAAGGGAAGTATTTTCATAAGTGAAAGAATTTGTTAATAAAATATTACAGTTTAAATAATAGCTGTAGAAAGCAAATAAGTGAGAGTGAGTGATTGATACAACATAAATATATTTGAACGTTTACAGGACATAGTAAAGTTCAAACTATTAAGCAAAGTAAATCATGAATTAATTTTAAGAATTTCAAAATATAAGTGTGTGTGTGTGTGTGTGTGTGTGTGTGTGTGTGTGTGTGTGTGTGGTGTGCTATGCTGGAGATCAAAGCCAGGTCCTCACACCTGCTATGCAAGTGGCGTACCATAAGCTAAAATAAAATATTAGACTGATATATGTTAATACAAAAGTTATATTTGTATATACTTGAAAGGGATTTGACGTTTTGCTTCTTAATGGTGGGCAATAAGTTATTTTAAAGTGCTGATATATCTGACAAATAGGAGGTAAGTTAGTTAAAAAGAAATTTAAAGTTACTCTATAAGCTGTATCAAAAGCTGGGTGTGGTGGTTCACGCTTATAATCTCAGTACTTCGGAGGCTAAGACAGGAAGATCACAGGTTTGAGGCCAGTCTCAGCAACTTAGTGAGGTCTGCTCTAACTTCATGAGACCCTGTTCCAAATGAATAAATAAAATAGGGCTGAGGATGTGACTCAGAGATAGAATGCCCCTGAGTTCCGTCCCCAGTACTCCCCACACACAAGCTATATCAATTACAAAAAAAAAAAAAAAAAAGAAAGGATAATGTCTAAGTTCTTTTTTCTGAGAAAGAAAATAAGAGCAGATTTTTAGGTTAAATTTAAAAGTTAAAAGGAAGGCTCACTGATTTAAAATTCAAGTATTGAAAAAAATAAAATTCAAATATTGGTTTCTTGCAAAAGCCTTTATTTTATTTTATATTTTCAGTACTGGGGATGGAAGCCAGGGACATTCTACCTCTGAGCTACACCCCCAGCCCTATTTTTTAGTCTTTGTTTTTAAACAGGGTCTCACTGAGTTGCAAAGGGCCTTATTAAGTAGCAGAGGCTGTCCACGAACCAAGATCCTCCAGTCTCAGCCTCCCAAATGCTGGGATTACAAGCGTGTGCCACCATGCCCGGATGTGTAAAAGTCTTTAAAACTAAAGGACATGAACATAAACAAATAGAAAGGGGATAATCTTAATTCTGTTATGCCTATGGGATTGAGGCCTCCATAGATTTGATACCATAAAATATCAAGAGAAATACTCTCTACATATGCTTCAAGGTACATTAATAGAAATTACCAATACTGAACTCATATGTTCCAAACAGCATAGCAAGAGACATTTAAAAGGAAACTGAGAGGAATGTAAGAATAGATCAGATATAACATAAAGTTGTATATTCCTTTGGGTTTGAGGGTCTGCTCATTGAAATTTCTGTAGACATTGGCTTTCCTTTCCATTTAGACTCTCACCAGCAGTTAATGAGAGTACCTGTTTTCTTGTGTTGTGGTAGATGGTGGGTATTATCAAACATTTTCATTTTTGCCAATTTGAAAAACAAATAGTGTCTTATTTTGATTTGTTTTCTGAATCATACTGAGGCAGGAATTTGATCATGACTTAAATAGGCTTTAAGAGACAGTCTTAAAATGCATTTTCTCCATCTTGCCTTCTGATTTTTCTTCATAGGAGTAATATAATTCTGAGTTGAATTGTTAATGATTTTCATTTTCTATATAGGTAGAAGCTTGTAGATTATATAGCAAGTTCTCTGCCCGGCCAAGCAGCATAGAAACTATTCCCTCTGTTATTGAAAAGGTACAGTATTTTATAACATACTCTCCTGGGGATTAAACTTAGTGATTCACACTTGCTAAGTACATGCTCTACTACTGAGTTACACCTCCAATGCTTTTATTTTATTCCCTATTTATTTATTGTACCAGAGATTGAATCCAGGGCTGTTCTACCTCTGAGCTATATCCCAGACCTTTTTTTTTTTTAATTTTTGAAACAAGATCTTACTAAATTGCTGAAGCTGGTCTCAAACCTGTGATTTTCCTGTCCCAGCCTCCCAAGTACTGGAATTATAATGGCAGCCACTGCACCTGGCTGCTATTCTTAATGGAATGAGTGATAAGAGTATACTGTAAGGATAACATTGTTAAAAAGCTGTTTACAGTTAACATTCAGTGTTAGTACAGTTCATTATAGAAACAGAGGTAAAATAAGTTATTTTTAGAGAAAGATTCTCCTGTGCTTTAGTTTTTTTAAATTATTTTTTGTTATACAAAATTAAAGATATAATAAGCTCCTGAGTACTCCTTCTTATGCTTTTGTAAAGATTGTTTTGAAAACTGTTATACATAATATTAGCATTACAAGTTTTACACACTTGGAAACTTTTTGACAAAAGCATGGCAATTATGAATAAGATTAATCTTTCTACCTGTTCTTTAAAGTTTGCAACATCTCTTCTCATCACCATTTCATGGTGAGCATAAATACAAACTTCTTGGTCTACTTACTATATGAAACAAAATATCTTATCACTCTTTGGAAAGATACAGAATTTTAGTGGAAAATGTGGATCAATGGAGGAAAATGAAAAGAATAAATTTGAGTTTTATTTTCAAAAAACAGAAAACTGGGACTAATGTCTAAAAGACATTAGCACATTATAAATTAATTTTTAGCTCTTCAGCATTTGTATGTGAAATTACACTTGAAATCTATTAAAAGTATGAGTTATAGAAATGATTTGACACATATTACATTATAGTTTCAAAAAACTGCCAGATCTGTAATCCCAGCATTCGGGAGGCTGAGACCAGAGGATCACAGTTCATCGACAGCCTCAGCTACTTAGTGAGGCTCTCTGCAACTCAGTGAGACCCGGTTTCAAAACAAAGAATAAAAAATAGGGAAGGGGCTGTAGCTTGGAGGTCGAATGGTCCTGGGTTCCATCCCCAGACCCGCAAAAAAAAAAAAACAACCCTGCCAGATCACTAATGTTAGGAAGCAAGTGAAAGTATACAATATAATGTAAGGTATTGGTAGGTGAATCTAGTGAATAATTTCCAGCATGAAAGTGTAATAGAACAATAATTTTAAATCCCTAAGTGAATACTTTCTCATCTCTCACCTTTTTTGGGGGGAGGTGGTGGTCTGGGGTTGAAACCCAGGGGCATTCGACTTCCGAGCTACACTGCTTGCCCTTTTTTTAAATTCTTTATTTTGAAACAGGGTCTCACTAAGTTATGGAGGGCCTAAGTAGCTGAGGCTGACTGTGAACTGTGTTCCTCCGGTCTCAGTCTCCTGAATGCTGGGATTGTAAGTATGTGCCACCATGCCTGGCCTATCTCTTCCCTTTAAAAAAAAAAATCCTTAAAATTATATAGACTTGCCGGGAATGGTGGTACATGCTTGTAATCCCCGCACTTGGGAGGCAGAGACAGGAGAATCGCACAGGTTCGAAGCCAGCCTTGCTGGCTTAAGAGACTCTGTTTCCAAATTAAATATATATATATACACACACACACACACACACATATACATACATATACATACATATATACATATATACACATACACACACACATATATATACATATATACATATATATACACATATACACATATACACATATACACATATACACATATACATATATATATATATATATATATATATATATATATATATATATACACATACATACACATACATACATACTAGGTCTGGGAGTGTAGCCCGGAGGTAAAAGGATTTCCAGGAACCCCAGTTCCACCAAAAACAAATATAGACATATATATGTGTACACAGACTTAGCCAGGTATGGTGGCATATACCTGAAATCCCAGTACTTTGGAAGCTGAGACAGGAGAATCACAGGTTTGAGGACAGCCTCAGGAATTTAGTGAGGCCCTCTGCAACTTAGTGAGACTTTGTTTTTAAATAAAAAATAAGATAGGGAGGCAAAGCCCAGAGGTTGAATGCCAGAGGTTGAATGCCCCTGGGTTTCATCCCCAGTACTACAAAAAATAAATTTTTATAAGTACACACACACACACACACACACATATATATGCATATATATAATAGATTTAATGGAATATATTTCAACTTTAATTATAGTTTTTTTTTACTCAACTAATGTCAAGAAAAATTAAAATAGTACTCATTTCATAGTTTTAAATTTTTCAAGTGGAATATAATAATGACAGGTTTTTAATGTCTTCTCTTCTTTTGTGTTAACATAGGCAGTAAGAAGCAGTACCTATGGTCGTCCGGGTGCTTGTTATGTTGACATACCTGCAGATTTTGTGACCCTCCAGGTGAATGTGGATTCTATAAAGTGAGTAATAGTTCTTTGAAATTCTTTCTTTTTGTATTTCATATTGTTTACCTTTTGAAAAAAAACTTTACCTAACCACTTGTAAATTAATCCCCATTTCTATTACCTTTTTTTGTGGTACTGGAGATAGAACCCAGGGGCATTCTACCTCCAAGCTACACCCCCAGCCCTATTTTTTTATTCTTTATTTTGAAACAGGGTCTCGCTGAGTTGCAGAGGGCCTCATTAAGTAGCGAGGCTGTCTGCGAAACGCGATCCTCCTGTCTCAGCCTCCCGAATGCTGGGATTACAAGCATGCATTACTATGCCTGGCTCTATTAACTCTTGATGATTTAGTTATTAAATTTCATCATAGCCAAAAAGCTTAATGCTCTTAAGATTATATTATCTAGTAACTATTTTGGAATTTAAGTACTAAATCATATACTTGGAACTTCTGGAAATCCTCATTTGAAATTATTTCCCTGGAAATCACAAATATTATTTCTACTAAAGCAGTATGGGCTGTTGACAATCTTCCTAGTGTAAGCCAAAAGATGAGGTGATTATTGAGAAATTATTAGTACTCAGCATAAGAAATATTTGTCCAGCTGTCTCTGTAATTTAAAAGTATTCTGATATAGATGTTTCTATGATCTCTCATGTCTTTTATTTCTTAAATAAACACTGAGTGAAAAGATGTACAGAAATCCCTTTTCTCTAGCGTTACAGTCATCTGGTAAAGGTGATACCTGGGTTAATGCAGTGTCCTGGGAACCATTTAGTGCACTTTCTGCTGTTGTGGACCATTGGCCCATTGGTGGTATTTCCTTGATCTAAAAGGATGAAATGCTTTTATTTATAAAAACATTGTAAAAGAAATCCAGTCAATAGTAGAAAGAAATTCTTTCACCTAAGGATTGACATTTTTAACACTAAGTACTTTTTATTTCTTTTTTATACATACTTTGCATATTGAATCCATACTACTTAGGTAGTTCCATATTCTACCTTATTTATTTAACAATATCATAACTTTTTATTGTTTTAAAATTAATTCTGGTGCTGGGGATGTAACTCCATTTTAGAGTACTTGCATAGTGTGCATGTGGTCCTAGATTTGATCCCCAGCACTGCCAAAGAACAAGTCCTATTCGTAATGTTTGTGGACTTTGCTATTGTAGAAATAGTTCTCTGGTGACTGCAGCTGGTGGATCCCCATTGTACACTCAGTATAATAGGGGTGATTACTATTTGGGAGTCAGACAAAAATATATCTATTCTGTGTAATACATGATGAACATGATGGCCAAAATAATAATGAGGGAGGTTGAGCCCTAGGTAAGTTTTAACTAATTCTCTTTTAAGCCCTCTTGATTTTATAATGGTTGAATGTCTTTTTAAAATTATATATTCAAATATGTACAAATTTTGTACAGTATGATTTTTATTTATTAGAATAAATGAAATATCACAATAAGGACTTGGCGTTCAGAAATACTTAACTGTGACAATTTTTTTAAGTTCTCTTACTAATATGCATTGAATATTGTAATACTGACTTCATGAGAAGAAATAGGGAATAGTGAGGTGGTTAAAACATATGCTTGAAGAGAGAATGAGTGGTTCAGCAGACTCTGCCATCTTGGGACAATAGACAAATTACATGCTTTGTCTAAATCTTTTTCTCTCAGTGGTAAAATTGAGATAATGGTAAGATTAACCTTGTTGTTTTGATAATTAAATGAGAATAAATGGCTAGTTTTCCATATTTTTTTTACTATTACAACTAGTACACATGCTACTACTGTTAATACTACAGTACAAAAGCATTGACCCAAATCTCTTGTCAATGAATTACCCATTTGAGAGGACTTCCAGGAAATTGGCGACCGAGAAAAGCGGAGCTTAAGAGCCCCGCTAACAACCAATCTCCATTACCACAAAATCAGTGCCTTTTATAGCCAGAAAACACCATCACCAGAGAAATAAAAAAATCACCAGGCTCCAGAGAGAAAGCGGACTGAGAACAGAGCTCAGAGCCACAGAGGAGATACAACGGCCTCACGCCTGAGGATGCGGCAGCAGCGCCATACTGCTGGGGGCAGCGGCGACTTCACCGGACGGCTACAGCAAGCCGAGGTGAGCCGCTGTGAAACAGCCAGGCAGGATTTTTAAGGGCAGGGAACATCTAAAGCTCCCAGTGGCTGAGCTCAGCACACGCTGCAGGGACTCAGAGTGGAACTCAAAACCAAGAAGAAATAAGCCAGCCATATTGCCACCGGCGGCAGCAGCAGCGAATTCACCGAGTCCAGTACAGCTACATCTGCGAACTCAAGAATAGTGAGTCAAATTGCGGGCCACAGAAGAGAAATCCCAGTACTGTACTCCCTGGGACTTGACCCAGTGGGGAAGTGGCAGTGGCAGAGATATCACACCATAGGAGAACGTGCAACCTGGCACCCCCCACAGTCTAAAGCAGCCTCTATTGACTCTCTGGGTCGGAGACTCTGTGATACAACCCAGTAAAGGAGTAGTGGGGTCTGAGATACTACTGACTCGAGATCCAGAACACCTTAAGTGAAGTCATAGTGACCCAAGGGAAGAACCCAGAGAAGGTACAAACTTCCGAAATCATGAGAAAGAGGAATAACACTGGAGCAATGAATGCCCACAACCCCACAACATCAGAACCCAATAAAACAGAAAATCAGAGATTTCTAGAAGATCAAATCAGGAAAATAACTGTAGAAATAATAGAGGTGCTTCGAAAAGAATTCAGAGAGAGCCAAAAAGAGATAAAGGATGCAATTAGTGAAGTAAAGGCCTCAATTCAAAGCACAAACAACCGATTAGACCACATGGAGAACAGAATCTCGCTCTTAGAAGATGATCATTCCAAAAATGAACACATAGTTTCTAATCTAGAAAAAATATCCGACAGCAGGAATCTGATATTGAAGAAATATGGGCCCATTTTAAGAGAGCTAACCTAAGAATAATTGGAATAGAGGAGGGAAAAGAAAGTGAAACCACAGGGATCAACAATCTCTTCAAGGAAGTAATAGCAGAAAATTTTCCAAACATAGAGCAAGAGGTTGATACACAGGTCCAGGAAACTTACAGAACTCCCTTTAGACAGGATTGGAGAAGAGGATCTCCATGCCACATAATTGTCAAAATGACCAATGTGGAAGCCAATCAGAGAATCTTAAAGGCAACAAAAACAAAGGGCCAAGTGACATTCAGAGGCAAACCAATTAGAATCACTCCAGACTTCCCAAACCAAGTCATGAGAGCCCAAAGGGCTTGGAGTAACATATTCCAAACTCTGAAAGAAAACAACTTCCAGCCAAAAATTTCCTACCCAGCAAAACTTTCTATCAAATTAGATGAAGAAATAAGAAGCTTCCATGACAAACAGAAACTGAAGGAATTTATGTCTTCAAAACCAGCGCTAGAGAAAATACTCAAAGAGATTAACTACAAAGAAGAAATAGGTAACACACACCAGAACCAGAGAAACAAGAGTTTCCATCCAACAGACAACTAAGACTGGTTATCTGTGGAGATTCATTATTTATGTTAGTCTTTTACCTATCTCTAAATTGTATTGTTTGCCTTTATTGTTGTTAATTTTTAGAATTTCTAGTTAGAATATTAATATACCTTCAGATATAGCATTTGGAAATATTTTATCCCATTCTATCAGTAACTTTTAACTCTGTTTACATTGTCTTTGGATATACAATATTTTTTTATTTTTTAGGGAGTTTGTATACTCTTCTGTTGCCTGTGCCATTGAAATCATATCCAAGAAATCACTGCCAATTTCAATGTTGTGAGGTTTTATGACCCAGATTTTCTTCTAAAAGTTTATAGTCTTAAGATTTATACTTAGGTCTTTTATCTATTTTGAGTTAATACTTGTATATGGGATTAGGTAAGGGTCCAATTTTATTCTTTTCCATGTAATTATTATTTTTCCACAATATTTAGTTAAAAGATTATTATTTCCACCACCAAATGTTCGTGGAAACCTTGTCAAAAATAACTTGACAATATAGGGAAGAATTTAGCTCTAGGCTTTTATTTAACTCCAATGGTTTATATATCTGCCTTTAGAACAGTACTACACTATTTCAATTATTATAGCTTTATATGGTTTGAAATCAGAAAATATATATCTTCTAGCTTTGTTCTTTTTCAAGATCGTTTTGGGTATCTAGAGTCCATATTCCATATTAAGATAGATTTTTTTCTGAAAAATAAATATATAAATATATGATAGTTTCACCTAAAAAAATAGAAAAAAAATATTCTCTGGTAAGAAAGAAAGCAAAAAGAAATATTGAAATGTTATCTTTAAGTCATCAAAAGCTTTGTATCAGACAAATGAAACTGTTATGTGAGATTATCATTTTTAATTTTGGATAAATTGCTATAATACTAGATGTCAACCACTAAGCCAAGCATGGGAAGGAGGGATGGGGAGATAATGGGGTGGGGATCAGGTGGGGGCTGACTGGGTGATGTGTGCATGTATGTCTACAAAAGTTTGTATCCCACTATGATGTATGAATACAGTGCACCAATAAAAAAAAATAAGTTAAAGAAATGCTAAAAAAATGAATTACCCATTTGACTAAATATTAAATGGTATCAGGGAAGAAATATTGATTTGGCAGCTATGATAAAGATATTATGGTTGTTTGAGAGAAGGTCTTTACAGAACTGCATCAGAAAGTTTTAATAAAAGGATGAAATGTGTTATTGCCTATAACACTTAAAATGATTCAGGGAAGGAGAAGAACAAGTATGCATGCACTGAAAGACAGAGAAACAAATATGGTAAAATTATATTAGTTGTTCAATCTGTATGGTGAGTATATGGAGTTTATTATACCACTTTTTCTACTCTTTGAAATGAACACAGTAAACATTTTAGAATTGGCCCCTTGTAATTAACAAAGCTCTTTATTTCCAGGTACAAGGAGTGTTGTATACCACCTCCTATTAGCATGGCAGAAACCTCTGCTGTATGTATGGCAGCATCTGTTATTAGGAATGCCAAACAGCCTCTTCTTATCATCGGGAAAGGTAGCATTAAATACAACTCTTAATTCTTGCTAGGCTTTTTAAAGAATGCTGAGTCTTTTTAGAAATTGTTTTCATTGTTTATTGTTATCTGCTCTGTTTGAAACTTGAATAAGAGTTTCTTTTATCCATTTTACATTGTTTTTAGGTTTCAAATCATAGAATTATCCTTGAATACTCAGAGTTCACTCTTACAAGGAAATATTTCCTATTTATTAAGACTTAAGAGTAAAATATATTTTTGTATTATAAAAATTTTTATAAGAATCTAGAAAAGTAGAAAGAAGAAATCTCTTCATCCATGGAAACCATTTTTAGGGGGGGCATTTACTACCTATGAGCTATACACAGCCTTTTTTAGTTTTTATTTTGAAACAGGGTTTTACCAAATTGCTGAGGCTGGTTTGAAACCTGTGATCCTCCTATCTCAACCTCCCAAGTACTGAGATTACAAGTGTGTGGTGTTACGTTGCAGTTCAAGGAAATAATTTCTAACATTTAGAACTTTTCTGTTCCTTTCTCCTGAATATTTTATGTATTGTGATAATACTGTATAGTTTTATATTCTACCTTAGTGATTTAACATTAAAATATCTTTTCATTATTTTTATCTCCCAAATACAGTTTTTAATTTCTATTCATATATATTAACACTTTATTGGCAAATGTTTCCTGTTTTTTTAAATAGTAGTGTGACACATATATTTGTGCTTAAGGTTTTTTTCCATACTTAGGATTTAAAATCGATTCCCAGAAGGAAATTAACTGGGTCTTAATATTTTAAGGTATTGGCACAAATTGTTAAATTGCTCTACTGTACCAATTAATTTCTATTCCTGTCAGCAATTTATTATTGTTTCCATTTTGTGTTCTAGACCTGAGACTATTGGGATCATCTATGACCATGCTAATCACATATCAACTACTTACAAACTAACTGCATGAAACTAAAAATAGTTTAAAGAAAATGATAAACAGTTGAAAAATATCGAGATTAGAGCTGAGTTGAATGAATTATATGATGTATTAACTCTGTGGCTTTGGCAAACAACTTCTTTGAGTCTCAATGTTTGATTTATAAAATAGGGATATTTACCACCTTGACAGGGTCTAATTGAATAGCAACAGAATGTGGAAAGCACCCAGTGGATGCTAGTTCTCATTCTTTTTTAACAAACATTTGATTACTCATAGCAAAGTAGAGAGTATAGAAAACATTCATGATGAATACAGGGAAATAATGGTTCCTTCCTATCAGGGAAATATACCTGGTAACAGATAATGGCAGTATACTCTTTATTAGTGTGTAAAAAGATGGTGGGGTGGATTCTCAAGGAAAGCAGGAACAGTTTGCTTGTGTGGGTGATGTAAAAAGGCAGTCCAGAAGGACTATACCTTGAGAAAAAGGGATGCTAGTTCACCAAGTGGAAAAGAGTGAAGGCAGACTAGGAAGAGAGACCTGAGTGTATGAAGACATTGAGGCAGGAAGAAAATTTTAAAAAAAAATCCTGAATAAAATGAAGAAACTATTTTCATCCTACATGTATGAGAAAGGATTCTAAGGTATATTTTTTTAGGAGGGAATATGATAAATGGATCTGAAAGTATATGGTACTGTTTACTAGGATTCAGTAGAGAAATTATAAGTTTCAAATCTGGTTAGTAATCTATTAGCTCTGAAAAAGGGTATAGAAGTAAGCCACTAAAAATAATGATGGCTTTGTTGACACTAGAAATGGAACCGTTCATCTGTTTAAACAGTAAGTTGGGTCATTAAGGGCATATGGCTACTCTGCAGACATATAGTTGTAAAAACAAATGAATGTGTCTCACCGAATTAGCCCTGTTAGAATCACAGAGTTGTAGAACCTATGGAACAATCTGTAGAGATTTAGAAATTTATGCCCCCTGTAGACTAATGGACTGTGGGCAAAACAGGTTTGCTAGTGGTGGAGAGCAATGTGTGAAGGTAGAAGGCCTTTGTTTTTCAAGATAAAGTTTCTACCCACCTGGCCCTCCCAGTAAAGATAGTGTGCTCAGGGAATGGTGGGAAATAGTTCAGCTGAACCACATCATAAAATGGACAAGTGACAAGAGCACGAGATGTAAGATGCAGCTTTTGTTTAGGGGCAGACTTTCTTCAGAATAATTGAGTGTTGTGGAAGGGAAGTTAGAACTGTTGCTTTCTTAAGCATTTTAAATACCAAAGATAAAAACCATAATCACAATTTGTTTTGTGTTTAAGCCCATGTGTAAGTGTTTGAATTTAAAATCTAAGAGCAGTTTCACATGAACTATTTTTATGGTCCCAATGGGAAGCTTAACTGAATCATCCAATACAATTTCATTTCTTATAGGTGCTGCTTATGCCCACGCAGAGGAGAGTATCAGGAGATTGGTGGAGCAATGTAAACTGCCATTTTTGCCCACCCCCATGGGGAAGGGTGTTGTCCCTGACAATCATCCAAACTGTGTAGCTGCAGCCAGATCCAGGTATGTGGCACTTCAGATTTAAAATACAATTAACTGGAAGATTTTAGGCTAACTTAAATTATTTTAAATCTAGAGAGAAATTCTGAAAGAACTGTGTAATTTCAAGCACACCTGGTTTTTTTGTACTTTTTAGCAATTGAAAATACTGACTCTTGTGGCCCTTATGATTTTGTTTTGCACTACTAGGAATTGAGCCCAGGGTGCTCAATCACTGAGATATGCCCTCATCCCTTTTTTTTTTCTTAATTTTGAGATAGGGTCTTTATAAATTGCTTAAGCTGGCCTTGAACTTGTGATCCTTCTGCCTCAGCTTCCTAAGGAGCTGGGATTATAGGCAAGTGCTACCATGCCTGGCTTTCCTCATAGTTTTTTTAATTTTTGTTCTCCTATATGTTATTTTTCTCTGTCTATTTTCAAGGTTTTTCTTTATCTTTGGTTTTAGCAGTTTAATTATGATGTGTCTAGACTTGATTATCTCTTGGTTTATTCTCTTTGGACTTCTCAGATATTTTTGAATCTGTAAATTTATGTCTTTGTCCAAATTTGGAAAGTATTTCACCATTAATTTTATACCAATCTTTTTTTCCTCCTACTAGAGAAATATAACACATTCACAAAAAATAAATACAAATGGATAATAAATGTATGAAAAAATTTCAACATCATTAGCAGAGAGATACAAATCAAAACTACCCTGAAATTTCACCTAACCCCAATTAGAATGGCAATCATTAAAAACACAAGCAACAACAAATGCTGATAAGGATGTGGAGAGTAGGAATTCTAATCCATTGTTGGTAGGGTTGAAAATTAGTGCAACTACTTTGGAAAATGGTGTGGAAAATCATCAGAATAGGAATAAACCTACCATATGATCCAGCAATGCCACTTCTGGATATAGACCCAAAAGAATGGAAACCAAACTACGAGACTAATATGTGCATATCTATGTTTATAGATGCACAATTCACAATTGCCAAATTATGGAAACAGCTGAGCTGTCCATCAATAGATGAATAGATTATAAAACTAGAATATGAACACATTGGAATTCTATTCAACTATAAATAAAAATAAAAACTATGTCATTTTCAGGGAAATGGATAGAACTGGAGAGCATTATGCTAAGTGAGATTAGTCACTCACAAAAAGTGAAAAGTTAAATGTTTCTCCCTAATATGCAGAAATTAGGGAGAAAATGGGACATAGGAAATACTCCAGACAAAGGAGAAATCTTAGTTGAGTGAAGAAGGCAACCTAATTGAGAGAGGTGGGAGTGGGGGAGAGGGAACATGATATATATTTCCTCAGTGGACATGATATATATTCCCAAACTTATTAAAATCAATCACTATGCTAAGCACAGGAAGGAAGGAAAGAAGAAGGAATAGAGTGGAAACTAGGGGAGGGCTAAATGAGTGCTGTGCACATGTGTGCCTCTACCACCCTGAACTTCATCAAGATGTATGATTACAGCTGGGCACGATGGCACACACTTGTAATCCCAACATTCAGGAGGCTGAGACTGGAGAATCGCGGTTCACGGACAGCCTCAGCTACTTAGTGACGCCCTTTCCAACTCAGTGAGACCCTGTTTCAAAATAAAGAATAAAAATAGGGTTGGGGGTTTAACTCGGAGGTAGAATGCCCCTGGGTTCCATCTCCCGTACCACAAAAAAGAAAAAAAAAAGTGTGATTACACTGCACCAGTTAAATAAATAAAATTTAATTAAATTTTAAAATAAGAAATGGAAAATTAATAAAATATCCAGCAACAGAGAAAAACCTTAAGTAAATTACATGTATTCAACAAAACATTTAACCTTTAAAATTTTTATTCAAGCAGAATTTAATGATAAAAACATTTATGATAAGCATAAGTACATGATACAGTATTATGTAAAGCTCAATTATGTAAAAATATACTTGCATAGTAAAAAGGACTAGATGAAAATGGCCAGTTTATTAATAATAGTTTATAAATTAATAGTATTATAAGGTTATTTTTCTTTATACTTTTTCTAGATTTTTCTAGATGATCTACAGTAGACTTACATTAATTTTTAATGATAAAAAAGTAATAAGCAGCCCGGCATGGTGCACACCTGTGATCCCAGTACTTGGGAGGCTGAGACAGGAGGATCGCCAGTTCAAAGCTATCGTTAGCAACTTAGGGAGGCCCTCGGCAACTTACTGAGACCCTGTTTCAAAATAAAAAGGGATAAGGGTGTAGCTGAGAGGAAAGGGTGTAGCTGAGAGGTAGAATGCCCCTGGGTTGAATCCTCATACACATACAAAAAAGTAATGAGCAGGAAAGTCAAACTGGGGCAGCACAGTCACAGAGCCAAGGACGCAGGTTCCAGTCTGTGCATCCGCCGCCCAGCACGCGGGATGTTGAGGATGCTGAGCAGCAGCTTTGAGGACAACCCCTCTGTAATTCTTTTCTTCACACCAAGAAAGTGTGTGGCAGATGATAAGAGGTTTTCCCTAAACCTTTTGAAGAGACCTGCTCAGTATCTCTGATGGAAGAAGAGCTCAGAATCATCTAGGACGTGATGCTGGACAGGACTCCTTGTCTCGTACAGATGTCAACTCTTCTCAGGCAATGGACCAAATGATGAAATGTGAAATAGTGCATAGGAATTACAAAGAAATTTTGGTCAGCTTTCAATAGATAGAAATGGACATTCGTTTTGTTCTTCCTCAGTTATCACTTACTCCAAAGTAGGAGATGAACCACCCAAGGTTTTCCAGGCCTCAACTCAAACCTGTAGGGCACCAGTTGAAATAAAGAAAACCTTGAGAGCAATGAGAGAATCTGACAGTGGACTAGAAAAAATGGCTGTTGGTCATCATATCCATGACCCAGCTCAAGTCATTAAAAAATCAAAGAACAAGACTGAAGATGTCAATCAGGAGTTCATCAATATGAATGAAAGTGATGCTCATGCTTTTGATGATGAGTGGCAGTATGAGGTTTTGAAGTACAAAGCAGGAGGACCAGGGCGCAATCTTGAAAACACCAGAATGCAAAGTGTTGGTCATGAGAATTCAGGATCTCGAGAAATTAGAAGAAGTCCAGAAAGTGGAAGAAGATCCAGTGTTTTTGTGGACTAACTCAACATCAAAGGCTCACCTGTGAAAATCAACAAAAAATAAATAGCTAAGCACTAGACTTGGTTAGTTTTAGTTGTTTCTGCAGAGAAAGTAATGGTGCTGGGTAATACACATTAAGACCAATTTCTTGTTAAATCAGTACTATACTTTGCAACTTTCTTCTGATATATAAATGTTCTTCAGAACTCTAGCTTTGTGTTCCTACTGTAGGAATAAAACTTTGATTTTCAAAACGAGGTTAAATTATTAAGTAACATTTTGTGTCTTTAAGACATACTAACTTTTAAAGCTCACATCTGATATTGCTTTCCCAATTACTTTTTTTATTGGCCAAGTATTCTTGTATAATATAAAGATTAACAATAGAGCTATTTCCACAATTTATAACTAGTTATAAGAAAGTAAAATGTTAAAAACAGACTATTTTCACTATCACTATACTTCAGTGATGATAGTAGAGGTATAAATAGATTGATCATCTCGAATTTTATAACATGTTATACAGCCAGCTGGTTTAAAGCTTTAAAAATAATGAAACTAGTAGTGTTTTATAAGAAATTAATTATTTTGACAAAGAACAAGAATAATCAAATAGTTTATTTTCAAATAAAAATATTGTAAATTATAGCAAAGTCTTGTTATAATTTCTTGATAATGGTATATTCCTTTTTGTTCTATATTACCCTCTTTTTCTTTTGTTTTTTGGCGGTACTGGGAATGGAACCCAGGGGCATTCTACCTCTGAGCTACACTCCCAGCCCTATTTTTTAGTCTGTTTATTTATTTATTTATTCATTCATTTAATTTATTTTGTGGTACTGGGGTTCCTGGAAACCCTTCTACCTCCGGGCTACACTCTCAGACCCATTTTTATATTTTTATTTCGAAACAGGGTCTCTTAAGCCAGTGAGGCTGGCTTCAAACCTGTGAGATCCTCCTGTCTCCGCCTCCCAAGAGTGGGGATTACAAGCATGCGCCACCATGCCAGGCATCTTTTTAATTTTTGAAACAGGGTCTCACTGAGTTGCAAAGGGCCTCGCTAAGTAGCTGAGGCTGTCCACAAACCGCGATCCTCTGGTCTCTGCCTCCCAAATGCTGGGATTACAAGCGTGCGTCACCACACCTGCTCTTAATGTGTGGCAGAATTTATATTAATCTTTAACTTCTTGAGGTGGTATATTTCTGTTTTTTCCTACAAACAGCTTAATCTCTCTCCACGGTTAACATTCTAAAGTGGAAAAGCCCTTTGGAGAAACTCTGCTTACCCTTTTTTGACAATTTAAAAAAATATATTTGGTAGTCTGAAAAATAAAATGATTGTTTCAAAGTTTATTAGACAGGTCATAATGTTTTTTGAGCAAAGTGTTTAATAATACAGTTGTCCCTCTATTAATTATTACCATTTATTATTATAGAATTTTATTCTACCTTTTCTCTACCTAGAATTCTCTACCTAGAATTTTATATACCTTTTTATTCCAGAATTCAAGTACTAATCTATTTTTTAAAAGCTAGGGATGAAGTTTTATAAGAGTATAAAATTTTAATTTTTTTATATCTGTCAAGAAAAAAAAAGAAAACCCACTGTCACTCTATAATGTTAAGTATATTTCTTTTTAAGTTTAGAAATAAAATCATGTTGACTATAAAGTAATAAGCAAATAAAATAAGAGTATAGATATGGCTAATTGTATTACTTATTCTACTTAATCTTTTAGATCATTATTTAAATAAAATGGTTTTATACTTTATTTGGAAACAGGGTCTCAAGCCAGCACGGCTGGCTTTGAACCTACGCGATCCTCCCGTCTCGGGTTTCCAGGAAGGGTTTCCAGGAACCCCAGTACCACCAAAAAAAAAAAAAAAAATGGTTTTATAAATTATTTTAGTTTGAAAAATCAACTTGACCTTGGAAGCTAAGTCAGGAGTCTAATATGAGTTTCAAATTTAGACTTTAAAAATACTTTAGAAATTAATTTTAGAATAATTCAAATAAGATACACAGATAATGCATTTTGTGTTATATCATATTTTTTTTATTAAATAGGGCTTTGCAATCTGCTGATGTGATTGTGTTATTTGGTGCCAGACTGAATTGGATTTTACATTTTGGACTGCCTCCACGATATCAACCAGATGTGAAGTTTATCCAGGTACTCAGAAAGAAGTGATTTCAAATCAGAGCCATCTTCCTCTCAGCTCTGCTTTCTTCTTGGCTTTTGGATCTTTTGTATTTTTACAAAAGTAGATTTTATAAATTCTCTAACCTAATTATAGGTACCAAAGTAAGCTGCCTTTTCAAGCCCATGAAACATAATGTTCCACTTTACCTTTGACCAGAAAACCTTTGAAAATCAGATTTAAGATAATTTGAAAAGCATAATTTGCCTGTTCTTCACACTTCAAGTATATTTAAAAATAAAGAAAAGAGATTTAAGTAGGATGGTAGATTAGAATGAAACGGTCAACTTTGTTATTGAGTGAATGTTTCTGTTAGGTGCCAAAACTACTTTCATTCTCTCTCTCTCTCTCTCTCTTTCTCTCCCTCCCTCCCTCCCTCGCTCTCTCCTTCTCCCCTCCCCCTCCCCCTCCCCCCTCTCAACCCAGGGTGTGTGTGTGTGTGTGTGTGTGTGTGTGTGTGTGTGTGTGTGTTTATGTGTGGTACTGGGGGTGGAACCCAGGGGCTTTCTACCTCCAGGCTATACTCCTAGACCTATTTTATATTTTATTTGGAAACAGGGTCTCACTAAGTTACTGAGAGCCTCATTAAGTAGCTGAGGCTGGCTTACCTATGCGATCCTCCTGTCTCAGCCTCCCAAGTGCGGGGATTATAAACATGCACCACCATACTTGGCTTTTCTTTATTTTAAAACAGGGTTTCACTAAGTTGCGGAAGGCCTCACTAAATAGCTGAGGCTGTCCGCAAACCGCGATCCTCCAGTCTCGGCCTCCCAAATGCTGGGATTACAAGCGTGCGACACCACATCCAGCTAACTTTCACTCTTTGATTGGAAATCTCTAAAGTACTTTTACCTAGGTCATTAGATAGTGTCTGAAAAGTATTCTGAGCTATTTTCTGACCCTCTTTGTAGCCAGTTTCCATATGATAGAAAGAACTACCTACATAGTGGCATGGAGCCCCATTTGGCCCCATTCCACTTAATGTATGATGACTTAGCTGCGATTGCTGTCTTCTCCCAGCCCACCACTTCTTAAGGAGTCAATTTCTAATAGTCCTGTCCCCACATGGAGCCATTGAGAACTAAAAACCACAAACAAACAAGATCATGCTGCTACTTCCTGATTGTTCCTTTTGATTACCAACTAAAGTACATTTCGTTGGAGTGGCTAAATTATTCCTTGCAAAAGCCATTTTTACTTGCTCATGGCCATTCATAAATGAGACTTCTGATTGAACCCAGGGGTATGTTACCTCTGAGTTACACCTTCAGCCCTTTTTATTTTTTATTCTGAAATAGGGCCTCACTAAGTTGCAGAAAGCCTCACTAAGAAGTTAAGTCTTGTGAACCTATGATCCTCCTGTCTCACCCGCCCAAATACTAGGATTACAGGCATGAGCCACTATCTTCAGCTTTAAAGATTTTTAAAAATAGACATGGCTTTTTCTTTAGCTATTCTCTTTTTTAGGTTGATATCTGTGCAGAAGAATTGGGGAATAATGTAAGGCCTGCTGTGACCTTGCTAGGAGATATAAATGCTGTTGCTAAACAGGTAAGATCTTTTGCTAGGGTTTTGGTTTAAGTATGTAGCTCAAAAAAAAGCAGTCAATTCTTAGCAATCTTACAGTTTTGATTAGCTCAGTAACAGACCTATTAATATCAATTTTAAACAAAGCTTATGATGAAAACTACTCTTAAATGTAGCTATGATGAAATCAACTCTTTGTACATAGCTCATATTTATGTAGATTAAGCATTTTGGAAGGCACTTATTTAAAGTCACTCAGTAGACAAACAGATTTACTAAGGAATATCCAGCTCTCGGAAAAATTATAATACAATTTCCAAAAATTAAACTTATATCTAAGAAATGGTGTATACACTGGAAAAATCTAACTTAGTATTTTAATGTATAAAAGAGATTTTTCCCTTCAAATTCTGGACTTGTCCAGGTTTTTATTATTTGTACATAAGATATATTTAATTGTAATAAGAGATAAATACGATTACATTTATCATTGATTTTGGATTATATTTGTTACCAGTACAGATCATTAAGCTTCATTTCCAGTCATATACAAAATCGCTCTGGAGCATTTTGTTTGTATTTGTCTGCCTTCCTATCCTAGGGCTCTATTGAGGGGATGGTTTTTCTTCAGTGTCAAAGATCAACAAGGGCTAAGATTCCCTTCCTATGAGGTGTGGAGGATGTCACACTTCACTCCGTTCTGTAGGAATGCCAGCCTCTGGCAGAAATCCACTCTGACCCAAACAAAAGCTTCAAGTTACCCATTTACCTTCAATCAGTTGTTTGCTGCCTAGAGGAAAAGCAAAGAATACGAGCAATGTGAAGGGCAGGATAGTATAGCAGTATGTCGTCTTTAAGAAGAAATGTTTATATTAATGTGATTTAAGTTTATTTTCAAATGGAAAAATGTTTGTGGGGTTTTTTTTTTTTAGCTTTTAGAACAATTTGATAAATCTCCATGGCAGTATCCTCCAGAGAGCAAGTGGTGGAAAACTCTGAGAGAAAAAATGAAGAGCAACGAAGCTGCATCACAGGTAACACAGGACCCACTGAAACTCAAGAACACTCAGGCCGGGTGTGGTGGTGCACGCTTGTAATCCCCGCGCTTGGGAGGCAGAGACAGGAGGATCGCGCAGGTTCGAAGCCAGCCGCGCGCGCTGGTTTATGAGACCCTGTTTCCAAATAAAAATCTATAAAAATAGGTCTGGGAGTGTAGCCCGGAGGTGGAAGGGCTTCCAGGAACCAGTACCACCAAAAAAAAAAAAAAAAAAGCCGGGCGTGGTGGCGCACGCTTGTAATCCCCGCGCTTGGGAGGCGGAGACAGGAGGATCGCGCAGGTTCAAAGCCAGCCGTGCTGGCGTAAGAGACCATGTTTCAAAAATATAAAATAGGTCTGGGAGTGTAGCCCGGAGGAAGGAGGGCTTCCAGGAACCCCAGTACCACCCAAAAAAAAAAAAAAAAAGAACACTCAGGCTCATGGTTCATTTAGTTCTGCCGTAGTGTGACCTGTGCATTCCTAGAAATCACCATGCTGTGCAGAATCAGCTAGTAAAAACCATAGTGCTCAAAAAAAGAGGCTGGGAATCAACTCTCAAATTGTATAAAACATATAGAAGATAGGGGGTCTAATAAAAATAGTAGCAAAGTTTTAACCATGTTAAACGATTAAGGAAATAAAATATAGCAATAAATATGATACTTTCCCTTGGAAAAAAATGAAAGTGTCTTTTTAAATTGGGCATTAGTAGACAGACCTGGTATGGTACATGCCTATGATTCCAGTACCCAGAGGCTGAGACAAGAGTATCACAGGTTCAAGGCCAGCCCCAACAACTTAGCAAGACCTTCAGCAATTTAGAGAGATCTAGTTTAAACCTCAGAAGGGCTGGGATGTAGCTCAGAAGTAGAATGCCACTGGGTTCAATCCTCAGTACCAAAAATATAAAAAATAACTTGGCATCAGAAGGGTTGAAGCTTCAGAGTTACCGTGAAGGGGTAGAAGAAGGGTGATCCAACATTAGATAGAAAGGTTAAGAGCAAAAGAAGGTGGCTGAGGCTCACTTATCTCAGTTTGATTTGGCATAGCACATCACAGTTTAGTGATCTTTTGGAACCTTAAATCCTGGGACAGGTTGAGGCATGCTTTTCTACCTTTAAGATACAGGTCCTTCTAAGCATGAGAGTATAATAATACTGCTTTCTCAGAACTAGAAATATCCAATGTATAGCCTTATTTTTAATTTAACTATGTATAATTGATGGAAATGCCTTTGTGGCTTTCTCTTCTGCACTCCTAGGTTGGCTAAGAGTGAAGGCTTTGGAAATTTTGGTGATTTTTAAATTTTTTAAAATTTTTATTGGTACATTGTGGTCATACATCTTCCATTAATCTTACTGCCTTGAGCCAATTCTGTGGGATTGGTTGATATCTATTTAAAGAGTTTGTATATGTAGAGCTTATTCTTTGTAGGATAGGTTGTTCCTGAGTTGTTCATTGTTTTATGTTTTCCTATGTATAATGGTTCAGCTGGGTGTGGTTTTCTGTGTTTTTTGTTGATGGAATGATGAATTAGCAAATATGAAATTCAACTTATGTTCATTTTATTCCCTAAGATATCAATGGTTTTTAATAAAATCACATTTTCAAATCAAACATTATAGGAGAATTGATTATACCTGATTCTGTCTTAACACTGAATTACTTTTTTCTTTTTTTTTTTTTTGGCGGGTCTGGGGATGGAACCCAGGGGCATTTGACCTCCGAGCTACACCCCCTGCCCTATTTTATATTCTTTTAGTTTTGAAACTGGGTCTCACTGAGTTGCAAAGGGCCTCACTAAGTAGCTGAGGCTCTCCGCAAACCGCGATCCTCCGGTCTCAGCCTCCCAGATGCTGGGATTACAAGCATGTGCCACCATGCCCAGCTTATACTGAATTTCAATCAGTGACTTTCTCCTGTCAAGTTCAAGGTCTTAATTCTGTTTTCTAAATTATATCATGACTAGTCCCTTCTTTTCCCTTGAAATCACCTTAGTTTAAGATAGAAGAAGTGTGCCTCTCTGCTCTGGTGGAGGAGTATAGAAGGGTCCTTCATCTGTCTTGGGTATAATCTCCAACACAGCAGAGTTGCACAAGAAAGGAGCCAGATGAGGCCTGCTGCTAAAGCCCCATGTGGCTTTCTATTAGCTCTAGAAGGTGTACAGCTATATAGACATTTACCTTACTAGTTTTCCTTCCATGCATGCACTCTAAGATAGTGGATGTAGTACAACTTCTTTACTCTTCAGTATATGGGGAAGAACCAGATTTTCAGACTGTCTTCTATGGCCTTAACATTTTAATTACAAATTTAGTGCCATATTTCAGATGAAATATGCTGTAATAAAATTTTCACTTTTTCTAAGAGTGCTCAAATAAGACTGCTTAGTTTTATTTAACCCAGTGTTTTTCAGCTATCTTTAGTGTAGAACTTCTCAGAATATTTAATATGCTAATGCACATTGTTGACCTTCAGGAAAAGGGATATCCCCTAGCTTATTTGATTATTTCATAAACTGGGACAATGTGACACATTTTTCTTAAGTTGCTCCTCAGGATTTTTCACAAGTGGGTTAGGTTCTTAGAATAGCCATTCAACAATTATTTGGAAGTTAGATAACCTATATTTGTTGCCTAACTATTTCCAAATAAGTTTGATAGTAGCTTATTGGTACTAGTTATTTTCATTGTATCCCAGTCTTAGAGTGTATTCTCCTCTACTGTTTTAGGAATTAGCTTCCAAAACATCCTTGCCTATGAATTATTATACAGTATTCTACCATGTTCAAGAACAACTGCCCAAAGACTGTTTTGTGATAAGTGAAGGAGCAAATACTATGGACATTGGACGTACTGTGCTTCAGAACTACCTTCCTCGTCACAGGTAAGACATCCAAGAAGTATATGCCAATTAATTATGATGTATTTAATTTGAAAACCTCCATAATGCAAGTTAAGTAAACATTTAAGGAAGGGCAAGGTAGTAGAATAGAGACACCCAGCACTTACCTACTTCTCCATGAGATATAGAACCAAAGCAGATGTATATCTGCATGTTCAGGTAGGTGGCCATGGGAGAGTGCTGGGATTCAATACTTGAGACACATAAGCCTGATGAAACTCAAAGATTTTGGATAGCAAGGAATGCCTTCATAAAAAAATAGATATTTTAAATAAATAATCTAATGATGCATCTCAAGGCATTAGAAAGCAAGAACAAACCCAACTCAAAATCAATAGAAGGAAAGAATAGATGAAACACATAAACCAATGTAACATCTATGCATCTACAGCCAAATGATTCTGGACAAAGGTGTCAAAAATATACATTGTAGAAAGAACAGTTCTTCAATGATGGTTCTGGAAAATTGAATATCTACATGCATTGAAACTTGTCTCCTCTTGCCCTGTACAAAATCTAACTCAGAATGGATCAAAGACCTTAATGTAAGACCTAAAACTCTAAAACTCCTAGAGGAAAACATGAGACAAACACTTAAAGGTACTGATCCTGCTAATGGTTTCATGAATAGGACTCTGAAAGCACAGGAAACAAAAGTAAGAATTGACAATGGGATTGCATCAAATTAAAACACTTCTACACACAACATTCAACAGGAACAATCAACAGAATAAAGAGACAGCTCACAGAATGGGAGGAAATCTTTGCCAGCGAGTCATCTGACAGGAGATTAATATCCATAATATATAAAGAACTAGAAGACTTAACATCAAAATAACAAGCAACCCAGTCAAAACGGGCAGATATTTCTCAAAGGAAGAAGTACAAATAGCCAATAGATATATGAAAAATTGAAAAAGTGCTCAGCTGGGCATGGTGGCCCATGCCAACAATCCCAGTATTTGGAAGGCTAACACAGGAGGATGCTGATGCACAGCCATCCTGAGCAATCTAATGAGACCCTCAGAAACTTAGACTGTTTCAAAATGTGGTAAAATAGAGTTGGTAGTGTAGCTCAGAGGTAGAATGTTCCTGGGTTTAATCCCCATTTTAAAAAAAAGCACAACATCTTTATCCATCAGAAAATACAAACAAAATCATCTTGAGATTCCACCTCACCCAAGTCAAAATAGCCACTATTAAAAATAAGCACTGGGCAAGGTGGTGCACACTTATAATCCCAGTACTTGAAAGGCTGACACAGAAGGATTGCAGGTTCACAGCCAGCCTCAGCTTCTTTTTGAGGTTCTCTGCAACTTAGTGAGAGCCTATTTCAAAATAAAGAATAAAAAATAGGGTTGGGTGTAGTTCAGAGGTACAATGCCCCTGGGTTCAATCACCAGTACGGCAAAAAATAATAATAGCAAGTGCTGGTGAGAATATAGAAAAAAAAAAAGATCCTTACACACTGTTGGTGGAAATGTAAACTAGTACAGCTACTATGGGAAACAATATGGAGATTCCACAAGAAAGTAAAAACTACTGTACAATCCAGCTGAGCCAATTCTGAGTATATGCCCAAAGGAAATTAAGTCAACATTCAAAGATGACATCTATGTACCTATCTTATTGCAGCACTGTCAACACTAGCCAGGTTAATGTGCCCATCAGCAAATGAATGGATAAAGAAAATATAGTATATATACATGGTGGAGATTATTCAGCCATAAAGAAGAATGAAATCAGCCAGGCATGGTGGAGCACACTTGTAATCCCAGTAGTAGGGAGACAGAGCCAGCCTCAGCAACTTAGTGAGACTCTGTTTTCAAATAAATAAAATTGGGCTGGGGGTATAACTTGGAGATAGAATGTCTCTGGGCTCAATCCTCAGTACCACACACACAAAAAAAAGTATAAAGCTGGGTGTGGTGGCGCACGCTTGTAATCCGAGCATTCAAGAAGCTGAGACCTGGAGGATGGTGGTTCGTGGACAGTCTCAGCTACTTAGTGAGGCCCTCTGCAATTCAGTGAGACCCGGTTTCAAAATAAAGAATAAAAAATAGGGCAGGGGGTGTAGCTCAGAGGTCAAATGCCTCTGGGTTCCATCCCCAGACCCGCAAAAAAAAGTATAAAAGACAAATGAAATCATCATATGTGCAGGAAGATTGATGGGACTGGAGAGTCTCATGTTATGTGAAGTAAGCCAGGCCAGACCTAGAAAGACAAGTTTCTCATGTTTTCTCTCATATATGAAACTTTTTTTATAAAGCATGAGAGAAAGATGATTTGAGAGTAGAAGAGGGACTCTTAGGGATGGGCAAGAAGACTAGGAGGAAGGAGGAGAAAGACAGGAGAAGGCAGAAGGGTGAGTGGACATGATCAATGCATGATGAATATATATGTATATATGAAAAGTTCACAGTGAATTCAATTGATAAGTGTTCATAATTTTGTTTGGTACTGGGAATTAAACCTAAGGGCATTCTACCTCCAAGCTATACCCCCAGCCCTTTTTTTGTTTTTGTTTTTTACTTTGAAACAGGGTCTCACTATGTTGTAGAGGGTCTTACTAAGTTGCTGAGGCTAGCCTCAAACCTATACTCCTGCCTCAGCCTCCCAAGTACTAAGATTACAGTCTACCATGTCTAGCTTCAACAATTCAGTTGAATAAACAAGAGTTACTTGAATCAACATAAACAAACCAATGTTAACCAAAACTAACAAGCTACAGTCAAATACTCTCTAATACTACAATATTTTAAAGCAAATCCAAGTTTTATTTATGAACTCAAATATGGATGAAAAGTATAAAAGCATGCATAGGAATAAGAAACGCTAAATTTATACTGGTGGGTACCCACATAGAGGTAGGGATGAAATGGCATTAGGGAGTAGTTTAGGGGAGGCTTCAGCTCTTAACAGTTTTGCTTCTTTACAAACATAATCAAGGAGTGAGATGGGGGTCCTCTGGAGGTAGAGTGTCCTCTGTGGTACAGGGAAAGCTGAACACGGTTGACTCAGAACCCCACCGGTCAGGCCCTTGTGTTTCCCCCTTCTCCAGGGCCAGCTTGCCCAGGCTGATGTGGAGCGCAGCACATCCATTCACCTGTCAGCCAGCTGCCATTATGGTTCCAAGGCTGTACCTCTTCACTGACTAATGAGAAGAGTTGTCAGTGTTTTGCTCCTAACCCTGCATCCAGCTTCTGATTTGAGACCTCGCTCTGTGATGGTCCATTTCCTGGCTGTAGCCCGCACTCTCCCTGGTCACTAAACTTTGGACAAATTATTCCTATGCCCATGGAGTTGTATGGCACAAAGCTGTCAAGGCAGGCCTTTTGACACTCTCAGCTTTAGCCTTTGCTGAGCTCTGTTAATTTCAGCTGTCATGATGCGGGGATTTACAAAGCTGTTGCCATACTTTGTAAACTCTGACCTTTCTGACTTAATACCTTAAGAACTGACTGGGCACCTCCTTGCCTCTGCTGTGTCATGCCATTCAGCTAACAGTGGGAGGAACAACACATAGATCTACTGTTTAGATAGACCTCCTCTAATCACATAGCTATTTTTTGTAATTTAATCTTTGAGGATAAATTTGAAACCAGTTATTGTATAAGAAATTGTGAGAGTTTATTTTATATTCTGGTTAATTAATGGGATTTTCTCCAGTTTCTCATAAGGCATATCACAACTAAACATTATATATACGGTTGTTTTTTTGGTTTTTTTTTTTTTGGTTTTTTTTTTGCAGTACTGAGAATTAAACTCAGGGGTAGTGCCGGGCGTGGTGGCGCACACTTGTAATCCCCACGCTTGGGAGGCAGACAGGAGGATAGTGCAGGTTCGAAGCCAGCCGCGCGCGCTGGCTTAGGAGACCCTATTTCCAAATTTAAAAATGTAAAAAATAGGTCTGGGAGTGTAGCCCGGAGGTAGAAGGGCTTCCAGGAACCCCAGTACCACCAAAAATTAATAATAATAATAATAATAATAATAATAATAATAATAATAAATAAACTCAGGGGTATTCTACCTCTGAGCTACACCTCAGCCCTATTTTTTATTCTTTATTTTGAAACAGAATCTCACTAAGTTGCAGAGGGCCTCACTAAGTAGCTGAGGCTAGCTATGAACCTGTGATCCTCCTGTGTCAGCCTCCCAAGTACTGGGATTACATAGCTTGAGCTTTGCCTTTAATTTACCAAACTCTTAAAGAGAAATCAGCTTTATCACTATAATACATGACTAGACATCTTTTATATTTGTCCTGCAGACATTTAGACAGTGTTTAGCTGGGTGTGGTGGCACATGCTTGTAATCCCAGTATTTGGGAGGCTAAGACAGAAAGATCGCAGGTTCAAGGCCAGACTAAGCAACTTAGCAAGACCCTTAACAACTTAGCATGAACACTGTTTCAAAATGAAAATAAAAAGGATGGGGGTGTAGCTTAGAGGTAGAGCACCCTGAGTTCAATCCTCAGTACTGAAAAAAACAGTACTTTTTGAATGTAAGAATTTCTAAATGAATTATATTCCAAGAAAAAAAATTAACTAAATAATGTATAATAAAAACATGGGAAATAAACATATTTAGTGTATAAGGACATATAAGTGAATTCTTAGGTGAGGTTTTGTAGAGCTCTTATGCTTATTATGTCCTTTGTACCAAGTGATAATTTGTATACTTGGAGTGCTAAGGATATGTTTACAGTGCTCCAAGCAGTGATGAGTAGATTTTTCCTTTCTTGCTGTTTATCCATGACAAATAAATTTCTTATGGTCTAAAACTTGTATATTAAAGAAATAGAATGTATTAACATTTTTTATTCTTCTATGAGCCTTGTAATTATGACCAAAAGGTTTGTGCCAACCCCAATGTCAGTGACATTCATCAGAGAGTTTTATTTTATCTTTGTTCCCCAACAGACTTGATGCTGGCACTTTTGGAACAATGGGAGTTGGTTTGGGATTTGCTATTGCAGCTGCTCTGGTAGCTAAAGATAGAAACCCCAGGCAGCGTGTTATCTGTGTGGAGGGCGACAGTGCATTTGGGTTTTCTGGCATGGAGGTGGAAACCATTTGCAGGTAAGACAGTTCTGAATCAGAGCATTTCATTTTCTTAAATGTGAAAAATTACACACAAGACCCACTTGCCTGACAAACAGTTGCAAAGCTTTTCCCATGTGCCAGGCGCTCTGTGTACAGGACTGCACTATGTGCAGAGGACCCCAGTAGTAATAACCCTGGGTCTTTTGCTTCCAAAAAGTGTGTTCATGGTCTTCTCACTAGATAACAAAAAGCTTGCAAGATGGTAGGGAGTAGCCTTGAGGTCACTAAAAAATGTGCTTGAGAGAAGCTTATTTTCTACAGAGAATAGTAGTTAAGAGCACAGCTTCTGGGACAGGTGGCCAGGATTGCAATGCTGGTTTCATCTGTAAGGCTACATGGTTTTTATTTATGTTATTTTACAAAGCCCCAGTCTCCTCTCTAAAATAGGAATAGGATAGCAGTAGTTCCTACTTTGGAGGGAGGTTGTGAAGAACAAATGAGATAAGTGAATGTGAGCCATGTCGATTATGTTTGTAGTTATGAGGATTTATGGAGAAACTCAGTAGTGATGGCTCCTACTGTAGAAGTATGAGGACTTTATTCCCGCTAGCTATACTTAAACTAATACCATTTTATTCTTAGGGCTATGATTAGGGATTTTATAAATCATGTTTGGGGGTTTTCATATATTTGGCATATTAAACTTTCAAGATCAGGGGAAAATACTGTCTCTTAGAATCTGTATTGACAACCAAGATATGTTGATCTGTGAGGAAGTCAGCCTTCTAGAGAATAATGATTCCTTATAGCACAGAGAGCAAATAATTACCATAATCCTGCTGTTGAACAGTGTGCAGTTTTGTTTTGTCTTTACCACCTTCCCTCAGAACTTCCATCTGTAGGAAATAAAATGCCCATTCTTTTTTAAAATTTAATCAGCTGTTTTTGCTTTTTTGTCTTTGCTCTACTGTTTAGGACATTATTACTCTGTTTATCTACTGATTGTACCATGGGAAAGCATAGGCACAGTGACTTGAGTGTAGATTAAAAATGCTAATCATATGTATCTCTCACAGCATCTAGCAGGGGTTGGTTGTCTGTGAGGAGCTCAATAAATAGAAGGGTATGTTTCAGTGTTCTTACCACCTATTACAGGTAGTACTTCAGAGGGTAGTAAGTAGGGAAAATATTTTTCTTGTTACCATCTAGATTTATGAAAACCAAGATTCAGAAAAGTTTCAGTGATTTGACTGAGAACCACAGCTAACTAGTGGTAGAACCAGGCCTACCAACCCCTCATCTTGTATTTTTTCTACCACTCCATATTTTTGCTGATGATTTTATATTCTTTTTTTTTTTTTCTGGTACTAGGGTTCCTGGAAGCCCTTCTACCTCCAGGCTACACTGCCAGACCTATTTTATACTTTTTTTTTTTTTGGAAACAGGGTCTCTTAAGCCAGAGCTGTTGGCCTCGAACCTGCCTGATCCTCCTGTCTCTGCCTCCCAAGCGTGGGGATTACAAGTGTGTGCCACCACACCCGGAGGCTTTCATCTAATATTACAAAAAGTTTATAGAAAATTCTTTTTAAGTTAAAATTTCCTCCTAAAGAAAAGAAATTGATTTCAAATAAAGAATGGTTCTCTTTGTTTTGGGCTCTCACTTTTAGGTATAACTTGCCAATCATACTCTTGGTGGTTAACAATAATGGAATTTATCAAGGTTTTGATACAGATTCTTGGAAAGAAATGTTAAAATTTCAAGACCCTACTACAGTGTGAGTAACCCAGAACAATGTGTATTTATTTTCTCTCATCTGTTTCAATCTCTCTTTTAAAAGCTTGCTGTATTGGAATGTGCCTACATAGTGCGAGTATTGTTTGTTTCTAGTGGGAGCCCCTTTAAAGGGCAGGAACCCTGTCTTCAGGGTTCCTCTTTGCACAGCTATCCATGATTAGGTGCTTTAAAAATAGTTTATGAAAAGGAAGCTACAAAGACTCAAATGAGTATCATGTCTAAGCCTTATTAATAATAGGGCTTACTGCAAACGGCCTCCAAATCCTAAAATGTCTTCTACATTGGGGAGGAATATTGATGTTTACATGTTACTTATGATCCAAAAGTCTTCCTTCCTTTTACCACTTAGCTAAACTTGGTCATCTGATAGAGCCAAACTAAGACCATGGGGTACAAGACAAGACTAGTGAGCCAACCTGGGGGTGGAACAGCGTACTGGTATGTTAACACCTCCTAGATATGATGTGTTGTTTGATGTTGTCTTGCAGTTACATTCCTTTTTCTTTTGGATTCATAACAGTAGTGTAGTCTGTGCTATCTAGTATAGTAGCTACTAGCCACATAATGCTACTTAAAGTTAGTTAAAATTAATTGAAGTTAAAAATCCACTTCTTCAGTTTACTCACATTTCTAGTGCTTATGGCAACAAGTGACTGCCAATCTAGATGTAAAACATTTCCATCACCACAGAAAGTTCTCTTGGATATGGCTATGTTGATGCTAAAAAATATAGGCAAAAATTCGTGTCTTGGCATTTCAGCTTAAGTATTAGAGACAAAAGTATGTTATCTCAGCTTAAGTATTTTCACAAGTCTTTTAAGAAAATGAGTTTTATAGAACTTTAAGATTTAAATTTCATTGACTCATGAATTTCTTTTCAGGGCCCCTCCAATGTGTCTCTTGCCAAATGCACATTATGAGAAAATTATGACTGCATTTGGAGGCAAAGGGTATTTTGTACAAACACCAGAAGAACTCCAAAAATCTCTGAGGCAGACCCTGGCAGACACAACTACACCCTCTCTTATCAACATCATGATTGAGCCACAAGGCACACGGAAGGCTCAGGTAAATGTTGCTAAATAGAAAGCAAGAAATGCATCTACTCCCGTCCCTTCTCCCTCCAGAAATGAATCCCCTCTGTTATCCAGAGTTCTTTCTAAACATTTCTGAGTTTGGCTGTTTCATTTGCTTGTTAAATTAATATTTGTTGAGATATGTTTAGGTATGCTGTGTTAGGAATAACATGGTAAGCAAAACCAGGCTCAGCCCTTAACTCCAAAGAGCTTATAATTTTTATATGGGAAAAGGATAGCCCAGTAACCCCTTAACTGGATGCTGCATGACAGAGCAAGGCAACTGCTTCAAAGAAAAGGGCACCAGGTCTAAGCAAACATAGAACAGAGGAATCCAATTCATGTTGGGGTTACAGGGAAAGCTTCACAGAGGAAGCAGTGCTTACACTGGGGTCTGAAAGATGTGTATGAACAACTCAGCAAAAGAGGAGAGGCAAAAGTTGTGCAAAGCTCTGGCAGAGAGAGCAGGCCGCATCTGAGGAACTGAAAGAAGGCCAGAGTGGCTGGAAGGCAGAGTGGAGGGAGCACAGAGCGAGACTGTAATGAACAATCTGTGCACTTAAACCCCCCATTACTTACTTTAACCTCTAAAGCAAAGCTGCCCTATAGACTAGCAGTCAGATAAATGGCAGTGTGCTATGCGCTTCTCTTCCACCCCACTAAGCTGCTTTCCATATTCGATTTCCCACTCTGGTCGTACCAGTTGCCTCCTCACATGTCCTTCCTGCTTCCCCCTCATGTGCCAGCCACTCTTCAGAGCAGGTTCTTCTTTCAAGTGCTTTCTCTATTAGTTCACAGACACATATCCACTATGGAAGCTCTTTCTTTTTTTGAACAAGGCAGAGCAGAAACAGATGCCTGAACAATAATTAAATAATAGAGTAACTAATTCAGAAACTAAAATACAGCCGGGCGTGGTGGCACAAGCTTGTAATCCCAATACTTGGGAAGCTGAGACTGGAGAATTATAGGTTTTGTGGTCAACCTCAGCTACTTAGTAAGACCCTCCATAACTTAGTGAGACTCTCTTTTAAAGTAAAGAATAAAAAATAGGACTGGGGGTGTGTGGCTCAAAGGTAGAATGCCTCTGGGTTCAATCCCCAGTACTATGAAGAAGGAGGAGAAGGAGAAGGAAGAAGGAGACTATAAAATATAGAATTCTATCTGAAATTCTATTAAGTTTATTTTGCACCACATGAATCCAGAAATTAGTGCTGTGGAGACCTGAAATAGGCTTTGGAATAAAGATTTTCGATGATTTGATGAGTACCAGGTCACCTGGACAAAACAGAATTTACCCTTTTCCTCTGGCACTGTTTGAAGTTTACTTAAGACCTGTTGATATGTTGCCAATTGGGTAACATAGTCTGTTAATATTTGAGACTCTGTATCTAAGACTATATCTTGAGTTAGGAAAGGTCTTCCATATAGCTTTTCTAAGACAAATTTCACATCCCTGCACAATGCGACTCATAGTCTCCTGTAACTTTTCTCTGGTAAACAATCTTGAAGCCAGTTTTTAAGTAATTATCCCTTCCCAAATGGTGCATCCGATGGAGAGTTTTAAGTATCTTTCATTGTATGCTCTGGGGAACCCAGAGTTTATTGTCAGACTTAATCCACCATCCCCTACTATCCATCTTACATCCTTGCTGCTGGGCTTTAGCGCTTTTCTCTTGGGAATACACTGGTCTCACATCAGGCAGCAGGGACCCTTCCCACAGGACAGGGCAGAATGTCTGACATGGACAGCTGGCAGCCTCTTGTGCTGGTCTATCAGCTAAGTTATTATCCTGAGAAACAAGGTCTGTTCCCCTCTGATGACCCAGACAATGTAAGATAGTCACTTGCTTGGGTTTTGGGACCACCCTTAATAAGTCTAGAATTTCGGACTTATGTTTAATGGGGGATCCCGATGATGTAAGCAGTCCCCTTTCCTTCCAGATGGCTGCATGAGCGTGGATAACTAGGAAGCCATATTTTGAATTGGTATGAATATTTGCCCTCTTTTTCTCTGCCATAATAAGGGCCCTTGTCAAGGCTTTGAGCTCCGCTGAGCACTGGTGGAGGGGGGCAAAGGTTCTGCCTCCTTCACCTCAAAGGGTGTGGTGATGGCATAGCCTGCATACTGTACTCCTTCCCTCACAAAAGCACTGCCATCAGTAAATAATTCCTCATCAGGGTTTAGAAGAACCCTGTCTGAAAGATCTGAAATTCTATTTGTGTAAAATAGACATCAAGAGACTCTGAAATTTACCATGTAGCCAAGAGAAGGGGTGCCCAAGGTGAAACCTGGCCATGAGCACAGAAAGGGCATAGGAGGATGGCACTAGCAAGAATTTCTGTGGCGCAGGCAGACTGTTTGAAGGTAGGGTAGCACCTTTCAGAAGTTACTCTGTACCCTGTGGGTTATTGATTGACTTTTGTTTTATTTTTTGATGCTAAAGTTCAGGGCTTTGTGCATGCTAAGCACACACAGTGCCACTGAGCTACCTCCTAGCCTTATTTTCCTTAAAAGCTCTATTTGTTGAAATGATTTTTGTCAGTCAGACACCCAATGGATGGGTTTTTTAACTTATGCCATTTTATTAATTTACATTGTAGTGACTGGAATGTGAGTTTTACAACCTAGGTTGTCCTCTTGGTATTAAGTACTAGGAAACCACTTTAAGAGCCCTGAAAATACTGTAATTCTGGGCGTGGTGGCGCACGCTTGTAATCCCCGCACTTGGGAGGCAGAGACAGGAGGATCGCGCAGGTTCGAAGCCAGCCGTGCACGCTGGCTTAGGAGACCCTGTTTCCAAATAAAAAATGTAAAAACAGGTCTGGGAGTGTAGCCCAGAGGTAGAAGGGCTTCCAGGAACCCCAGTACCACCAAAAAAAAAAAAAATACTGTAATAACAATAGTCTTGAAAGCTGTGTTAGTCACAGAAGAACCCAGTGAATTACCCATCTCTGTTCATGAATTTACCCTTCTAAAGATCCATTTCCATTGATCTATCATTTTTCTATGAATTTTGTTTGGGTATTTCTGGAAAAATGCAAGTTCTTCTCCTTTAGAATTCTGTGAGGATTTTTCTTATATCTCTTGAATGAAACCATGAAAGCATTATTTTCTTTCCAGTGGAATTCTACAGGTATTATAGCTTCCAAGTTATTACTTTTCACTGAGTGTTTGTTCAGCAGCCATTTGCTATTGACTCAGTGTAATGATGCTTTCTGCTCTAATATAGAAAACACCTAAATCTCTGCAGTGCCCTGTGTCCAGGTCACTTATATAGGATGCTGTTAGTCCTAGAAAAGGATTCTGTGGCACAGGTCTTCCTATCCACGTTCTCCTTAGACCTATGATCTCAGCCTTCTGTGAGCTTCCCTCATCTCTTCTTCCTTTTAGAATGCATTTCTGGTTTTCATACTCTAGGTTTGTGTGTGTGTGTGTGTATGGCCTGATTACTGTCAGTAGAAGAAGACCCAGAAAGCCATTGCAGGTTGTTTTATAGGACCAGCCAACAGGGTTCACTATAGGATTATTAGCTCCTTTTGGGGGAAAATACTAGACCTAAAACAAACTTCATTTTACTATTATAATTGTCTGAGACTTTAAGATTTTAGAACAAGCAAGAAAAAAATCAGGCTATAATTTTAGATGATTGTTTCTTTTGATTGAATGTTGTCTTTTCTTTTTTTAGGATTTTCACTGGCTCACCCGCTCTAATATGTAAAGGAAGATGCCAGTGGATGATCTGGAGGAATTTCTCTTTCCTGCAAGGTAGAATTTATAATCCTAAAATTGTACAAAGAAAATAAAAAAGTCTTAAAATTACATTTTGTAGTAATTGATTAAAAACAGCTAAGTTACCAATATTTGTTGTGATTTAGCTCTTAAATGTCCGCCAAAGACCTATATGCACAAGGTTTGGTTGTCAACCTGTGGCACTGTTGGAAAGTGGTGGAATCTTTAGGTGGTAGAACCTAGTGTAAGGAAGTTGGATCATTGGGGTGCGCCCTTAAAGGGGATATTAGGACCTCAGCCCCTTCTTCCTCACTCTTGCTTCCTGGGTACCATGACTTGAGCAGACCCCTTCCACCATATGCTCCTCACTAGGATGCACTGCTCTGCCATGGGATTAAAGGCAACAGAGCCAAGGAACCATGCACAGAAACCTCTGAAACCATGAGCCAACATAAATCTTTCTTCCTTAAAGTTGGTTTCTCAGGTATTTTGTTACAGTGAGGGAAAGCTAAGAGTATTCTCTCACAAAGATAACGATTTACAGATGAAAAGGAAGGATTTTATTAAATAATAGCATTATAACATTCTATTATTTATTTATTTATTTTGGTGGTATTGGGGTTCCTGGAAGCCCTTCTACCTCCGGGCTACACTCCCAGACCTATTTTTACATTTTTATTTGGAAACAGGGTCTCCTAAACTAGCGCGCGCGGCTGGCTTCGAACCTGCATGATCCTCCTGTCTCCGCCTCCCAAGCGCGGGGATTACAAGCGTGCGCCACCATGCCTGGCCAGCATTATAACATTCTAACTACTGAGATACACATCATTTTTGTTTGTGTACATCCATCCTTAAAATTAAAACTTTATCTTTTAAAAACATCTTTTGAAAAAAGAGCTCTTAAGATTTATCTGATATAGAACATCTTTATTAAGTTAAGGTATATAGGCACTGTTTTATATTTTATCTTTTGATGACTTTGTAGTTTAGTATTTAGTGAGGCTTGTCCTATACTTTATGAGTTGTTGTTTTTCCTGAAAGGAGAAGTCACACCATACACAAACTAATAACTCCAGACTACATTTGGACTAGCAACCTTATGTACCATATAACATTTTGATCAATAATGGACCACACTTATTTCAGTGGTTCCACAAGATTATAACAAAGCTGAAAATTCCTATCACCTGGCAATGTGATGGCCACAGTAGCTTAATACCACAATGCATTACTCATGTATTTATCATGATTTTAGAATAAACACTACACAGCTCATCATATAAAAATATACATGGAAAGTTATGTATAATATATAATACTTAATGATAATAAATGATTGCTGTTGATTTATATACTTACTCTGTACTTTTTATTTTAGATTACACATAAAAAAGTTTAATATGGTTTATAGTATGCTATGTTATGTTAGCAGTAGCCTTATACATAATCATATTTACTGAGTCGCTTGACTGCATCATTTTCTCTTGTGCTTCATTTAATCATCTGCTATTTTGTTCATCATGGCCCTAGGAGGTATGTATGTATGTATGTATGTATGTATACACACACACATACAAACACACACTCCTTATATCCTGTGTGTGAAGTCGGCTATACCATGTAGGTTTATGTAAATATACTCTGTAATTGCACAATGATGAAATCACCTAGGGGTGCATTTCTTAGAATATTCCCATTGTTAAGTGGCGCATGACTATATAAAGAATTCTTATAAGTAGGAAAGTTTTTAGAGATCATTAATGTATAATTCATAAAAAAATACAAATGCTAATAAAAGTTTGAGTATGAAGCCAGGCATGGTGTTGCACACTTGTAATTCCAGTCTTGGGAGGTCGAAACAGGAGGATTGTAGGTTCAAAGCCAGCCTCAGCAATTCAGTGAAGCTTTAGCAAGTTAGCAAGACGCTGTTTCCAAATAAAAAATAAAATAGGCATTGGGGTATATCTCAGAAGTAGAATGTCCCTAAATTCAATCCCCAGCAAAACACACACACACACACACACACACACACACACACACACACACGAGTATGAATAAATACGAATATGTAAGTGATTCTGAAAATCAGGATCTTGGCCTATTTGGCAAAGCACTTTTTAAATCATTCTAAGTTCAGATAAGGATGGAGTGAAATGGAGACTCCTGCAATACTGGTGGGAGTTGAAATTGGTACCTTTGTACATTCTAGCAGTACTTATATTCAAAATATTAAAAATATATATACCCCATAACTTTTGACCCAGTGATTCTACTTACAGAATATGTTCTAAAGAAATAATAAAATTGTTTGGTCACATATTTATATGAAAAGCGATTCAACAAGATTTTACTTAGGAATAACTAATATTTAATAGTAGTACACTGATTATGTAAAGTATGGCCTGTCATTGTAAAATTAAAATTGCATTAAATATTTAATGGAGAAGTAAAATGGAGGCTGCAGGTGTAGTTCAGTGATAGAATGTTTTTGCCTAGCAGGCTTTTCAGTCCCCACAACTGCAAAAATATAGAGGAATGAGCCAAGTGAGGAAGTACACTATACTTGTGGACACATACAGAGAAGAAAGACAATAAACCCAGATTTTAGTACAACTTGGTGATAGGTAAAATTTTTATCAAAACATATTTAAATATTAGAAATGAAAAGTATAACCTACTGTGGTGATGCATGCTTGTAATCCCAGCATTCGGGAGGCTGAGACCGGAGGATCACGGTTCGCAGACAGCCTCAGCTACTTAGTGAGGCCCTTTGCAACTTAGTGAGACCCTGTTTCAAAATAAAGAATAATAAATAGGTCAGGGGGTGTAGCTCAGAGTTCGAATGCCCCTGGGTTCTATCCCAGACCTGCAAAAAGAAAGAAAGAAAAGAAAGAAGGAAGGAAGGAAGGAAGGAAGGGAGGGAGGGAGGGAGGGAGGGAGGGAGGGAGGGAGGGAAGAAAAGAAAAGGAAAGAAAGAAAGAAAGAAAGAAAGAAAGAAAGAAAGAAAGAAAGAAAGAAAGAAAGAAAAAGAAAGAGAGAGAGAGAAAAGTATCGCTTATTTTCAGGGTCAGTCATTATTTGTGATTCGTATGATTGAAGCACAGGACTTCATAATAACTTTCAGTTTGTGTGCCTCGTCCCTGTCAGACTTGCCAGCATCGGCTAAGTTGGGGCACAGTGACTACCACAGAGGGGTAGACTACAGCCTTGGATACTTGCAGGGGTCTGTAGTTGGGCCTCTGACAGGCCCCTTGCTCAGGCCCACTCCCACAAGTACTGTTCTGAACATTTATTTATTTGTTACTGGAGATTGAATCCAGGAACATTCTACCTCTGAGCTATATCCTCAGCCCTTTTTATTTTTATTTTTGAAGCAAGGTCTGGCTAAGGTACTGGGGCTGGCCTTAAACTTGCGCTCCTCCTGACTTAAGCCTGCAAAGTGCTGGGATTACAGGAGTGCACCACGATGTCAGTTTGTTCTGTACTTTTCAGTGTACAGTGGAGAGCTAGAGCTGCATGGGAGCACTCACTATGTAGTTCATTAACCTCACCAGTGTCCTCCTGTGCCCACGACGCTTGCCTCTGGCAGCCAAACACAGTACAAAAGTTTTCCATAAGTTAGTATGGAGAACTTGATATAAATATTTTGGAATTGAACCATATAACTCTTTCCTCAAAGACTAGATATAATTCAGAAAAAATACCCCTTCCCTAATTACATTATCACGTGTGGAAACAAAATGTCAGGTTTTGAGCTGTCCAGCAGAGGTCAGTCTGAATGTACAAACACCAGCTTAGCTGACAGCCCATTGACTGTTTTCTTTCTAAAATGATCTTGCATTTAGTCTCATATTATTTGTTTCTTACAAGGATAAGATATTGAATAAACTCCTCTAAAAGGAATCTATTTGTTGATACTTTAATAAAATAGGTTGCCTCTCCTAGTTTAATAATGTATACTTTTATGTGATCCTGGTACAAGTAATAATCAAGTACCTAAAGAAGACTGAATTTGAAACATTATGCTATTTTTCTTTAGTTAGGAAAATTCAGAATCCAGGTTTTAGAGAAAGGGGAAATTATTTCTCAGGTTAGTTCCTCTACTAATTTTCTTTCATACTTCAGGGGATTATTTGAAGATTCAAAAAGCCATCCAGAAATCTATTCTTGACACACAGAAAGCATTCAATAAGTACTGCTGCCTTTTAGGAAGACAAGCCCTTCAAGAAGAGAACACTGGCTGGAATAGCTGCCTAGTTAGTGAATGGGAAACACCCTACTTTTCCCTTTTAACTAAGCAGTTCTTACTTCCACAAGCTAGACATTTTCTGGAAAACAGGGCACAGTGCTCTGCAGGCATTTACTGAATAATAGTTGAATGCGAACTCATGATAGCTAATTAAAACAGCTCAGCAGCTGGGTATGGTTGTACACACCTTTAATCCCAGCGACCTGGGAGGCTGGGCAGGAGCATCTCCAGTTTTAGACTAGCCTGGGAAATTTAGGGAGGATCTTTCAAATAAAGAGAAAGGTCTGGGGATATAGCTTAGTAGTAGTGTACTCTTGGGTTCAATCCCCAGTACCACACACACATAAGGAAAATAAAGTTCAGTAGAGGATATTTCATACATGTATTTCATACCTTTGAAATCACTTAATTTGTTATATGAAGAAAATATATACTGTCTTTAAGAGAAAAGTCTCAAATCTACTACTAGGATTTTGAACATTGAAAGAAAAAGAGTATGGAAATAAAAATAATATTGAATAAAAATATATTCCTTTATTGTTTTTCAGACACTTAGCTAGGCAGTGGGGAAACAGTGCGTGTCAGTGAAGTGGCCTATGACTCTGACTACAGTAAATAATGATGTGGATATATGGGGAAAGTTGGAAACTAGTTAAATTCCAGATGAGAATCATGACCGGGAAACCCTGATAAAATAAACTGCTGACTGCTGTGGGTGTGTACAGAGAGTTTGAAGTATCTGGTGTCTTCTGATTGCATTTGATGCTGCTAATCTGAATAAATTGAGTAATGTGGAAAGAAATTGCTGATCCTACAAATTCTATCCTGAGAAGAAGTGGAGATAAAAGCATGCTTTGGATTCCCATCTGGAGTAGGACTGCCCGCACCACTGGTTTTCACTGGGTAATCTGCATCTTCCCTCCTCTTTCAGCAAACCCACAGCAAATCCAAATTATATTGGTCACATCTCCAATTATGGAGCAAAGAACAGCATACCTAGAAACTCCCAGATCTCCAGTTTCAAAGTTGAAGGGACTGCTTTAAATTTTGACTCAGAACCTATAAATACCCACAGCAAGGAAAGATCCATTCTTTCTTTTTTTTTTTTTTTTTTTTTTTTTTTCTGGCGGGTCTGAGGATGGAACCCAGGGGCATTCAACCTCTGAGCTACAACCCCTGCCCTATTTTTTTATTCTTTAATTTGAAACAGGGTCTCACCAAGTTGCAGAGGGCCTCAATACGTAGCTGAGGCTGTCCATGAACCTCAATCCTCCAGTCTCAGCCTCCCAAATGCTGGGATTACAAGCGTGCGCCACCACTCCCGGCTAAGATCCGTTATTTCTATCTTTCTGGATGAGCTTGTCATTGGAACCAGCTCTGTGAAGTGTTATGGCCATGTGGTTTGCTTCTGAGGCTCATTCCCCTGGCTCCTGAACATTCCCAGGATTACCTCCCCAGTGTATGCTCAAGGTGGGCTCAGGAAGTCAGCTCCAGTCTCACCGTAGCCCCAGTTTTGCTCCTGCTATTCCTGCTGCAGTGCTCTGTGTGCCCCTACCTGTTTTCCTTTGTTGAATCTTCTGTTCCTTCATGGCTCAGCTCCATTGTCCCATCCTCTGTGAAGTCTTTCTCACCCTGGTGTTCTTGCCACACCCTGTGTGCACCTCTGTCACATATGATATGTGATGTTTATAGGGAGTTTTAACTCCATCTCTCCCACATGTCTGTGAGTACCTGCATAACCCAGATACAACCTCCCCTTCCACACCTCGTCTCCCATGCCCATGTCCTCTTACTGTATTTGCCTAGCACCTTGGTGAATTCTTCCCTGAAGAGCCTGCTTACACCTGGCAGATAGCAGTACAACATCACAGAGATTGGCCTGGGAGATGACCCAGGAGGGCTTGTATCACTAATGCCACAACAGGCAACTTCAAACAAGGATGCAGAGTACTCAGATGTGCTCCCAAGGATCAGAAGCCCACCCCAGTGCCTGGGTAGAAAGCCAACAGTTCTTAGAGCAGTGCTGGGGGTAGGGGTTGGGGTATGTGAGGTGCTAAAATTATGGAAATTTAGTTTCTACTCTGGCTAAATGGAGGTCAAATTACAATTAGATTCAATTACTGAAAATAAACATTTTTTTCATACTTGAATGCTATGTATGGTCTGAAACTTATTACATTATTAAAAACATTTAATAGCTCATTTTGTTTCGTCCTTGTTTCTCTACCTTCCATCAGACTCCAACCATCCCTTTGCCCTACTACCCTATGCTACTCTTTTTCAGAATTTTTATGCTTATCTTTACTCAATTTTCCCATATTAACATTTGTAGCAGGAATAAATCTGGAATTTTAATTGGAGTGGAATTTTTTTTGGGGGGGGCGACTATAATCACATGCAGAGCCTTGAGCATGCTAAATAGGCATTCTACCACTGAATTATATCCCCAACCTTCTTGGAGTATGTTGAGAGAGAGACAGACAGATAGGAGAGAGAGAGAGAGAGAGAGAGAGAGAGAGAGAGAGAGAGAGTGTGTGTGTGTGTGTATTTTATGATGGGGATTGAATTTAGGAATATTCTATGTCAGCTACATCTTCCAGCCCTTTTTTTGATTTTTTATTTTGAAACAGGATCTTGCTACATTGCTGAGGATCTTATGAAGTTGCTGAGGGTCTTGCTAAATAGCTGAGGCTGCCTTGAACCTGTGATCCTTCTTTCTTAGCCTCCCAAGTACTGAGATTACAGGTGTGCACCACCACACTAAAATAGAGTGTATTAATAGAAGAATTTAAAGTTCAGTAAGGCCAGCATATCCATGAACAAGTGCTATTGAAAATATAGTTGTTTTAGTTCAAGAGTGGAAGGCATGCCATGCTGCCTTATACAGCCACGTGATCATTTATTGCAGGAAGAAAGAGGTAAAGCAGGTAAACGGCTCTGTGAGGGGCAGTGAGGGGTTATTCCTCGGCAACTTAGAACCTGTTTAGTTTTTGGGTTTTGCTTTGTTTTGTACTGGGAATTGCACCCAGAGTCATTCTACCTCTAAGTTATCTCCAGCCCTTTTTATTTTGAAACAGGGTCTCACTAGGTTACTAAGCATCTTCCTAGGTTCCTGAGGCTGGCTTCAAGCCTGTGATGCCCCTATCTTGACCTCCCAAGTACTACGATTACAGGTGTGCACCACCACAGCTGGCACAAGACAAAAGCAAATGAACAACAACAAAAAATAGGGCTGGGATGTAGCTTGAAGGCAGAATGCTTCTGGGTTCAACCTCCAATACAAAAAAAAAGAAGAGATTGATTGATTGATTGATTGATTTTTGCAGTACCAGGGATGGAACCCAGGGGCACTGTACCTCTGAGCTACACCCCCAGCCCTATTTTTTAGTCTTTTTTATTTTTGAAATAGGGTCTCAATGAGTTGCAAAGGACCTCACTAAGTAGCTAACCGCGATCCACTGGTCTCTGCCTCCCAAATTCTGGGATTACAAACATGCGCCACCACATCCAGCTCATCTCCCCATTTATTGAAATCATTTTTCTGTCCTTTGGTGTTTTTTTTTTTAATGGTACTAAGGATGGTTAGAAAGTACTAACCTGTGGTTAAAAGGTCTCTGGGTACCTATACTCCCAGACCTATTTTATATTTTATTTGGAAACAGGGTCTCACTAAGTTGCTAAGAGCCTCACTAAATAGCTGAAGCTGGCTTCGAACCTGCACAATTCTCCTGTCTCAGTCTCCCAAGTACTGGGATTACAAGCATGTGCCATGACGCCCTGCTTCTGTGAGCTTTTGAAGTTTTCATCATTTTGACCCTACACAACTTCTATTAAATTTGTTTTTGAATTCATTTGTTTCATTGTAGATAAATTCTCAACTTCCACTATTTATCTGTTATTTACTTTATGTATTGAATTTTTA
Source organism: Muscardinus avellanarius (assembly GCF_963383645.1). Classification (NCBI taxonomy): domain Eukaryota; kingdom Metazoa; phylum Chordata; class Mammalia; order Rodentia; family Gliridae; genus Muscardinus; species Muscardinus avellanarius. Next base: position 31,141,814 of record NC_137804.1, on the reverse strand, counting down.
TCTAATTCTCTTTCAACCTGTTTTGCATTCTCTTACCTAGTGGCATTGGCTAGAACTTTGAAAACAGTGCTGTATGGTGCTGGTGGACACAAACCACTTTCCTTCTAAGTATTTTAGAATCTGTGTGTCCTTTATCTACCTTTCTTCTTCAGGAGGAGCAAAAGATGACAAGAAAACTTTGTAATGAGGATTTCCTGAGGCTGCAGGATTTGAATGTTGTAGCATGGTTCTTACAGGTTTCCCAGAGGCCCATGTGCTGAGGAAAGACTTGGTTGCCAGCATGTGGTTCTATTGAGGTGGTTAAAAGTTGGGGCTGAGCTGAGTGTGGTAGTACACACTATAATCCTAGTAAGTAGGAGGCTGAGACAGGTTGAGAAGGTTCAAGGACAGCCTCAGCTACTAGCAAGACCCTGTTTCAAAACAAACAAAAAAGGGCTGGGAGTATAGCTCAGAGGTCGACTGCCCCTGGGTTCAGTTCCCAAGTACCAAAAAAGATGGGGGCTGATTGGGGGAAGTGAGGTCACGGGGCATGCCCTGTGCTGAGCACCTTTCTCTACCACCACTCCCCACCCTGATGCTCAGCCGCTCCACAGGCCCCAAAATAACGGAGCCTGCCACCTATGAACTGAAGCCTCTGAAACCAGGAGCCAGGTCACAGCAGCAACAGGACACTAACAAATGTCTTCCTCAGAGACCCATGATAAAAATCAGAAAAAAAATACCTACCATTTCCAAGTTGGGCATCTGCAGCAGGAGGCGCTTGCCAATCACGTGTCTCTAACTGTCTTCCTTCAAGGCATGGAGACGAGTGACAAGGGCAGAATTTTCTCCCTTTGGTCCTCCCCTGTGTGACCTCAGTCAGCTTCCCTTCGGTGTGCCAGCAGGTGGCCTTCCTCCTCTGCCCTCCACTGGTGGGCACCAGCAGGGAGCATCACCTCAGTCTAGTCCTCTAAGAGGCTGATGAGTTAAAAAACATGAGACAGCTCTGCATAAGAGGAAGCAGAGAAGGGGCAGAAGAGGCAGTGAGGCCTCAGACTAGACTCAGACCAGGCCGAGTGGAGGAGGGAGGGCTGGCAGGCATATCCAGCCTGCCTGTCTAGGAAGGTGTGGCCAGACTTTTATCATAGGAGCCCCTGTCTCCCAGGAACTGGCCCACTGTCCTGCCCTGTAGGACTCACATTGGCATGGAGTGGCACAGTGCCGGGGAGTGACAGCCACAGCACAAATGCTTATGACATTTCAGAAAACAACAGCTGGTCAATTATGTTCCCATCTTTGGAAACAGTTTCTCACAGGGACCTTCTGGGGGTCTCTTTACTGCTGTCTTTGGACTACTGGAACTGAAGAGGCAAAGCTTATTCAGCAGGACTTAGGCCTACTGAAAATCCAAGGCCCTGACCCAAGTCTACCTGTACCTGTCCCTCTTGGACAGACAGTGTCTCAAAAGGAGCTTTGAATACAGTAAGCCTGGGTGTCCATCGTGGCTCCACTTGGTGGGTATCCAACCTCTCTGGGTCTCAGTTTTTCTCTTCTATACTGAAGGTGATAGCCCCACTCATAGAGTTGTATGGAGCATGTACTGTTTCCAGAAATGCTTAGCCCCAAACTTGGTACGATAGTTTTCAGTAAACTAGCCCCTCTCTCTCTTCATCCACTCTTCATAACCCCGGCCTCAGAACCTCGCAGAGTAAGGGGTCAGGAGGAAGTTAGCTTTACTCCATCATGGACTCTTTAGGAAGGGAATCCCATTGCCACAGTGACTGGCTGGGCCTTCGACAGCCTATCTGTTGCCCACTGGGAACTGGCCACAGACTACATTTAATTTGGTTCTCTTCCTTCCACATCTCAGACCAGGGCTGGGTTGTCATGTTAGCTGGGGAAAGACGCATTATTTGGGCCAAACTAAATTATCCAGGTCAGTCCACAGCCAGGAAATCATGTGCTGCATTCCAAACCAAAGAGAAATTAGTTTTCGATCCTCCGCTGTTTAGTGTTATCCATGCCACAACTCCCTCCTGTTAAGGTCCATCAGAGGAAATTGGCCTCAGCTAATTAATGTGTTTTTAGCAAGCCAGTTATATTCTCTGTATTCTCATTTGTGAGGACTGGTTGGAATCAGCCAGGGGTCCTCAATCCTGGCAGTATGTTGAAATCATCTGGGGAGCCTTAAAAAACTCTTGCGTATTCATTTCCATCAGAAGGGTGGGACCCAGTGCCAGTGTTGTTAAAGCTCCTCCGGCAATTCGTGTGTGTGTGTGTGTGTGTGTGTGTGTGTGTGTGTGCACGCGCGTGCGCGCAGCCACTTTGAGAACTAGTGAAATGTGGTTTCAAAGCTTCCTTCCATCTCTAATTCCAGGAACATTGACCTGGCTGGGATGGTGGCACGTTTGAAATCCTAGCTTCTCAGGAGGCTGAGAAAGGAGGATCCCAAGTTTGAGGCCAGCTTGGGCAACTTAGCAAGCCTGTCTCAAAAAGGACAGAAGATAAAGTTCAGTGGTAGACTGCTTGCCTAGCATGAATGAACCCTTGGGGCCAGTCCCCAGTACTACAAACAAAATTAGGAAATATAAAAATGAATATTCCAGCAATTTTATAACTATGTATTTTAAATTCCTTTCTGTCATCATTTCCTTTTGGGTACTTTGGTTACTCAGTATTTAGGCTCAATTTTCACTTTTTTTCTATATAAATATTTGTTTACTTTGTGCATAAGTCATAATTCCTTGTTTTCACTTATATTTTTATGGCATGTGTACCTTTTACAGAATTAGTTAACTTTTCCTTAATGCTTTAATATAAACTAGCTCCCGACCCCCATTTGCACTTGGTATGTGTTTGGCTCAACAATTTTTTCTCCCAGTGCCAGGGATTGAACCCTGAGCCTTCCACATGCCAGGCAAGTTCTTTATCACTGAGCTACGTCCCAAGCCCATTTGCTTTATTTATTTATTTATTTTATGGGTCTGGGGATGGAACCCGGAGGCATTTGACCTCTGAGCTCCTCCCCCTGCCCAAATTTTTTTATTCTTTATTTTGAAGCAGGGTCTCACTGAGTTGCAGAGACCTCACTAAGTAGCTTGAGGCTGTCCGCAAACCGCGATCCTCCTGTCTCAGCCTCCCGAATGCTGGGATTACAAGCGTGCGCCACCACGCCTGGCAAACCCATTTACTTTATTATGAGGCAGCGTCTCACTCAATTTCCCAGGCTGGCCTCAAACTTGTGACCCTCCTTCCCCAGCCTCCAGAGTAGCTGGGATTACAGGCCTGTACTACAACGCCCAGCTAGGTCAATGTATTTCTGCCCATGTATGTGTCCATGTAATCATTACCCAGATATGTAACTTTTCCAGCAGCCCAGCATCTCCCTGTGCCCTCTCCAGTCTATGCCTCCATCCCCCAGAGGTAATCAATCCTCTAACTCTGACATCAGAGTTAACTCGGTCTTGATAGGAAGTGCTTAATCTAGCTTCGCTCATTCCTCCCCCCTGGCTCCTCCTCTCCTGGGGATGATCTCATTTCGAAGGGGCTCATCCTGCCATCAGGGGAGATGGCATCTCCAGCCATGATTAGTTCGATAATCTATTTTTGTGTAACAAACCATTGTAAAACTTAGTGGCTAATGCAAGACATCACTGTCTCTCAAATTTGTGTGTACTGATGGGGCTCAGAAGATCTGCTCCCTTTCACTTGAGGTCTCTTGTGCAGCTGCAGTCAGGGGCAGCTGAAGTTGAGTTCCCAAGAGGACAATGTTGAGCTGCTTTCTTCTCTAATTTCAGCTATTGCACCCACTCTTTGCAAACAGGGCTCTTCCAGTTTGCCATCTAATCAGTGCCTCCCACACACCTCTAGGGTCAAGCTAAAAGAGATAGCTTTAAGGAGACCCAGCAGATGTGTAGGGGTGTGTGTGTGTGTGTGTGTGTGTGTGTGTGACAGAGACATCCACTAAGTAATCTGAGCTCAGCACAAACATGTAAAAAATCTGCCCAACCATTCATCAAGCTAGAATGAGGCATGAACAGAGCCAAATGTAGTTAACAAAACATTTTTTTCATGCAAGGACATGCTATAGTTGGAAGTAGCTAATGGCTACCTCTCTTATTCTCTGGAAAACTTTTCTAAAACTATAGATCAAGTCTCAGAAGCTTAGGGAGTCTCTCAGCAATCTAATAAAACTCTGTTTCAAAACAAAAAAAAATAAAGGACTGGGGTGTACCTCAAAGGTAGGATGCCTTTGGGTTCAATCTCCAATACAAGGGAGGGAGGGATTTTATACTCTAAAATGGCAACTTATTTTGGTATGTGAATTTATGGTCTAAAGAATATGTCATCTCAGGTTTTAAAAAATGATAGATCCAGAAAGATGTGGAAGGTCAGATATGGCTTTTAATTAGTTGGTGCTTTCTAGACCTGCCAACATGATATTCTCTTATTTCTGTCACCTGGCTCCTAGTGGGTCTCTATTGCTCTGGTTTGGATCTGGGCTAGAATTCTAAGGTTTCTTCCATCCTCTGCCATTTCCCATCCTCCATCAGCACCACTCTCATCCTCTTTTATTTTTATTTTTTCCTGATGTGAGTCTCATGATGTTGTGCAGGATGGTCTCAAATTCCTGGGCTCAAGCACTCCTGCTTCAACTTCCCAAGTATCTGAGACTACAAGATGCACGCCACCCTCATCCTCCTTGAACCTCCTTCTTATCTACACAATGTGTGTGTATTCTTCAGATACTTTGCATAAAAATTGGTTGTCTCATTTGTCTTGTTTTTTTAAATTGATGGTTAAATTGGATGCGAATTTGTTCTTCATGTTACTTCAGAGTTTCCTTGATGACCTCAATTGTAAAACGGGGTTTCAATAAAATGCAAAAACTCTGCTGTATTTCTGTCCTACCTAAGTTTCACCTTTCCCCAAATCCTGTAATAACTATCCTTCCTCATGAGCACCTGTGGTTCCCCTGGGGTGCAGCTCTTTTGCCATGGCTCAGACTCCAGGTTTGAGAGGGCACAGGCTTTCTCCTGACAGCCTTACGCGAAGTGTGCTAAGAGCTCTGCACCTCAGGGCTCCTGCTTGTGGTTTCTCCTCATACATACTGTTTCCCATCCAGGCCTCTCCACTCAGTGTCTCTTGATAGCCGGGTAACTGTTGGTGCACACAGCCACTGACTCCTGTGAGAGTCAAAGTAAAAGCTGTCAGACTTTCTTAAGGCTCAAGCCTGGAACTGGTACAGTGTCACTTCTGTATTCTGTTTGTTACAGAGAATGACAAGACCAACCCCGAGCTGTAATGGGAGGGGACTGCACAGGGCAGTGAGCTTTGGGATGTGTGGCTCATTGGGGGCCATCTTTGAAGACTATCTACCATAAAAGCCCTTTCTCCTCGTGTCCGTTCAATCCTGAGGCTCCATGTGTCTTTGTGTAAGTGAGCCTCAGGTTCAGCTATTGCACCCACTCTTTGCAAACAGGGCTCTTCCAGTTTGCCATCTGTTCAGTGCCTCCCACACCCCTCTAGGGTCAAGCTAAAGGGGATAGCTTTAAGGAGACCCAGCAGGTGTGTGTGTGTGTGTGTGTGTGTGTGTGTGTGTGTGTGTGTGTGAGAGAGAGAGAGAGAGAGAGAGAGGGGGGGGGGGAGGGGAGGGGAGGGGAGGGGAGGGGAGGAGAGGAGAGGAGAGGAGAGGAGAAGAGAGGAGAGGAGAGATATCAAAGACTGGCTTTGGGATCTTTAAAAATTACTTCTCAACAGATCTCTTAATATATCTTGATTCTGCCATTAAAATCATTACACAGTAAACACTTTGCATTATTTTTTAAAGGACTTTTTTTTCAGAGCAGTTTTAGATTAGGTAAAATTAAGAGGAAGATACAAAGATATCCCATATACCCCCTGCCTTACAAAGACAACCTGCCCCATTTTCAATAGCATTTGTTATTTTTTAAAAGCCAGATTCTTTTATTTTGCGGAACTGGGGATGGAACCCAGGGGCATTCTACCTCCAAGCTACACCCCCAGCTGCCGCAATTACTTCCTTTTCCTTGGCATCTGCGTGAAAGATTTCCCATGCAGGAAATTGGCTTAAGCTTAAAGTAAGCGGAGCCCTGAGGGTAAGTGTTGTCTTTGGCCAAAGTACTCCCCCACTCTTAGATATTCCTTCATAACTATTATTCTTTTGGTAATGATTCTTTTAACTTTCCACACAAATTGCTCCGGTGATGTAAGATCAGGACTGTGAGAGAAACTGAGTCCGTGGAAAATAAATTTTCTAGTAATTTGTCTAAGCCTCTAAACGCCCTTGGCTTTGCTCAAATGGTAATAAAATCTAGTTAGAATTCAGATGCAGTGGAAGCATTCCAGTCACAGTAATTACAAATGCAGATTTCCCCTCTATCTCTGACCTTCATTCTAATCATTAACTTACAGTAAAAGCCTTAAGAGTCAGCTGAAACCATTAGCCCTAAAAACTTGTAAGGGAGGCAACCGGTGCCTCTGTTTACCCCCTCTCCTTGTGATCCTGCCTAGATACAGAGAAGATAAATTTTGTGTGTGACATCAAAGCAGCCTAGTTGATGAGCAGCTAATACTGCCCAATACAATAGAGCTGAAGGCTAGGAAGATTCTTGACCTTTACACCCAGTATGTGCACTTCCTGAAACAGGGAGGTGCCACGTGGCTAAGAAATGAATATGTCAGAACAAAGGACAGATATAATAAATGTGTAAGTGTGAAAGAAAGGAAATATGGTGAGAATAAGAAAGCATTTTGTATGAAGAAGAGCTTATCCTAAGATTGTCCCAAATGGGAAAGAGAGAATCAGGGTAATCAGAAAAGGAAGTTGCAAAGGGTTTGTGATAGGAAAATGGATTATTAAAAGAGGAATAGGCTTCTAATAAGCCTATCGTTTGAGGAAAAGTGCTCAGCAGCTAGAGAAGTACATCTGACAACTAAATCTAAAAACTTCATGTTACTTTTTGGTGTTTATCTGCTAAACTGTGTTATGAGCTTGTTTAAGCTTTCAGACTTTAGATGGCAATGCAGACGAAATCTGGGAGACCTTCATCGCATCCCCCTGGATCGCCATATCTCCCCATGCCTGCCATATGGACTAAGCCCTAGGAATGGAAAGTTCCGAAGAAACGAGTTAAAGGAGATTCCATGAGAGGCCGTCTTCTCCAAGCCCTGGGCATGCCTGTGTCTTCTGGAATTTGCCCTTTGGAGCCGCCTGTCTGCAAGGGCAGGGGGCTCAAGGGCAGGGGGCTGGATTTGGTCACAGGATCCGAAGCTAATCGGAGCTAATCTTGAATGCCCGGACTAGTTTTTTTTTTTTTTTTTTTTTTTTTTACTATTAATCTCACTGGTGAAGGATATAAATTTTCTGGGTTCTTGTAATAAAGTGTCAATTGCACTAGAGGCATTGGTCCATGTCAGATTCTTTCCCGGAGAGAAATCTCCACTTTTAGCGCCATGAATAGGAACTTAAAGGAGTTTATTTCATAAAAGGGAAAGAATCACTGCAGATAAGTGGCTGCAGAACTGCACCCGAAGCCTTTGCACACCTTTCTGAGAAAATCGGTCTCGAGCGGACTCAGTGGCCATATTCAGTGCTGGATTTATTATTCCCGACTGAGCCAGTCTGCCGCACCCAGCCCTATTTTTTATTCTTTTTTTGAAACAGTATCTCACTAAGTTTCAGAGGGTCTCACTAAGTAGCTGAGGCTGGCCACAAACCTGCGATCCTCCTGTCTCAACCTCCCAAGTACTGGAATTACAAGTGTGTGCCACCATGCCCAGTTCTAGATTCTATTTTAAATAAAAATATGTTACCAGCTAGAGAGAGAAAGAGACCTACCACCAACAACAGTGTTATATATTGTTATAGTTTTCTGTCTTTTCTCCTTTTTTGAAGGAAAATTTTATTTTCTTTTTCTAAATGTTCATTTCTCCCATTATTTCCAATTTATTTATTTTTATGTCTGTATTTTTCTGTAATTTTATTACAGGGCAACTTATGTTCAAAGAATAAAATATAAAAGGCATTAAGGAGTATATATTTTCCTTCTTAATCCTGTTCCCCAACTACCCAGTATCATCAATACTATTTCTAGTCTGCTTTGCATTCTATAAAGATATTTTAGTACTATATACATCTGTTATAGAATGCTATAATTTTATTTTTATTTTGGCTTATGGATGTTTGATTTTGTGTGTGTGAGTGTGTGTGTGTGTGTGTGTGTGTGTGTGTGTACGCATGTGTATGCACTACTGAGGATTGAACTCAGGGGCATTCTACCTCTGAGCTGCACTTTCAGCCCTAATTTTTTAAAATTTGGAAATAGGGTCTTACTAAATCATGGATGGACTAAGTTGTTGAAGCTGGCCACCTATGATCCTCTGGTTTCAGCCTTCTAAGTACCTTCTACCTCTGGGCTACACTCCCAACCCTATTTTATATTTTTATTTGGAAACAGGGTCTCTTAAAAGCCAGCAAAGGGCTTCAAACCAACACAATCCTCCTGTCTCCGCCTCCCAAGCCCGGGGATTACAAGCGTGCGCCACCACGCCTGGCTCCCAGCTGCTTTTTTAAAATTGATTCATGATATTAGTACATTTTTATGGAGTATATTATGATAATTCAATACATATGTACAATGTATAATAATCAAATCAAGATAATGAGCATTCCCATATCTGAACCATTATTTATATGTGTTGGGAATTTTGTACTCTTCTAGTCATTTTAGAAAATGTCATAGATGACCACCAACAGCGTGTAAGAGTTTCCTTTTCTCCACATCCCCAAGAGCATTTGTTATTTTCTACCTTTTTGATGATGGCCATTCTAATGAAGGTGAGATGGTATCTCTTAATGGTTTTTATTTGCATTTCTCTGATGATTAGTGAGACTGGGCATTTTTTCATATATTTGTTGATCATTTGTATATCTTCTCTTGAGAAGTGTTTGTTCATTTATTTAGCCTATTTTTAAACTGGATTTGTTTTCTAGTGTTTTGCTTCTTGAGTTCCTTATATATGCTGAATATCAATCCTTTGTCAGATGAGCAGTGTGCCAATGCTTTCCCCCATCCTATAGGTTGTCTTAATTCTGCGGATTATTTCCTTTGCTAAAACTTCTTGGTTTGATGTAATCCCATTTGTCTGTAGTTACTTTTGTTACCTGTGCTTTTAGAGTCCTACTTAAAAAAATCATTGCCTATACCAGTGTCTTGAAGTATCTCCCCTATATTTTCTTGTAGTAATTTTATCATTTCAAGATTAACATTTAGGTCTTTGATCCATTTCAAGTTAATTTTTGTTTATGGCAAGAGGAAGAAATCTAGTTTTATACTTATGCATATCCAGATTTTCCAGCACCAATTATTGAAGAGACTGTCTTTTCTCCACTGTATATACTCGGCACCTTTGTCAAAAATCAGTTGGTTGGGGGACTTCCGGGAAGATGGCGACCGAGAAAAGCGGGGCTTAAGAGCCCCGCTAACAAAAAATCTCCAGTACCACAAAATCAGAGCTTTTCATAGCCAGAAAACACCATCACCAGAGAAATAAAAAAAATCACCAGGCTCCAGAGAGAAAGCGGACTGAGAACAGAGCTCAGAGCCACACAGGAGATACACCGGCCTCACGCCCGAGGACACGGCAGCAGCGCCATACTACCGGCGGCAGCGGCAAATTCACCGGACGGCTACAGCAAGCCGAGGTGAGCCGCTGTGGAACAGCCAGGCGGGATTTCTCACCGCAGGTAAAATCTAAAGCTCCCAGTGGCTGAGCTCAGCACACGCCGCAGGGATTCAGAGTGGAAATCAAAACCAAGAAGAGTGGAAATCAAAACCAAGAAGAAATACGCCAGCCTCACGGCCAAGGGTGTAGCAGCGGCGCCATATTGCCACCGGTGGCAGCAGCAGAGAATTCACCGAGTCCAGTACAGCTACATCTGCGTACTCAAGAACAGTGAGTCAAATTGCGGGCCACAGAGGAGAAATCCCAGTACTGTACTCCCTGGAACTTGACCCAGTGGGGGAGGGGTGGTGGCAGAGATATCACACCATAGGAGAACGTGCAACCTGGCACCCCCCACAGTCTAAAGCAGCCTCTATCGACTCTCTGGGTCGGAGACTCTGTGATACAACCCAGTAAAGGAGTAGTGGGGTCTGAGATACTACTGACTCAAGATCCAGAACACCTTAAGTGAAGTCATAGTGACCCAGGGAAGAACCCAGAGAAGGCACAAACTTCCGAAATCATGGGAAAGAGGAATAATACTGGAGCAATGAATGCCCACAACCCCACAACATCAGAACATGATAAAACAGAAAATCAGAGATTTCTAGAAGATCAAATCAGATCAAATCAGGAAAATAACTGTAGAAATAATAGAAGTGCTTCGAAAAGAACTCAGAGAGAGCCAAAAAGAGATAAAGCATGCAATTAATGAAGTAAAGGCCTCAATTCAAAGCACAAACAACCGATTAGACCACATGGAGAACAGAATCTCGCTCTTAGAAGATGATCATTCCAAAAATGAACGCATAGTTTCTTTTCTTTTCTTTTTTTTTTTTGGTGGTACTGGGGTTCCTGGAAGCCCTTCTTCCTCCAGGCTACACTCCCAGACCTATTTTATATTTTTGAAACAGGGACTCTTACGCCAGCACGGCTGGCTTCGAACCTGCGCGATCCTCCTGTCTCCGCCTCCCAAGCGCGGGGATTACAAGCGTGCGCCACCACGCCCGGCGAACGCATAGTTTCTAATTTAGAAAAAAATATCCGACAGCAGGAATCTGATATTGAAGAAATATGGGCCCATTTTAAGAGAGCTAACCTAAAAATAATTGGAATAGAGGAGGGAAAAGAAGGTGAAACCAAAGGGATCAACAATCTCTTCAAGGAAGTAATAGCAGAAAATTTTCCAAACATAGAGCAATAGGTCGATACACAGATCCAGGAAACTTATAGAACTCCCTTTAGACAGGATCAGAAAAGAGGATCCTCACGCCACATAATTGTCAAAATGACCAATGTGGAAGCCAAGCAGAGAATTTTAAAGGCAACAAAAACAAAGGGCCAAGTGACATTCAGAGGCAAACCAATTAGAATCACTCCAGACTTCCCAAACCAAGTCATGAGAGCCCGAAGGGCTTGGAGTAACATATTCCAAACTCTGAAAGAAAACAACTTCCAGCCAAAAATTTCCTACCCAGCAAAACTTTCTATCAAATTAGATGGAGAAATAAGAAGCTTCCATGACAAACAGAAACTGAAGGAATTTATGTCTTCAAAACCAGCACTAGAGAAAATACTCAAAGAGATTAACTACAAAGAAGAAATAGGTAACACACACCAGAACCAGAGAAGAGTTTCCATCCAACAGTCAACTAAGATTGGTTATCTGTGGAGATTCATTATATATGTTAGTCTTTTACCTATCTCTAAATGGTATTGTTTGCCTTTATTGTTGTTAATTTTTAGGATTTCTAGTTGGAATATTAATATACCTTCAGATATAGCATTTGGGAATATTTTATCCCATTCTATTAGTAACTGTTAACTCTGTTTACATTGGCTTTGGATATACAATATTTTTTTTCTATTTTTTAGGGAGTTTGTATACTCCTCTGTTGCCTGTGCCATTGAAATCATATCCAAGAAATCACTGCCAATTTCAATGTTGTGAGGTTTTATGACCCAGATATTCTCTTAAAAGTTTATAGTCTTAAGATTTATATTTAGGTCTTTTATCTATTTTGAGTTAATATTTGTATATGGGATTAGGTAAGGGTCCAACTTTCTTCTTTTCCATGTAATTATTATGTTTCAACAATATTTAGTTAAAAGATTATTATTTCCACCACCAAATGTTCGTGGAAACCTTGTCAAAAATAACTTGACAATATAGGGAAGAATTTAGCTCTAGGCTTTTATTTAACTCCAATGGTTTATATATCTGCCTTTAGAATAGTACTACACTGTTTCAATTATTGTAGCTTTATATGGTTTGAAATCAGAAAATATATATCTTCTAGCTTTGTTCTTTTTCAAGATCGTTTTGGGTATCTAGAGTCCATATTCCATAGTACGATAGATTTTTTTTCTGAAAAATATATAAATATATGATAGTTTCACCTAAAAAAATAGAAAAAAATATTCTCTGGTAAGAAAGAAAGTAAAAAGAAATATTGAAATGTTATCTTTAAGTCATCAAAAGCTTTGTATCAGACAAATGAAACTGTTATGTGAGATTATCATTTTTAATTTTGGATAAATTGCTATAATACTAGATGTCAACCACTAAGCCAAGCATGGGAGGGAGGGATGGGGAGAGAATGGGGTGGGGATCGGGTGGGGGCTGACTGGGCGATGTGTGCATGTATGTCTACAAAAGTTTGTATCCCACTATGATGTATGAATACAGTGCACCAATAAAAAATTTAAAAAATTTAAAAAAAGTTAAAATTAAAAATCAGTTGGTTGGCTGGGCGTGGTGGCACACACTTGTAATCCCAGCATTCGGGAGGCTAAGACCGGAGGATTGCAATTCGCCAACAGCCTTAGATACTTAGTAAGGCCCTCTGCAACTTAGTGCGACTCTGTTTCAAAATAAATAATAATAATAATAAAAACAGGGCAGGAGGTATAGCTTGGAGGTCAAATGCCCCTGTGTTCCATCCCCAGACCCACAAAAAAGAAAAAAAATCGGTTGTATGAATGTGGATTGATTTCTTGGTTCTCTATTCTGTTCTTTTGATCTATGTCTGTTTATATATCTATTGGCCATTTGTATCTCTTCTTTTGAGAAGAGGTAGTGAATAGTTTTTGGTCCTATTTCTATTAACTTTAGTTATACATCAGGATTGACAAGTTAGAGTTATTTAAATAAATATAAATTATTTCATCTTTCATTGGCAGTGTGATTCAGCTTGGGCACACGGTTGAGAATGATCCAGAGAAAAGTAGAAAAAAATATTTATTTATAGAGTCAACTACTAATATCAATTGAAATGCTTTTAGCACATGTTCTTTCCAGGAATCTCTGACTGAAATAGAGCAGAATAAAAATGGAAAATTACTTTAGGAGGAGATTTATGTATTAGATATGCTTGCTAATTTAAGTACTCTTCAGATTTAAACTAAGTACAGGAAATATGGGACATATACAAAAGAAAAAATAATGAGATATATCTTTAAATTGGCCTCAATTCAAAATGTGGTTTTGAATTTGCAAACTACAGGGCTCATCCAGTGTGCCTCAATTCTGAGAATCTGTGCAACAATATAGTGAAAATAATTATAATCAAAAGTCTAAAAATAGGATCATAGAGCCTAGGGAGGAGATAAGAGACCAGGATAAAATAACCACACAAAGTAGAATTTTCCAGGGAAGTTGTAAAGTTATTAAATTTTTCCTATTGAAATGGTCGCCTTGGGTAAGTGTTCTATAATAATTACACCACTGTGGCCACATTTATTTTTCTCACTTAATTCTCTATACTAGTGGTGGTTCTCAAAATGGCGCCATAGACCACCACCAGCAGTGTCACCTGGGAGCACGCTAGAAATGGAGAGTGCCACCCAACTCCCGAGACTTTCTGAGTCAGAAACAAATGTTTCAACAGCCCTCCCATGAATCTGATGCAGGATCAGATCATATCTATCTTCTTACCTAAAGGTTCTTATGTTTTTAGTTTTAGATGTTTAAGAAAGAAATCTTGGCCCATTTTTTTTTCTGTCTAGATGTTCATGGATATTTGGCCTCATTCTGAATGAAACACAGGATGTCAGAAAGAGAACTGGGTTTGAGGTATGAGTTTCTTCAGGGCCACAGTGGCATTTAGTTTGGAGAAGACTGTACTGAGCTCCAGGGAAGAGGCTGGCTGTGGGTCCCCTGCAGGGTCATTCGGAAGGACTGGCAGAGGATGCGGGAGTCTACGTGCACAAGAACCGCGGAACGCATGAGAAGGAAGTCGCCCTAAGGAAAGAGAATGCTGCACAAGTTTGACTGGAGAAGAGCAGTGAAGGTGGCGTTTTGAAATGTGTTCAAACATTCCTTGATAATCTTGCTTCAAGTGGTGAAGCTTAATTCTCCCCATTTGGGGTGTGACCTGTGCTTAATGACTTGCCTCTAGCAACCGCGTGTCATTTCCAGGAGTCATAAAAGGAAGTGTGGCATTTTCCTTGTTCTTTGATCACTTGCTCCTAAGGAACTCAGATGACATGTCATGAAGACTTGGAACCTTTTGAAGAAATCTGTGAATCAAGGAATGAAGATATTCCAGGTCTTCAGATAACTAGAGAGATGGACCCAACTCAACCTCCTGCAACCTAATTCATATTGCCTTGTTTTCTCCCTCTACCAGCTGCTTCCCACCCATTCTTGCAATAGGATGCCCAATTTAAGTCTGTATTACATTCTAATGTGCATTTGTTTATTTGCTTGTTTGTTTGTTTCTGGGGATTGAACCCAGGGGCATTCTACCTCTGAGCTACACCCACAAGACTATTTTATTTTTAATTTTGAAATAGGATCTTGCTAAGTTATTTAAGCTGGCCTTGAACCTACAATTCTTCTGTCTCAGCTTTCCAAGCACTGGGATGACAGGTGCATACCACCATGTCTAGCTTTAATGTGTTTTTGTTTTTCTTGGTACTAAGGATTGAATCCAGGGGCATTCTAACCCTACTTTAAATTTTGAAACAGTATCTTAAGTTGCTGAGAATCTTGCTAAATTGCTAAGACTGGCCTCAAACCTGTGATCCTCCTGCCTCAGCCTCCCAAGTACTTAGATTATAGGTGAATGCCACCATGTCTGCTAATGTGCTTTTTTAAAAATTGCTTTGTAAGCTGGTAATGGTGGTATATGCTTGTAATCCCAGTAGTTAGAGGCTGAGGCAGAAGGATTGCAGGTTTGTGGCCAGCCTAAGCTACTTAGTGAGGCCCTGTTTCACATATAAAGAATAAAAAATAGGGATGGGGTAAAGTTTGGAGGTAGAATGCCCTGGGGTTCAAACCCTAGTAACAAAAATGTGCTTTGTAAATAGTTTTCTGTGGAATTAATGGTAAAATCAAGTGAGATATAAGATTTTATTCAAATGGGGAAACTCAGGAGAGTGCTTTTGATTGGCCCTTGTGTTACAGGAAAAGCTAAAAGGTCTACATTTTTGTTAGTTTGAGTGGGTACTGGCAATATAAGTCATGAAAGATACAAATAAGTACTGATAACAAGTTTATGGACAGGTTTTTTCTGTTTTGTTTGACTCTCAAATAAGTTTTATATCCCCTTCTCAAATTTGAGACTATAGTTCAATCAGGAAATGTAGCTTTCATTGTCCATTTTAGATATTAACCAGCTCTCTCATTTTCACTTTTCAGGCTTTAAAAAGTCCAGCTCAGTCTCTATCAAACCTTCAATCTTTCATCAAATAACAAAGGATATTAGGTCCCCACACTGGTCTAAAGAGAAATCTATTTCTCTATGCTCAATACTAGTAGCCTGAACTTGTTGTGTTTCCTCTATCTGGTGTAGTGATACCCCCACCCCACTCTCCCACACACCAATATGATGGTCAGAATAATGCTCCATAGCGTCCTTCCTTCAACATTCCTCCCCTTCCCGCCTCCACCTCAGGTGTTTATCAGCAAGTTGCCTCTGTAACCACACGTTCCCATATATAGGCTAGGAGGAAAACCATTTTTCTTCAATTCCATTATATCAGTTGATGACCATCTGGGTTGGTTCTAGTTTTAGCTATTACAAATGAAATGGTTATGAATATGTACACATTTTTGCTCATCTTTAGGGATATATATGTATATATATTCCCAGTATATATATATATATGCATATATAATTATATATGCATATATTATATATATGTATATATGTATATGTATGTGTGTATGTGTGTGTATGTATGTATATATATATATGTATATGTATATATATATATATATGTATATGTATATATTTGGACTCAGGAGCAATCTGCCTCTGAGTTATCCCCCAGACATTTTTATTTACTTTTTATTTTGAGACAGAGTTCTTTATTTTCAGACAGAGCTAAGTTGCTGAAGGTCTCACTAAGTTGCTTAAACTGTCCTCAAATGTAATCCTCCGGTCTCAGCCTCCCACATACTGGGATTATAGACATGCGCCACCATGCCTGGCTCTTTGGAGATGTTAACACAGGCTAAATAGCAACACAACGTGGTTTAGAAGTCATTCCGAAACAATAGCTGCAAACATTGCAGGTAGAACATGTTTATATAATCTGTGCCAATGGTGAACACTGCTGAGAGAAGGAAGAAATCCTGCTGGCTTCAGAGTTCGAGTCCTAGCTGGATGGTGAAATTTCAGGGTCAGACAGCAAGTAACTCAAGAGTTACCTTCCTTCCAAGTAGACTGCACCTTCTCCCAGTCACCAAAAGACCACTGCTGGGGCTGCTGGCTACAAGAGTTAATAGGAGAAGTCCTAGGAATGTCCTGAGGTTGGGTTTAGGCAACAATCACAGCTCCTTCTGTTAAACATTTTGAGAGCAGCTAAAAAGGACCCCCTCTTTAAGCTATCCTGTACATTTTTACGATAACCCAAGTATATCCTTTATACTTATTTCTTTTTTAGTCAATTCTGTATTAGTCAACTACTGTTGCAAACCAACTCATCCTAAAACTTAGTAGTTTCAAACAGTAGTCATTTTATTTGCTTATGACTGTAATCCAGGCTGTTATCTGGGCAGTTCTTCATCTGGTTTCTTTTGGGATCATTCCTGTGGCTGCCATCATCTGGAAACGTTAACAGGGCTTGACGACTCCCAAATGTCCTCACTCGTGTCTCATGGTTCATGTGAGATGGTCAGAACAGCTAAGTGCTGGCTGATTCCCCTCCACATAGCCTCTCCAATGGCCTACCCTGTTTTAAATGGAAGCTGGAGAAAAAGGCAAAGCAGAAAGAAAAGGCAAACAGGAGCTTCCAGGTTTTTTAAGACCAAGGCCTATAACTGACACAGCATCCCTTTGGCCACAAAATATTGGTCAAAACAAGTTGCATTAGTCAGCTTTGCATTGCTGTGACCAAAATACCTGACAAGAACAACTTAGAGGAGGGAAGGTTATCTTGGTTCATGGTTTCAGAAGTCAGTCCACAGTCAACTGTCTCCAAGGCAGCGACATCATGGCAGAAGGGTGTGATGGTAGAAAACTGTTCCACTTATGTGAACCAGGAAGCAGAGAGACAGACAAAGGGACCAAGGTCAGATCTAGTCCCCAAGGCCACACCCCAAGTGACCTACCTCTAGCCATGCCCCACCTGCCTGCAGTTTGCTGCAGTAAACCTGTCAAATGGATACATCCACTATGAGGTTAACGCTCTCATGGTTGTGAACACTGCTGCATTGTCACTGCATGAGGTTTTTGGAGGAACATTCTAGATCCAAACCATAAACCAAGTTACCAGGCCAGCCCAGATTTGAAGGAGGGACAGTAGAATCTACTTTTGATAGAAGAGTGACATGCACATATAGGGATATGAGGAATTTGGGATGGCCATCTTTGCATCCCATCAGCCATAGCTCCTTGAGTTCCATTGGTGCTGTCTCTAGACACAATTCATATGAATTAAAATCATACAATTCCTGTATGATTCATGCTCCATTAACTCATGTACGTTTCCAACAAACCTAAATAAGGAATATTGACCCCATTTTTAGAGGAGTAAACTGAGGCTTAGAGAGGTCAAATAATTTGTTCACTCAGAGCTGAGTCAAGCCCAAGTCTGGTGCTAAAGCCATAGAGTGCATGTTTTAACTCATCTCCACCTTCCCCAGAATGAAGACTAGTGTTCTTTCTTAAGGGCATCCACCCAGTCTAGCAGCTACCAAACTGTGTCTGAATTAACTCTTCTGTGGCACTGGGAGTATTTTGTGAAAGTTAATGCAAAATCAAAACTCTGTGGAATATTATTTTAACTATTTTAGTAATTTAAGGCTCTATATAGCAGAGTCTGTGTTGTGTGTGTGTGTGTGTGTGTGTGTGTGTGTGTGTGTGTGTGTGTGTACTGGGCACTGAACTCAGGGGCATTCTATCACTTAGCTACACCCCAGCCTCCCCTGTTTTATTTTGAAACAAGTTCTCACTAAGTTGCTGAGGGCCTTGCTAAGTTGCTAAGTCTAGCCTTGAACCTATGATCCTCCTGTCTCAGCCCCTCCATGGTGTGTATACCTAGCTTATAGAAGACCTTATAAACTCTTAAAACATATTCACTTAAGGATGCAACAATTTTTATTTGAAGAATTCTGTCTAACCACACAGATCAAGTTAATAATACTGTTTCTCCAAGTACAGTTTGATAAATAACCATTCACTTTTCTATCCAGTTGTCATGTACTTTGCATGGGATTAAGCATTTGTAGCTTCTGGAAAAAGACTTTCTCACAGAGAAAGATGTTTAGAAATATAAGCTTCCCTCCCTTTATTGAATGATGAAAGAAAAAGACCAAGGTTAATTTTATATTTGTTACCCAGAGGGTAAAACTGTCACAGGCTGACAGCAGAGAGGATTGCCTCCATAAAATTCAGGAGAGTTGATTGTGTGCTGCTGTAGAACACCTGTTCCAGCCAGGGAGGTGAAGGTGGATAGCCACGAAATCTATCCACCTTGAGGATGGCTTGGAGTGAACACTTGATACCTGGATGCCTTCTCATTGCCTCTTCAGCCACCACTTGCCTTCATATCCAAAAGAGAAAATTTAGACATCTTAACTTTAATGTGGGCATTTGATCCAGTGCTTGAGTTAAATATAACCCTGTGTAGTATGGAGAAGGTTTAATGGGAAATGGTTGGCATTCTTTCTTGGTAAAGGCATGGGGAAAGGAGAGGGAGGGGAGAGAGGAAGGGAAGGAGGAAGGGAGGGAGGGAGGGAGAGGGAGAGGGAGAGGGGAGAGAGAGAGAGAGAGAGAGAGAGAGAGAGAGAGAGAGAGAGAGAGAGCGCGCGCTCCAGCGCAAGTGAGCAGTGAAGACGCAGTGGGGATAAGCAAAACTCCATAGCAGCTGTGCTTTGCCAACTTGACACTAGCCAGACCCGGCCAGCATGGTTGTCCTGAATCCAATGACTCTGGGAATTTATCTTCAGCTTTTCTTCCGCTCTGTCTTGTCTCAGCCGACTTTCATCAGCAGCGTCCTTCCAATCTCAGCAGGTAAAAGATGACCACAGGGGGCAAAGGGAGAAAGATTGTTTTG
This sequence comes from Muscardinus avellanarius, assembly GCF_963383645.1. NCBI lineage: Eukaryota > Metazoa > Chordata > Mammalia > Rodentia > Gliridae > Muscardinus > Muscardinus avellanarius. The sequence continues at coordinate 31,122,581 of NC_137804.1, read as the reverse complement.
CAGCGCCTTGATATTTTTGCCATCCTACTCTTGGTGGAGGGAGATGGCTACCCCAGCTGCTTCCTGTTTCCTGAGCTTGTCGGAAGCTACTTCTGTCCTTGTTCCAGCAACCCCTATTCAGCTGCTCAAAACCAGAGACTTTAAAAAATTGTTTTTTCCTCCCTCATCTCTTCTCCCTATTTGCTGCATAATTTTATTGTGGGCAGGAATTTGGAGAAACTTAAAAGAGCTGGGAAATGCATGTGAGAGAGAAATGAGTCCTGATGCTTCTATTAATAACTCCTCAATGGGTGCTTACTCAGAGAAGGTGTTGTAAACACACCTCCGTCCAAGTGCTGGCAGTGCCCACCGCCAAGACAGCCCCACTGAAGGGAAAGGAATCCAGCCAGTTCTCTGGAGGCTGGGAGAGGGGCCTTGCAGCCCCAGGACTGGGTTTTCTGTGTCTCTAGTCCTGTTTACTTTCCCACTGTGCTTTCTTCCTGGCGAGACTTTCTGTCAGCCCCAGACAAGGCACCTGGAGGTCCTGGAAGAAGGGGGCTCTCCAGGGAGAAGTAGGGGAAACTCCAGGAGGACAGCATGGCCTGGGGCTGGGAGACTTGGGGAAGGGGCTTTCTCTGGCTGGCACCAGGCTATTGCCCATGTCCTGCCCAACTCAGGGCAGTATGGCCTCTTTAACTCTTTCTGAGGAAACTCAAATGTCTCTGGAGGGCATGAGGAAGCAGGCGGACCCCAGGCCTTGTCACCTATCACATCCTACCCCCCTCAATTCCCCTCTACCCTCTAGACCCCCATCCAAGGCATTGTAAGTCAAGCCTTCCAATGAGAGTCTCAGAAGAGCTTCAGATGTGGCATACATTTCACTGTCCTTGTTGAGGGCCAGAAATGCCAAGCCCTTGGTGAGGGCATGTCTCTGCACCCAGTCCTTAGCTGCTACCCATTCATAAAAACAGCTCACTGGCAAATGGTGCTGCCAACCTCTGTGGGCCCCAAGGGAGCAACTCTTCTGGGTATGAGGCTAATTATAAAAGTGTGAGACACAGAAGAAGGGGAGGATCTGTGGAGAATGCTGGGGTGAGGTCAGGCAGAAAGAGTGGGCACTTGTGTCACTTGGTATGTGTCAACATGCCCCTCACAGACTGTTTGAATGCCAAGCTCCTTCAATATTTTCTCTTATTTAGAGAGAAAACTGGATGGTTCATTTGGTCTGATTCAGGTGTGTGTGTGTGTGTGTGTGTGTGTGTGTGTGTGTGTGTGTGTCTTACGCCCCAGCCCTATTTTATGTGTTATTTTTAAACAGATTCTAAGTTGCTGAGGGTCTCACTAAGCTTCTGAGGCAGGCTTCGCACCTGCAATCCTCCTGTCTCAGCCTCCCAAGTACTGGGATTACAAGTGTGTGCCACTATGCCTAGCTTCTGGTGCACAGGAGTAGAGAGTGCCACACTTCCACAGCCGCTGCTATGGGGCTGCCTCCACCTCCTCCTCCTCCTCCTCCTCCTCCTCCTCTTCCTCCTCCTCCTCCCCCTCTTCCTCTTCCTTCTTCATCTTGTTTGAATCATAGTTTCCTTTGAACTTCTGCTAGGAATTTGAGGCTTAAGAATTAAAGAAACTCACACTTCCACAGCCGCTGCTGTGGGGGCTGTCTCCTCCTCCTCCTCCTCCTCCTCCTCCTCCTCCTCCTCTTCCTCCTCCTCTTCCTCCCCCTCTTCCTCTTCCTTCTTCATCTTGTTTGAATCATAGTTTCCTTTGAACCTCTGTTAGGAATTTGAGGCTTAAGAATTAAGGAAACTCAGTTTTCTGGTTCCAGCCCTGCCTCTGATGGGCTCTCTGACTCTGTGAGACAGTTGATGCTGGACTGTAAGAACCACATGGGCAGAGATGGTGCCTATCTGTGTACTGTCACTGTGCCAGGGTCAGAACAGTGCCTGGCACATAGGTGCTCAATGAATATTTATTGAACACATAAAGCCTTTTCCCATCTATAGGTTGGGGCTTGCCATAATTTTACATTATGCAATTTAGATAAAGCCAATGTACCTAAAGAATTCTGAAATCTAAAAAGAAAAGACCTGTGATTTTCTTTGAACTTCTTGCCCTGGAGAGAGCCCGACACAGGTAGCACAGACATCGCTCAGGCGAGGGATTTTGCATATTGTGCCAGGCAGGACATAGTAATGAAAAGTCACAGCTCAGATGCCTCAGATGAAAGACTTGAGCAAAGGGTGGCTTCCTACGGGAAGAGGGGTAAAGAGACCAGCGACCAGTGCTGAGGCCCTGAGATTAGCAACCCCAGGAGGCTCTGCCATCCTGTTCTTGGAAATGCAGGAGGAAGGAAAAGAGAAATGGATCCCAGGGAGATTTAGAACCTTGGAGCTGGGACCACCAAGCAGGAGTGTTGTCATGGAGGGACCCAAAGCAGGAAGAAAGTGGGGAAGACCCTGATCACCTTCTCCTCTCATTGAACCACTTATTGGCAGTGTCTGCCATTGAACCAAACCAGCCTGAAGCCAGAGGGTAAAGGAGCTCCTTGATGCAGACCATGGGAGGCAGCTTCTGGTGCACAGGAGTAGAGAGTGCCACACTTCCACGGCCGCTGCTGTGGGGGCTGCCTCCTCCTCCTCCTCCTCCTCCTCCTCCTCCTCCTCCTCCTCCTCCTCCTCCCTCTTCCTCTTCCTTCTTCCTGGATGGAACCCAGGGGCATTCTACCTCTGAGCTACACCCCCAGCTCTATTTTTATTTTATTTTATTTTGAAACAGGCCTTTCTAAGTTGACAAGGGTCTTGCTAAGCTGCTGAGATGGTCCTCAAACCTGTATCTCAGCCTCCCAAATACTGGGATCACAGGTATGAATCACCAAGCCCAGCTAACAGGCACTTCTTGATGAATTGTTAAGTGTGAATCTTCTGGTTGGGCAGTTGTCATGGCTTCATGGAAAGTACTGTTCAGAAATAAACCTAAGCCGCCGGGCGTGGTGGCGCACACTTGTAATCCCCACGCTTGGGAGGCAGAGACAGGAGGATCGCGTAGGTTTGAAGCCAGCCGCGCACACTGGCTTAGGAGACCCTGTTTCCAAATAAAAATGTAAAAATAGGTCTGGAAGTGTAGCCCAGAGGTAGAAGGGCTTCCAGGAACCCCAGTACCACCAAAAAAAGAAAAAAAAAGAAAGAAACCTAAGCCTTGAAATGGAACTGTTATATGACATAGAACACCTCAAATCCTTTCAAAATATTTTCCAACAACTCAATTTGAAAGTTTTATGTTGAAAAATTTAGACTCTTATTATGAAGAAGACAAGCTGTGAATACACTGAAATAAGTCCAATCAGGAGCATCTCCTCATTCTTCCCACTGTCCTTGTGTGTGCCTATATCTGTATGCCTTGCACTGTGTTAAGTGCTTCTGGGGACACAGATCCAAGTAGGAACTGGCCTCTGTTCTGGGGAATCCATGGTAACCCTGTTGAAGGCCATGTCTGAGTAGGGGCTACAGTGGAGGAAGGGCTCCAACAAGCCTGAAGGTGCTGCTCCCCTTCGTGGAGGAGGAGAATGGAAGAGCCACCCTCCATTCTCTTTGGGAAAGACTGAATTCCAGCAGTGCCAGACTCAGCACCAGCTCTCTGAATCAGAGTTTGTTACCTGGCAGCCTCTACTAGCTGGGTCCCAAAGGAGAAGCAAGAAGGGAGCAGAAATTGTCAGAGGCCAGAACTAGTGAAAGAAACCCCAGCATTAAAGCACATGCCTTCTATACACAGATCATGCTCTCAGGCCCTTGCTCTCTGCCTATTAACTCTTACTTTGGGCACCATTTTAACTGGCTTAGACAGAAGGCACCTTGAGGTATGGAGAATTAGTTGTAGCACAATAGATGGGTAGGGAGTCATGCTGCTTAGGATGGATATCTTGACAACAAAATGTAGCTGATGAGATTGCAAGAAAAATTATAAGGAACTAGGGAAGGATTCTGAGCCTCACCTGAATTTTGGCTGGTTCTGGCTGGGCTCATTTTATAGGTTCACAGGTTGACTGACTCCACTCTCCATTCACAGGTGTAGCTCAGCAGTTACAGCTTCCAGAATGTGATGGTACAGACACAAAATTATAATATTTGTACCAGGGTAGGTCTTCTACATAGTTCAATGACCCCTGGAATGAGTGTGGCATAACTCACTTTTTTATGCAGCTCAGAGGAGTCAAGAAATTTCCCCCAATGTCACATAACTTGTCTGTGGGAGAGCTGGGGACTGGAATCCTGCCTCCTGACCCTAAGTCCAGGGATTTTTACCAATGTAGACCAAATCTGCTTATGGTCTTGGATAAATGGTGATAGTGGCTTTTAAAGTTCTGCAGGCTGCCTTCCTATCCTCTGGAAGCTTCCTTGAATTCTTTATTCTCCATTCCCTACTGCCTTCTCCACAGAATATTGATGTCCAAAGCTCTAGTAAAAGATTGGATGTTGCTTTATACTAAAGTATGCATGACTTGCTAGGGCTCTGATTTATTTCTCCTTTGATGATGTTTGATTTAAATAGGGACTAAGGATTAAAGCCAGAGGATGCTCACTGAGATGCATTTAAATCAGGTTATTTTAGGGCATGGGGCCTCCCTGGAGCCAGAACAATCTCAATTCAGGCATTGTGAGCCGAACTACATTAGGCCCACATAGACATATGAAGCTTCCCTCTTCAGTACCAGATTTCCCAGGCAGGAAGGAATTCTCCAGGTGGTGTTTGGATTCAGGTGTCAGAGGCCAGATGATGGGAAGACCCAAATCCAGCCCTGTGCAGTGAGATCATGTGGAAGAATACAATTTCTGCCTGGATGCTATCATCTCCGTTGCCACTGGAATGTGACCAGGTCTTGAGGCTTACATGACCCAATGTTCAGATCCCCATTCTCTGCCTGGAAGCCAGCCAGGCCACCACTTGGGAACCATGTACGTTCTTAGCACTAGATTATGAGCCATTTGTTTGTATTTGACACTGATCAGCTATTGTTTAATGTCCCGTAATGCACTTGCCAGCCATCTCCTCTGATTTAGCTCACCATATTTCCTCTGGATAATAAGATCAGAGAGGGCTCTTAAGTCAGAGGGCTCTAGGGGTCCCAAGCCTTCCACCTCACTTCATCCTAAGACTCTGCATAAAGCAGTGGCCTCCCCTCCAGCTCAGTCAGAGTGGCGGTGTGAGAGATGGAGGCTTTCCCTCCACCATCCTGCAGGGAGCCTCCAAGAAGCTGTTTGCCACATCCAAGCCTTCTTTCTTCAGACCCACAGCCAAACAAAAACACAGCTCCAAAACAACAGAGAGTTCCCCTGGCTTCAGTGAGATACCCAGTAAGATAGAGTCCTGTCTTCTTTAAATACAAGTCAGTCATAAGGACTACTGTGTTGCTCTATGACTCATACCAATGAAACCCCAAATCCCTTTTACAAAGCACTCTCACAGCTACAGTTGTATCTGCTCTTCACAACAGCCCCTACTATGATGAGCCCCAGTCCTGACTCTCTTGGTTATGAACTATGCGATGGTCGGGAGTTTGCTTCATTAAGGTGATCCCCAAATTCCTTATCTGTAAAATGGTGTGATGGTCTCTGTTTCACAAGAGTGCTGTGAGGATTCGTTGACGCAGCTAACATGTAGCGAGTGCCAACTGTGTGCCTCAGAGTGGGTTGCAGCCTTGAGCTCACAGACAAAAATATTCCTCTCCTGCGGGGCTTCCGTCATCACTGTGAGAAGTGTCCAGACTGGCCTGTGGTGACACCTGAATGTTTAGCCCTATAGCACAGGAGAGGGAGATGTGCACTTAAAAATGTCAAATCTTTTACTTTTTAAATGTTATCAATTAAGGCAATATAACACTTAAATGATTTAATATTTTTATTAATTTTGTGGTCCTGGGTATGAAACCCAGGGGTCTTCTACCTCTGGGCTGCACCCCTGACCTATTTTATATTTTATTTGGAAACAGAGTCTCACTAAGTTGCTGAGACCCTCACTAAGTAGCTGAGGCTGGCTTCGAACCTGTGCAATCCGCCTGTCTCAGCCTCCTAAGTACTGGTATTACAAGTATGAGCCAGCATGCCTGGCTTATGATTTAATATTTTTAAATGAACTTCCAACATCTCCTTTAGAAACAAATGAAGGGTGGCTCACACCTGTAATTCCAGCTACGTAGGAGGCCAAGGCTGGAGGATTATAAATTTGAAGCCAGTCTGGGAAACTTAGCAAGACTGTGCCTAAAAATAAAATAAAATAAAAAGGATTAGGAATAGAGCTCAGTGGCTGAGCACTTGCCTAGCAGCATGAGGCCTGTTTCAATTCCCAGAAGTGTCTTGTGTATCTTCTGGTACTCAGAAGTGAAATAGGGCTAACCCAAATTTTATTACTAGTGCCAATAAAAACAAATAAATAAACAAATCCTTTGAAAATCCAGACAACCTGACAGTGCTGGGCCCACCTTGTGGTATGGTAACAGTTTGGAATACAGGATGACTTGGCTTTGGCTCATCAAGTGCCCACCAGACCCTTTTGTCTTATACCTGGTCCACTTCTCTGAACCCTCTGGACATTGGACCTTGAGCCAGGAGCCCTGCTGACTTGGCCTCTACCCTCCCCTTAGAAGGAGCTCAATCTATAGCACAGGTTCTTGGACCTGGTTGGAGATCACCTGAGACGCTTTACAAAAGCCTAGCATCCAAGGTGAACAGACTGATGTGATCAGAGCTTTGGGGGCTTGGGGTTAGTCATCAATAGTATTTAAAGTTCTACAGGAGACTGAAAGATCTAAGCCAGCCTTAACTATTGAACTAGACCCAGAATCAGAGTCCCCTGGGGGATTGTTTAAATGCAGATTACTGGGCCTCAACCCCAGGAGATTCTGAGTCAGCAGGTGTGGGGTGTGGTCCAAGAGTCTGCACTCTGGTCCAGCTCCAGGTATTGATGATGCTACTGACCCATGGACCACAGGGTGGGTTCGTGAGCAGGCTGCTGCTGTGAGCTCAACTCTGCTGGGAAACTCAGAGAGACAGAGAGCTGGGATATTTAATCCACCAACTACTGGGAACATTAACTGTTCTTCCCACTTGCCCCAAACAACTTCCCATGGCTGTAGAAGGGTGGCTGTGGCAGGAAGCTGGGGAGTATGGTCAGTACTGATGGGTGCTGGGGGACAGTGGTGGGAAGTGACAGGATCTGCTGTAGACACTTTAGGAGACCAGCTGTGGGCCTAGTGGCCCCTATGGCAGCAGCAGTTAGTTACAGCTCAGGGTCCCTTCCCTGCAGTGACACAGAAGTTGTCACATGGCACCATCACTAGCAATAATAAGGCTATGTTAAGTTATTTTATTGGTGCACTATAATTATATGTAATAGTGGGACTTGTTACCTATTTCTATATGCACGTAACACATCTGGTCAATTTTGTTCCCCCAAACCTCTCCTTCTCCCCTTGGTCCTCTTTCTCTACTCTACTGGTCTCACTTACAGTTTTAAGATTTCTTTTCCCTTTTTCTCTCTAGCTTCCACATATGAGAGAAAACATATGCCCCTTGACTTTCTGAATCTGAATTATTTTGCTTAACAAAATGCTCTCAAGTTCTACCCTCCCTCTTTTTTTTTTTTTTTTTTGGTGGTACTGGGGTTCCTGGAAGCCCTTCTACCTCCGGACTACACTCCCAGACCTATTTTTTATAGTTTTTTATTTGGAAACAGGGTCTCTTAAGCCAGCGAGGCTGGCTCCGAACCAGTGCAATCCTCCTGTCTCCGCCTCCCAAGCACGGGGATTCCAAGCGTGCGCCACCACGCCCGGCTCTCTTTTCATTTTCTTTTTATTTTTGTTTCCTTTTTGTGTGTGTGTGTGTGTGTGTGTGTGTGTACTGGGGATTGAACCTGAACCTGGGGTTTTCCCAGCCCTTTTTATTATTTGCTTTTAAAAACAGAGTCTCATTAAGCTGATAAGGGCCTTGTTAAGGTGCTAAGGCTGGCCGCAGACCTGCAATCCTCCTGTCTCAGCTCCCAACTAGTGGAATTACAGGTCTGTGACACCACGCTGGGCATGCTCTACTCTTTATTCATATTATTTCTAATCTTCGCAGCAAGGTCTTGAAGTAGACTTTAGAACCCCCATTTTACCAAAGAAGAAACTAACATTCAGAGAGGTATAGCCATTGCTGCCTGAGGTCATATAGTCCCAGGGTTAAAATTCCAAATCAAGGCTTGTAGACCCCAAAAGCATTGCAGAGGCATAATCAAGTAGTGGTTAGAAGTAGGACTTCTGGTACTACCCTGTCTGAGCTCACACCATGTGTTTCCCTTGGCTTTGTGACCTCCCTATGCCCCAGTTTCTTCACCTATGAAATGGGGCTAAAAGTAGGATTGAACTTTCAGAAACATTGTGGTAACTAAACAGATTAGTTATAAACACAAAGTACTTTCAATCATGTCTAATGTACAACGTAGAGCATATATACACACTCTCTGGTATTATTTCCAGAATATTACCATGTTTCTTACACAGGCCAAGAGGTCATGATTTCCCTTATAACTCATTACATTAAAAGGGAAAAATCTCCAATTTAACCCAAACAACTTTTTGCTTAAAATACCTAGTGAATTAAAGCAAAAGGAAGGGACTTTTCTTTTTTTTTCACTTTGTATCTGAAAACAAGTCCCTAAGAAAGGAGCACACTGAGCAGGAAAGGAGGCTCTTGTAGTGGTGACAGGCTTTCCCATATGACTTTAAAAGTATACCTGGCCCCAGTCCATCCCCCAACCAGGAGCACTCAGCTCCATTCAAGCCTGCATTCACCTCTCCATAGCAACCAACAGAAACACTGGGTGCATGTGTTTGGGAGCTGGGGACAGCTGGAGAAGTCTGTGGCTCTGCAATCTGCACAGCCAGACAGCTGGGGATGCCTGAGAGAGGGAGGAGGAGAGGGGTCATTAATGTGAGCTGTGCAGGTCCCTCTCCCACCCTCCACTCACCCCTGCTGACCACTTGGTCTTTGTGTCTTTCTGGGAAGTTTGGAAAAAGCCCCAGGAGCTTTCCTACTGCCCTCAAAATTTCTCCCTGGCATGAAACTTCTTGGGGACCAGAGAATGAGGAGGATGGGGTGATGATGGCCAGCAGAGACCTGGCTGGGGCTCTTCTTACTGTGACCCAGGCTTCACCCAAGCATCCACCTTTGTCCCCTTTATGAGTGGTCTGCAGGTGAATCACTGTCAGGGGATGTCAAAGCTGGGCTGCCCTTTTGTGTCCCAAGAGGACCAACTCAATTCAATCTCAGTACCAAAACACACACACACACACACACACACACACACACACACACACACACACACACTGAGCTACCATTTTTCCCCTGCCAGATGGGCAAAATTTAAAAGGTCTGGCATCAAACTGTCTGTGAAAGTGTGTTGAAACAGATACTTTCACCCTGTGCTCATGAGTGGGAGAGTGGATTGATGGAAGCTTTGTAGAGATGAAGTAGACAGCCAGCCTGTAAAAACTACAAGTGCACACACTCCTTGAGGAGCATTTCCATTTCTATAAATCCATCCAATGTACACAACGTATACACAGATACATGCAATAGGCTGTCTTATGCTTCATTTATGGCACCATTTGCATCAGCAAATATCTACAAATGATATGATTTTACATCAAAGGGTGCAGAGTGAATAAATATTTGGTTCTTCCAAAGGAAGGAATATTATACAGAAATGAATGTGGATGTATTCTATGTAGTTACACCGAATAATCTCTTTAAAATACTGTGAAGAAACCAAGAAGGAGTAGCATATCTATAATAAAAATAACCCTTTGAGGAAGAAAGGAAAATATTATACCTACCTATTTGTATACGCAAGAAATATTCCTAGAAGTTTACAAAGGAAAACAATTAATTGATAAATCCTTACAGTTGGGTGGCTGGGGGAGTGGGTTAGGAGAGGAAGTTTTCATATATACTTGTTTGTACTCTTTTTTGTGTGTGTGAGGTACTAAGATGGAATCCAGAGGCTTCCTACCTCCAGGATACACTCTCAAATCTAGTTTATATTTTATTTGGAAACAGGGTCTCACTAAGTTGCTGAGAGCCTCACTAAGTAACTGAGGCTGGCTTCGAACCTGTGTGATCTTCCTGTCTCAGCCTCCCAAGTGCTGAGATTACAAGTGTGTGTCACCACGCCTGGCTTTGTACTTTTTGAATTTTGGATCACATGCAAGTATTATCTATTTTAAACAGATACATGAACTGTCTTTTACCTGGAGCACAAGATGGGATTTTTCTGTCTTTAAAAGTCTATTAGAGCTAGGAATAATACCACATGCCTATAAATCCCAGCATTTGGGAGGCTGAGACAGGAGGAGCACAGGTTTGAGGCTAGCCTCTGCAATTTCGGAAGGCCCTCAGCAACCTAGTGAGAACCTGTTTCAAAATAAAAAATAAAATAAAATAGGGCCAGAGGTGTAGCTCAAAAGTAGACCACCTCTGGGTTCAATATCCACTACCGCTGCTTCCCCCACCCATATACGCATACATAGACCGTTAGATCCGAAGCAGACAGGGGAGTTGAGATCTCAGAGAATTTCCAGAATGGTAAAATTACACAATTAGAGTGCCACAAAAAAGCCTAAGGTTTATCTTGCCAACTTGCTCCATCGAGAATCTCTATTGTTCATTTGAGTCCACAGGGGCCAGTCCTAGGTTCCTCATTTCTGGGCTTTGAGTGACCAGTGAGACCTGCCCGTGCAGATGCCTGTCCGTGCCAGCGGCAGCCAGGAGACCCACAGGACGCCAGCCTCGCTCCTCCCGCCTGTTGCAGACGCTTCTCCAACATCTGCGGGAGGCTCGGGGAGGGCTGGGGACCCTGGAGGACGGGTTAGGTGAGCCGCATAGTTTTGAATTACAACTGCCCAGAGAGCTAAGATTTCACCATGGAAGCAAAGGCAGGACGGACACACAGGGTCTCTCCATGCAGCTGCAGCTGTCAGCAGGTGATGGAAATAATCACCCCCTGGGCCCAGTGCAGCTGGATGGTTTTGTCCCTGACCTGTGGCCAGATCTCCTGAATAATTCTACAAACTTGGCCCCTCCATCGAGCCCTAGCAGAAGATTTAATAGCGCCTGCTGATTTATGCTGGCCGCAGTAATCGAATTCAGAGCCAGGCGCAGCCAGCTGTGGGAGGTTCTTTCTGCTCCCTCGGCTCCTAATAGCATTGTCTCCTTCTTCCTCTCTATTTACCACATGCCATTTGGTCAAATTAGAACTTGAACTTAAAGAAGCAGATGCCTGCTTTTAGATAAGGTTCAGAATAATTCCCTTGTAGGAGGAAAGGGGGATAGGTTTGTTTCCTTGATTTTTGTATGCCAAGAAGTCACTTTTTATATGTGACTTATATAAAATGATGACAAACAGGAGATGGTTCTGTTTGCAAAACAGATTCTCCTAAGATTCTCTTTCTCAAGGTGTCTCCGTGGTGAAGCGCTTGGGTAGGAAGCAGACTCCCTTCTCATGTCATTCTAGGGACTCCGTGGCCTCGGGGCTCAGGATGGCGAGCAGCTGCAGGCTCCTGTGAGCTCCACTGGTGCCATGCAGCCCCGGGGACCCAGATCTTTGCCAATGAAGGCACTGGGATGACCTACTCCCAGCCCTAACCTTTATGGATATGTCTTATGATTCTAAATTGTCTATTTAAAATTTTAAATTAAGCTGAGCAGGGTGGTGCACACCTGCAAGCCTAGCAACTTAGGAGGCTAAGACAAGAGAATCACAAGTTCAAGGCCAGCCTGGGCAATTTAGTGAAACCCTGTCTCAAAATAAAATAAAATAAAAAGGGCTTGAATATAGCTCCATGGTAGGGTGCTTCCCCGACATGTAAAAGGCCCAGGTTATATTCTAAGTACCCTGGCCCTAAATTCATATGTTGAGGCTCTAACAGTCCCCAGTACCTCAGAATGTAACTGTATTTGAAGACAGGAATTTTTTAAAGGTGACTGAGTTAAAGTGAGTCTCTCTGGGTGGGCCCTGATCCAAGCTGACGGGCGTCCCTATAAGGACAGATTCAGGCTGGGGTGCAGCTCCGTAGCAAAGCACTTGCCTTGCATGCACAATGCCAGGGTTCTATCCCCAGTACCAAAAAAAGAAGGAGGAGGATCAGAGATTCAGACACAAAGAGACACCAGGGAAGGTGAGCACGGAGGAGGAGCTAGCGAGGGCCCTGGAGAGGCAGCCATCCAGGATCCAAGGAGAGAGGCCTCCCGAGAAGCCACAACTACCGGCACCCGGATTCTGGGGTTAGAGTTTCACAGCTCTGAGGAGCAAATGTGTTCCCAAGCCCCCGTCAGTGAACCTCCAACATGGCAGCACCTGACACATCGCCTCTGCAGTGCTTAGCGTTTTGTTCTATTCACGCTATCATAGATCTGTTTATTCGTCCACTTTTGGGGATGGATTTCCAGGTGACTTGCAGACTGTGAAGCATAGATCAGGGACGGTAAATGTGTGCTTGACTGATGGCCGAGGGTCGAAGGAGGTAAAGAAGGGTGCAGTGGGGAACGTCGTGGGATGTCCCCACTGCAGTGCTTCCCCAGTGGGCCAGGGTGATGCGTTCCGCTACAGTAAACAAGCACTTCGGTGGCTGAGCTAACCAAAACTTATTTTCAGCCAAGCATGGTGGCACATGCCTGTAATCCCAGTTCTTAGGAAGCTGATACAGAAGATCTTGCAGGTTCAAGGCCAGCCTCAGCAATTTAGTGAGACTCTCAGCATTCTAGTGAGACCCTGTTCCAAAGCAAAAAAATAAATAAAAAATGGCTGGGGGCGTAGCTCAGAGGTATAATGCCTCTGGATTCCACCTCCAGTACTGCAGACAGCGACAAATAAAAACCCTATCATGTGCTCACCTGCCAGTCTAGTGGCAATGGAGAGTGCAAGCCCTCTCCATGCATGGTCCACCACTGCCAGGGGGCCATGCATGTCTTCTGTGCTCGAGCAGAGCCATTGGCAAGAGTAGCCCCAGGCCACTGATTCTTCTTACCATGGGGAGCTGGGAAACACAGACACTTCTCAAGATCCCTCCAGTCTATGGAAGAGGAAGCTCATCCCTTGTGGGGTGCTAGCCGCCTCTGTGCATTCCCAACTCTGAGAAGGCCCTCGGATGTAAAGGCAGCAGCTGGGAGTTAGGAGTAGATGTAGGGAGCTGGCCAGGGAAGGGCCAGACCAGAGGTAAAGTACCTGGCTCCACGTGACCAGTGAGAACAGCAGAAAGGGTGCAAGTAGCCGGGGAAGTGAGCTGTCCCCAGGAGCTGGGTCAGATGGCCAGGAAGGGCATCTCCTCAGCAGGCAGAGTGCAAGATGCCCTTTGAACCCTGACTCCAAATCTATATAGCTGTGTGACCCAGACCAAGTGACTTGTCCTTTCCAAGAGTAATATTCTCCTCCATGAAAGATGATTGGCTGTGAGGACTAAAGGTAATAAGGCATGGAAAATGCTAAGTCCAGTGCCATCATTGTTTCATTGTGAGGATTTTGCCAAACAAGGGTCAAGAGGGAGCACACAGCACAGATATCACACCTTTTTCTTATCTCAGAGAAGACAATACTAATAAGTCATAGCCCTCTTTCCTCAGAATCCTTCTTAACACAATGTTCCAGGAAACCTGTACCAATCAGCGCAAATTAGCAGAGATGATTTGCCTTCCAACGGTTGAACCATGAGTCTAATTATCTGTACATGCTGGTGGCATAGCAAGGACTTGGCACACAGCAAGCATACAATAAATGTTTGTAGGATCAAGTAGACTCTGATATAGAGCTTTATGGAGGAAACAAAAACATTGAGTCTGGAGGTGATGTTAAAGAAAAAAATATTCTGGCATTTGTTAAAATGGTAAGAAGAGCTATTCAAGGCTCTTGCCAAAGGTTTTGGGACTAGCACAATAGGAGGCAAAGGTCAAGGTCAGCCGTGAGGACAACTGGGACTCAGGCAAGAAGCAGTTTGGGTGAGTGGGTAGAAAATTACTAACAGGGGACATCTAACATAGAGGGACTCTGGCTTTCCGTTGAAGGCAGGTCAGGGTTATCAGATATTTTTTTTATCAAGGGTAGGGAGGAAGAAATTTGATCAAATGTGGGAGGAATTTTCTCCTGTCTAGATTCTTTCTATTACTGGATGCTGCCAGAATGCATACAGAAGCCCACGTTTAAGGGTTGCTCAAGAGGAGGTCAGCGCGCCTGACCAAAGTTTGGTTGAGAGTCTTTGTCAGCTGGCAGGGAGAAGCCAGGGTTCTCCAAGCCTCTGCCCACCAAGAATTTGGAGTAAGACAACAGATTTGAAGTGCCAAGGACTGATGGGACCCAAGGTTCTGCCCCCAAACTGCAGAATCTTTGTCTCTGGATCTCTGCGGAAGGTGTGTGAGTTATCCAGGACACACACACACACACACACACACACACACACACACACACACACACAATCTCTGTATGGTAGCAGTGGTGGGCCACATGGCAGGATGAAAATATGAAGCAGAATGTACTTTGGCCCCAACCTGCAGCAGCCAGATCCGTGCACACGGCAGCAGCAGGGCAGAGCCTCTAGACGGCGCCCAGGCAGGCAGTGTTCTGGAGTGGGCTTCTGCCCTGCTTGAGAAATCCTGGAACTACAATTAAGTCAAAATGCTATATGACACCTGCCGACAGCTGCAGGAAGGCCCCAGAAACTCTACTTTGAATTAGATCTCTCAGGCAGCTCTGCTATTGTGAGTAGGTGCCTGGCCCAAGGCACCTGAGGGGACTTTAGGGCAAAGATCACTCCTCAGGGCAAAGAGGGGAGATGCCCCATCGCCATCGGCTCTAGGGAAGGGCCATTAGGTCTCAGGAAGCCAGAGCTAGAAAGGGCTCAGAGCTCATCTGGTCCCATGCTCCACTTTTACATTTGGACAGTTTGAGGCCCAGAAGGGAAGTAAGTCAGGCAAATTCATTCTGCAAGTTACTGGCAGGGCTAGAGAACGGGGTTCCTAAGCCCCAGGCTGGCACACTCAGCCGAAGGGCAGCTGAAAGGTGTAGTACATAGCTGGGCACGATGGTGTGCGCCTGTATGCCTGTAATTGCAGTACTTTGGAGGCTGACACAGGAGGGTCACAAGTTGGAGGACAGCCTTAGCAACTTAGCAGGACCCTTAGCAACTTATCAAGAATTTGTTTCGAGCCAGGCGTGGTGGCTCACGCTTGTAATCCCAGCATTTAGGAGACTGAGACCTGGAGGATGGCGGTTTGCAGACAGCCTCAGCTACTTAGTGAGGCCCTCTGCAACTCAGTGAGACCTGGTGTCAAAACAAAGAATAAAAAATAAGACAGGGGGTGTAGCTCAGAGGTCAAATGCCCCTGGGTTCCATCCCCAGACCCGCAAAAAAAAAAAAAAAAAAAAAAAAAAAAAGAACCTGTTTGGAATTTTAAAAAGAGAACAGGCTGGGGGCTGGGGTGTAGCTTGGAGATAGAACGCCCCTGATTTCAGTCTCCAGTGCTTAAAAAAAAAACTGTTCCCCCTTTCTTTAAGGACAGTACACCATTTTACAGGTAAGAAATCAGACACAGGGAGAATGGGTAACTTTTCCAAAAGGCAGGACTTGAGCCCAAGCGTGCCAGGCTTGGAAGCAGCACACTTTGCAGACACGGCAGCGCACTCGGAGCTGCCAGTGAGCCTGGTGCTCACCTGCGCTCCTGGACGCAGAGCAAATGGATGAGTACAACAAATGTCCTTTCCCTGACGGTTGCACCAAAGGGTCCAGCAAACCGCAGCCCGGGGGCCAGACTCAGCCTGCCTCCTATCTTCACAAAGTGTTTTTGGACACAGCCACATCCATTCTTTTGTACTGTCCATGCCTGCTTTCAGGTATAATGGCAAACTCGAGACTCAACAGAAACCATGAGACTCACAAAGCCGCAAGTGTTTTGTATGTGGCCCTTTATACAAGTTTACTGACTCTTGCTGTGGTTTATGGTCTTTACTCAGCTGGTTAAGACAACAGTGCTTTTTGCTAAGTACTGATGATCTTGTCTTTAATGATCAAGAGATTATGTGCGTGCATGCTCATGCATTGGGTATGCCTATAAAGTATCAGACAGATTTGCCACTTTGGTATTTTAAAGGCAGGCTTTTTCCAAAAAGGTTTAGGGTTAGGGCTAGTTCAGTGGGAAAGCACACATTTTTCACACACAGAAGGCCCTGCCTGTGTTCAATCCTCAACACCAAAATAAAGTAAAATAATAAATGGCCCTGGTGACACACACTCATAATCCAGTACTTGAGGCCCTGAGATACAAGGATCGCAGGTTTGAGGACAGTCTCAGCAACTTAGTGAGGCCATCCACAACTTAGTGAGATTCTGTTTCAAAATAAAAGAATAAAATAGGGCTGGGGTTGTAGCTTAGAGACAGAATGCCCCAGGTTTCATCCCCAGAACCATAAAAATAAAATAAAATAGATAAAATGGGTTGCCTTTGTGCCTTTTTGGTAAGAGAGAGAGAGAGAGAGAGAGAGAGAGAGAGAGAGAGAGAGAGAGAGAGAGAGAGCGCTTGTGTTTTGTTGTTGCTGTTGCTTTAATTGAGTTTGGCTTTACTGGCAGCACTTTGGCACAGACATAGTGCAAGCTGAGCAGGGACCCTTGGACCAGGGTCTTCCCTGGAGCGGAGGAGGGCAGAGCCTTCTTGGGCACTCCGAGGGCTGACTGAACCTTGCCAGAGCAGTATTGAAGAGGCGGTTTTTGATCCAAATGAAAAGCCACCCTTTTGGCGGGACGCGCTGATTTCCCCTGGACTTGCGGAAGTCAGCCACGTCCAGGGCTCCCAAGCTCACGCCCTTCCCTGGGCAGAGGGCGCTCGGTCCCCACACCAGCCCACAGGAGCGCTTGTGGGTGGACAGTACACCTACTGGTTCCTGCTCTGGGAGTTCAGGACTGGCCCTGGATCCTGGCCGGCATCTGGGGCAGAAGCAACACCAAAGTGAGGATTGGCTGACTCCGCCCTGAGGGCACAGGGGACAGCAGGGCGTGAGGAGCCAGCCCGCATCCCTCTGGTGCTCCCAGGCCAGTGTGCCTGGGCCTCGCCCTGCGATGACAGGTCCCTGGCTGGGCCTGGCTAGGCTGCTCACCCTCTCTGGGCTGCTCTGCTTCTCGGCTTGCTGCTCCGGTGAGTTGTGTGGGCTTGAACTGTTTGGGGAAAGAATTTGGAAAGCAGGTTTTTCTGGGAGCTTTTAACAGACTTTGCCTCTTTAGCTTCTTAGCCAATGTGTAGTCCTAGTGGAGGGGTCTGGCAATGGGGCAGTGGGACCTTGCGTGTGTGCCCCGCATTTCAGGGCAGTGGGAACTTGTGTGCACCCTGCACTTTCTGTGCCCTCTTTGTGACTGTGATCAGGGTGGCAGGCCAGTAGCTCCTTTCTGTTCTGTAGCCCGTGGCTCTCCAGGCCAACTGGTCCTGGGGATGTGGCTCAGAGGCAGCAGCCAACGCATCACTAGGTCATTTTCTTTACAGGCTGTGCCCTCCCCTGCCCCCATGCCCACTTGGGTTGCAGAACACAGCCAAACACCTGTTACCATGGTCTCTCCGAGATGTTCAGACAATTTCAACTTTTAGGAAGAGAAAGGTTCTAGGGTGTAGTCTTCTCTGGAATAGGTCAATCATGGAAAACTTTGGGCAAATTGCAACTAGTTAGTGTGAGAACGTCACTATTGCTGAGCCATCCAGCTCCCTGCCAGGGCACTTGGCCATGGCATGCAGAGTGTGCCCTCCCCCAGGTCTCCTTCTAGTAACAGTTCCAGTGGGCAGGGGGAGGCCTCAAAGCAGGGGGAGGAAGTAAGAAGTTGCGTCGTCCACCGACTAGACAAGCAGATGCAGACTCATCAGCGTGAGGCTATGTTTGTTACCTTCCAACCTGCTAAGGAAGGTGCCCTCTCTTGTCACTTCTGTTCTTTGGTGGCTTCTAATGTCATGCTGGCCTGGCTTGAGGGGCGCTGCTTGATGTAGGAGATAGAGATGGAGAAAGCCCCTATAAGGGCCTATTTGTGGGCTGGCCTTGAGAGTGGGGAGATGAGGACGGACACCATGGGGATCTGGGTGTCATATTTACTTTTAAAAAAGGACTTTAGAGATGATTTAGGTCAAAGCCCTAGTGGTACTGATTAGGAAACTGAGTCTCAGGTCAAGGAAGTGAATTGTACCATATCACAGGGTGACTTGCACCCAGACTCACACTCTAATGCAAGTACCCATATTGCCAAAAGGAAGGTAGTATGAATCATCCACCACGGGTGTGCCTCGGTTTCTCAAAATGAAACAGGAAAAAAGTTTCTGTTTGAGAGGCCAAAAGACAAAACTAGCATAAACAACGGGGGGGGCGGGGGGGATGGGGGAAAAACTCAATTACCAAAAGCCTCATTAGACAAGTGCCCATGAGTTGGCAATGCGGTGGAGGTCATGTATAGTACAACTTTGGTAGATTTAGAGGGGGCAAACAGTCCTGAAATTCCATGAGGGTTGGCATTTGCAAGGCAGCTGCCCAGGCCTCAGCCACACAGTGCACCCGGCTTCTGCAGGCTCCCAGTACATACACACAATTGTTTCCATTACAGTAGAGCCAACGGGGGCTTTTCCAGGCTGGACCCTGAGCTCAGCACAATTCCAACAGAGACTGCATAGTGCTGAGTGGGACCCACAGGCCACTGGATGACACCAAAATAGACATGTAAAGTCCTGGCTTAGCTGCCACAGGGGCGGGGGTGCTCCTAAACACAGCCACCTGATGGAAATATTCTGAGCTGGAATGAGCTGTAAATAAACTAGACTGTGCTAAAAAAAAAAATAATAAATAGCTCCGGAGAGTTGGGGGAGGGGCGGTATTGATGCCTTCACTTGCTGAGAGTGAAGAGTGAGGAGGAAGGGGAAGGGGCAATGTCAGCGCCTCCTCGCCTCCTCGGGAAAAGCAACTGATAATTTACGTTACTGAAGAAGTCTCCCATTTCCAGGAAGAAATGAGAGAAGCAATTGCCTTACATGATACAAGATGCTTTATCAGTGGACCCCACGTGAGGTACTGGGTGAAGGAAAGCATTGGAAGCCATATATGGTTTGGAAACATAAAGGATGATGAGTGCAAATTCCTCATGGGGACCGGAGTGTAAATCAGCATGTGGACTTGCCAGTCTCACAGATGTTCCTGGCTGGAGCCATTTTTCTTTTTCTTTGGGGAGGGAGGGAAAAGAGGAGCATGTGTCTCTTTTTTTGTTGTTTTTTGTTTTGTTTTGTTTTGTTTGCTACTAGGGATTGAATCCCAAGGCAAACCCTCTAAGCCAAACCCCAACCCTATTTTATTTTATTTTTTTAATTTTTATTGGTGCATTATATTCATACATCATATTGGGGTAAAAATCTTGTGTGTACATACATGCACACATCACTGATTTAACCCCTACCCAATTCCCACCCCATTCTCTCCGCGTACCTCCCTCCCTTGCTCGGCTTAGTGGTTGACTTCGATATGTTTAAGTACATTGTGTCTTTTAGAGATTTTCCTCTTCCCCCCTCCTTTCTCCTCCTTTAGGTTGTCTTGTTTGCTCCTCCATAGGATTTCCTGTTTTATCTAGAGTTCTCCCTAACTCTCACATATTAGGGAAAACATCTGATTTCTTATTTTTTGTGACTGACTAATCTCACTTAGCATAATGTCCTCCAGTTCCATCCTATTTTATTTTTTATCTTGAAACAGAGCCTCTCTGAAGTGCTGAGGTCTCATTAAGTTGTTGAGGATGGCCTCAAAACTGGGATTCTCCCATCTCAGTCCCAAGTAGGGTGGAGCAACTGAAGCTGCCCACTCCTAGGTGCTCTACACTCTAGAAAATATCTGACATTAATATCAAGTTTTATAACACTCTAACTCTATCATTTACCACTAGGAAATAGCAGGACATCGACTGCAGATGGCAAGGATCAAGCCAAAATCAGGAACATCCTAAAATCATAACCAAACACAGACAAAAGACTCGTCCAAACACAACAATGACCATGCCCCTATCCTTGGGAACATGAGTCTTTGCTGTTGTGACCAGTCACAATTTTAGTCTTGCTTCCCACCCTTCCCTTATTCTAGAGAAGAATGATGTTACCAAATCATAGGGTAGCCCTTGCTTCCTGATAGCATCCAATCCAGAGAATAGCCAGACTTTGCTTTTTCATAATCTACTCGAATCACATAGCAAAAGCCCCAATCCTAGAATAAATCCTAACATTCTCTTGCAGAGATGCTTTCAGTTCCTTCTGGTGCACATTCAGAACCTCATTGCAATGAGTTAACCAACCCAGCTTAGTTGGGCTACAGTGTGTTTGGGGGCCTTTGGTTGAAAACAATATGATAGTCTCAAGTAGTTACTATGAAAGCCGCTTGCCTCCTTTTCAGGTCCTGCCCTTCATTTTTACCCAAAATAGTCATAGTGTATAATTTAATTTTTTAAAATTTTTATTGGTGCACTGTAGTCACACATCTTAATGGGGTACAAGATGGTAGAGGCAATACTTGCACACATCACTCATTTAGCCCTTCCCCAGTTCCTACCCCATTCCTTCCCCCTCCCTCCTTCTCATGTTTGGCTTAGTGACTGACTTTGACGTGTCTGTGAATGTACATTATGCACAAAAAGGAAGGACTCTAGAAGGAGGCCGCCTGGGTTCCAGTGTGAGCTCTGTCACCTACCAGCAGTATGACTTTGGTCAAATTGCTTAATTCATTGGTTTAGTTAAATTCATTGCCTCAGTTAATTGACCTATAAAACTGATGATGATGATGATGATGAGGAGGAGGAGGAGGAGGAGGAGGAGAAGGAGGAGGAGATGATGAGGATGATAGTGCTCAGCTCTCAGGGTTACTGTAAGGATTAGGCAAATTTTATTTTTTGAAAATTAATCACCTAAATGGTGCCTTGCATATAGTGTTTGTCATTAATATTATTAATTTGACAACCATTTATGGAGTTCCTACTGTTTTCCAGGAATGCTGTTAGATTCTGGAGGTGAAAACTGGCTCCTGTCTTCCCTGGAAGCACAGTTTAGTTAGGGAGATATAAGAAATCAGTTTACCTCTGTAGAAAAAAAGCTAATATAGGTATAAATCCAGAAAAAAAAACACATAGCAGGGCCACCCAATCTTGACCTGAGAAGTCAAGCAAAGCTTTCCAGCTTTGTGAGGCACGTGGTGGGCAACCCACACATGTTTTGTGGTGCCAAAGACTCTGTTATGAGGTAGAGGTAAGGGTACCATCATGAGACCCAATCTGGGAACTAAAAATATATGGGTTTGGGCAATTATAGGTATCACAGCTATGAACATTCTAATACTTGCATTTTGGTGAAAATACATCAAATTTCCATTACTAAATACCTGGGAGTGAAATTGTTGGACTATACATTCAGCTTTAATAGAAGCTATCAAGCAGTTTTCCAAAGAGGTTATGCCAACTTGCACTCTCACCAGTCAGAGTTTGAGAGCTCTGGTCACTTCACATCCTTTCCACATTTGTTGTTTTCTACCTTTTTCATTTGAGCTATTCTGGTGAGCATGTAGCAGTGTCATCATTGCTCAGTGGAATGGATAAGTGGACTGTGGTTTAGCCACACAATGGATCTCCTTTCAACAGTAACTACAAACACCAGCCCAAATGACTCCATAAGTGCTATGCTCAGCAAAAGAAGCCAAACATAAGAATTTGTACTGTATGCATCTATCTATATAAAATTCAAAAATAGGCAAGAAAAGTTCTGGTGTTAGAATTCAACATGGTAGCAGATGGGGATCCCAGAGAATGGAGCTTAAGGAGCTTTTGGTCCTGGAGAATTCTGTTTCTTGACCTGGGTCCTGATAGAGTTTTTGCTTTAAATCATGGGTGTGTTAGTCATCTTTTCATTGTTATGACCAAAATACCTAGTAAGAACAATTTAGAAGGAGAAAAGTTTATTTTGGCTCATGATTTTAGAGGTCTCAGCACATAGCCAGCTGGTCGATTCCATTCTTTGAACCTGAGATGCCACAGAACTTCATGGTGGAAGGTGTGGTGGAAGGAAGCTGCCCAGCTCCTAGCAGCGGGAAGGAGAGAGGGGGAGGAGAAGGGCCTGGGAAAGATAAAGCCTTCCAGAGCACACCTTCAGCGACTGCTTCTCCAGCTAGGACCCACCTCCCAGAAGACCATTCAGCTATGAATGGATTAATCCATCAATTGGATTCATCAGAGCTCTGTTATGAGGTAGAGGTAAGGGTACCTCTACCCTTCTTCTCCAGCTAGGACCCACCTCCCAGAAGACCATTCAGCTATGAATGGATTAATCCATCAATTGGATTCATCAGAGCCCTCACAATTCAATCATTGGCTAAAAGCCCCATCTCTGACCCTTGCCTGCACTGGGGACCATGTTTTCAACACAGGGGCTTTTGGGGGACACTCCAGATCCAACCATGACAATGGGTCTGAGCACTTGGAATCAGTTAACACTTCCTCCAACCGTGGCTGCCTCCCTGTCCATACAATTTCCACCTAAGTAATGACCAAAGCTATTGACAAATACTTCCTTTCCTTCAACTGCTAGGGGCACATGGCGTCTATCAGAACTTTGCATTACTTACTGTATCAAAAGAGTGACAAGTTAGTCTCTGAAGAAGTAGAAGTGGTCTTTTAATGGTCACAGCATCCATACTATCTTCATTCAACAAAAGAAAGGGGAGACAGTGTCAAGTAGCAAACAAGAGGTCTATTCACACCTGTAATCGGTTAGAAATTAGATTTGGGAGCCTAAGGGGCCAACTAGAGTCTCCCTTGACCCTAACCATGACCCCACGCTAACGAGCAGCAGTTTTCTCTGAACAGCCCTTCCTGGCCTGGATCAGAAGAAGCGTGGCAGTCACAAAGCCTGCTGCATGCTGACACCTCCTCCACCCCCGCTGTTCCCACCACCGTTCTTCAGAGGGGGCCGAAACCTGGTGAGTCCTTAGACTTGGAAGAACACAGGACTCCAGGTATCTCAATGCCCACACCATGCCCTACCTCACACCCCATCTACCCACGGGCTGTTTTCAGAATCTCATCTTTTCTCTCACTCTGAGGTTGAGCCCTAGAATGGACAGTTTGCAGTTTCTGAGACATTTCTGTCCTGCTCTCTTAAACCAGTGATGGGGGGAGTGTCTTAGCTGAGAACTGAATTTGTCAAAGTGTCTCTTCTTTTTTTAAACAGTGAGGTGACCCAGCATGTGGCACACACTTGTAATCCCAGAATTGGGGAGGTTGAGACAAGAGCTGAGGCCAACCTCAGCTACTTAGTGAAGCCCTCTGCAACTTAGTGAGACACTGTTTCAAAAAAAAAAAAATTAAGAGAGCTGGGCATGGTGGCGCATGCTTGTAATCCCAGCGCTTGGGAGGCTGAGACAGGAGGATCGCACAGGTTCAAAGCCAGCCTCAGCTACTTAGTGAGGCTCTCAGCAACTTAGTGAGACCCTGTTTCCAAATAAAGTATTAAATAAGTCTGGGAGTGTAGCCCAGAGGTAGAAACCCCCTGGGTTCCACCCCCAGGACCACAAAAAAAATTAAAAGAATAAAAAATAGGGCTGGGGATGTAACTCAGAGGTAGAATGTCCTGGGTTCAATCTCCAGTACTGCAAAAAAGAAACAAAGAAAAGAAAGAAAGAAAAGAATGAAGTGAAATTAAACTTTCTAGATTCCTACCCACTATTTAGATTTGAAATTTCCCCTTTTTCTTCCCCCATGTATTTGTGAAATTCTGGGGAGGGGGATGAAGATGAGGGAGAGGGATAAAATGGAGAAGAGCAGCTAGAAATAGAGAAGGGGGCCAGAGAGAGGTTAGATAATAGGAACCAAAATACACTTCAATAGAAGAGTTACTTCTAGTGTTCTATAGCAAAATAAGGTAACTATAATCTACAACTTATGCTATATTTCAAAATAACTATAAAAGAAGAGCCAAATGGTTCCCAACACATAGAAATGAGAACAGCTTAGGAAGATGTAAGTGCTAATTACCTAGAGTTGGTCATGATATATTATACATTTATATTAAATTATCATACTTATACCCCATAAGCATGTACAAATACTATGTGTCAATTAAAGAAAGAAAAATATCCCTTCTACAGACCATGCCTTACACAGACCATGTTCATGAAGTGACACAGGAAATAACTCTCCTATAGCCACGCTGAAGTATGAGAGGGGACAGATTTGGGAAAGAGAAAAAAGTGAGGGAAGGAGCAGGAATCAAGACCTAGAAGAAAACAGGCCAGGGCATTCCAGGGACTTGGGACTCTCAGATCTTTCACAAATCTACTAGACCTTTACTATCCAATGCCTTTGCCACTAGCCTTGGGCACTTCCATTGTGGCTGGTTCAAGTTGTGATGAGCGGTATGTAAGTGTAAAATATACACTGGGCTTGAAGATCTAGCTTATATTTTTAAAAAAGAATGTAAAACACATTACTAGTAGTGAAGCATGGTGGTATGCTTGAGTGGTGCACTCCCAGTACTTGGGATTGCAGGTTTGAGCACAGCCTGAGCAACCCAGTGGGACTCTAAGCAATCTAAGCAAGGCTCCATTTTAAAACAAAAAAGACAAAAGGCGAAGGTGTAGCTCAGAGGTAGAATGCTCCTGGGTTCACTCCTCAGTAACACACACACACACACACACACACTCTCACACAAATAACTAGTAATTTTAAATAATAAATATATGTTGAGTAAGCCAGGCGTGGTGGCACACACTTGTAATCCCAGCATTTGGGGCTGAGACAGGAGGATCATGGTTCACGAACAGCCTCAGCTACTTAGTGAGGCCTTTTGCAACTCAATGAGACCCTGTTTCAAAATAAAGAATAAAAAATAGAACTGGGGGTATAGTTTGGAAGTAGAATATCCCTGGTTCCATCCCCATATCATTATATATGATAATATTTAAATAGGTAGGGTTAAATAAAATATAGTATAAAATTAATTTCACTTGTTTCTTTTTACCTTTTTAGAAGGTAAATATATGGCTACCAGAAGATTTAAAACTACAATGTAGCTCTCATCAGTGGCTTCTCAGGACACATATTGGGGTGTCAGGGAATTCCCAATCTTGGGCCTCACTCTGGAACAGGGTGGTGTCCAAGGAGGTGGCCCTTCCTGTGTCCCCCAAGTCTGACCTATAACCTCGTGTTGCTTTGCACTGAAGCTTCTCTCCCCAGACATAAAGAATCTCCTCCTGGAGCTGGAAACCTCACAGGTCCCATGCACGCGAGGAGGCTCACCGGGCTCCCCTGGACCTCCAGGACCCCAGGTTTGTGTGTGCTACCAGACCCCTTCCTGCTGTCTTCCGTTTGAGCAGGGGATCCCACCGGGCTCTTGTCTGCCCTTTATAATGTGATACAGGGCTAGGTCTACTTTCCTAGCTGGCCTGCAGCTCCAGAGCCACCTGGAGAGAGAGTGGGTTCTCCTCTGAGTGAATGCTGGCCTGCCCATTGTGATGTCCACATCTATACAAGGGAGATAATGATTGCTCCTGCCATACTGTATTTTTGGGGGGACCAGATGAAATACTGCCCATATAGATACAGCTATTACTTAGTTAAGATCAAACACTTGATGCTGCTGGGCTAATGTAATTCTTGGCCCCACCTATAGAGCCAGAGGTTCAGCATTTGGTGCAGGAAAGTGAAGCCAGAGGAGCTCCTTACCCTGTGCCTCACTGAGCCCCCGATATTGCCACCAAGCCCCCCACCCCTCCCACCAAAGGTAAAAGAAAGAGTGCAAATTTGGCAAAATTCTAGAGAAAGAACTTTCTAGATAAGAGAGTATGCTCCAGGGACTCCATCTCAGTCTCCCTGCTCCTCTGGCCTGCCTCATTGAGGAACCCCTGGCTTGGTCTCCTCCAAGGGGAAAGAGAGTGCAGGCGCATCCAGCTCACCAAGCACCTATCCATGAAGAACCTAAGCAGAGCCTCCTAAGCATCACAGGAAGACTAAGTGCCACAGTCCTTACCGTGTTGCAAAGCCTCGCAAGAGGGGACTCCAGTGATTCCCATCAGCTCATACCTACTCCATCACTCGTGAGCCACAGTGGTTGTCCCGTGAGTCCTCACACATGCCAAACTTGCTTCCCTCGGATTTTTAGCAGAGCCGCCCCAGCCCAAAGTCGAATCCCTCCACCATCACCATCACTCAAATTTGGGTTTTCTCATCCGGCTTTAGTTTCCTGATTTTGTTTTTGTTTTTGTTCCTGGTATCCTGTCTGTAAAATACAGGCTCTGTGGCATGCTATGCCTCATAGATCAAATCCAGAAACACCCTGTTTTTCTAACTAAAGTTTTATTGTCTATGGCTGCTTCTGGACTACAGGAGTAGAATTAAGTAGTTCTGACAGAGACCGAATGCGACCTGCAGATCCTGAGGTGTTTATTCGCTCTCTGACTTTGTACAGAAGAAGCTTACTGCCCCCCTGGTCTGTGGGGACAGGGGCATTGTCCATCCTGCTCACTGTTGTATTTCCAGTCTGCACCTGTGCATGGGTTATTGCCTGTTCTTCATAAACATTTATTGACTGCAATAAATAAAACAGGCCTTTGAAACGAGAGTTGGCTAGAGGCTGCCATAGAAGGACTGGAAGTCTACAAAAGGGCATGATAAAAATCCCCTAAAATGGGTTTCCACCATCCCGCCTTCAACGGCCTACTCTGATGGGTCTAAGGGCATGGGAGAAGGCATAGAGCATCAGGAAGGAAGGAGGTGGTCTGCAAACCTCAAAACAACAGTGCTTCAGCCACACTTGCACATTGCTAGCTTCATGCAGCCTGCTTGACCCACGTGGGAGCTGCACCACAGTGAGGGGTCTGTGCAGCAGTCTCGGTTCCCTTAGGACAGTGTGATTGCCACCCCTGCTCAAAGTGAGGTCGGTACACCTGCAACACTGGCATCGTATCGTAGCTCACTAGAAACACTGAATCTCCCCCCTTTCAATCAGAATCTTCATTTTAACATTTAACAAGACACTCCCCATTTCCATCCCAGTGAAGAGTGAATGGTCTGTACATCACAATCTGGGAAATGCTGAGCCGGAGCATAATGCTCTTGTAAAATAGTTATAATCATTTCAAGAAATGGCCGAAACTAAGGCTTAGAGGAATGAAGAGAATGGAATGAATATTCTTCCCTCCTCCCTTCCCAAAGCAAAAGGCAAATAAATCAAAGATGGTAGTTCTCAATGGCACACTACCACTCTCCGGGAGCTTCAAAAATCCCCAATGCTTATTCCCCTGGGATTGTTATTTAATTCCACTGGGGTATGGACTGGGCTTTGAAATTTCCCACAGAAATCCAGGGGATTGTAATG
Source organism: Muscardinus avellanarius (assembly GCF_963383645.1). Classification (NCBI taxonomy): domain Eukaryota; kingdom Metazoa; phylum Chordata; class Mammalia; order Rodentia; family Gliridae; genus Muscardinus; species Muscardinus avellanarius. Next base: position 31,095,180 of record NC_137804.1, on the reverse strand, counting down.
TGCTGATGGCTTTGAGGGCCACTGGCTGAAGGGCTTTTGGGTGTTCAGATAAGTTTCAGAGAAGTCATACTTCAAACGGCTTTTGCGTGGTGCACGTCTACCCGCAGATCATAGGGATGCAGTGGGGGATTTTGACGGATTTCTCTCTGCAGTCCTGGGGACCTTGGAAAACAGTTACAAATGGAGTATTTCACAGATGTGTGAGCAGAAAAGAGCTGCATTCTGACTGCAGTTGTGCAAAGCATTGGCACATGGGTTCTGGAGTCCCTGAGCTGGACTTGCCCCATTCCCGTGGCCTGGCAATAGGATAGAAATGTACTGGTTTTTTGCTCACACTCTTTGTATCTTGAAAAAGAAGACCTTTGCTTCTGAAGGGGAGAAGGGGAGAATTATTTGACACCTGGTACCCACAGATCAGCCCAAAGTCCTCTGCTGCTGTGTGCAAAACCTATCTTCCCTCTTCCCTGTGAGGTCAGGGTCATAATGGAGCTTGGCAAGAGTAGCTGAAAAAATATGAAAGGCGGTGAAGAATTCTGTTTTCAGCAACCAGGATTTCTAAAGATTCTTTAGTTGTTCTTATCAAGCACTCTGGAATTTCAAACAACCCAAGAGTCCCAGGGACAAAACCAAAGTCACAGAGAGTGGATGTGTGAACATTGCAATCATGGTGCCACTGGAGACACAGTGCCAAGAGGGTGAGGAGGAGGGATCGAGAGGCAGAGTGTAGCCACACAGAGAACAGGGCCCTGGAGCCCCACAGCCACACAAAGAACAGGCTGCTTCTGTCAGAGCCCCGTGCACCGAGCACCCTATCCTCACCCCAGCCTCCCTGCCGTGGTTTTGTATATTCTTCTTCACTTCTTATTTGATTGTGTAGGGTCCACCGGGACTTCCTGGCAAGATGGGACCGAAGGGAGAGAAGGTACGAGCCACTACATTCTTCAACCTGCCTCTCCTGGGTAATCGCAGCTTGTTTTGTGGAAATGCCACTGAGAATTTTCTGGTTGAGATTTCAAAATGCATGCTAATTTTGCCTATAGTGTGTGAGACTGGACCCCTGATCAGTGGGCTGCTGTCTCGAGTGTAGGATGCACTCACAGTTGTAGCCCACTAGTTTGGCTCACTGGCATGGCAGGGGTGCTGTGACCAGCCAAGTAACTGGACAACCAGCTGAGCCACACAGTCATGCCCAGTCATCAGTCCTTCTAAGCCCTCTGCTTCCAGAACTTCTCTTTTGAAGCTATCTCTGTTGACCTTTCTTCTCCTTTCACAGGGGGAGCTTGGCCAACCGGGAAGGAAGGTAAGACCCCTGCTGATCTGTCAGCATCACCCAGGCAACTGCAATCCACGTGTGTGAGGGTCCAGCAGTCGGCCAGTGGCTACCTCTACCCAGGCGATGGTGCCTCATCACTGCGGTAGTAGTTTACTTTCTTCCAGTCTTCAGGAGCTGCACCTGCTACTGCCCAGCATTCAAACTTTCCCCAGACTCAGGCCATCTGCCCTGCCATCATCTGAGACACTCTCCAAAGCCCCAACCAGAAATACAAAATGACTCTCACTATTTGATTAAACTGAAATGAAGTGCCAGAGCAGACAGAAACAAATGACCTTTGCTTTTTGCTCTAGTGAAATAAATGGGAGTTGCTTATGGGCCCAGTGATTCTGAATGAACCAAACACACGTTATCAGGACTCTCATTAGTGTTGCAAGGGAGTAGAGCAGCAGCCTATTTTACTCGCTGCGGTCAGTGGAGATTGGCACTGAAATTCCTGGACTCATGATTGAAAGAAGTGCGAAACTTTGGCCAAAAAAGATTCCTAGAGCTCTAAATAGAAAACACTATATTTCTGGTTGAATGTTTTATTCAAGTGGTTTCATTGTCAACAAGAGCCTTAAACAGACTTTTGCAAGGTATGGGAACAACCCCAGCCACAGCATAGCAACAGTTGAAGTGGTAGGCTGAACAGGATTACGGGTGGTCCCCATGCTCAGACATACGGGGCCCATGTTGGTCAGTGATGTCTGCCAGGACACATGCTAATATTTGGAATCTCTGAGCCATTGGCTCTTTAGCTATCTGTAAAATCAGCTAGTGGGTGCAAAGGACAAGATAGAGTCCAGGTCCATGCTCTTGTTCTCTCTTATAGGGCTTGTTCTTCCATAGCCCTTAGTTTAGACTGAGTTTTCTAGAAGCAAAGACATCAAAAAGTGAATAATTTTTAAGAGATATCCCTCAGGTATTAAGGGATACCTCCAGACTGTGGAGAGTGGGAGAAGCCAAGCAAGGGTATAGTATTAGGGGAATATAAGGATATGGTACAAGGTCATTAGGGAAATTCCAAAATGTGCATTGCCTGGCATCTTGCCCTGCCTTGAGGGATCTGGACTATTGGCATCAGAAAGAGTATAAATTACTGGACCACCTCTATTGCTGAAGTTGCAGGTTGAAAGGAGGAGTCCTTAGTAGCAAGGAGGCTAGCCACTGGGGATGAGTGCTCTGAACAGGGAAAAGAATGCCAACAGCATCTCCTACTGCACTCCCACATGTAATGCTGGCTCAGTCAACAGCACATCCTCTATATATCCTACACATAGTTTAGGGATACAATAGGACATCAAGGATTTAACTTAAACCTAAGTATCCCAACTCTAGGTGTCTGGTCTTTGGAAGGTGGGATGAGACTCACAGGGGCCATATCTGGGCCCCAGATATTCTGGGAAGGGGGAATATACCCAGTTATCCTGACTTTTGCTCTTGATTTTTGAAGGGTAGACCTGGCCCTCCAGGTGTTCCTGGCATGCCTGGGCCTATTGGCTGGCCTGGCCCTGAAGGACCCAAGGTAAGCATGTTATGCTCCTGGGGCTCATGTGGCATCAGAGCAAGGTGGGGGGAGGCTGGTGGCAGCTCCCCAGCACATAGTCAGCTCCCCAAGATGAGGAAGAAGAAAAGAGTCCGGGGACTGTCCACAGATTGCTTGGCCTACAGATATTGTGAATGTGATGGCTGTGCTCCGTGGGAGGAGACATGAGAGGCTCTACCCCTCTTCCACAGGCCCTGCTTCTCCTCTGTCTTAAAAATGAGCATACTATTCTTTGGTTTCCCTTAGATGACCCAAAAGGGACTGATGTCTGACAGCTTTGCCTGGCATGCTGATGGGGCAGGGGTTAGAGGATGGAGGGTGGAGAGTTGAGGGCTGGATGACTGGAAGGATGGAAATCCTATATCAAGAGAGTAATTGCCAAATACTGTTCAAATCCTCTTCCTTGGAGAGGGTCTGGAAGGCCAACACAGCTACAGCCATTCCTCTGTGATGTTCTTCTCACTGCTGGTCATAAGCTAGAGGCTGCAGAGGCTGTGACTTGGCAATTTTACCTACAGAAGCCAGGGGTAGGCAGGTGAGTGTCACCAACAGCTTTGATCCCTGTGCTAGTTGTACTACAAGAGGAGAAAACTGTTTCCAGCCCTCTTAAGATAAGTCCTAGGATTTTTTTTTATCCACTGTTTAGAACTGAGCGGTTCAATATGGCAGCCACTAGCCATGTATATCTATTGAGCCCTTGAAATGTGGCCAGTGCAACTGAGGAACTGAGTTTTGGTTTTTCGTTTGTTTTTGTTTTGGTGTGTGTGTGTGTGTGTGTGTGTGTGTGTGTGTGTGTGTGTGTGTTTACACTCAGGATTGAACCCAGGGGCATTCTACCTCCAAGCTACACCCCCAGCCCTATATTTTATTCTTCATTTTGAAATAGGGCCTCACTAAGTTTTGGAGGACCTTACTAAGTAGTTGAGGCTGGCCGGAAACCCGCGATCCTCCTGTCTCAGCCTCCCAGGTACTGGGATTACAAGTGTGTGCCACCATGCCCAGCTAGTTTTTAAATTTTAATTAGTTAAAATTTAAATTTTAAAGCCTTTATTCAATTCAGTTATTTAAATTTTTTCAAGGATGTTTGGAGCAACTTGAATGTGTGACTCTGCTTTTTCAACTAGATTTCATGAAATATAAATACAGATTAAGTATTTTTGAATGAAAATTTAGCTACCAAGTTGAGATGTTTCTGAAATGGAAGACATACAAAAAATTTCAAATATTTATCATGAAAAACAAAACATAAAATAGTTCATTAATATCTTAATATTGAAGCTAGGTGTGGTGGTGCATGCTTGTAATCCCAGAATTTGGGAGGCTGAGACAGGAGGATTGTGATTCATAGATAGCTTCAGCTACTTAATGAGGCTCTTTGCAACTCAGTGAGACCCTGTTTCAATATAAAGAATAAAAAAAAATAGGGCGGGAGTGTAGCTCAGAGGTAGAATGCCCCTGAGTTCCATCCCTAGTACTGAAAAAAAACCCTTAATATTGATACCTGTTAAAATAAGAATTAGATTAGATTAAATTAAATATAAATTAAAATGAAAATAAATATTAAATACAATTTTATATTAAATAAACGATTTTTATCTGCTTGTTTGTGCTTTTCACTTGACTTCTAAAAACACTTAAAATCCGGTCAGTGCTAGTAGTGGATTTTTAGTATAGAGGATGCTGAAAGTTCCAACTGCAAATGGTTCCAAGGGGCAACAGAGTTCACTCATAAGTCTTAGCCCCCTCCTCCATACTTCACACCCAGAAGCTGATGTTTACTCTTCCTGGCCAAAAACCTAGGGTAAGAATATATGAAGATATCTGAAAGGCAACCCCTACACAAAGAGAAAAACAGGCCAAGATGTGTGTGTGGACAGTTTGTCTCCTGGGGCCCCAGTGCCACGTGCTTTCTCCCCTCCCCTCTCCCCTCCCTCTCACAGCTCTTTATGGGAACAAATCAAGTGTCACCATCTACAATATCCTAGTGAGTATTTAGTTTGGAGGCCTGCTCCATCTTGGGTATTTTCATTTTATATTTAATCTCAAATGCCAGAATGAAAGGAGGAGTATGACGCTTTGGTTCCCTGGGAGGGGGCAAGAGAACGCTTGGGGACTTTGGACTCATAATCCACCCCCAGTGTCTCTCACAATCCATCCCAATTTTGTCCATAACTCCTGGTTAATTTTCTGTAAAAAATGTCACTGTGAGTCTTCTTTTCCTTCTAATTCACACAGGGTGAAAAGGGTGACCTGGGCTTGATGGGTTTGCCAGGGTCAAGAGGACCAATGGGCTCTAAGGTCAGTGTGTGGTCCAGACAGACAGTCCCAGGTCTTCTCACTAAGGCTGTGGAGGTGCTACCGCCTACAAAGATGGGGAGGGCAAGACTGCCACCCTGGGCTGGGCAATGTTCAGATCCTGGAGAGCCCAGGGCCAGGCTGCCTGTCTTTACCAGCCCTCTGGGAGACAGCATGCCCTGGAATGCAGGAGCAGAAGGATATCATCCCTGCTGGTCTCCTGAACTGTAAGTGTCTAGCCTCTGGACAACAAAACAGACCTTCATTCAGGTCTTTGGGAACGAGGAAAGCAATGTTTTTTATAGGCCTGACATAAACACAACCTCTGGGACATCGTTTTGTTTATGGCTGCAACCTCACTAAATTTTGTAGTGCGATGTGGCTACACCTCAGCACCACATTCAGGGATTCCTTCCATTCTTGCACTGTACCCAAAGACCCTACAGAGCTATCTTTAAAAATACCTTCTGCTTTCTTTTAGGGCCACCCTGGATCCAGAGGGGAAAAGGTCAGTGCTTGTGTCTGGTGGCAGTCCAGAGCCTGGTCTGGACTCTAGGCTCGGGAGTTGGTGATGGATAGAAGATGGGCCCAGGTCTCTAATCAGTAACTGCAGTGACCATTCCAACTATTCCTCCATCCTTTGTCAGCAGTCTAAGGGGGAGTGAGGGACCTTCTGATGCAGGCAGGCAGGTTAGGGGGAGCTCCCAATGGAGGCAGGCGCCCTGCACGCTGAGCACATAGCAAGCCTTGACAGGTAGAGAACAGATGCAATATCCACATGGTGCTGGAGGAGGGAGGCAGGCATGTGTCCTTAGACTATATGCTCACCACACAGCATCTCATTTGTCAACACAAAACAAAAGACAAGCAGGAACCTGGGGACAAATTTCTTGTGGGGTAAGAGAGGAAGACTTGGGACCTAGGATTTCTATGAGTTGTCCTTTTTTTTTTTTCTTTTTGTTTTTACTGGAAATTGAACCCAGGAATGTTCAGTGTTCTACCTCCAAGCTACACTGATATTTATTTATTTATTTATTTATTTGTTTATTTATTTATTTATTTATGGGTCTGGGGATAGAACCCAGGGGTATTCGAGCTCTGAGCAACATCCCCTGCCCTATTTTCTTATTATTATTAATTTTTTTTTGGTGGTACTGGGGTTCCTGGAAGCCCTTCTACCTCTGGGCTACACTCCCAGACCTATTTTTACATTTTTATTTGGAAACAGGGTCTCCTAAGCCAGCGTGCGCAGCTGGCTTTGAACCTGCATGACCCTCCTATCTCTGCCTCCCAAGTGCGGGGATTAAAAGTGTGTGCCACCACGCCCGGCTTATTCTTTATTTTGAAACAGTGTCTCACTAAGTTGCTGAGGGTCTCACTGAAGTGCTGAGGCTGTCCTTGAAACTGCAATTCTCTGGTCTCAGCCTCCCAAGTACTGGAATTACAGGTGTGCGCCACAGCATCTGGCTGAGTTGATCTTTATTAATGCAGAGGCCTTTGGGGTCCAAGTAGAAGGTGGATCACGAAGAATACCTTTGCTTGGCAAGCCCCCTAACAGCTGTGAGCTTGTTTCTGTGTCTGTGAAATTAGGGTGTTGGCTGGGAGTTTTTCAGTTTGAAATAGTCCAATTCCTACCCACCTCCATGATGTTAACTCATCAACTCTCTTCTGTGTTTTCTAATAGGGATCCAGAGGTGAAAGGGGTGACTTGGGTCCCAAAGGAGAAAAGGTAATGGCCAGTCCACAAAAATGATACAACAGAAGTCACAGTCCCCCATTCACCCCATCTGTGGCCTGAATGCAGAGGGAAAGACCAGTGTCTTTGAAAGCGGCCGACCAAGCTCCTCCACAGCCTTCTACGTGTGATTTCAGAGGTGCTCACAATGTTTGTCACTTTATTTATAGGGCTTCCCTGGACTTCCTGGAATGTTGGGGCAGAAAGTAAGTACCTAGAACTCGTTAAAATAAGTCTCACCAAAAAAGGAAAAATCAGGCCCCGCAAGCACAGCTCTATGTGTCCATCAGGCAGGGAAAGCAGGTTTAGCTGTGGACATTTCTAGGTGGCAGGATGGTCTGAGATCTACCTCTAGTTCAACAGGACGGAAGGGCCATCCCACCTAGGTGGAGAAGGGCCTTTCCCACCCATTAAAGGGCTGCAGGCCATGTTCAGAAACAGGAAAGTTGGTGACAAGGGACTCATCAGATCTGAGCCACAGTGGCTGAGCCCCTCTCAGGACGAGGCCTCTGGACAAGTACAAGCATCTCTGGTTTAACGTCACTGCTGCCTGAACTCGAGGGTGCTGCCCATACAGCCAGGGGGGAGAATTATTTGAACTGGATGACAGCAAGAACACTTTAACAGTTAAATGTTATTCTGCACTTCATCGTCATGTATAATTACAGTACACCAATTTAAAGAACATCTTTAAGCTGGGCATGGTAGTACATGCCTGTAATCTCAGTACTTGGAAGGTTGAGACAGAAGGATCACAGGTTTGAGGCCAGCCTCAGCAATGTAGCAGGACCCTGTTTCAAAATAAAAAATAACAAGATCTGGGGTCCTGTTTCAAAATAAACAATAAAAACCTAGGGGGTGGGAATTTAAACTGGGTGTGGTGGTGCATGCCTGTAATCGTAGTACTTGGGAGGCTAAGACAGGAAGATCATAGGTTCAAGGCCAGCCTCAGCAACTTAGCAAAACTCTCAGCAACCTAGTGAGACCCCGTTTCAAAACAATAAAAAAAGATTTTAAAAAGAGTGTAACTCAGAGGTAAAACAATGCCCCTGGGTTCAATTCCTAGTACCACCAAAGAAAAAAATTTAAATAGTGAAATATTTAGTAGTCCTCCTGCTTGAGATAAGGCCTAACCTGAAAAGGAGTCAGTTTCAGGTAACTTAAAGGAAAATTTTTAGTAGATAACAATAGAGTGGTGTGCAGAAATAACAAAAATTGTGAAGATGGCAATTGACAGATTTTTTTATACGGGGGTTAACTGGAATTGAACCCACCGTTGCCTACCTACGCTCCCAGCCATTTTTTATTTTATTTTATTTTTGCTTTGTTTTGTTTTGAGACAGGATCTTGCTAAGTTTTTCAGGCTGGTCCTGGACTTGCAATCCTCCTGCCTCCCCATCCTGAGTCACTGGGATTTCAGGCCTACGTCATCTTGCTCAGTGTGGAAGCTTTTACTTAGGGGCTCAGGGTCTGGGGAAGAATGAGAGTGGGGCAAGAGGTGTCCGTGAGAGTAAAGAGAGATGCATAGATGCTTTAGAACAACTCCTAAACTAACATCATAATGCTGGATCCTCAGGTTATAAGGCATTGACATTGCTGTTTTAACTTAGGTCTCAGGCTGTGATATTTTTCACACACACTTTCTTAGTCTTTTTAACTTTTAAAAATTTTATCTTTAAGGTATTATTTTCCAAATGTAAATAAACAATTTTATCTGACTATATCCTGTCAGTACAGCATGTTTATATATTTCCAGTGACTATGCATTAATTTACTATGATTTATCACCACATGAAACTGTCAGAAACTCTGCTGCTGCTACCCTAGCTGGGGTGTTGCAAGTTAAAAACAGATTAATTATATAAGCAAATCAAAAGAACATTGAAAGAGAAAATTTTAATTTTCTTTTAAAATATTTAGGTTAGGCTTTCATTCCATGCAAAAGTGAATATTGAATCATAAATTACTGTAAATGAAATATGACAGCTTCTCTGGCCTCTGTATCATTTACTAGACTTGGCATCAAAAAACTGTCTCCCTCTCTTGTGGCAAGCTGTTCTAAGACAGAGCTGATATGATAACCATGGTTAGGTCTCAGAAGAAAAATTAGATCAGGAAATTATTGGCTGCTTCCAGTTGATAAAGAGAAGGGCCACACTTCCTTCTGACAATCTCTTTAAAAAATTTATATTGTTAAGCCGGGCGTGGTGGCACACGCTTGTAATCCCCGCACTTGGGAGGCAGAGACAGGAGGATCGAAGCCAGCCACGCACGCTGGCTTAGGAGACCCTGTTTCCAAATAAAAATGTAAAAATAGGTCTGGGAGTGTAGTCCGGAGGTAGAAGGGCTTCCAGGAACTCCAGTACCACCAAAAAAAAAAAAAATTATATTGTTTATGCTGCTGTTTTCTGCTAAACAAGACACACACACCCAAAGAGCCAAGGAAAAATTGTACAAATATCTCAATGGCCACATAGAATATGTTCTATCTCCTCATACTGTTTCACCGCCAGGAATGCAGATGGAGCCACGTGTTGGAAAGAAATCAGAAACTTAAGGATAATTCTTGATGATGTAAAGACACTGGTGACTTGCATAGGAACAAATTCATTGTGTTGGCTGAACATGGATCAGAGCTTTATGCTTGTGTGTGTGTGTGTGTGTGTGTGTGTGTGTGTGTGTGTGTGTGTGTGTTGGTACTGGGTATTGGATCCAGAAGTGTTCTATCTCTGAGCTAGAACTTCAGCCCTCTTTATTTTGAAACAAGTTCTTACTAAGTTTCTGAGGCAAGCTTCAAACTTGCGATCCTTGATCCTTGTCTCAGCCTCCCAAGTGCTAGATTACAGATGTGCAGCACCACACCCGGTTGATTCTTCCTGTATTCTAGAATTTTCTGGAGTTTTTCCATTGTGTTATGCCTCCTCTGACCGCCATGTGAAAAGGAGCCTGTGTGTCTATTGGTGTTGCTGCGTGGCTCGAGCTCTTCCTGGGTACAGGTTGCTGACAGAAACTCTCATGGTTGTGATTGCTAAACTTACATTAGTGGTGCATTGGGGGCTGCAGAGGAGTTAGTGGGGACAGGAATGATGTGTCCTGTGGGGCTATGACCCCCACAAAACAATAAGTAGAACTGGAATCTTAGAAGAACACAGAAAAGAAGAGAAAGTAAGATGGAGAAATGGGTTTTGCAAAAGGTTGACCTTGAACTATGAAATTCTGTGATTTGGTTCTGATTGTTTAAACCAGTTATTTTCAATTAGAAATATTGCTGATATTATATCCCATGCCTTTTAAATAATTACATTGGCTATTTGATCATATGTTTTAAACATCTCCTCCCTCAAAGAGTTTTCATCTAAATCAAAGGGAGCTGAAACCCGGCCGGGCGTGGTGGCGCACGCTTGTAATCCCCACGCTTGGGAGGCGGAGACAGGAGGATCGCGCAGGTTCGAAGCCAGCCACGCGCGCTGGCTTAGGAGACCCTGTTTCCAAATAAAAATGTAAAAATAGGTCTGGGAGTGTAGCCTGGAGGTAGAAGGGCTTCCAGGAACCCCAGTACCACAAAAAAATAAAAATAAAAAATAAAAAAAGAGGGAGCTGAAACTCAAAGCGACGCTTACTGAAGAGTGGGGGATATCTATGATCCTAAGCAAAGGTCATTAAACGAGTAGAAACTTCCCAAAGATGACAGTTGCACACGCAGTAAAAGGCCATAGATTTGACTCAAAACAAAACATAGCAAAGGGCAACATAACGTTTTAACTAAAAGAGAAAGCTGTTTTTCTGTTTGTAGTGTCACAGGCACACGTGATAGAAATGCAGAAGCCTCCTACTTCAGTGCTAAGGGTTTTGTTGTCTGTCTGTCTGTCTGTCTGTCTGTTTGATTGATTGTTTTTGTGGTATTGGTGATTGAACCCAGGGCATTCTATCTCCAAGTCACATCCCAAGACATATTTTTTATTTTTTTTATTTTTTTATTTTTTGTGGTACTGGGTATCAAGCCCCGGGACATTCTACCTCTGAGCTATACCTCCAGTTCTATTTTATTTTTATTTTGAAATAGGCCTCACTAGCTTGAGAGTCTCACTACTTGACGAGGCTGTCCTCAAGCCTGTGATCCTCCTGTCTCAGCCTCCCAAGCACTGGGATTACAGGTATGTGCCACTATGCCTGGCTCTATTTTTTATTTTGAAACAGGGTCTCACTAAATTGCTGAGGGTCTTGCTGAATTGCTGAGGCTGCCCTCGAACTTGCTAGCCTCCTTTCTCAGTCTCCCTCATACTGGGATTACAGGTATATACCACCACTTCTGGCTCCTTTTGGCTACTCTTGATGGTGGTTTGTCTTTCTCATTTGACCATCAAAATGTCTACTGACCCACAGGTGTCTCTCTAAGGAAATAAGTAACTCACTCAGGGTAAGCTCCTGCCTTTTTCTTCTTTGAAAGACAGACCTACCCTTTTATACAACCTTCTCACTCTCCAAAACTTCCAGGCAGCCCACCTGGAAAAAAAATTGGAATGATCAAAAGATTAGCCTGGTGGCCAGTGAGTGGCTAGATAGACCTGCACAGATGTGCCCACTCTACATGACCTATTTCCTCCTTTTCTTCTCTTTCTTCTTTCAAGGGCGAAATGGGTCCAAAAGGTGAGCCTGGGATAGCAGGACACCGAGGACCCACAGGAAGACCAGGAAAACGAGGCAAGCAGGTAAGGATCCCAAGGACTCCCGGTCCAGGGCAAGCAGTGGTGTCGGTCTGAGCTAGTCTACAGCTCCAGACCCTGGCATCTTCTGGGCTGGTGGGCAGAAGCAGGACCATTTCCAGGTTCTCCAGGTCAGACAGAGTTCCAGGTGAATGGGATAGGATGATCCATCTAAGCCATACCCAAGGACAGAAGCTAGAGTAAGGCTTTGGGTCCTAGGAACATCTACCTTAACCAAAGCAACTAGGAGTGGAGGAAAGATATGGTCATTTACCCAGAAAACCTGCCTTTTGCCGCAGTGCCCAGACACAAAGGGAGCCTTAGAGAACAGCCCAGATAATTCCTTGCTGTCAAAAGGTCTTCTGGGTCTGTGATAAGGTGGTCCCTCACTTGCACACACATGGACCCCAGTTTGGAAGTGATCCTTTTTATTGGGTTTGTTAAGGTTTAGGAAATCTTTCATTCTGAGCTCCCCTGGTCAGCAGGCTCCTGTATGACAGGGGAAGGAAAGAGGATGCTGCACTTTCCCTGGCTGATCTAGACCTCTACTGAATGCCTCTGAATAACTTCTGGTGTTTTTGTTTTTTTTTTTGTCTTTTGGGTTGTTTTGTTTTGTTTGGGTACTGGGGATTGAACCCAGGAGCATCTTACCTCTGAGCTATCTCCCCAGCCATTTTTATTCTTATTTTTTATTTTGAAACAGAGTCTTACTAAGTTGTTAAGGCTGGTCTCGAACTTGCAATTCTCCTGTCTCATTCTCCCAAGTACTAGGATTACAGGTGTGCACTATCATGCCCAGGTACTTCTGTTCTTTTCTCTAGTGGACAGACACTCTTGAAACATGTGCCCTCTTACTTTTTTGATTGTCAGTTTGTTAGCTTTCTTATTTTATAAACACTACTTCAATTCAGTTTTGATTAATTTTAATTTTAAAAATTGGCATATATATGAATATGTGTATTTGCATTGTTCACTGTGTGTGTGTGTGTGTGTGTGTGTGTGTGTGTGTGTGTGTGTGTTACTGGGTATTGAACCCAAGGGCATTCTACCTCTGAGCTACATTCCCATCCCTATTATTTTTTATTATGAAACAGCATTTCACTAAGTTACAGAGGGCCTCACTAGGTTGCTGAGGCTGGCCTTGAACCTGTGACCCTTCTGTCTCAGCCTCCCAAGTACTGGGATAACAAGCATGTGCCACCCGGCCTGGCCTACTATTTTCTTTTTAATGTTAATGGTTTTGAACATGTTAGAAGAAAATATCATTTTGAACATATGTTAAAATCATTTTCATTTCTTTTTTCTTTTTTTTCTTTTCTTTTCTTTTTTTTTTTTTTTGCAGTACTGGGGATGGAACCCAGGGACATTTTACCTCCAAGCTACACTCCCAGCCCTATTTTTTAGTCCTTTTATTTTTGAAACAGGGTCTCACTGAGTTGTGAAGGGCCTCGCTAAGTAGCTGAGGCTGTCTGTGAACCACAATCCTCCAGTCTCCACCTCTGAATGCTGGGATTACAAGCATAAGCCACCATGCCTGGCCATTTCATTTTATTTTTGATTAACAAGTAATTATATATACATATATAATTAAATCATTATAGATAAAGCTTAAGTGCTCCCTTCCCCAGCCATCTGAGGTCACCACTCTGATAGGTTTCCAGTGTGACTTTGTAGAGTGTGTGTGTGTGTGTGTGTGTGTGTGTGTGTGTGTGTGTGTGTGTTGCTGAGGATTGACCCCAGGGGTGCTCTACCTTTTATTTATTTATATATATTTTTTGGTAGTACTGGGGATGGGATCCTGGGGCATTCAACCTCCCATCTACACCCCCAGCCCTATTTTTTTAATTCTTTTTTTTTTTTTTTTTTTGGTGATACTGGGGTTCCTGGAAGCCCTTCTACCTCCGGGATACACTCCCACAGGCTACACTCCCAGACCTATTTTTTAACTTTTTTATGTGGAAACAGGGTCTCAAGCCAGCAAGGCTTTCTCCACCTCCCATGCCGGGGATTACAAGCATGTGCCACCACGCCCGGCTTAATTCTTTTTTTTGAAACAGGGTCTCACTGAGTAGCTGAGGCTGCCTGCGAACCGCAATACTCCAGTTTCTACCTCCCGAATGCTGGGATTACAAGTGTGTGCCACCAGGCCCGGCCATTTCATTTAATTTTTTATTAACAAGTAATTACTTATACATATATACATATGTATATATTTATGGGACACATCGTGATGTTTCATTATCTATATATATTGTAAAATCATCAAATCAGGTTAACTGAGCTATCACCTCAAACATTATTTCTTTGTGGTGAGAACACATAAAATTTATTCAGTTTGCTGGCTTTTTATCTCCTTTCTTCTTATAAATATACAAGCATCACAGTAAACTTAGAAAATTCAGAAAAATAAAGGACACATGCTAGTAAATGAGTAAATAGTAGTTTGCTTGAACAAGACAGGCCTAACCCAACTGCTGAAAGGTGAACGCCTTTGGTGCAAAGCTCCCATCCTTCTAATTCAATTGGTCCTCAAAGTTTAACTTTCATCAGTCTCACCTGGGAGGCTGATGGGATGCAGAAAATCCCCACATGAGGTGCGATGGCTCTAGTTCAGGTTTGTTGCTCGTTACCCCCAATGCTCCCGCCTGATTTCCCAAAGACTGATACAACTGGCCTAGAATGGGCCGCGGCATGATTTTTGTTTTAGCTGCCCATGTGATTCTAATGTGCAGCCAGGATTCAGTATCTTGGTCCCACTATGAAGTTAATTATGGCCTTTTCCAAGTAAATCTTCAATGACAGAGGCTCCAGTCTGGATAATTCAGATCTCACGATGACTTCTGAACTCACAATTCTAGTCTAGTTCCAATGGCTTACAGCCGGTAGTTATGGGTGTGACTTCACAGTGATGCCACAGATGGCAATTTCCTTAAAAAATGGGCTCAGAAATGAAACGAAAAAACAGGGAAGAAGAAATCTTTTGTCACTGTTTCCCCTGCTGATGCTCACCACAGAGAATAGTTTGTGCTTGGGGTTCAAGAGGTCTCTTGGCTACTTGCTCTGATTCCTTTCTTGGATGGTGTTTATTTTTTCCAAGAGAGCCTCAGCCAGCAAGGCTATTTTTTGACCCTGCTAACATTAACTGCAAGGAGTAATAGTAAAGACTACACCAAAACCACATCTGGGAGCTCAGAGAAGTTAGGATAATGAGCTCATCCTTTCGTCTCGTGTGTGTGTGTGTGTGTGTGTGTGTGTGTGTGTGTGTGTGTGTGTGTGTGTACCTTCGAGCTATACCCTGTTTCTTATTTTTTTGTTTTGAAAATGGGTCTCTACTAGACTGCTGTAGAAAAGCTCCTGGGTTCCACCCCCAGTACCACAAAAAAAAAAAAAAAGCTTTTTCTGGCTGGGCTTGGTGGTGCACACCTGTATCCTAGTACTTGGGATACTGAAACAGGAGAATCACAGGTTCAAGACCAGCCTCAGCAACTTAGTGAGATCCTCAACAACTTAGGAAGACTCTGTTTCAAAAAAAGTTTTTTAACTTTTTGGGAGAGATATAGCTGGGGATATAGCTCAGAGGTAAAATGCCTCTAGATTTAATCCTTAGTACACACACACACACACACACACACACACACACACACACATACTCACACACCAAAAAAAAAAATGTTTTTCCTGGAAAGTGCTGCTCAGTGAGTCCTAGCGATGGAGACATGGCTCGCTCTGTGCAGGTGGCCGGAGAGTGGAAGATTCCATTACTGCTGGTATCATAACCAAGGAGCATTTCCAGCTCCTTCAAGCTGTGTGCTTCCTGTGCTTGGAGCCAGCTAACTTGGCTGTTAGAAAAACAAGCCTTAACTGGGGCTATATTAAGCCAGTGTGACTTCCTCTGCCATTCTGGGGCCCATCTTGGTTACTCGTGTAATGCTTTGGCTGAAGCTGAGGCTTAAGAACACCTTCAACAAGAATCAAATTGGAAACAAACTCATCCCATGGGTTCTATAGTAAGAGTTTAAGAACTCCTGGGCACGGCAGGGCCCCCAAGGCCATGTTGACGGGGCGTCAGGCTACGTCACTGTTGTGATTGGAAAGAAGTTCCTTGGTTTGTGTGCTTCTCAGACTTGGGAAAGATTGTGTTTCACTGGGTGGGTGAGCTCGCCAAGGCACAATGGAGTCAGGAGAGCCAGGCCAAAGAAGTGGCTTATCAATCACTGTCCTTGTTAGGCCTAGGGCAAGGGTAGGTAGGAATTGCTGGGGAGAAGAACCTAACACCAGCATTGATTTTCTGGGGTTACTCCTAAGGGTCCTTTGTGGGAGCTGAGAGCCTCGCTGTGGGTCTTGAAGCTGCCAGAGTACACAACAAAGAGCATGCTCCCTCCCAGTGGGATGCTTGTAGCTGTAGGTTGTGCCTTTGGTTAAGAAATCAGAAGCTGGTATGGGGGCAACATGCCTGCAACTAAGGGTCCAATTTCATTCTTTTTCATGTAATTATTGTTTTTCAACAATATTTAGTTAAAAGATAATTATTTCCTCCACCAAATGTTCTTGGAAACATTGTCAAAAATAACTTGACAATATATGGAAGAATTTAGCTCTAGGCTTTTATTTAACTCCAATGGTTTATATATCTGCCTTTATAACAGTACTACACTGTTTCAATTATTGTAGCTTGATAAGGTTTGAAATCAGAAAATATACATCTTTTAGCTTTGTTCTTTTTCGAGATCGTTTTGGGTATCTAGAGTCCATATTTAATGTTAGGATAGGTATTTTTCTGAAAACTAAATAAATAAATGTATGATAGTCTCACCTAAAAAAAAAGAAAAAATATTCTCTGGTAAGAAAGAAAGCAAAAAGAAATATTGAAATGTTATCTTTAAGTCATCAAAAGCTTGGTATCAGACAAATGAAACTGTTATGTGAGATTATCATTTTTAATTTTGGATAAATTGCTATAATACTAGATGTCAACCACTAAGCCAAGCATGGGAAGGAGGAATGGGGAGGGAACGGGGTGGGGATCGGGTAGGAGCTAACTGGGTGATGTGTGCATGTATGTCTACAAAGGTTTTTTTTTATCCCAATATGATGTATGAATACAGTGCACTAATAAAAAAATTAAAAAAAAAAAGAAACTGGGTCTCATTGAGTTGCGGAGGGCTTCTTACTAAGTAGCTGAGGCTGTTCGCAAACTGCGATCCTCCGGTCTCAGCCTCCTGAATGCTGGGATTACAAGTGTGCGCCACCATGCCCCGCTGGTTTCACCTTTTTCAATCAGTAAGAGAAGTCCTGATTTTTTTTTTCTGTTTTGATGCAGGAGATTGAATCCTGGGGCATTCTACCTCTGAGTTACACCCCAGCCCTTTTAATTTTAAAAGGGCTAAGTTGCACAGGGTCTTGCTAATTGCTGAGGCTGGCCTTGAAACTGAAATTCTCCTTTTTCAGCCTCCCAAGTACTGGGTTGCAGGCATGTTGCCCCCATACCAGCTTCTGATTTCTTAACCAAAGGCACAACCTATAGCTACAAGCATCCCACTGGGAGGGAGCATGCTCTTTGTTGTGTACTCTGGCAGCTTCAAGACCCACAGCGAGGCTCTCAGCTCCCACAAAGGACCCTTAGGAGTAACCCCAGAAAATCAATGCTGGTGTTAGGTTCTTCTCCCCAGCAATTCCTACCTACCCTTGCCCTAGGCCTAACAAGGACAGTGATTGATAAGCCACTTCTTTGGCCTGGCTCTCCTGACTCCATTGTGCCTTGGTGAGCTCACCCACCCAGTGAAACACAATCTTTCCCATATACAAATATTAACTCAAAATATATAAAAGACCTAAATGTAAATCTTAAGACTATAAACTTTTAGAAGAAAATCTGGATCATCAAACCTCACAACATTGAAATTGGCAGTGATTTCTTGGATATGATTTCAATGGCACAGGCAACAGAAGGGTAAACAAACTCCCTAAAAAATAAAAAAATATATTGTATATCCAAAGACAACATAAACAGAGTTAAAAGTTACTGATAGAATGGGATAAAATATTTCCAAATGCTATATCTGAAGGTATATTAATATTTCAAGTAGAAATCCTAAAAATTAGCAACAATAAAAGCAAACAATACAATTTAGAGATAGGTAAAAGACTAACATAAATAATGAATCTCCACAGATAACCAATCTTAGTTGTCTGTTGGATGGAAAATCTTGTTTCTCTGGTTCTGGTGTGTGTTACCTATTTCTTCTTTGTAGTTAATCTCTTTGAGTATTTTCTCTAGTGCTGGTTTTGAAGACATAAATTCCTTCAGTTTCTGTTTGTCATGGAAGCTTCTTATTTCTCCATCTAATTTGATAGAAAGTTTTGCTGGGTAGGAAAATTTGGCTGGAAGTTGTTTTCTCTCAGAGTTTGGAATATGTTACTCCAAGCCCTTCTGGCTCTCGTGATTTGGTTTGGGAAGTCTGGAGTGATTCTAATTGGCTTGCCTCTGAATGTCACTTGGCCCTTTGTTTTTGTTGCCTTTAAGATTCTCTGCTTGGCTTCCACATTGGTCATTTTGACAATTATGTGGCGTGGGGATCCTCTTCTCCGATCCTGTCTAAAGGGAGTTCTATAAGTTTCCTGGACCTGTGTATCAACCTCTTGCTCTATGTTTGGAAAATTTTCTGCTATTACTTCCTTGAAGAGATTGTTGATCCCTTTGGTTTCACCTTCTTTTCCTTCCTCTATTCCAATTATTCTTAGGTTAGCTCTCTTAAAATGGGCCCATATTTCTTCAAGGTCAGATTCCTACTGTCAGATTTTTTTTTTCTAAATTAGAAACTATGTGTTCATTTTTGGAGTGATCATCTTCTAGGAACGAGATTCTATTTTCCATGTGGTCTAATCGGTCGTTTATACTTTAAATTGAGGCCTTTACTTCATTGATTGCATGCTTTATCTCTTTTTGGCTCTCTGAATTCTTTTCGAAACACCTCTATTATTTCTACAGTTATTTTCCTGATTTGATCTTCTAGAAATCTCTGAATTTCTGTTTTATCACTTTCTGATGTTGTGGGGTTGTGGACATTCATTGCTCCATTGTTATTCCTCTTTCCCATGATTTCAGAAGTTTGTGCCTTCTCTGGGTTCTTCCCTGGGTCGCTACGACTTCACTTAAGGTGCTCTGGATCTTGAGTCTATGGTATCTCAGTCACCACTACTCCTTTACTGGGTTGTATCGCAAAGTCTCAGATCCAGGGAGTCAATCGAGGCTGCTTTAGACCATGGGGGGGGGTGTCAGGTTGGGCGTTCTCCTGATGGGAGTTGTGACTATGGTGTGATATCTCTGCCACCACCACTCCCCCACTGGGTCAAGTCCCTGGGAGTACAGTACTGAGATTTCTTCTCTAGGGGCCACAATTTGACTCACTGTTGTTGAGTGCGCTGATGGAGCTGTAGTGGACTCGGTGAATTCGCTCCTGCTGCCGCCGGTGCAATATGGCACCACTGTCACACCCTCGGCCGTGAGGCTGACATATTTCTTCTCTGTTTTTGAGCTCCACTCTGAGTCCCTGCAGGGTGTGCTGAGCCCAGCCTCTGGGAGCTTTAGACGCTCCCTGTGCCGAGAAATCTGCCAAATTCCGCCCCGCTGATCCACAGCTGCTCACCTCGGCTTGCTGTCTGCCACTCCTCTCTGGAGCCTAATAGGCTGTTGAGTGCGTTGGTGTGGTGCCGTCCGGTGATCTCGCTGCCACCATCAGCAGTATGGCACTGCTGCTGCGTCCTCAGCCATGAGGCTGGAGTATCTCCTCTCTGGCTCTAAGCTCTGTTCTGAGTTCCCCTCCTTTCTGGGGCCTGGTGCTGCAAGGGAAGATGGCACCTGCACCGCTCTGCACCATGGCTCCGGCCGTAGCACTGCGATCCGCTTTCTTTCTGGTGTCTCGTTTTTCCAGCCCTCTTTTCTCTGTCCCTTGTATTTACATTCTTTGTTTCTCTGTTGATGGTGTTTTCTGGCTATGAAAGGCGCTGATTTTGTTGTAATAGAGATTGGTTGTTAGCGGGGCTCGTAAGCCCTGCTTTTCTCCGTCACCATCTTCCCGGAAGTCCCCGAGACCCAGTTTTGAAATAAAGAATAAAAAATAGGGCAGGGGGTGTAGCTCGGAGGTTGAATGCCCCTGGGTTCCATCCCCAGACCCACAAAAAGAAAAAAAGAAAAAAGAAAACTGCTGTGCTAATCTGCTTACTCCACACACCTCACTCTGTAGAAACCACGTTTTCACCTCTAAGATCTTTGTTAGCCTTGAAACAGACCTATGTGAGTGGATGTTTACCAGCCCCATTTTACAATGACAAAACAAAGGTACCAAACAATGACAGGAGCTACCTAGGGTCTTGTGGTCCAGAGGAAATCTCTCGATCAGTGAAGCCTCTCCCTTTGTGTTGTCAGCGCTTTCTTCTCCCTCTTTGACCTGGGGAGGGGAGTTGACAATGGTAGATTTCAGCCCACTGGGAACTCACGTCACATGAGGAGATACTGGTGGAATTACCACCCAGGTAATCCACAGGCTATAATCTGAGATGAATGCTGTGAAGGAAAGGAGCCAAGTGAGGAGAGCCAGACAGGGAGGACTGACCCAGGAGAGGGAGATCAGGGAAGGCCTTGCTGCTGCAGCATTGCAGCTGAGAGATGGAGGCAGAGGGAAGGGAAGAGAGAGTGGGCAGAGAGAAGGGTTTGAGAAAGAGGGTAAGATTCATAATGCTCTTAAAGGTCAAAAAGCTCAGACAACCTGTAATCCCAGTATTTGGGAGACTGAGATAGAAGGATCCCAGGTTTGAGGCCAGCCTCAGCAACTTAGCGAAACCCTGTTTCAGAATAAAAAATAAAATAAAATAAACTGGGGGTGTGGGGTGTGGCTTAGAGGTAGAAAGCCCCTGGATTCAGTCCTCAGTACAAAGGAGCAAACAAGACAACCTAAAGGAGGAGAAAGGAGGAAAATCTCTAAAACACACAATATACTTAAACATATCAAAGTCAACCACTAAGCCAAGCAAGGGAAGGAGGGATGGGGAGGGAATGGGGTGGGAATTGGGTAGGGGATAAATCAGTGATGTGTACAGGTATGTACACACAAGTTTTTTACCCCAATATGATGTATGAATATAATGCACCAATAAAAAAAAATTTTTTAAAGCTGGATCAAGACTGGAAAGGCTGGCCTTGCACAGCTTTATAGGCTGAAATAAGGAGCCAGCTCTTTATCCAGAGAGCAGCAGGAAGCCATTGAGTGGGAATGCTCCTGTGTACTGTGATAAAGACAGGCTGGGCATGGTGGTGCACGCTTGTAATCCCAGTTCTTGGGAGGCTGAGACAAAAGGATCTCAGGTTTGGGGTCAGCCTCAGCTACTTAGTAAGGCCTTCTACAACTTGGGCCCTGTTTCAAAATAAAGAATAAAAAATAGGGGTAGGGATGTACCTCAGAAGTAGAATATCCCTGGATTCAATCTCCAGCTCTACAAAAATAAAAATAAAATAAAGACAGGCCTGCCAAGCAAGCAGAAAATCTCAATTCTAGGCCCAACTCTGCCACCTCCATCTTAGAGGACTGGCATAAGCTCTCCTTTGAGCCTCTATTTCCTACTCCGTGCCAGGGGAGTGGGGCTGGATTGGTTCTGCTCAGCTCTCATGTTTCTAGGACAGAGAAGGAACCAAAGCCTGCAAACTTGCAGGCATCACTCTCCCACGTGCCGCTTTGAGCCTTGTAGAGGTCGGTGGTCAAGATCTCTGTGGCTGGGTTCTATCCTGAGCTTTTCTTGCTCCTGGGTACTAGGCAGTCCCTGATTTAGATACCAATGGGGAAGGAAGTTTGCCACGCCATGGTATCATAACAGGCTGTGCCTTTCTCTCTATCAGGGACAGAAGGGAGATAGTGGAGTTATGGGCCCACCTGGCAAGCCTGGGCCTTCGGGTCAACCTGGCCATCCCGGGCTCCCCGGGCCTCCAGGCCCACCATATGCAGGTAAGAGTTGACTGTTTTCCTTGATCTACAGAAAGGCGATCCCTGCCAGCCTCCCCAGAGAGGGCACACAGGAGAGGCCATCAGAGCCATGCCTGTGTCTCCAGTTAGAAACTGCCAGAGACACTAACAACTTCACAGTTTCTCTACATTTGGGCACATTTGACTTTTACACAAGAAACATAAATGCCATTGTGCTTTGTTTTAGCATTTTGAGAGATGAACAGAGAAAAAATCGAGGAGAAAAATTACATTAGTGATGTCATTTATACTTTCAGTGAGTATATTTCATCAACTAATACTCTCTTCTAGAAAAACATATTTTGTAGCTCCAAAAATTTTCTTAAATCAAAAAATAGAGATGGCATTGCAAATTTTTCTCTCAAACCCACTGTTATGAAAGAGTCCTTATCCATTTGCATTAGAGATGAGACACGATTACTAAAAAGAAATCCAGAGTCTATTACCAAGCATTGGTACATTCCACCTTATTTTACCTTGTTTAATTCGATTAGCTAAGCCCTTTATTTTGTTTACTTGTCACCTCAAAGTAAGGCCTTTCACAGCCCATGATCTACGTTAAGATAGCATCTCTTGGTCCAAGAGAACTGATTGTGAAAGATATTTTGTCTTCAGTTACACAACAGGAATCAAAACAATTTTTATTCCAACATTTTTTAAGAAAAAATGGAGACATTTTAAAATTCCGCAGTGCACTTCCTCATTCTTCATCCCATATATTTGGGAATATACTTGCAGCCGGTTTTGGATGGACAAGAAATGTCCTATTTTGTTAGATGCTTTAAACCAAATTAAAATGAACTCTGAGACTCCAATCTTCAGGACACCAGGAAAATTCTATCCCGGGCATTGTTGAGGTTCTCTACACTTTTCCAATTGACTCAACGGGGTTGGGCAGAGATCCTGCTGAATTATGGGAAAAAATACCAGGGATAATCCTTCAATCTTTTGAGGTACCTTCTACCTCTGAAATGCCCATTGTCCAGTTATGTAGCCTATGGCTACTGTCCTTGTGCCATTTCCAACACTGGGAATCCTGGACCCTATTGTTCAACTCTCCAAGGAACACCCACAACCATTTTTTTCTCTTCCCCAAGACATAGGGGGGGGGTCCCTATCTTTCCCATATTTATGGAAGTCTCTCCTCTTACACCCTCCATCCATTTCCATGTTGCTAAGAAAATTATATTTGAGATGCAGCCCAGGCCATGAACTGTGTTCATTGTTCTATAATCTGTTTCAGTTGGTTGGCACTAAGATTTGAACCCAGGGGCATTCTACTTCTGAGCTACACCCCCCAGCCATATTTTATTTATTTATTTTACTTTGAAAGGTATCACTAAGTTGCTGAGGCTGGCCTCAAATCTGGGGTCCTCCTGTCTCAGCCTTCCAAGCACTGGAATTGCAGGTGTATGCTACTGTGCCCAGCTAACAGAGGTCCTTTCAACTAGTCCCTATCCTCTTTGGTTATGGCATGCGCAACATTCCCCCTGTAGCTGCCAAACACAGAGATTGAGAGTATGGCCCCAAAACTGGTTTTGCCTATGGAATAAACTCTCTTGGACCTAGAAAACTTAGGGGCTCATCAAGTTTTGGATTTCATCTGGGTATATTGGCACACATCCGTATTTGGGAGGCTAAGACAAGAGGATCATATGTTCAAGTAGAATGTGGTAACTCAATCCAAGACCCTGTTTCAAAATAAAAGTAAAATAGGACTGGGGGCATATCTCAGAGCTAGAATGCTCCTAATTTCAATCCCCAGTACCACAAACAAAACAAAAAACAGAATTCTAGGGACGGGGTAAGGCGGATGCAGAGGAGGCCCCTGGAAAGCCTGCAGTCATCTCTTGGAGCGGATGTCCTTCTCTGTGCCTTTCTTTGAGTTACTCTCTTCCTCGGGTATCTCCCAGAGTGAGGCTAAGGAGGAGAAAGAGGCAAAAGAGGCAATAATCCTGCTTTTGTAAAAGTTAGTGGGTGGCTGGTGGGGATAGAAGAGGAGGAGGAGTTGAAAAGAGAGAACCCTGTGCCTGAGACCAGTTGGATATTCAATCCAAATTTGGAACATGCCTTTAGAGTGATTTCTACAGAAACTTCTGAGTCTGATAAAAGCCTCAAACCTACTTTTAAGAAGAAAATGTGTATACCTACACCAAAGATTCTGAACTCCTGCCCAAATTCATCTTAGGGCAGCCTTGGGCTCTGTAGACTGCATGCTCTGTCCAACAGCCCAGTCCTCCCTTTATAAGAACCTTGCACCTTTGACAGAAGTGGCTTCCACAGGTTCTGTGACTCTGTGATGCCCACACAGCCTCTGGGGACTGTGTGCTGGTTCCTCCAACTTTTTCAGACTCTCTGCTCCACGACCCACCCCACCACAACCACCGATGGAGACAGGAGGCTCTGGAGGCAAAGATGGAGCCCAAGGTCCTTTGGCTGTAGAGCACAGTGGGGAGGCCAAGGGGAGGTTCAGGTTGCTGTGCCCTTCAATCCACCTTGGCAGGAAACAGGCAGGGGTAACAGGTGCCTTCCGACAGCTGGGAGGAAGCGGGAAACTGCAGGGGTGGCAGCCGGCTCCCTGCCACGTCCTGTCAAGAAGCTACCCCAGTTCTGGTGCCCAGCACCATGGGGAGTAGGGTGGCAAGGGGGAGTTGGGGAAGGTGGGAGCCTTTTAATTACCCAAGTTATAAGGCACGGGGGGTGGGGAGTGGAGAGGAAATAAAAGCAAAATGCCATTAGGATGTAATTTGCAATAATCAAATTACAGATTTGGCTGAGTCCTTCCTGTGCCCAGCGTGTAAGTGGATCGGCGTGGCACCTGGGATTGCCAGCTTCCTGTGAGCATCAGTATTCTGGAGTTTGTCTTTTGAACGGCACAGTGTTAGGTCAAGCATGAGTTCATTTCTCAGCCTCACCACTAGTCAGCTGGGCAATTGCACAAACTCTGGACTCTCTCTGGGGCTGTGGTACTGGAAGAGTTATTGGGGTCACAGAGACTTCTGGAAGGCTGCTCCAGGGCCACTCTCACACCCCAGTCACAGAGCATCCCCACCGAGTCACAAGGCTTCCCGGAGTGCTTAACTACCCAGAATAATCCTGGGTGGGTGGAGTCTCTGTCTCTATGGTTCTTCTGAAAATATAAGAACCCAAGACTAGAGCTCTTACCAAAGAATTGTGTTGCCTGCCTGTGTTTAATTTTGTGTGTGTGTGTGTGTGTGTGTGTGTGTGTGTGTGTTACTAGGGATTGAACCAAGGGACATTCTATCTCCAGAGTATACCTCCAGCCCTTTTTCATTTTTAGTTTTTGAAAGAGGGTCTTGCTAGGATGCTGAGAGTCTCACTAAGTTGCTGGTCTCCTGTCTCAGTTTCCCAAGTACTCAGAGTACAAGTGTGTACCACCACACCCAGCTTGCATTCATATTTCTTAGTAGAACAAATAGCCATAAGTCAGCACAACTGGCCTCTTGCTATCATCAGTCTGACCTTGGACATGTCTGTCAACCAGCGCAGGAAGGTTCAGGGAACTTCTTTCCACTGGGGGCTCCTTCTCTAGCTACAGGTGCTTCCTTGCAGTCATGACCAACTCTGTCCCCTGGGGCCATTTTCTTTCCTGCCCTCTGGAATCTACAGACTTGAGTCCCCAGTTCCCCACTGCGCCAGACACTGTATTGCCCAAAGCCAATGACAGGCTGCTTTCCAAATTCTCCCTTACTTTCCCAGGTATATATTCATTTCTCTTTTCAGTCTCACCTTTTCTTCTCTTTCCTCTCCTCCCCTTGGATGGCTCCTGCTCTAGCACTTTTCTGCCAGCTGGAGCATGACTTTCAGTCTTTCCAAAGAGTTTGTTTCTCCAGTTAGTCTACATTCATTCATTCAGTCAGCAAGCCTGTACTGTGCTCCTGCTTTATGCCAACCCCTGCTGGACGAAAAGCTACCAGCTTTTGGAGCTGGAGGATAAACCTTGATCTAATAATCTCACAATATATGGACTCACAAACAAATAAACCAGGCACAGTGGTGCATACCTGTAGTCCCAGCAGCTTGAGAGGCTGAGATGAGAGGCTTAAGCCCAGAAGTTTGAGACCAACCTGAGCAACATAGCAAGAACCCATATTAAAAAATAAAAAAGTCAGCCAGGGCGTGGTGGCACACGCTTGTAATCCCAGCATTCTGGAGGCTGAGACCTGAGGGTCCTGGTTCGCAGACAGCTCAGCTACTCAGTGAAGCCCTCTGCAACTCAGTGAGACCCTGTCTCAAAATAAAGAATAAAAACTAGGGCAGGGGGTGTAGCTCAAAGATCGAATGCCCCTGGGTTCCATCCCCAGACCCGCAAAAAGAATTTTAATTAAAAAATAAAAATAAAAAAGTCAAGGTGAGATCTACTACTCTAGCAACTCGCACACATTGATAGGGAATGGATTTCCTCATCATTTCTTCAAGGTTACTTCCTACCTTCTCAGTCAGGAGATCATTGACAGGGCTGAACATTTACAAATGTTCCATCTTCTTCCAGGAGAAAAAAAAAGCTTACATCTAGAAAATTCTCTGTAAATATTTTATATATAAGAAGAAAATTAGCTGGGCAAGGTGGCACACTTTTGTAATCTCAGCTACTCAAGAGGCTGAGGCAGGAGGATCACAGGTTTGAGGCTCAGCAACTTAGGCAGATCCTGCCTCAAAATAAAATTTCCAAGAGCGGGTTTGCAGCTCAGTAGCAGCATGCTGCTTAGCATGCTTGAGGCCCTAAGTTCAATCCCCAGTACCATAAAAATTATAAGAAGCAAATTTAAAAGCAATAAACATTATCCATGAGCAATGTGTTCACCTCCAAGAAGCCCCCTGTTATAAGAGTCAAAACAAACAGGTCACTGTTCTTCTCCATCGAGGAGATGGACAGCAGCTGGCTTTGCTCACCGTCAAGGCCTAGGCCCTTGCACCCCTTGACCTTTCTACACATTGGCTTCTCATGCTTATTACTTCATCGTTGCAATAGGGCTGTTGCATCAGATAAGTTGTCTGTTTTAAGACAGGAATGAGGGGACGCTCCATCTCTCAGCAGCTCTCTCTCCCCTTATCTTCTGCACATCTTAGAACAAAGTCATTTGAGCTTCTTGCTCAAGACTACACTGACGCGCTGTGGACTTTAACCTTCTTTCTGTTGCACAGGTGGCTCCTCTCCCTGGGCTGTTTGGTTTTCTCTTCCTTGGCTCTAGTAACGTGGCAGTCTGTTGCCTCCTAGGACAACTTATAATGGGACCCAAAGGGGAAAGAGGATTTCCCGGGCCTCCAGGAAGATGTCTTTGTGGACCCCCTATGAATGTGAATAACCCTTCCTACGGGGAATCCGTGTATGGGGCCAGTTCCCCGCGAGTTCCTGTGGTAAGGCTCTGCTGGGCGAAGGCTGGGTGGTTATCCCTGAGGATTTCTTACCTGAGCCTGTCAGGACTTTGTAAAGTTCTTTTAGTAAAATCTACTCCCCCACCCCATTATGCTGGGCACACACTCATTATTAGAAATTTCAAAATGGGGAGAAATTAAAAGAAAAAAGCCAAATTGTCCATTTGGTTGTAGGTCCTATGGGGGGTATTTTCTTTGCTTTTTATTATTTTTATTTTATTTGTTTATTATTTATTTATTTATTTATTTATTTATTTATTTATTTATTTGGTGCTGGAGATGGAACCCAGGAGCATTCTACCTCAAACCAAATACTCCTAGCTCTTTTGTGTGTGTGTGGGGGGGGGGGTGTCTGAGGATGGAATCCAGAGGCATTCTACCTCCGAGCTACACCCCCTGCCTTATTTTTTATTCTTTATTTGAAAAAGGGTCTCACTAAATTGCAGAGGGCCTCACTAAGTAGTTGAGGCAGTCTGCGTGCAAACCACGATCCTACTGTCTCAGCCTCCCGAATGCTGGGATTACAAGTGTGGGCCACCATGCCCAGCTCCCCTTTGGATTTTTTATTTTGAAACAAGGTCTTGTTAAATTGTTGAGGCGGGCCTCAAAACTGCAATCCCCTTATCTCAGCCTTCCAAGTGCTGGGATTACAGGCATGTACAACCATGCCCAGCTTTGCTTATTTGAAGAATAACTTTGATATGGCTGATATTGTATTGTATAAAAATGTTCTCTAGCTATATCAGCTGAAATTCCACCATGTTTCCACACTATAAATATCACTGTAAACTTTTTACTATAGAAATTTTCACATAAATATATTAAAACACAAGCAATACCATCATGAATCCCAGGTGCCCCTCACTCGGCTTTAACAAGGGCTGGCTCAAAGCTCATTCATTTCTTTGTTTTCTCTTTATGCCTTCTCTCTAGTCCCTATTCTCCCTTGGATCATTTTGAAGTTGAACCTGGACATGAATTTATCAGAAACATAATTTGAAAGGTTGCCCACTCCTCCATCCATCCTGGCTTTGCATGCTCGGTTTAGCCAGGGCTCCACTGTTGGATGTCTTCTATTTATAGGGTGCTCCCAAGCTTTTCACTAAGGTGAATAATACTATGATGAGCATCTTTGAGGATGATCTTTTCTTAAGACTCTTTTCTTAAGAATTGTTTCCAGATGTTGAATTTCCTAACTCTATGACATCACCTTTTAATTTGAGTTTCAAGAACATTTAAAATATTTAAACAAGCTGGGAGTTGTGGCACACACTTGTAATTTCAGTACTTGGGAGGCTGAGACAAGAGGATCACGGGTTCATGGCCAGCCTCAGCTACTTAGCAAGGCCCTCTGCAACATAATGAGACCCTGTTTCAAAATTTAAAAATATAAATAAAGATGGGAGTGTATCTCAGAGGTATAATGCTCCTCGATTCAATCCCCAGTAACACACACACACACACACACACACACACACACACACGTTTAAACATGTTAAATTACTGTAAATATTTTAATTTCAAACTCAGACATTAGGAACTGAATTGAAAAGGTGTGGGAATCAGGACGTTTCTCCCCAAGCAGAAGTGTCACCGTGGCCTCTGTGGCCCTCTTCCCACTGATAACCAGCCCGAACATAGACACTGTTTGTTCCTCCAGCTTTTGCCTGCTGTCCCTGGAGAAGTGTTTTCTGGAATCCTCATCAGTGTGTTCTCTGGCAGATTTTTGTGGTCAACAACCAGGAGGAGCTTGAAAAGCTGAGCATCCAAAATGCCATTGCCTTCCGTAGAGACCAGAGATCTCTGTACTTCAAGGACAGCCTTGGCTGGCTCCCTATCCAGGTACCTTGAGACAGACCCTGAGGATACCCCACCTGGGACAGAGACTCTTTCAGTAGATAAAGGGAAGACCCTTCCAGCTCTGCAGCTGGCCCTGCACAGGGCCTCTGCAGTCTGTCTCCAGGGAAGTGTTAAGTATCCTCCCTCAAACTCTTCCACGTTCCAACCCCACATTCTCAGAAGCTCTTCTCTGAGCCAAAGTTCCAGCCATCTCCATGTTCCCATACAGCCAGAACACTGTCCTCATCAGACCTGATATTCCGCCAGCTGCAGAGCTCCGGGCAGGCATCAGGAAAGGAGTCCCTCTCTCCCCACCAGGAGGAAGCTAGGGAATACCCCTTTAGCTGTGCCCCTTGGGCCCAGAGCATCTGTCCCTAGTGCCAGTGATCTCCCTCCCTATGGCTGCCCAGTTAATGTTGTGTGTTTCTTTGGCCAGCTGACCCCTTTCTACCCTGTGGGTTACACCATAGACCAGCGTGGCACCTGTGGGGACGGGGTCCTGCAGCCCGGGGAGGAGTGTGACGACGGTAACCACGATGCGGGTGACGACTGCATCAGTGAGTGGGGGCCCAGCCAGGGACCCGAGATCTGAGCAGCCAGGGGGGCGGGGCTTGGGACTATTCTAGAGCCAGAGAGGGTGCTGCCGGGCTGCTGTGGGGACCTGCCTCCCAATTTCAAGCCAAATATTTATTCTTCCATCAGTGGGGTGGCTGTTAAGAATCTGGCCTCCAGAGAGGCCTCCCTTCCCCAGGCCCTCTCTTTCTCCATTCCTACTTCTTGGCCAAACCCATGTTCCAGGATCAAAAGATAAAAGTGATGGTCTCTCACTTTGTGTGCTGGAGAGAAAGGTGAAAGAGAGTGGCCACAAATTTGGATCTGGACTCCCTTTACCACATAGAGCTGTAGTAGGGAGCCCCACTAAGAGAAAGTCAGGCCAGACTGAGCTGTCTCCAGGCTTGTAGGATGGTGCAGAGAGAGGCAAACCTCATGGGGCTGGAAGGGTTGATTTCATTTAATTTAAATTTTAAATTTTAAATTTAAATTTAATTTTTAAACCCAGTGACAAAAGCAGGGAGAAAGATAGCAATCATAATTTTCAGAATCAGAGCAGAGTCTGAATGTAGGTTTCAATGGCCACCAGGCTCAGAGAGGAGGCCACACTTGATGGAAGGTCATTGACAGCTCCATCTTAAGTCCCCCTCTCCTGTACTGTTATATGAGTATGGTGGTGCTGGTAGCTCAGGTCCTAAGAGATTCTGTGAGTTGACCTGGGCATGGGTCACCTGACTGTAGTATAAGTTCCATAGGCATTCACTGAATCCTTTCATGGCTTGGTTTGCTCAGGTCAGGAGTGTGTGTGTGTGTGTGTGTGTGTGTGTGTGTGTGTGTGTGAAGTCATGGTTCTTGCCTTCAAGAAGCTCAGGGGAAGAGTGCTGCGCACAGTGATGAGGTACACCTGGGAGAGAAGCTTCCAAGTTCTCAACGTAGCTACAATGTCCCCCTGCACCTCCTGGATGGTGACCCCAGGGTGCTGGATTTGCCTGGAGTCCCTTCTGCCTCTGGAACCCTGTGTGTACACTGTCAAAAAGGAGCACTCACAGTAGAAAGGAGTTAGTGGGGTCTCCAAGTGCTGTACCAGTGCGGGTGGGATTCTACTCCTGTGTAGGAGTGGTGAGCAGGGACTGTGGTGTGTCATCACCTTTCGTGACATCATGTGGCTCCCCAAGACAGTCTGGGCCCACCAGTGTTACCACCGTGGGAGCACTCTGCTGAACGACAAAAGTCACCATGCACCCTCTTGGTGCCCAGGGCTCCAGTCTTCTAGCCCTCACCTCCCAGAACTCCTGGAATGGCCCTGTGCAGAGCAGGCAGTGTCAACATCCCAGTTTTGCAGATAACATGGAGGCTCCCCAACCCTCGGCTAATGACTGGCAAGGCTGGCGGGAGCCCAGGTCTCCTCCTCCTTGCTCCACAGTGTGTGGGTGTGGGCCTTGGGGTCTGTAGGGAAGTCTTGGGGTGCATCTGAAGCCAACTGGAGGTTGGTTCTCAAGGGAGTGCAGTGCTCCACAGGATCCTTTGTGCTATATAGCCCTTACAGGCTGAGGCAAGTCCGTCCCCTGCTGCCCCTTCTCAGGGCTCCACTTCCTTGTGTCCCCTCAGGCTGTCACCGGGCCTACTGTGGAGATGGTCACCGGCACGAGGGCGTGGAGGACTGTGATGGCTCTGACTTTGGCTACCTGACATGCGAGACCTATCTCCCGGGGTAGGGAAGGCCGCGCGTTCTTAGGACACCCTCTCTCCTCCTCTTTTTGTCTCTCCCCTCCCCCTCCTTTCCTTCACACGTATCTCATGTTCCTGGTACTTTCAGGTACTACATCCTGAGGTAGGTGATGAACAACACAGCACACAGTCCCTACTCACCTGTGTGCTGTTCTCTCAGTGGGCACACAGACAGTAATCACAGAACCCAGCGGCCTCTCCAGGAGAGCGGCCTGCATGTCCCTGAAGCTGAACTGGGGAGCAGCAATTTCTGAGTCAGCTGGTAACCCCCAGTGGTTACTACAGCCACATCACCTCCTGGGATGTGGTCTGGGAGGGAATCCCACTGAAGGTAGCAATGTGAAGAGATTTGAAAGAATGTATGTGTCTGCACAACCTGAACTCCTGAGAATACCTGTCAATCCCTTGGACAGGCCTCAGGGCATAGTGAATCTCACCAACATGAATACCTAACTTGGCTGGCTCGTGGGCTCTCCAAGAAAATATTCTCTTCAAGGACCCCTCTAGTTTTCCTGAGAATTTTCAGTGGGTTTTCAGATTGCTCTGGACAGGTGTGTCATTGTCCTGGCCTCCACACTGAGATCTCTCAAGCCATCTGAGTCACTGGACCTATGAGGTACTGATTTCACATCCAAAATGTAGCCTTCTGGTACAAAATGGCACTACATTTCCCCACAGAATCAGGATTGTAGAAAGTCCAAGGGAAAAGAGGGATATCATTTCCTCCCCCAGTCTATGTCCGCCTTTTCCCTGGGCTCCAAGTTGGACCTGCTGCCCCCTAAGATATCTTAGATCCCTCATGAGTCCAACCTCCTCAGCTTTTGCTCCCAGCCCTTCCTTGTGGGCTCAGACCCAGGGCTGGGAGACAGATGTCATAGCTTTCCAACACCTCATTCTGCTCTCTTCCCAATGGGTCTCAACACCATGCTCCGAATACATCAGTGTACTCAACCAGACTGCGGGAATTACACACCTGTAGTTACCTCCAGACTCCAAGCCCACTACAGATATGTGCTCGTGTGCATGGGCCTGAAGCAAGGCAGGCTCCAGACACCTGCCAGGGAGTTAGCAGGGCTGAGTTCCCTGATGGCTCCATGGGGACAACTGAGCGTGGACGCTCAGGCATAGAGTACAAACAGGCTGGAATGGAGACTGGGCTGCCAAGGCTATCTCCTCAGTCCTTAGAAGCCTGAGCAGGATGATTGGAAATATGTGTCTCCTAAATAAAACACTGCCTCAGGATTGCCATTTGGGTTTATAGACGTATAGACTGTGCTGTCCAATATGATGTCCCAGTTAGATGTAACCATTCAAATTTTAAATAATTAGAATTAAATTTTAAATTCAAACCAGGTATGGTGGCACATGCCTGTAAGCACAGTACCTGGAAGGCTAAGAAGAAGATCTAGGGTTCGTAGCCAGACTCAGCAAGTAGTGAGACTTATCAACCTAGCATGACCTTGTTTCAAAATAAAAATAAAATAGGGCTAGGGGTGTAACTCAGAGGTAGAATAGCCCTGGATTCCATACCTAGTACAAAAATTTTTTTATTTCAGTTTGATCAGAGTAGCCCTATTGTGCTATCATTTTGGACTGTGCAGGTTTAGAACGTGCATTTTCATGGGGGAAACTGGAAACCCTTCAAGTCTCGAGAAGGGGTGATTGTCTTGTAGATGATGTTAAGAGCAGGGCTAGCTGGGCATGTGGCCCATGCCTGTAATCCCAGTACTTGGGAGGCTGAGACAGAAGGATCACAGGTTTAAAGCCAGCCTCAGCAACTTAGTGAGGCTTTCAGCAACTTAGCAAGACCCTGTTTCAAAATAAAAAAATAGAATAGGGCTGGCAGTGTAGCTCATAGGTAGAATGCCTCCGGCTTCAATCCCCAGCACAATACACCCACAAAATAGGACAGGGTAACAGCCTGGCATGATGGCACATGTCTATAAGCCTTGTACTTGGGAAGCTGAAACAAGAGGATCACAGGCTCAAGGACAGCCTCAGCAACTTAGCAAGACTCTCAACAACTTAGTGAGACCTTGTTTCAAAATTAAAAATAAAAAGGGTTTGTGATGTAGCTTGGAGGTTGAATGCCCCTGAGTTAAATTCCCAGTACAAAAAAAAAAAAAAAAAAAGAGTAGAGCTAATAGCTTCTTCCACCCTGGTCCCTCTTGAGCTGGGGCTCAAGGCAGAGTACCCCAGAGACCTGACTCAAATCCCTCAAGTCCCACACCCCAGACAAGAATGAGAGAAACTTCCATAGAACCCTTGCCCTTTAGTAAGGTGACAGCAGCTGCTGCTCTCTGACATACTTTGATCAAGAGGTGGCCTCTTGGCATGTGGCTATGCCCATCCCTGTGTCTGCCCTGACCTGTGTCCTTGCTTCCCTCAGGTCATATGGAGACCTGCGGTGCACCCAGTACTGCTCCATCGACTCCACGCCCTGCCGCTACTTCACGTGAGGGCGAGAGGCGCAGGCGGGCTGCAGCCCACACATCCCGGGCCCATGCCCACCAGCCTTTGTGTGACAAAACAAAGACAAGGCCTTTGTCGCTAAGATGTGCTTTTGACTCCGCCTGACTGGAAGAATTTAGGACCACTACAACCTGTCTTAATCCAAGGTACCAGAGAACCTTCCACGTGCCCACGCATCGCTGCCATCCAGCCAAACAGCTGGCTGCAACGCCTGCTCTCATCTGGAATATCACGGCCCAGGCCACGGACTTGGGTTAGCACTGTCAGACACATGTCCATCTGCAGGGCTGGTTTGATTTGTTTTCATCTCATTTGGGAAGCCTGGGGTACGGGCTTCTCTGCCCCTCAGAACTCCAGACATGGAAGATTCTCACCAAGGGCAGCCAGCTGTCAGGTTTCTTGAGGCCTGAGAACCATAGCACAGGGAAGTGGACACGCTCTCGCGATGTGGTGCAAAGCTTTGGACCCACTGAGGGACCTTTTAACTGGCCAGAGCCCAGCCCAGCCTCTTGTGGATATGACTTCCCCACGAAGAGACCCAACTGTGAACGTACTGAGGAAGGCCAAGAGAGCCATGCTTGCCCCAGCGGGGAGCGGACGCTCAGCTGGGCGGCTTACCACGCGAACAACTGCACACCGCCTCAAAAAGTGGCCTGTCTTTTTTGGATGTTTCCCAAAAGGATAACCTCATGGCTCTCTATTCTGAGCTCTGTCTTACCATTTCCTGTTCAGGACACTCACTCCATCGTCTACACCTGGGCAGGCATTGGTGTTTCTTTGTCCTTGGGAAGATACAGTCCCGACTTTCCCCATCCAGGGCCCCACTGCTTAGTACACTCTCGGTGGAGACAGTTTCTGCCTGGATTTCATCTCCTTGCTCCTTGCTGTGACCCCGCTTTTGCGTCTGCATCTTGCACAGCCTTGTCCTTGTGTCTGTGTGCTGAAAGCTTCGTTTTTGTATAGAATCATTAGTCCCGCATGTCTGTGAGCTGCCTTTCATCACCATCTTTCCCAAGTGGGACTTGGCTTTATTTTGGAAAGACATCTCCAGGATTCTCCTGCTCATTACCAGATGAAAGGGTGTTTGTACAAAGATGTTCAGCCAGCCTGAGTCTTGAGGATTCCGGAGGTAGGAGCTGCTGGCCCGGCAGCCTATCCAAGGTGGTCTGCAGGTGTGCCTCGTCTCCCAGACACGACGTAGCCCAAAGGTGGTGTCTTCACGGGCAGGTGCACCGGCAAGCCGTCCCTGTGGCAAGTCCTGGGGCGATCGCTTCAGTGCTGTGTCCCTCACCATACTGGGATTTCCGGGTAGAAAGGATATCAAGAAATAAAGGCAGTTGCTCACCATGGCGCTCTTTTTCTTGAAGGATGGAGCCAGTATTCCAGCACTGCTGGATAGAGTGAGGATTCTGAATTCAATTCTGATTCCTGGATTCTGCAGAGAGTTCTGAAATGTGGAAGCATTCCAGATCACCCGTGGCCAAGGAAAGAAACTGAAGTCAAGAGTCTCAGTTTGTGGGACTTGCCAATGGTCACCAAACTCAGTCTTGGCAGCCCAGCCCTGCCTCTAACCTTAGAATCTTGGAATCTTGCTTAGAATGGGATGTAGATTATCACTGCTCTGAGACCTATGGTTGAGGGGCCCACTCCTTGGAGGGCTGCACTCTGGTCCTCCTCTGCCCCCACGTGCACTCTGGGAGGGGAGCCTGCGGAGCCCTGGTTAAGGACCTGCTGGAGCTTGCACACCTCTCTAGAACATACTCTCCAGATCCCAGAAAACCACAGCTCCCTAGCCAAGATGTCCTGAGCCTGTGCAGGCCTCTTCCCATGTCTGTTCTCCTTGGTATGACCTGCACGCACCTCTAGGTCTGAGCCCGAGGAGCAGCCAGGGAATAGCTATTTGTAGGGATTATAGGCAGAGCTTGGACATGCAGGCTGGGGTTTCCATAGGTGCATATGGGGCCCCTCTCAGTGTGGAATGGGCCAGAGGATACAAAAAGAATAGGGGAAGACTCAGACCTGGACCCTGTTCTCCATGCTCCCACATGTTGGCGCTGGACTGTAGGGAATTAAATATATATATATATATATATATATATATATATATATATATATATATATATCCGGGCGTGGTGGCGTGGTGGCGCACGCTTGTAATCCCTGCACTTGGGAGGTGGAGACAGGAGGATCGTGCAGGTTCGAAGCAGCCACGCTGGCTTAAGAGACCCTGTTTCCAAATTTAAAAGGTATAAAAATAGGTCTGGGAGTGTAGCCTGAAGGTAGAAGGGTTTCCAGGAACCCCAGTACCACACACAAAAAATTATATATATATGAAAGATTTATTATCTTTCTGGTCTTTATGAAAGTATATTTCTTGAGAAGCAGTTAGAACATATAAAATTAGTTTGCTAATTTGGTTATGTGAATACTTAGGCATCTGGGATGCAGGTAGCCACCTGCATTCTTGTTTCCCAAGATAATTGGCCATCAGGAAGCTGAGGTGCAGAAGAAGAGAAGAGCACGTTTCTGGTGTCCAGGTACCTGAGCTGGTACCTGGCTCTTCACTGCTTACAGCCTAAATGTCTTCACCTGAAAGAGACTTTAGACAAGGGCTGGATTTTCTTCCAACTCTAATAGCTTGCAAGTGTGGGCCCTGCCCTCCGCTCTGACAGGGCACTCCATAGGAGTGGTGATGGCCCCTCAGGCTAGGACTGTTAGAAGGAGTAAATGAGAATATAACAGAGTCTTCAGAGAATCAGCTAGTAACCCCAATGAGGCGGTGCCAGTTCAGATACCATTACAAGGTGGTATTTACTGGCTTACACAAATTAAAAGTCTAGTGGGGGGTGGAGCCCAGGCATAGTCCCACTCCCTTTCTCTGCTATTGCATCTCTTTTATTAATTTGATTAGTGTGGTCCTGCGCTGACTGCTGCAGTTTCAAGCTTGCATCTGTACCCTTCAATACACAGAGGAAGAGAGGATGTCTACTTCTTTGGCTCTTAAGAAATTCTTTTCCCAGAATTCCCCAGTAAATCTGGCTTTGAGTCCTCCTTGGTTTGTTTATTTATTTATTTATTTATGTGTGTGTGTGTGTGTGTGTGTGTGTGTGTGTGTTACTGCGAATTAAACCCAGGGGTGTTCTACTTCCATGCTATACCTCCAGCTCTATTTTTATTTTTATTTTGAAACAGGATCTCCCCAGGTTGATGAGAGTCTCACTACTTTGTCCTCGAACCTGTGATCCTCCTGTCTCAGCTTCCCATACGAGGATTACAGGCATGAGCCACCACATCTGACTCCCTGGTTTATTTTGGATCACATGCTTAATTCTGACTTGTCAGAAGAACGGCTTCTGCTGATAGAATTAGCTGGTGTCCTGAACTCGGGTGGCAAAGGCTGACTATAGCTCTTAGCTTATCCACTGCATAAGCAGAAGCACTGAGGCCATGTGAAAACAGAGCAGCCACTGGACTGAATACTGGGAGCGTGGGACTAGGAGGGATGGGTTCTGGGTGTGCACAGTGTCCATTGCACTAGTTGCCTGTCTGGTTTTGTTTATCTTGTGGGCAGCAATAGGTGTTGAGCCACTTGGGCATGCAATTGGAAAGACTGCCCACCCCCAGAAAGCTCTAGATTGATTCCAATAGGGACATACAGAGAGCTGGACTTAAGAAGGATGCGGTATAGTTCAGGAAAAAAGAAGATTGTATTCTCACTTCTGGATTTGAAGGCTGGCTCTGTCACTAACTTCTGTTTAATTCCCCTGCAAAGTTAACTTCTTTAGGTCTCTGTTTTCACATCTATAAACTTAGATACTATGGTTAAAACTTCGAACATGTAGAAACTCTGTAGGAGGCGTTAGATTTTATCTGTGTCATTATCATTTTTAGTGGCTCAGGCCAAATCAGTCATCTCTTTGGAGATCTAGGTGTATTTTTCTTTCCTGTTCAAGGCTGGTTACACCAGCTCACTGTCGACAGCAGTCTGGACCTCAGCCGTGATTGCACAGCAGTAAAAAAGGAGCAGTGGTTCTCACACTCTGCTGTGCTTACCACCAGGAAGAAATAGACTCACAAAGTTAGGTTTGCTGAGTAATTGCAAGGAGATCAAACATCAGAGGAACAGTGGGCATCTCAAAAGACCAAGAAAGACAAGATTAGGACTGGACTGGGGACGGACTGATATTCAGTAGGATGTGCATAAAGCAATAATGTGACGGGATTAAAGCAAAAGGGTGTAGAAAAGGGTGGGCATCAGATGTGTGATGCAAAGCAAACCCAGGACCTGATTCCTTGGAGACTTGGAATTAAAATAAATATGGAATATTGCCCCTGAAAAACCCTCTCAAAAATTCTGCATCTATGCCGGAAATTGAAACTGATTCTCTGTGTCAAAGTGACTCAGGAGGCTCAGATCTTCCCTGGAAAACTCAAGATATTCTTTTCTAATGAACAGAGTTTCAAACTGCAAAGTTCTAACAGCCTGTGGTTTTAGTCACAAAGTTTTAGCCAGGTGTGGTGGCGTACGCTTGCAATCCCTGCGCTTGGGAGGCTGAGACAGGAGGATCACACAGTTTTGAAGCCAGCCTCAGCTACTTAGTGAGGCTCTCAGCAACTTAGTGAGACTCTGTTTCCAAATAAAATATAAAATAGGTCTGAGAGTGTAGCCCAGAGATAGAAGGCCCCTGGGTTTTACCTCCAATACCACACACACCAAAAAAAATCACAAAATTTTACAGTGATTTTTTTTTTTCATGTGGTGAGAATAACAAAGCAAGGCTGGGGAAGTCATTGGAAAGAAAGCAGTAGTCACGCAGAAGGAGGTAGTCATGATATTCAACAACTGTGGCTGTAACCTCGTGAGAAAAACTGCTTTCTGTTAACTTTGCAGCTGGCCAGTGCCTGTAGCAAACTGCATAGTCTGATGAGTAGCA
Organism: Muscardinus avellanarius; assembly: GCF_963383645.1. Classification (NCBI taxonomy): domain Eukaryota; kingdom Metazoa; phylum Chordata; class Mammalia; order Rodentia; family Gliridae; genus Muscardinus; species Muscardinus avellanarius. Next base: position 31,056,651 of record NC_137804.1, on the reverse strand, counting down.
GTGAGACATGGCTGAATTTTACTCTCCCAGCCTGGGCTGATTGTTTCAATATTGAACTGGTTTTTATGTTTTCACCAGTAATGGAGGCCCAAGCCCATCACTGTGATTCTCCTGGCCATCCCAGGACTCTTCACTCTCCACCTACAATAAGCAACAAATCTGTAAGCAGAGTAAGGTCTTTGGAGGAGACGTGGTAACTAGTACCAAGGACCCAGTGCCTGAGAATAGGCTAAGAGACAAGGTTTCTGAGTCTATCTTGAGACAAACACTCAGGTCATCTACTCTAATAGAGACAAAGAGAGCCCATTGGACTAAATTGCTAGAGAGTCTCCAAAATGCATTATGGACCAACCTGTGCCTCAATGACTGCTTTACAGGAGTTGTCTGGCCCCATCTTTATCCCAGAGTACAGTGAACCAATTCAAGTCTTCACTGAAACTCAGTTCTCTCATTGTGCAGTAACCGTCAGCTCATAGATCAAGGACCTTGACCGTCCATCAAGGAGACGGTGACACATGAACTGCCCACCAGTATCACTGTGGGCCCAGAGGTTCCAGCAGGTTTATTCTCCTGCCACTTCCTTTGTGACCATTCTGAGGGCTGTAGATCACACATGACTACGTGTCTCCCCACCCCCACCTCATCCAGCTCCACTTGAGAATAAAGAGAACTCATCTAATCTTTGTGTGTGTGTGTGTGTGTGTGTGTGTGTGTGTGTGTGTACCTCTGGGCTATACTCTCAGACCTATTTTATACTTTATTTGGAAACAGGGTCTCACAAAGTGGCTGAGAGCCTCACCAAGTAACTGAGGCTGGCTTCGAACCTGTGCAATCCTCCTGTCTCAGCCTCCCAAGCACTGGGATTACAAGCGTACGCCACCACGCCCATCTCTCACCTAACCTTCTGAAGTTTCACTATAAGTACTTCTCAGCCCCAGACAACTCCCAAGAAACACAATTTTACCAAAAGAAAAAGTTAGCTATTTCTCCTACCCTCGGTTTTCAATTGCTCCATTATAGAAACAGAAAGTAATACCACATGTAATACTAACATCGGCTACAGGGGCATTAGTATCTCAAGGCTATTTAGTCTGGAGTCACTCTGGCCTCTAATTTCTTCAGGGAGGATGAGGAAATAGCTTGCCTTGTCCTTCTCCCTCTCTCCAGTTTTTCTAGATTTGGTTCTTTGGTGTTCTGACCCACAAACAATGCCACCCTCCACTGCCTGACCCAACCCTAGTGACCAGTAGAATCCTGTGGACATGACCCTACATGGCTTCACAGACCAGCTCATGACAGGTCGTGCAGGTTCTTGGAATACTCATTCTAGCAGAACAACTGGAACAAATCCTACCACTTTGAGACAGCCATGTGGGTCCCATGAAGATGGTCCCCGAAGAGCCTATTTCTAGCCATCCCCACCCCGGTGCCAAATATAAATGGAACCAGCCAGGACACTGCAGCACAGACCATCTGCTGGCTGAGTACCAGACTCACCTCAATTGCAGCCATGAGGAGCCAAGTCTCCTAGCCAAGCCTGGTCCTAACTCTACGAGGGAAAATGATTGTTGTTTTAACCTGTTAGATTCTGGGGTAGTTTGTTACCTAGCAATAGATAACTGAAATTGTGTTTTTAGGAAGAAAGGTAGGAGGGAAGCAAACTACACACAGTATAAAGGAAGTGCCACTGAGAGGAAGCTTTGGCTCACATTTGGCGCCCTCTGCAGGAACCATGATTACAAACTTTGCTACAACATACCAAGTGTTTTACTCTGGCAGAGCTGGGAGCGCCTTAGAAATCATATTGCCCGATGTTCTTGACCATGATGGAGAAATGGGTTGTGTAGATATTGTAGATGGATGGCGTTAGTGGCCCCAATTCTTCCCACCGTCAGGTGTCCATACCATTTCAAAAGTACACTGCGACGCCCCTTGTCGGTGGTGGAGTATATTTTCCCACCCTTTATTCTGAACATGGTCCTGTGATTCCTTTGGCCAATGCGATGTCAGCAGTTGTGACAGAAGCGCTTGGCGCTTCTGCTCTCGCTCTCCCACCTCTGTGTCTTGGTTTCGCCATGACAACATGCCTGGGCCAGGGGCCTGGGAGCAAGGCACACAGAGCAAGAGCTAAGTTGTCCAGGTGTAGTGGCCAGGGCCATCCTGGGTCAGCTAACCCTCAAACTGGCAGGCATAGAGGGAGACAGTCAAGACCACTCTAAATTGCCAATCACTGACTTGTGGGCAAAATAAATGCTTATTTTAATCCACTGAGTTTGAGAATGGTCTGTTACATGCCATTATAGTGGCAGTAGTGAACTAAGGCTAAAACTCCGTGAGGAGATGAACACTGCCACACTTTCCCACTGAACTGGTTCAAGTCTCATTATTTCCACCTGAGAATATAGGTACCAGATACGGAATAAACAGCGGAAGACTGCTGGCCTAGGTCTCAACATAATATCTTACTCAATCCAAATTCAGTCTAGAAGGGGAGTCAGGACCACAGGGACTGGACACTGCCTCAGAGGTGTGGAGGGCAGCAGAGGGCACGATTACCCAGCCAGTTGTCAGCTGGAGTGTGGAATGACATTCCAGGTGCAGGGAATTTGGTGTACTAAAATGATAATAGGACATGTCCAGGAATTCAGTTTAATGTTTGCCTGGTTTTCAAACCCAAAGCTAAACTTGCCTTTCCAGACCAAGTAAAATGGTGACAGATGTGATGTGTGTTGCCAAAGTCACCCTTGAGGTTTTTTGGTTTGGTTTTGCTACCAGAGATTGAACCCAGGAGCGTCCTACCTCCTGAGCTACACCCTACTTTCTTTGTGTGTGTGTGGTACTGGGGTTCCTGGAAGCCCTTCTACCTCCGGGCTACACTCCCAGACCCATTTTATATTTTTTTTATTTGGAAACAGTCTCTTAAGCCAGCGAGGCTGGCTTTGAACCTGCGCGATCCTCCTGTCTCTGCCTCCCAAGTGCGGGGATTACAAGCGTGCGCCACCACGCCCGGCTACACCCTACTTTTTATGTTTATTTTGCTACAGGGTCTCTCTAAGTTGTTGAGAGGCTCAATGAATTGCTGAGGCTGACATTTAACCTGAGATCCTCCTGTCTCAGCTTTCCAAGTACCGCCATTACAGAATTGTACCACCACACCCAGCCATCCTTCACTTTTTTTTTTTTTTTTTTTTTGCGGGTCTGGGGATGAAACCCAGGGGCATTCAACCTCTGAGCTATACCCCCTGCCCTATTTTTTTATTCTTTACTTTGAAACAGGGTCTCACTAAGTTGTGAAGGGCCTCACTAAATAGCTGAGGCTTTCCACGAACCGCGATCCTCCAGTCTCAAGCGTGCGCCACCACACCCAGCTCATCCTTCACTTTTAAACTTCAAACTTTTAGCTTGTTGCTTCATACTTTTGTCTGATTTTAATTGTTTTATTTTAACTGGAACACACTGTACATATTAATGAGGTAATGCTCAACATGTGTACATTAAGTAATGTTTAAATCAAGTTAAACATACTTATCTCCTCAAATCATTTCTCTAGGTGAATACTTTCGAAATCCTTTCTTCTAGTGTTTTGGTTTGTGTTTTGGTACTAGAGGTTGTGCCTAAGGGGCATTACACCTTTGAGCAACACCCCAAGCCCTTTTTATGCCTTTTTTTTTTTTTAGCAGAATCTCCCTAGGTTGCTGAGAATTTCACTACATTGCTGAGGCTGTCCTCAAAACTGCCATCCTCCTGTTTTAGACTTCCAAGTACTGGGATCACAGGCATTTACCACCATACCCAGCTCTTCTAGTTGTTGTTTTTAATGTACAGGACATATTTGTTATCTATAATCACTACTGTGTAGTAGTACCCTGGAGTTTCTTGCTCCTAACTGTGTCTTAGTTCTCCCTGATCGACCTTTCCCCATGCCTCCCCCTGTGCCGACTTTCCTAAACACCACCTACACTCAACTTCCATCAGATCAGCGTTTTTAGATTCCAACATATGAGTGAGATCTTTCAGTGCCTGAGTTATTATACTTAGTGATCTTCAGTTCCATTCTTATCTCAAATAGTATTTCCTTAATCTTATGGCCAAATAATATTCCATTCTGTCAATGCACCACATTTTCTCTATCCATTTGTCAGCTGATGGGCACTTAGGTTATTTTTCTTGTCTTTGCAAATAATGCTGCAGTGAACACGCGCGTGCAGGTGTCTTTTTGACATATTGATTTCATTTCCTATGGATGTATCCAGGAGTAGAATTTTTCTGGGAAGCTTTGTATTATGTTCTACAATGGCTGTTTTACATCCCCATCAACAGTGTGCAAGAGTTCACTTCTCTCCCACCCTCACCCACACTTGTTATCTTTAGTCTTTTTGCTATTAGCCATTCTTACTGGGATGAGGTGGTATCTCGTGTGTGTGTGTGTGTGTGTGTGTGTGTGTGTGTGTGTGTGTGTTTGGGGATTGAACATTCTACCTCTGAGCTACAATGCCACCCTTTTTCATGTTTGTTGTTTATTTTATTTTGTTTTGTTTTGAAATAGGGTATCCCTAAGTTGACGAGGCTGTCCTGGAACCTGAGATCCTTATATCTCAGCTTCCCAAGCACTGGGATTATAGACACGTATCACCACACTCAGCTTCTCCTTGTGTTTTTTTTTTTTTTTTGTTTCTCTGAAAATTAGTGATGTTGAGTATTTTTCATGTACCTGTTGGTCATTTATATGTTTACTTTTGAGAAATATCTATATCTGTTTCACAGTTTTGGTTGTGTTATTTGATTTTTAATACTTTTTGGAGTTGCTTATATGTTCTGATGTTACCTACCCCCTTGTCAGATGTACGTATCACAAAGATTTTCTCCCATTCCTTAGGTTGTCTCTGCCCTGTTGAGTGTTTTCTTTTCTGAATAGGTTGTTTTTTAGTTTTATGTAATTCAATTTGTCTATTTTTGCTTTTGTTTTCCTGTGCTTTGAGGGTCTTGTCCAAAAAATTCTTGCCCATGGCAATGTCCAGAAACATTTCCTTATATTTTCTTCTGGTAGTTTCATGTCTTATATTTAAGACTTAAATACATTTTGAGTGATCTTCGTAACTGATGAGAGATATGGGGTCTATTTCACTGTTCTGAATGTGGGCATCCATTTTCCTAATACAATTTATTGAAAAGATTGTGTTTTCTCCAATGTGTGCTTTTAGCTCCTTTGTCGAAAATCAGATGGCTGTAGATATGTGAGTTTTCTACCAGACTTTTTATTCTGTTCCTTTGGTCTTTATGTCTGTTTTCATGCCAATACCATGTGTTTTAATTAGTATGTTTTGAAGCCAGGGTGCATAATGCTTCCCACTTTATTCATTTTGCTCAAAATGGCTTTGAATAATTTTTGTGGTTCCATGTAAATTAAATATTTTTCTAGTTCTATGAAGAATGCCATTGGTGTTTTGATAGAAATTGCATTGACTCTATAAATCACTTTGAGTAGCACAGACATTTAACAATATTCTTTTAGCCCATGAATGCAAATGTCCTTTCATTTTTTTCTGTGTCTTATTTAGTTTCATCAATATTTTATAATTTTCATCATTGAGATCTTTTACATATTTGGTTAAATTAATTCCTGGGTATCTTTTTGTAGTTATTTTAAGTGGGATTACTTTCTTAGTTTCTATTTCAGATAATTTACTATTGTTATATAGAAAAGCTACTGTGTATATTATTGTATGTTATTTTTATATTCTGTAACTTTCTTGAGTCCATTTATTAGTTCTAATAGTTTTTGGTGGAGTTTTGGGGGTCATCTGTATATAAGCTCATGTCATCTGCAAACAGTGACAACTTCTTTAACTTTTTTTTTTTTTTTTTTGGTCCTGGGGATTGAACTTTGGGTGTTCTACCTCCAAGCTACATCCTCATCCCTCATCATTTTTTATTTTGAAACGGTCTCATAACATTGTGGAGTGTCTCCAACTAAGTTGCCTCATATCTGCATTCCTCCTGTCTCAGCCTCCCAAGTTCTGCCTGACTTCCTTAACAATTTGATTTCTATTATTTTTGGTTTGTGCAAACTAATAAGCATCTTTTGATTAGAACAAACTATTTTGACATGATAGCAAGTTAACATGATCAAAAGGTAGAAACAGAAATGAACAAAAGAACAAGAGAAAACATGTCTATAAAAACACTCTGCAAACTGGGCTTGATGGCGCACGCTTGTAATCCCAGTAATAGGGAGGCTGAGACAGAAGAATCATAGGTTCACAGCCAGTCCTCAGCTACTTAGTGAGGTCCTCCACAACTTAGTGAGACCCTGTTTCAAAATAAAGAATAAGAAATAGAACTGGGTGTGTGGCTTAGAGGTAGAATGCCCCTCTGAGTGGGTATGTGGTCCTGGGTTCAATTCCCAATACCACAAAACAAAAACAGAAACAAGCCACTCTTGGGTTGTGTTTTATTCCTCCTTGTGTTTTGATTTTGTAGAGGGTACTGGGGATTGAACACAGACATTCTACTTCTAAGCTACTCCCCAGTCTTTTTTTTTTTTTTTTTTTTTTTTTTTTTTGCATTACTGGGGATGGAACCCAGGGGCACTCTACCTCTGAACTACATCCTCAGCCCAATTCTTTGTTTTGAAATAGGTCTCACTGAGTTGCAAAGGGCCTAAGTAGTTGAGGCTGTCCATGAACCACAATCCTGTCTCAGCCTCCCAAATGCTAGGACCACAAGCGTGTGCCACCATGCCCAGTTCCCCCAGCCCTATTTTATTTTTATTTTGAAGCAGGGTTTCACTAAGCTGCAGAGGGCCTTACTAAGCTGTTGAGGTTGGCCATGAACCTGCAAACCTCCTGTTTCAGCCTGCCAAATACTGGGATTACAAGCGTGTGCCACCACACCCAGATGCATTTTCAATTTTTGATTTACCATTTTATATCTTCTCATGGTGATTATTGCTTAGCATATTAATGCAGTTATTATTTTTGTTTTAGTCTACATAATAAATAAAATATATGGTTTACACATCATGTTTACAATATTAGAGCATTCTAAATTTGTTTATATAATTACTCTTGCCAGTAAATTTCATGCCTTCTTATACATTTTTCTTTTTCTTTTTTTTTTTTTTTTTTGGTACTGGGGATGGAACCCAGAGGCTTTCTACCTACGAGCTACACCCCTAGCCCTATTTTTTTTATTCTTTATTTTGAAACAGGGTCTCGAGTTGCAAAAGGCTTCACTAAGTAGTGACTGAGACTGTCCGCAAACCTCAACCCTCCTGTCTCAGCCTCCCAAATGCTGGGATTACAAACATGCGCCACCACACCTGGCTCTCATTAACATCTCTTTTAGTTTGAAGAACTGCCTTTAGCTTTTCTGTATAACAGGTCTGATAGAGACAGATTCTCTCAGTTTTTGTCTGAGAAAGTGTTTATACCTCCATTTCTTTTTTATCTTTTTTTCTTTTATTTCTTTTTTTCCTTTTTTTCTTTTTTTTTTATTTTTTTGGTGGTACTGGGGTTCCTGGAAGCCCTTCTACCTCCAGGCTGCACTCCCAGACCTATTTTTACATTTTTTATTTGAAAACAGGGTCTCCTAAGCCAGCTCGCGCGGCTGGCTTCGAACCTGCGTGATCCTCCTGTCTCTGCCTCCCAAGCACGGGGATTACAAGCGTGCGCCACCACGCCCGGCTATACCTCCATTTCTAAAGGATAGTTTCGCTGGGTACAATATTTCCAGTTGACAGGTTCTCCTCCCTCCGCCCCGCTCTCAGTAATGTGAAAATCTGATGGCCTGTATGTTTTCTGCTGAGGAATCAGCTGTCAGGTGAATTAGGGAACCCCTCAACATGTTGTTTCTTTTCTTGAGAATTTTCCTTTTATCATGGACCTGTGACAGCTTTATTGTAAGTTATCTCTGGGTTGAAATGGTTGAGTGAAATTTGACTGATGATCTTCCTGTACCTAGATATTCATACCCTTCTCTAGGTTTGGGGAGGTTGCTGTTATTATTTCTTTGAATAAACTTTCTACCCCTTTGACATTCTGAAGCTTTTTTGTGAACTGCAATAACCCAAATATTTTGTCTTTTAATACTCTTCTAAAGACCCTGTAAACTTTCTTCTTTTTAAAAAATCTTCTCCAACTGTGTTTTTGTTGTTGTTGTTGTTGTTTTGTTTGTTGGTAGGTTTTTTGTTTTGTTGTTGTTGTTTGTGGTACTGCGGTTCCTGGAAACCCTTCTACCTCCAGGCTATACTCCCAGACCTATTTTTATACCTTTTTCTTTGGAAACAGGGTCTCTTAAACCAGTGCATCTGGCTTCAAACCTGCACGATCCTCCTGTCTCCGCCTCCCAAGCATGGGGATTATAAGCATGTGCCACCACGCCCGGCTCCAACTGTGTTTTTAAATAGTTTTGTTTTTGAGCTAATTCTTCTGTTTGATCTATACTGCTATTGATGCCTTCTATTTTTATTGGGAGTCTGGCTTAAACAAGCGTGGCTGGCTTCGAACCTGCGCGATCCTCCTGTCTCCGCCTCCCAAGCCGGGGATTAAAAGTGTGCGCCACCACACCCTGCGATGCCTTCTATTTTTAATTTCATTGAATATATATGTGTGTGTGTGTGTGTGTGTGTGTGTGTGTGTGTGTGTGGTACTGGGGATGGAACCCAGGGACAATCTATCTCAGAGCTACATCCCCAGCCCTATTTTTTATCCTTTATTTGGAAACAGGGTCTCACTGAGTTGCAAAGAGCCTAAGTAGCTGAGGCTGTCTCAGCCTCCCAAATACTGGGATTACATGAGTGCAGCACCATGCCCAGCTTCATTGAGCATATTTTTCAGCTCAAGAATTTGACTTTTGCCGGGCGTGGTGGCGCACGCTTGTAATCCCTGGGCTTGGGAGGCAGAGACAGGAGGATCACGGTTTTGAAGCCAGCCTCACTGGCTTAAGAGACCCTGTTTCCAAATAAAAGTATAAAAAACAGGTTTGGGAGTGTAGCCTGGAGGTAGAAAGGCTTCCAGGAACCCCAGTACCAGAAAATTTTTTTTTTTTTTTACTTTTTATAATTGCTTCCATCTCTTTAGGTTTCTGTTAAAAGTATTGAAATATTTGTTTTCTTCAAGCTCAAGCAGGTTCCTTAAAACAGCTGTTTGAAATTCTCTGCAGTGTCCCATACTTCTCACTGCTCAGTTTCTGGCACCTTAGTTTTGTTGTTGTTTTGTTTGGGTACTGGAGATTGGACTGAGGGACGCTCTACCTCTGAGCTACATTCCTAGCCCTATTTTTTTTTATTCTTTATTTTGAAACAGGGTGTCACTAAGTTGTTGTAGAGGGCCTCAGTAAGTAGCTGAGGCTAGCTGTGAACTGCGATCCTCCCGTCTCAGCCTCCCAGGTATTGGGATTACAAGTGTGCGCCACCATGCCTGGCTCGCACCTTAGTTTGAGTGCTAAGTGATGTCATGTTTCCTGAAAGCTCTTGATGCTTGTTGGTATGCAACGTTGTCTGTGCTTTAACAGATCAGGTATTTGTTCCCATCTTCCGAATCTGGCTTTGTACCTCTTTCATATACTTTAAGCAGGCTGCTTACTAGTCTCTGAGCCTGTAGTCACTTCCACTATTTCAGCACTAGATGGCACCCACATCCAGATTTGCCTGGAGTCCACTTGGTGTTTTAGTACATGGTTGTCTGGGTGTGCATCGTTCAGAAAGAAACAGGAAAGTACTTAGAGATAGTCTTTCCACCACAAGCTTCTCCCTGAGGCCAGGATAGGCCCCAGATGCCTTGTCCAGTTACCAGTCTATGGTTAGAAGCTGCAGGATTCTCCTGGCAGAATTTTGATGGATCACTCCCAGGCTCTAATGTAACGTTTATGGGGACCAAACCCACCAACCCGTGACACTCTAAGCCCACAACCTACCAAGACCAGCACAACACTGAAGTATGCCCAAAGCCCACAACACTACGGTCTGCCTATTGCCATGGTGGACTCAGGGCCCGACTGCTGCAAGCAGCTGCAGGCAGCACTAGCTGGAAGGGATCCAACAGTGGAGAAGGTTCCCCAGCATTGTTCCAGGGGCTCTATCCTCAAGCAGGTTTGGGTATGGGACACTAGGATCTTCCCAGTATTAGATTTAACCAGCCCAGCACTAAGTTCCAGGGCAACATCTATGCTTACTACCCTGCCCTACTCCCAGTGAATGGGGTCTTGCCCTTTGTCAGATTCTAATCTGCCCAAGGTTGGGGTAGTGTTGGTGAAGGCAGACCCTTGGCCACCTGTGCTGATGCTGTCAGGTTGGACTTGAGTCTCACAGCTACAAGGACCTGCAGAGTATAAAAGGTACACGGAGACCTACACCACAGCCAATGGTGATGCAGGCCAAAACACTGTGGTACATGCAGGTCTCTGTCTGGCGCCCAGGCAGTTCTAGAGCCCCATCTGTGAGCACTGGCAATAGCTGCGCTGCCTGAAATTCAGGAATAGGTGGTGGAAATAGTCACTTGGCCACCATGGCTGGTATTAAGGTGGGTTGCACCTGACTCTCATAGCCACAGAGACATGCAGTCCCAAGAAGACAAGTGTGTTTAGGCTCTCTCCACGGTGTGCCCAAAACTTGTGTCTATTGTGCAGGTCCACAGGTCTCTGCCTGATCCTAAAGTTAGGCTAGAGGCTGTGGGTTCAGACTAAGCCCTGTGCTACCTTTCACAACCTGCTCCCTAGCAGGCAGGGTCCAGCTCCTGGCCCTGCTGCCCAAGTTGGAGGAAGGTGGCAGAGTCTGTCAACATCTGGCCTGCCACAGTTCCCCCAGTTCAGTCCACAGGGATTGGCCTGGAAGGAAGAGTCTTGGGGCTTTGCCCAGCACTATTTCACCATGGTGGGCCTGGTGCTGAACTTTGAGTCTAAGGCCTAGATTTAATTCTTTCTCCCAGCCCAAGCAGAATAGCTCTGTCTGTGCTGGGCAGCTTAGAGTTGGACAGGGAAGACTCGACAACTCTTTCCTTCCTGCTCCTTCAATAGTTTGCTTTGTTACACTAAAAGCAGGCACTATGGTCTCTCACCTGATTTCCTTAGATCTTGTGCTGATAGTTTGGGATGGGAATAGCTATTCAACTTGGTATGTCCATGGGGAGAGATAGCTGCAAGAGCTTACTCAGCCACCATCTTGCCCTCACTCCCAAATTTCAAACCTTTTTAAAACTGAAGTGTACTTCATAAACACCAAATAGAAAAGAATCAATTTAATTAACTAATTAGGCTTCGGCACAAAGTATTCTCAAAAGAACCCTATACTGTTTGCTGATTTCTATGAATAAAAACCACCAAGACATTAAAGTATATTGCTGACCTTCATTTTTTATTTAAATATAATGATCTTTTAACAGAATGACAAATCTATATAGCAAATATTTCACATAAATGTAAACATGCATGTCTACTTCATAATTAAGCAAAAATAAACTTTTAGGCACAAGATTTTAAAAATCATGAAAGAATAACACAATAAACCCCAAACAGAAATAACAGAAGCAACAAAAACATGTAACACTTCAATTGGTCTTGTCATCCAACCTACTGGTTAAGGCCTGAGTGTCAGAAATCCTATGTTCCTTGCCAAATGAAAATATCAAGTTTGGCTGTAACTAATATATATCCATTTAACAGACAAAAATTATTTTTCAAAATGTAATAAATACATCATTCATACACATCCCCCCCACACACACACACCCCATTCTGCTGAACCAGCCTCAATAAGAACTATGGAATTTTCAAGTTTTCCTATCATTGAAGCACACCACATAGAAAAACGATTCACCTACAGAAATAAATGAGTGGCATTATTAGAAATATCTAGTTTATTTGAATTATATTTCCCCAAATCATAATTTTACTAAGGCTTCCCATGGCTCATCAGACACTTCAGACTTAAGTCTTCACTCCGCCTAAATTACTCACAGCACAGAAGACACTGTATAAAGAAAAGGCAATCTAACAATTCAGTTAAGACTTCAGTATGGATGTTGTCAGCTATGTCCACGCACCTGGAATGTTTCTCCAAGTTTGTCCTCTGTACTTTGCTGGTTAGTTTTCTCTGCCTCCTCCCTCCCCAGGCTGTAAGGACCTGAATGGGATGGAAGTCCCTGCTTTTAAGGAGCTCACGCTGACCAGGGTTCTAGCAAGAGTCAGTTTGCATAACCAGGGCACTCCACGTGAGGTGAGACAGAGGGAGAGTCCATGAAGATGGTGCCTACAAAACCTCAGAAGTGGGGTTTGTAATGGGGGAGAGGAGTAGCACAGGGACAAGGCACAGAGACAGGAAGCAAAAAGTCCTGGCTAACAGGATACCTGTGAGAAGCATTTCCAAAAGGGAAAGATTCTTTACTCTGGTGGGTAAAGGTGGTGGGGACAGCTGGATAAAACCACTGGAAGCTTTGTGCAGAGAACAAAAACTGGAGTAGTGTCCAGAATAATTGTGCAGTGCTGGGTGGGAACGATGACAGAGAGCATGAAGCTCAGAAAGCTTCACTTACCACGCTCAGTACCACATGCAAGTGTTTCCTAACACAAATTTCTTGACCAAATATGCCAAAAACTACAGTTCTGTCTACATAAATCAAAGCTTTTAGAGAAGGGGCATGGTGGGGGGGGGGAGAGCTTAAATAGATATTTTTAGTTCAAGTTTCTGGGACCTGCCCCAGTTTGAGCAAGTTAGGCACAGTGAAGCAATTCCCATATCCAGTAACAATTCAAGTCTCCCACTCATGACCTTTAACTTCCCTGAGCTTTCATTACCAAGACCAAGTAAATATAAAGCAGTTATCAGCTCACTATAAACTATAAATTTCTACCTGCCACCAAATCTACCGAGCCCTCCTGAAGGGCTGAGGCCACACCACAAGTCACCAGCACACACCTACCACCTAACTTGGACAGAATGGTGCAGGTGTGCGGCTAGGCAAGGGCTCCTTGTCCCATCTCTGGCTCACTGGAGTTACCCTGCGGTTCAAACAGTTGACCTGCAAGGGGCACTCTAACCAAAGCACCCGCCAGGGACCATCCCTTTCCTCTAGGTCCAGACGATGTGCCTCTGCTGGCCAAGAGGTGGAGGCCATCTAAGCGATGGGAGGACAATCATCATTAACATCTTGATGTTCACTGAGCCAGACAAAAGACTACAGACATGGGTTGCTCCAAATGAACACTTACTAGTAACCAGATTCCAGCAACAACGCATCCATTTGGAAACTGCACACTGGGAAGGCAATCTTGTGACTTTCTTCTGGTTTTCTATCAAAAATTCAAATCAGTAGTGATATAAAAGCATAAACAGAAAAACCTGGTCAAAGAATGTGCTCCCTCCATATTGCAGAACTCCTATCTAGATTCTGGTTTCTGGAAACTTACGGCTGGTTCACTTGTTCAGAGGTTTCTTTACCACACCTCTCTTCCACTCGTTCCTCTGTGAAAATCCACTGAATGAAGGTCACTTAGGATGGATCCACATGGAACTAAAAGCCTAAATTTGACTGAGTCACACACATAAGCACAGTGGCGGCTGCTCATTCATTCAGGCTCGTGCATTTAGGGACCATCCAGAACTGAATCCAAGCTACAAATACCCAATGCTTTTGTCTTTCGGATTCCAATAAAAGTGCCAATATTTACCTAAAAGTTCCATGTGTTAGAACCTCTTGACTCTAGCAGAGATTCATGGGAAGGCGCAGTGAGAAGACCCTGGGCGGGACGGGACTCTGGCCAGCAACCAGCTGTGCTTCCCTGTCCTAGTGTATAAATGAGGCCTTGAGCTAGCAGGTCTCCAGAGTCCTGCACAGCTGACACTGGAGGACTCGCGGGCTCCACTGAAGTCCATTTCTACACAGGCTTATCAAGCTGAATCTGACAAAACTTCCTTACCACTTTGTGTCAATAGCTGAAAGTGGTTTTAACATATTTCTATGGTGCAGTTTGAGGTTTACCTCTTCCTCTTTACCCTTCAAAGACTGCTTCATCTCACTGATGCAGACCAAACATGGCTGCTGAGGTTTGAAATCAAATCACTGGCCTGGTGAAGACATGGCCTTTTGAGTAATCTAGTCCAGGGCACATTTGTGTTTTTCATTAACAATATTAACCAAATAGAAATATAATTGTTAGTTCTTCTACAGATCTACTTAAACTTTGAAATAAGAGATTGTTCAAAAATTACATGAGAAAATCATCCATCACCACTAAGTTAAAGATGAGTATCTGAGCGCTCCAGAGCCTCAAACTGCTACTCCAGGTGCTGATCCATAACACCCTCCTCCTGACGGTGGACTCCATGTGGAAGCAGCCCGGTCTTGTAGCATGTTTGTGCACCAGAAAGTCGATTTCGAAAGATCCAGCGTTAGTCATCACTATCACTACCAGACTCACTCAACTGCAAGTCATTTCCTATAAAAAGAAAACAATCAAACCAAAAGTACGGAATTTAAGACTAATTTCTTCATGGTTCTTTGGTTGACTGCCTCAGCTACCACACTGTAGTCAAACCTTGCTAATTCAACTTAACCTATTTTGTCCCATCACCCCATATGGGGAACACATATAAAAAAGTAAATAGGGTACATAATCATTACATAATAATAAGTTAGTATATATGAGCTCTAGTGTATGCTCTCCAACCTATTTGAATGTATCTGTGTCAATATGGTTGCAGTATTCATAAAATTTGAAACTTAAAATTTACTGGGTTAATTAGGGAAGAAAATCAATTTGGCTCATGGAAAAAAACTAGTAGAGTCAACATTTTTAAAGAAATGCTATTTTTGGTATCTGCAAAGCAGAGCAGTACTGCTTATTAGGACAGAGCAAGAGGATCAGGCCAAATAGCCTTTGTCCTTTATTTTTTTTTTTTGGGGGGGGGGTACTAGAGGTTGAACCCAGAGCAATGTCTCTGATCTCACTAAGTTGCTGAGGCTGGTCTTGAACCTGTAATCCTCCTGTCTCAGCCTCCCAAGTACTGAGATTACAGGTGTACATCACCACGCCCAGCTGCCAGACAGCATGTGTGTGTCGGGGGGGGGGGGGGATGAGGGGACTGAGCTTAGAGGCATTCTACCTCTGAGTTATACCCCCAGCCTAATTTTACTTACTTGAAAACAAGGTCTCCCTAGGTTGCTGGTAACTGCTAAGTTATGAGGCTGGCTTTGAACCTACAATCCTCCTGTTTCAGCCTCTGAAGTACTGGGATTATAGGCATGTGCCACCATACCTGGTCCTGCCAGATAGTTTTTAAATGTGTTAATGAAAATATAAATAACTGAAACTCATTTAGTAGAACTGTTCACATTAAGTTACTTTACAAAAGCTAAGAAAAAAGCCGGGTGTGGTGGCGCATGCTTGTAATCCCAGTACTTGGAGAGGCTGAAACAGGAGGACCGGTTCATGGCCAGCCTCAGCTACTTAGTGATCACAAGTTAGTAAGACTCTATTTCAAAATGAAGAATAAAAAAATAGAACTTGAGGTGTAGCTCAGAGGTCAAATGCCCCTGGTTTTAATCCCCAGTTCTAAAAAAAAAAAAAAAAAAAAAAACTAAGAAAATAGCAAGTGAGGCTTCTCAATATGAAAGCTGAATGCTGTTTACACCAGTACAATGCCAATCTAATGTCTCCTTTGGTACATCTCTGTCTGGGACATTCAGAGTATTTTATACCTCAAATCTGAACTACTGAGCTTTACAAAACCTTAGATTCTTACTTGGCATACAGAATTTAGAATTTAGGAGTAATTCAGCATTCCATGTTAATAGGAATGTATAGAACCCCAGCCAATTCCACTTGAATTAAAAAAAAAAAAAAAGTGAACTTGCCTAATCTCTAGGCCAGTTCTCAAAATCTATTCTGAGGACTTGGGGTTCTAGAGCCCTCTCATGGGAATCTGGCCTTGATGCCTTCCTATTCTAACTCCCAACCTGTGTGAGGCCAGATTTTCTTCATATACTTTAACTTATGCTGAAGGCAGAGCATATGCGGCAAAACGCTGAGGTATTTTGGGTTGATACAGGGGAGGGAGGCCTGGTACTGGCAACTAGTGGTCAGGGATGCACATACACATCCTTCAATGCATAGAACACCCCCACAACAAAATTTACCCAGCTCCAAACGTCCCCAGTGCTGAGGTGGAGTACCTTTGCCTGGTCCACAGCAGTAAGGTTAACTAGATTAGCTTCCCCACCATAGCTGCCAGACCTCTCAGACTTCCTCAAAGGAAGGTATAACAGAGGAGAGACCATCCATCAGAACTCCAGAGAGAGAAAGGCATAACTTGCTCTCTCCCCATCTCTAAAACTAAGACATTTTTGGTCTTGTTTTCCTCATAGTTTCAACTGCATTAAAAGCCACCCAAGCTGGGTATAGTAGCACACACATGTAATCCCAGCTACTTGGAAGGCTGAGACAGAATTCCAAGTTCAAGGCCAGTATGAGCAACTTGGTAAGACTTTGTCTCAAAATAAAAACGGCTGGGGATGTATCTCAGTGGTACAGTGCTTGCCTAGCATGCAAGAGATTCTGGGTTCAATCCTAGCACTGGGAAAAAAGAAAAAAAAGCTACCCAAACATTTCAAAAACCTTTCTTCTTTCTCTCTTGCCAAAAGCTAGTAGGTTTTAGAACAGAGATAGATGATTCTTTTTATAAAAGACTTGGAGGCAGAGGCAGTGTGGTGGTGGGTAGCCTCCCTTAAGCCTGGCATTTCCAAAATTCACAAAATCCAGTTTGTGCCAGCAGCAAAAGAAAAAGAGGAAGAACCGATTTTTAGTTTTGTGCCTCGCTTACTTTACTATTTGGCAACACACTTCTTCCTACACCAAAGTCTCTCTCTCTCAGGTCCTAAATGTCTTGGGTTATGGATTCTGTATGAATCAGGGCCCTATCGCATCCTCCCGAGGGAGTGCACACTTACTGAGAGTGTTCATGAGCTGGTTGCTTCCGCTTCCGCTTCCTTGTGGCCGGCTGGTCCCATTGGCGATGGCGGGCCTGCTGCTGTAGGGCTGCTGGAGTGGAGGCTGTTGGGGGGAGGCGGGGCCCTGATCCTCGCCAGCACTGCTGGAGCTGTCGTCATCACTTCCTGAGGAGCCCTCAGAGTCCGAGGAGCTGCTCCCACTGCTGCTGCTCATCTGCTCGATAATGTCAACTTCAGCCCTGAGCTCTGGAACAAAATAGTAGACCCGGTCAGCCCAACAGCCATTCTCGAGGCAGAGCATTAAAGCTTCTGTGAACAGCAAACTGGCAAAGCCAACTGCAATAAGGAATAATTTAAAAGAAGCTCCTGCTTCTCAATTCCTTAAAAACTCACAAATGAAATTACCTAAACCAAGAAATAAAACACCTTTCCAGGGAGGAAATGGAAATGTAAAATTCACCCAAAATAAAAAGCAGGCCAAATTAAGTCTACTATTTTTAGAAAGGCTGAATTATGAGATAAACCCTCAAACAAAAGAGAAATACTACGCTAAAGGGATGGGAAAGTATCTGACTAGAGCTGGAAGGTCTGAGTGCTTGTTTTGGATCTATGTCTAACCAGCACTGAGAAACGGGTGGAAATGAGTTTTCCAAGCCACTCTAGAAAAACAAAGACCAGACAAGCTTTGAGGCCCTTTCCGGCTCTCACGAAGACTTGGGAGAAAAAAACATGGTGAGGGAAGAAAAATGGTGGCATACCATTCCTCTTCTCAACTCTTAAATATTTGACCAAAGGTCACATCTGTCATGTTTTCATTTTCCACAGATGTAAAGTAGGAAAGGAAAAACATGTTTTACCTAACCATTTCAATATCACAAAATATATCAAGGATCCATCAAGAAAGATGACAGATTTTCCTTTCTGAACACACCAAATACTCTAAATGGCTATGGCTCCATAAGCATACCTGGCAACAAACCACTCATGGTTTAATTCCTATTCAACTCCAGTGGAAGTTTCCACAGTAGCATTCTAGAATCCATGGGGGCAGGAGGAAATATAACAGTTGCACAGCACAGTGACTTTATTTGCTAAAAGGCAGCATTTCATTTTTGTGTATATGTGTGGTGCTAGGGATTGAATCCTGGAGCATCCTATTTCTGAGAACTACACCCCAGCCCTGTCGTATTTTTTATTTTCAAACAGTCTCACTAAGTTGCTGAGGGCCTAAGTTCCTGAGGCTGGCCAGGAACCTGCAATCCTCCTGTCTCAGCCCTCCCAGTACTGGGATTACAGGCGTGCACCTCCACACCTGGCTAAAAGGCAGCATTTCTACAGGGTAGAAAAGGCAAACCTGCCAAGAAAAATTCTCTATTTTCCCCTCTCTTCTACTATTATAAATTTCATTTTGCCTATAAAACATAAATATGAAAAATAATACTCAGCGTCATAACTCCTAGAAGTCTAAGGGACCAAACCCACCACTCTCTGGTGAGGAAAGCTTGTCTAGGGTTTGCTATGCCAGGGGGCAAGGTCTCTTTAGGCCAAATGCATTCCCACTGGCCTCAGGGACTCTTGCCTGTTTACACACTTTGAGTCGGCACAAAACATTTACTTGGTAACGGTACTTTAAACAGCTTTCTAACCTAGGCACTGTATCAGTATAGAGCTCAGAAACATCGCACATTTGGTGTTCACCCGACTTTCTTTCTCTGAAGCTTAAAGGTGTGCCATGTGGAGCGTTAGATGGCAACTGTGCTCACTTAAATAGGAAGCCCTGAGAAGAATGCATGCCGAGGCCGCCATGCTCAAGTTGCTGCTCCTGGACTCCTCGTGTGAGGGGCGGGTAGAAACCCTACCCTCAGCAGTTTCTCACACAGTAAGCTCTGAGGAAAAAACGTCAATGGCAGTTAGTGTCCACACTGCCACGTCCATACCACGTCTTTGTGATGTCTGTAAGAACCCGGATGAGTTAATCCGTGTTACTGTCAAAGCTTTAGAAAATGTTCTCTACCTCTTTTGATGTCGTCCAGCTGAGGTTCAGGTGAGGGGTTATCCTTCAAGGGAGAGGTTTTGGGTCCACCTGGAGGTTTTGTCGGAGCTCTGAATGGCATGGGAGGTGGCGGCGGCGGCTGTGGTGGCTGTGGTGGACGAGTGGGCTGCTGTTCCATGCGGGCCTGGATTTTACTGCTCCCCTCAGCTCTGAAATGAGATGGACTCTACATCAGATGGGCAAAACAGTGGTTTCCAAATTGGTCCAGGTGACCAAGCACTTGAAAGTCTCTGCAGAACCCCATGCTCCTTCTAAACAAATGCAAAATACTGTTTGTCATTTTATCATGAGAACTACTCAATCTTATTACTGGAAAATACATCTATTTGACATATGCACTAAAGTTACAACGATGAATACAGGAGATTCTGAATAATCTGGCTCTTGAAATACCAGCCAGCTTACAAATTTTTCCATCATTGATTTATTGTTTGCTCATTATATCAGAATTTACTTCAAACTGAGAAAATTCTATTCATTAACATTTATTTTGCAAATGGATAAGGTGAGTTGCTTTTTAAACCTTAGCCTTTGCACAAATCACCTTGTAGTCTGCAGATTCTGACCTGTTTAACAAGCATTCCAGGCAGATGCTGATACCCCCAGATCACACCGAGCAGGAAAGGCAAAGCGCACCACTGCCAGACGATGAAGGAGGAAGAGCCGCACCTGTGTCCCGCGGGCAATGACACAAATACAGAGCAGCACAATGGTGCGGGAGCCCGCAGCACACTGCCCAGGTGGGACCAGCTCTGTAATCCTCAGTCTCCTCATCTGCTTTGGTTTTTATTTTATCTTATTTATTTTTACTTATTTAGTGTGTGGTGCTAGGAATTAAACCCAGGGACAGTCTACTTCTAAGCTACACCCCCAGCCCCATTTTATTTTGAAACAGGGTCTAAGTTGCAGAGGGCCTGTGACGTTGCTGAGGCTGGCCACAAACCCTCCCAAGTACTGGGATAGGGCTGAGCTCAGGGGCATTCTACCTCCAACCTACACCCTCAGGCTATTTTATTCTTTATTTTAAAACAGGATCTAAGTTTCAGAGGACCTTTTAAGTTGCTGAGGCTGGCCATGAACCTGCAATTCCCCTGTCTCTGCCTCCCAAGTACTCAGTATTACAGGAGTGTGTAACCGCACTCAACTAGAATGAATTTTGACTTTCAAATAAACTCTAAGTGGCTTCATATGAGACATAGAATGCTTGTTGAATTAACTATTAAAGTTTATTATTTAAAAAATACAGGCAATTTTATTTTGGTATTAGTCACTTCAAGTGTACCCTATTTTAAAAAGTAATGTTCTTATGCTAATAAATTATTCAATTATTCTTTCATAATTGTATATGTATAAATATAATTTTTACCCATTAGTCAGTACTATGTCAATAGTCACAAGGTTGATAAAACTGGATTAATTATAAACTATCTCACTTTGCTCCATGACTTTTATGTTTTAGATATTAAAATCAATCTTCTTCTCTCCTTCTCTCCGTTTCTTGTACTGGAAATCGAACCCAGGTGCATTCTACACCTCTGAACTACAACCCCAATCCCCTTTCTTTCTTTTTTTTAGAAACTGGTTCTCACTAGGTCGCTAAGCATGTCACTTAATTTCTGAGGCTGTCCTCAAACCTGTAATTCTCCTGTCTCACCACACCTGGATGCAGTATTTTTTTTTTGTGGTACTAAGGATTGAACCCAGGAGCATTCTACCTCTGAGCTTCACCCCCAGCCCTATTTTATTTTATCTTATTTTGAAACAGGGTCTCACTTAGTTGCAGAGGGCCTCACAGAATTGCTGAGCCTGGCCACGCCCCTGCAATCTTCCTGTTTCAGCCTCCCAGGTACTGGGATTACAAGTATATACCACCATCCCCACCGCATTATTTATTGCACGTGACAAAAAGATACATCTATCGATTAATGTGGGAAGACATAGGTGGAGTTAACATTATCAATATAATAATGAAGGAGTAGATATTTACATCTTTATAAAACCAGGATAATACAAAGGTTCAGAAACATCACATAAGTCTGTATCCGGTTTTCCACATACCTTGTTTTCTTGACCTGAATGTTGCTACTGAGCTTTTCCAGCACATATTCACCAGTGTCATGATTAATAATAAGCACACAGTCCTTCTGATAAGGTCGTTTGTTCCCCTTGAACACAGTCATTGGTGGCGTGGATCCCTATTTGCCACAAAAGTTTAGGATGATCAAAATAAACACCTAGTTTTGAATATCAAAACCAACTTTACAAATGACTCTACGTCATCAAATATTTCATCAGAGGTACTCAGAAAGAACAGAAAGAAGCCGGGTGTGGTGGCGCACACTTGTAATCCCAGCATTCAGGAGGCTGAGATGGGAGGATCATGGTTCACAGACAGTCTCAGCTACTTAGGCCCTCTGCAACTTAGTGAGACCCTGTTTCAAAAATAATTAAAAAAAAAAAAAAAAAAAACAGGGCAGGGGGTGTAGCTCACAGGTCAAATGCCCCTGGGTTCCATCCCTAGTATGGAGAAAAGAAAAGAAAAAAAAAGCAGAAATACCTGATTTCTGTTTTAATTCCTTCAGGCAAAAATAATGGAGAAATAATACAGCAAAAATCTGTGACTGGTTCTAAATAATCAAGAAAGGTTATTATAAAATTTTACATGTTTCTAAGGGACTGAGTTAATGTGACACAAAGAATAGTAAAGTGTAAACTGAGAAAAACAGAGCATTCTCCAAGGGCAGGTCGTTTTCTTCAATAAGTACTACCCAACTGCCTATGCCCTTCAACAGCTCCCCTGTTGCTCTCAGACCAAGCGGTCAAATCTTCCTTCCAGCCATCTGCCTTACACCACCAACCCCTGGGCTCTGGGCACTTCTGAATGGCAGCTCCTCCGGTCCTCAAGCTTTTTTTGTCTCAGGGCTTTAACAAGCTTCTGCCCACTCTGTCTTTTTCTTTTAGTGGTACTGAAGGTTGAACTCTATTGTGCTCTACCTTGAGCTACATCCCAAGCCCCTTTTATTTTTTTTTATTTTTTATTTTTTATTTTTTTGTGGTACTGGGGTTCCTGGAAGCCCTTCTACCTCCAGGCTACACTCCCAGACCTATTTTTGCATTTTTATTTGGAAACAGGGTCTCCTAAGCCAGCGCGCGGGACTAGCTTCGAACCTGCGCGATCCTCCTGTCTCTGCCTCCCAAGCGCGGGGATTACAAGCGTGCGCTACCACGCCCGGCCCAAGCCCCTTTTATTTTGAGAGAAGGTCTCACTAAGTTGCCCAGGCTGGTCTTAAACTCCTTGCGCTACTCCTGCCTCTGCCTCCCCAGTTGCTGGGATTATAGGCATGAGCCCTGGTACACAGTGCCTGCTACATCTTGGCCCTCCTCTTTTTTTTTGTAGAACTGGGGATGGAATCCAGGGGCATTCTACCACTGAGCTACACCCCCAGCCCTATTTGTTTTTTTAAACAGGGTCGCAATAAGTTGCTGAGAACCTCACTAAGTAGATGAAACTGGCCACAAACCTGTGATCCTCCTGCCTCAGCCTCCAAAGTACTGGGATTACAAGCCTGTGCTACCAGGCCCCGCTTGTCCCTCCTTTGAAAATATTCAACCTTCTGATAAACTCAAAGATCATCCCCTTAAGGAAGCTTTCCCTGATTTTCAGAATAGATGCTGTATTTGTTAAACTCCAGATCACATGTTCCACAAAGGCAAGAAATATGCTTGTTTTGTTTAAGGTTACATTCATTGTGACTAGTAATGGACCAGTACACAGCACTCAATTCCTATTTGTCAAATGTAGGATTTAATGCCTTCAGTCAAAAACTGCTTGGCTCTCTGACTATTCATACAGTAAAAATTTAGAATGTGAAGGGACCTTAGGGACCACTTATCTCACCCTTCATTTTACATTTGGGTGACTAAGGCCCAAAGGGAGATGATGTAACCTGCCACAGGCAACAAGTAATCAAAGGGCAGTTTGAATGGGCAAATAATTTTTCCCCAGCACAAAGGTTTCCAGGTTTCCTTTTTAAGAGACTTCATTATATTAGCAGCTATCAAAAACTTACTCTGTTCCAGGACAGCTAAGAAATGCAATGCCACATGTTCACTAAAGAGTACTTTGTGTGGCCCTTTGGGCTCTATGAGCAGAGTGCTGCCCTAAACAAGGCTTCACAAAAGCCTTTCTCTACAGAGTGCTCTATGTCGTTTTTTTTTGTTGTTGTTTGTTTTTGTTGTTTTTTGTTTAATTTTTAGTGTAGGGGATAGGCGAGACTGGGATTAAACCCAGGGCCTTGTGTATAAGGCAAATGCTCTACTACTGAGCTATATCTCCAATCCTCTATTAGACAGGATCTCAATAAATTGCCCTATTTGGCCTCAAACTTGTGGTTTTCCTGCCTCAGCCTCCAAGTAGCTGAGTACAGTTGTACGTTTCAATGCAGATTTTAACTGAGTTCTTCACCCCTAAATTGTCTGAATACTCTAGACCTCTGGTTCCTGCCTGAGACTACCAGCCTATACTTGATCCTTTACCAGACATAAAGATGCCAATCCTGCCTCTGCCTGCCTTTTGGCTACCCCATGCTCATAAGCTATTATGGGTATATATCAGCAGGGTATTTAGGGCTTTTCTCTACAGAGTTGCTTGGGAGAAAAGCCGTGCATGTCTAAGAGAGGGACTGAGTTTCCAGATGGAAACCTTGCCTACTCAGTGGCACATAGGAGAAAGGAAGCTTGGGGTGAATGACAATCATTTTAAATCAAGTCCCCAAGCAGCATAAATTCTATCACACCCATGCCCCGAGTCTTTTTTTATTTACATTGGCAAAGTTTTTACAGTAGTAAATTCAAATTTCAGATCATAAGAACATAACATACAAGGATTTACTGTGATCCTATATTAAAACCAACAACAATGGAACAAACTTACAGGGATATGTGGCAATGTAATTGTGACTTCATCTCCTTTGCCAACTTGAAGCTCTCCTTCACAGGAAGTGTCTATAGATGCTGGTTTAAAATCATCTAAGAGAAGAAAAGAGCATTTCCTACAAGGTTATTTAGAATAATGGATTCCTAGGCATTTCTATTTAAGAATTCAACTTTTTACCACTCCCCCCACCCCAGTACTGGGGATTGAACCTGGAGTCTTACACATAGCAGGCAAGTACTCCACCATCCCTAGCCCTTTCTTGATTTTTTTTTTTTTTTTTTTTTTGTGGTGCTGGGGATGGAACCCAAGGGGCTTTTTCCCTTAGGGCTACACTCTCAGACCTATTTTCTATTTTATTTGGAAACAGGGTCTCACTAAGTTGCTGAGAGCCTCACTAAGTAGCTGAGGCTGGCTTCGAACCTATGCGATCCTCCTGTCTCAGCCTCCCAAGAGCTGGGATTACAAGCGTGCGCCACCACGCCCAGCTCCTTTCTTAATTTTTAAAATTCCAGACAAGGTCTCGCTAAGTTGCCTAGGGTAGTCTCAAACTTGTGATCCTCCTGCCTCAGCCCTCAAGTTGCTGGAATTACAGGCATGTGCCACCACATCCAGCTAAGAATTAAAAATTTTATTACTCACATAAAGAGAACATAAAAATGATTTGAAATTCTTTTAAAAACTATTTTATTATGGAAAACTTCACATATGCAAAAGTAGAGGGAATAATACAACAAATCTCCAAGTACCTTCATCCATATTTAATAATTACCAATTCAGAGATATCTGGTACTTTTCCTCCAACTCCCCTTGGATTATTTGGGTGGGCAATCAGAATTTATATATTGTTTTAAAGCAAAGATATTCCCTTCCCCAAAAGATAGATTAATGCCTCATAATCCCTAATAGGGTGTTTTTATTAAGAGTAGCCAGATATGGTGGTCCATGCCTATAACCTCAGTTCTTAGGTAGGTGAGACAGGAGGATCACAGGTTCAAGACCAGCCTCAGCAATTTGCAAGGGCCCTCATCAACTGAGTGAGAACTTGCTTCCAAATCTAAAATTAGAGCTGGGGTTGTAGCACCAAAGTAGAACACTGTTGAGTTCAATCCTCAACACACACCCCCACTCCAACCCCTACACACACACACACACACACACACACACACACACACACACGCACACACACAGGCAACATAGCATATGAAAAATATTCTTGACTATAACACCCTACATGAAATATGAAAGGCCAGAGCATCCTAACGCTGATTTTGTTCTGCATAAAAAAGAATTTGCCACACTCAAGTTTCATAGCTTTGACAAAGATACTTCTGCAGATGTTCAAAACTGGACTATCTCCAAAGGTTATCCTGCTTGTGTTTATGAGCTGCAGTTAAAGCACAACACTAACAGCCATCTTCACATTAACACACACTTGCAACTCAAACTGCGGGCCAGATGCATGCATGAACTGTCTCATTATCATGCCACACAGCCCTTCATTGGAAGAATACATCAACTTAGTAAACTCAGAAAATGATTGTCTTGTCACATTCCAATATCCTCTCTTTGAAAAAGGTGGATCTGCTGTCAGTTTGGAAGCATAGAAATGGCACGGCAAGAGGCCACACAAAGATGGAACCTCATTATCTAACACACCCTCTTCCTATGTATTGAGTCACATCTATGAGTTCCTATGACAAAAACAAGTGTTAGCGCTAAAGGAAATTAGAAGCCTGTGAATCACAGAGGGATGCTTAGTCAGCCAATTCCTAACAGCCAAATCTACCCAGGACATAAAGTAGAAGCGCCCCCTCTCAATGGAGTCTATAATCATATAGAAAAAGTTTACCATAATAACTATTTTAACATTCCTCATCTGCTCTCTTCTATTCCCAAACATAAATAAAGCTTTAACCTATGCCAGGCTCAGAAATTCTAATTTTATTCTTCACCCACGAGGGGCCTAGTCCAGAAGCAAGGATATTATAGGTGATCTCAAAAGACAAAATCAAATGAGGTACGGAAGCCGGGAAGAAAGGCTCTGGTGAGGCGCAAAAATGATCCAGATCCCTTGACTGTAGAGGGGACAAAGCACATTGTCAGGGTGGCCAGAACCAGGGAGAAGATAAAAGAAATTGGGGGAAAAAGAATTAGGAAGGAAGAGATGAGACTCACAGAAACTGGGAAGCGTCTTTAAATGTTGACAGCCTGCCTGGTGATGTGGCTCAGTGTGGCTAGAACACTTACTTGCACAAGGCCCTGGGCTTAATCTCCAGAACCAAATAAATAAATAAATAAATAGAATAATTAGGGGGGCCTCCAGGGAGGACTAAAGTCCAATAAAGAGGAGGGAAGTGTGGCTCAGGGTGGGGTCTGGAAATGAAATTTTAAAAAGGGGCCAAAGACCCTCGGAATTAATATGTGAGTAAAGAATAGTTGAGCCTGGCGTGGGGGCGCACGCCTGTAATCCCAGAAGTTGGGAGGCTCAGACAGGAGGATGGCAGGCTCAAGGACAGCCTCAGCAAGTAGCTAGACTCAGCAGCCTAGCGAGACGGTTTCAAAATAAAAACCAAAAAGGGCTGGGAGTGTAGCTTGGAGATAGAATGTCCCCGGGTTCGATCCCCAGTACCACACACCGCAGAGAGAAAGGCTGGGAGTGGCGAAAGGTGGTGGAGGATCTGGGGTGGGAAAAGAACTGACGTTGTCGGAGGTTCCCCGGACTGTGGAGGGCGGAAGGACGAGAGGGGGGACGCGAGGCTGCATGTGGCGGCTGGAGCGGCCAAAGGGAAGCGAAGGGAGCGTGACTTACAGCGAATGGTGTGGAAAGAGGCCCGCGGCCGCTTCTCGAAGCTCTCTCCCAGCCGCAGGCAATGTTCCTCGCGGTCCAGCAGCGGGTTCGCGGTTCCGTTCATGGCCCCGCACGGGCCTCGCGCCCGGATCAGCTCTGCCCTGGCGCGGCCGCCGCCCGAGCTTCCGGCGCCGGCGTCCGGGAGGACGGTGTTCCCGGGACACCGCTCCGGAGCGCGCGGAGAGCCAAGCCGGCGCGCGCCGTGGGCCGGAAGCAGGTCTCTGCGGCGGGGAGGGGGGAGACTCTGAGGAAGCCAGGCCGAGGGACTTCCGGCCCCGGGGAGGGACTTCCGGAGCCCCGGCGGAAGTAGTGGGGGCGGAGCCATGGCAAGAGGAAACCCGGGGGAGAATCCCGGCTTGAAGTCCTGCGTGCTGGCCTGTCTTGGCTCAGGGCTTCTCAACCGCGGCTTTCAAGTTCTGCCTCCGAAGGATGGGCTTGGCTGAGAGGTGAGTGCGCCCTGCCCCACTCCTGCAAGTGAACCTAGGGACGGACGACGGTGAGCCCAGTGGAGGACGAGCTTCCGAGCTAGGAAGGGCCCAGGCGGTCTAGCTTATCCCGATTGTCGCGGGAGAGATTCGTGCGGTGTTGACGACCCGAGCGCCTCCGCCTCTGGTAAGCGACTCCTCCTGGTCGTGCGACACGGCGTCTTGTGAGTGCGATCAGAGGCTCGGGCCAACCAGACTTGACTGCATCTCCAACGAAAACATGGCTCTCGGACCCTAAGGAACGATGAGCCCACTTTGTCCGGCAGTTCACTACCCACTTTCAGTTCGGGCTGCTCTCGTGGCTGTTTTTAAGTGACCCCCTTTACGGTCACCAAAAGTTGATGAATATTTTCTTCCCAGAATGTCTCATTTTGTTCGTGGGAGCGTTCTTGTTCTGAACTAAACGGATTTATTGTAATAGTTGACTCATTCTGGTTTGAATTAGAATTCAGTGTATGAAGCAGTCCTAGACATTGAATGTAAGCCCTCTGAAGGTGGAGGCCTGTGTCTTGACCTCTTTGTGACCTCTCTTCCTATAGCTGTGTAGTCAACATGTCGTAAATGTTTGGAAAATGGAACCTCGCGTCTTAAAGAACTGTTCTAGAACGACTAATCAGAATCTCATTATTTTTTGCGGTAAAGTACACTATGCTACGGAGGCATGAAAACCACTAGAAAGAACATTTCTGAGGAAGCCCTGTATTCAATGATAGAGAATCTTCAGCAGTGTTAATTCAACTTGGAAGATGGCTTCTTTGCAAAGGAAAGGAATGCAGGCAAGGATTCTCAGCTCTGAAGAGGAGGAGAAACTGAAAAGAGATCAAGCTTTGGTGTCTGAATTTAAACAGCAAAAACTGGAAAAAGAGGCTCAGAAAAACTGGGATCTTTTTTACAAAAGAAATAGTACTAATTTTTTCAAGGATAGACACTGGACCACCAGAGAGTTTGAGGAGCTAAGATCATGTAGGGAGGTAACCTGATATTTCCTATTATCCTACCTATTCTTCACTTAAAAAATATGTAGAAGAGGTGTGCTTCATTGCATTCCTTTAGGGAATCTGAAATAGAGAATTTTTAGAGCTTAGCAAAATGCTTGGTGTGTTAGAATAGAATTAGACTGGGCTTAAGTAATTTTAGCAATTTCTGGGTTTATTCTGTAGGAGAGAGAATATTAGTGGTCGTTTTCTATTTAAGGTTAATCTGAAAGCTGTAAATACTAAATATTCATGCTGAGTGGTTTTCAGTGACAGGTTGAAAATAATAATAGTAGTAGATAATGAACCATGGCCCATATCTAAGAACTTTACCTGTGTTCTTTCATTTAAACTTTATACTAACTCTGGATATAGTAGTAGTATCCCCACTAGCAGGTGAAATTGATGCACGGACCTGCTTATAGTGATTTGCCCAAATAATAGAATACAGGGGCAGAAGAGGATTTGGGGTTTGAATACAAGTAGTGTAGCTCCAGGAACTGTTCAGTAAGTCATTATGCTGGGCTTTTTTTCTCTGCAACAGACTGCTGTGCCAAATGATGACAAATGAGGTTCTACTATTAACTTTAGCATACTCTCTTGTTTATTGTCTGCCCCATGGTATGAGAGGCTTTGTGGACCCTTTAGTTTGGTTTGTTTCTTCATTATGGAAATGTAATATATGGTAATTTTGAGTTCTCTTTTCCCAGTTTGAAGGTCAAAAATTGACTATACTTGAAGCTGGTTGTGGGGTTGGAAACTGTTTATTCCCACTTTTACAAGAAGATTTGAATATCTTTGCCTATGCCTGTGATTTTTCTCCAAGAGCAATTGAATATGTTAAGGTTAGTGTACCGTCTATGTATTCTCCTATGTTTCTATTAAAATTTTGATCTATCCTCTGTGTTCATTTGTCTAATTCCAGTTCTCTCCCGGGAAATAGCTGGCCATGTAATTTTAATCACTGTAAATGTAATTTTCCTTCCACATATAAATAACAGCATAATAGAAACACAGCTTTACTCTAGAAAAACAGGGAAGATACCATAACAATACTGATATGCTTCACATCTTTTGTTTTATAGACTCCTTTGCTGAACTAAATTATAGATACCAGGATTCACTCCCTCCAAAATAGGGCCTTTTCCTACACAGCCATAATTAGCTTATAATACCCAACAAAAAAGCTATATCCTCTAATGTCATTAATACCCATTCCAGATTCAGATTTTCAAATATCTAGTTCTCTATCAACCTTTCATAGTTTTAGCCTTCATTAGATTTAAATATATATATATATATATATATATATGTTATCACATTTAGTATAACTTGGTTTCTTTACATTATTAGATCTTGCAGTTTTTCATATTGATACATATAGATTACAAGATTGTATTTACCTGTTATTGTCTTTATGGCTGTTTTAATCCAATCAAGGACTACCTCTTACACTTCCATCCTTAGCTTAAAATAATTTCTACCGTGCCCCTATATTTTCCCACACTGATAATTGAATTTTTGGACAGACCAAACCAATCCTTCACATTCCAAATTGGTTTCATTGGTTTTTTTGTGTGTTATTTAATTTGTTCCTCTATATTTCCTGTCATCTAATAGGTAAAATATTTTTGGCAAAATATTTTAATAGAAATGTTATATATTGCATAACACATCCTGTCAGGGGGTAGTAAAGTCTGATAAGTGATACTAGTTTTAATCACTGGGTTAAGGCAGCAACTGCCTAATTGCCCTGTTGTAATAATATTTAATTTACCTTTTGCCATTAATAAATATTTAGGGACACTTGGCAACATGCAAATATCTAGTTCTCCATCAACCTTTCACAGTTTGAGCATTCATTAGACTTTTTTTAAAAATAGAGGTGATATCACATTTAGTATAACTTGATTTCTTTACTTATTAGATCTTGCAGATTTTTATGTTGACAGGTAGATTATAGGATTGTATTTGCCTATTATAATATTCCATGGAATGGGTATGTCATACTTTAACAATTATTCTGTTGATGTTCACTTAAATCATTTCTAATATTTTTCTCTTATAAATAAGATTAATGTGACCAGCATCATACAGGTGCTTCCTAAAACACCTGTGTACACATTTCTTCATTGTAAATAATGAATAAAACAATTCTTTAGAAGAATTTAAGAAGACTTCCGGGAAGATGGCGACCGAAAAAAGCGGGGCTTAAGAGCCCCGCTAACAACAAATCTCCATTACCACAAAATCAGCGCCTTTCAAAGCCAGAAAACAACATCACCAGAGAAACAAAAAAAATCACCAGGCTCCAGAGAGAAAGCGGACTGAGAACAGAGCCACAGAGGAGATCCTCACGCCCGAGGACGCGGCAGCAGGGCCATACTGCCGGCGGCAGCGGCGAACTCACGGGACGGCCACAGCAAGCCGAGGGGAGCCGCTGCGGAACAGCCAGGCGGGATTTCTCGGCGCAGAGGGCATCTAAAGCTTCCAGTGGCTGAGCTCAGCACACGCTGCAGGGATTCAGAGTGGAAATCAAAACCAAGAAAAAAAAACGCCAGCCCCATAGCCGAGGGCGTAGCAGCGGCGCCATATTGCCACCGGCAGCAACAGCCCCGAATTCACCGAATTCAGTAGAGCTACATCTGCGTACTCAAGAACAGTGAGTCAAATTGTGGGCCACAGCGGAGAAATCCCAGTACTGTACTCACTGGGACCTGACCCATTGGGAGAGGGGCAGTGGCAGTGATATCACACCATAGGAGAACGTGCAACCTGGCACCCCCCACAGTCTAAAGCAGCCTCTATCTACTCTCTGGGTCGGAGACTCTGTGATACAACCCAGTAAAGGAGTAGTGGGGTCTGAGATACTACTGACTCGAGATCCAGAGCACCTTAAGTGAAGTCATAGTGACCCAAGGGAAGAACCCAGAGAAGGCACAAACTTCCTAAATCATGGGAAAGAGGAATAATACTGGAGCAATGAATGCTCACAACCCCACAACATCAGAACCCGATAAAACAGAAAATCAGAGATTTCTAGAAGATCAAATCAGGAAAATAACTGTAGAAATAATAGAGGTGCTTCGAAAAGAACTCAGAGAGAGCCAAAAAGAGATAAAGGATGCTATTAATGAAGTAAAGGCCTCAATTCAAAGCACAAAAAACTGATTAGAACACATGGAGAACAGAATCTCGCTCTTAGAAGATGATCATTCCAAAAATGAACGCATAGTTTCTAATCTAGAAAAAAATATCCGACAGCAGGAATCTGATATTGAAGAAATATGGGCCCATTTTAAGAGAGCTAACCTAAGAATAATTGGAATAGAGGAGGGAAAAGAAAGTGATACCAAAGGGATCAACAATCTCTTCAAGGAAGTAATAGCAGAAAATTTTCCAGACATAGAGCAAGAGGTCGATACGCAGGTCCAGGAAACGTATAGAACTCCCTTTAGACAGGATCGGAGAAGAGGATCCCCACGCCACATAATTGTCAAAATGACCAATGTGGAAGCCAAGCAGAGAATCTTAAAGGCAACAAAAGCAAAGGGCCAAGTGACATTCAGAGGCAAACCAATCAGAATCACTCCAGACTTCCCAAACCAAGTTATGAGAGCCAGAAGGGCTTGGAGTAACATATTCCCAATTTTGAAAGAAAACAACTTCCAGCCAAAAATTTCCTACCCAGCAAAACTTTCTATCAAATTAGATGGAGAAATAAGAAGCTTCCATGACAAACAGAAATTGAAGGAATTTATGTCTTCAAAACCAGCACTAGAGAAAATACTCAAAGAGATTAACTACAAAGAAGAAATAGGTAACACACATCAGAACTAGAGAAACATGACTTTCCATCCAACAGACAACTAAGATTGGTTATCTGTGGAGATTCATTATATATGTTAGTCTTTTACCTATCTCTAAAGGGTATTGTTTGCCTTTATTGTTGTTAATTTTTAGGATTTCTAGTTGGAATATTAATATACCTTCAGATATAGCATTTGGGAATATTTTATCCCATTCTATTAGTAACTGTTAACTCTGTTTACATTGTCTTTGGATATACAATTTTTTTTTTATTTTTTAGGGAGTTTGTATACTCTTCTGTTGCC
The DNA here is from genome assembly GCF_963383645.1 of Muscardinus avellanarius. NCBI lineage: Eukaryota > Metazoa > Chordata > Mammalia > Rodentia > Gliridae > Muscardinus > Muscardinus avellanarius. The sequence goes on along the minus strand of NC_137804.1, from coordinate 31,024,300 downwards.
TGTGCCATTGTAATCATATCCAAGAAATCACTGCCAATTTCAATGTTGTGAGGTTTTATGACCCAGATTTTCTTCTAAAAGTTTATAGTCTTAAGATTTATATTTAGGTCTTTTATCTATTTTGAGTTAATATTTGTATATGGGATTAGGTAAGGGTCCAACTTTATTCTTTTCCATGTAATTATTATGTTTCAGCAATATTTAGTTAAAAGATTATTATTTCCACCACCAAATGTTCGTGGAAACCTTGTCAAAAATAACTTGACAATATAGGGAAGAATTTAGCTCTAGGCTTTTATTTAACTCCAATGGTTTATATATCTGCCTTTAGAATAGTACTACACTGTTTCAATTATTGTAGCTTTATATGGTTTGAAATCAGAAAATATACATCTTCTAGCTTTGTTCTTCTTCAAGATCATTGTGGGTACCTAGAGTCCATATTCCATATTAGGATAGATTTTTTTTCTGAAAAATAAATATATAAATATATGATAGTTTCACTTAAAAAAAAAAGAAAAGAAAAAAAATATTCTCTGGTAAGAAAGAAAGCAAAAAGAAATATTGAAATGTTATCTTTAAGTCATCAAAAGCTTGGTATCAGACAAATGAAACTGTTATGTGAGATTATCATTTTTAATTTTTGATAAATTGCTATAATACTAGATGTCAATCACTAAGCCAAGCATGGGAGGGAGGGATAGGGAGAGAATGGGGTGGGGATTGGGTGGGGGCTGACTGGGCAATGTGTGCATGTATGTCTACAAAAGTATGTATCCCACTATGATGTATGAATACAGTGCACCAATTAAAAATTAAAAAAAAAGAAGAATTTAAGTTTTAATAGATAATGCCAAGTTTCCTTTCAAAAAGATCAAACCAATATATAATTTCACCAATAATATAAAGATACCTCTTGGGGAGCCACCCGCCGCGGGGTTGGCAGACCAGAGAAGGAGCGAAGATGGCAGAGTGAGCCGCTTGTGGGCCATCTGGCCTCTCTGCCCAGGGAGGGCCGCCCCAGGGAGGCCCAGTTCGTCTTCTGGAACCTGCAAGGATCCTTAACACATAGGAAAAACATTTCCCTCGCCTTCAGGTGCTTTTAGAGTCATCTCACAGCAAAATTATGAACTCAGGATTTGGCAGGTATTTCTGTTGTCTTCTAGAGTGGATGGATCTGCTTCTTGTATTCAGCCACTTTCCCTGCTGAAATGTGGTTATCTTTCTACACATTACCTCCATGATTTGGAACAGAAAAGACTGCTTTTCTTTTTTTCCACCTCTCGGATTCAACACAGAGAAGCCCTTTAAAATGCAGTTATCCTGCTGAAATCTCCAAGGAGAAAAAAGCAACTCACTTGGGTCTTCTGCTGCAGTTTGTGTAATTATAAGAAAATTATATTGCAAGCTGAAGACCAATAATTAAAATTTGAGATAGGTGCTGGGATTGTGATATTTGTGAATTCCTTCCCTTTTTCCAAATAAGAAGATTTAATAAATTGCAAGTATGGATGGCTTCGAGGTTTTTAAAAAATGTCTTCCAGTTTTGGCAATTATGAGCACAGTTGAAACTGCAGCAGTAAATTGCAAATATTGATTATAGTTTGAAAGAGATGTTAACAAGTTACCTGGATCTCTAAATCCTGGCTCATCCTGTAACAAAGATTTACTGGACCGAAGCCTAAAGACGAGATACCAAGATTGATATCATATCTGAATGAACCATCACAGTGGCTATACTGATTCACATTTTTACATGGATAACTACATTTTTGGATCAAAGGAGGAATTTTTCTCTTGGAGAAGGAAGCTTTTGTTAATTTCTTTTTCAGAAGTCTTGGGGACGTTTGCTCTTAAGTTTTTTTCATTCTTCTAGAAGTACCAGATAGATTATGCAGCAGCTAACCCTGTGAGTGCGTGTTTGTATTTAGTTGAAAGAGTGGTAAAAGAAAACACAGTTTTGAGTCCAGTGATGAAGCCCTGTTGACCTCCCTGAGCTGAGGGGCTGCTGTAGTACACAGTTCTTTCTCCTTTCTGAGGAGTCCTATATAGCACATGAGACTTTATTTTCCATGTGACAAGGCTGGAGGAAAAATGACAAAAGTGTTTTTTCAGTTAAGAAGATGTGATAGACCTTTAAAATATCCTGCCTTCAACATTGGACACACAGGAATGGAGGAAAGTTTCCATATAACTCCTTTCTCCTAAGAAGAAGCAAAAATATCTTATGTAGCACCATATGACTTTTTGACATTTTATATTACATAATTACTTGTTTTTAATAAGCATAAATTACTTCCTTCCACCCCCCCCAAAAAAAAGATACCTCTATTTTCTCAGCATTTGATATCAGTCTTTTTTATTTTTGCCAAAGTGTGGGCAAAAAGTAATATCTCCTTGTTTTGTTTTTTCCATATTACCAGAGATCTTAAAGACCTTGTCATACATGTAAATATAAATTATTTTTTCTTCTGCCAATGAGTTCCTTTATTCTACAATGTTTATTAAAAGCTTACATGCCAATACTGTTCTAAGCACTGAAGCTAAGCAGTAAACAATAAACAAAAATCCCCATCGATGTGGAGTTTATATTGATAAAAATTGTCCCTTCATAAGCTTTGCCCATTTTCTATTTGCTTGCCATTCTTATTTTTAGAATATTTTCTGGATACTCTCATATGTATGTTACAGACATTTCTTTCAGTTTATTTGACATTGTTAATGGTAGCACTTTCCTCACATAGAACTTAGGTCAAATTTATTAATCTTTTCCTTTTGAGGTACTGAGGTTTTATATTTAGTTTAGGAGTTCTTTACTCCTAGCATCTACACATAATCATCTATATATTATTTATAAATTTGTTATGTTTTTTTAGCTAATATGGAAATACTTGGCCATTATGTCTTCAGATTATTTTTTAGCTCTTGTTCTCTTTCTTCCTCTGAGATTCCAATTATATATTGTGTCATACCATTTGCTGTGGCCTCAAAACTCTTAAGTATTGCTCTTTGGGATATTGTCCCAGTTTTTTTCTTCTTTTTATTTTCTATTTATATAGTTTCTGTTGTTCTGTCTTCAGGTTCACTGATTCTTTTCTAGGCAGCAAGCATTCCAACTGATGAACTTTTTTAGAGGCATTATTCATTTCTATGGTCCTGTTTTTGGCTTTGGGCATTTATGTTTTCGTCTTTTTATAGTTTTCATCTCTGAAATTACCTACCTGATCTTGAATGTCTTCTGTCTTTTTCCATTAGAGACTTTAACATGTTAATCGTAGTTATTTTAAAGGCCCAGACTTTTAGTTCCATCATCTTTGTCATATCTGAATCTTGCTCTGATGATTGCTTTTTTTCTGGGATGTTTTTTCTTGCCTTTTAGTGTGCCTTCAACTTTTTTATTGAAGCTGGACATATTAGGGCAATAGACACTGAGGTAATAGGGTTTGTAATAATCTAGTCAGTAGTTGGGCTGTGTTTAAAGTTGTTGATATGGTTACCTGTGAGGTTTGTTGTTGCTATGGGCACCAAAAACTTAAAATTCCTCTGGTGTTTTGGCATTGGGTCTTCCCTTTGTCCTTAAGTAGAGTCTAACAAGAGATTTAGTTGGGTGTAAGAGATGGTATTATTCTATACTGCCCTGCCCCTCTTTGAACTGTTCCTTTTTGAACTTGTGTCAAGGGTGTGGCCTTCACCAGTGTTCTACTTTTATGACTTTTCTTGTCTATCCCTCTGACAGCTGCAGGGTATATCTACTTATGTCCTCCTCTATGCTGTTGACATCATTCTCCCTGCATATTGACTGGGTTTGAGTAGAATGGTTCTGTTCCCCCCCCACCCCACACACACACACATTCATATTCATCCCCCCCCCTCTCTCTTCCCCCTGGAATGATATTCCAGTGTCTTAGGCCACAGGCTTTGGATGACCTTTTCCCTGCATATTCAGTCTTTTCTCACAGGGTATGAGAAAAGGCCACCATCTTCAGAGGATAGTGACAGCCCTATCATTTCACACTAATGCCCATCCTAGCTACCACCATACTGGGGATGAACCCAGAGACATCTGCCATCAAGCTACATCCCCAGCCTTTTTATTTTTATTTATTTTTGTGGGTTTGGAGATGGAACCCAGGGGCATTTGACCTCTGAGATACACCCCCTGCCCTATTTTTTATTCTTTATTTTGAAACAGGGTCTCACTAAATTGCAGATGGCCTCACTAAGTAGCTGAGGCTGTCCGTGAACCGGGATCCTCCGGTCTCAGCCTCCCGAATGCTGGGATTACAAGTGTACACCACCACGCCCGGCTCTAATTTTTGAAATAAGGTTCTCATAAAGTTACCACCGCTGATCTCAAACTTGTGGTTCTTCTGCCTCGGCCTCATCACTTTGCCCCAGTAATGCCCACTCTTAATCTCCAGCCATTTGTCAAGTTTCCATATTGTCTCTCCAAGCTAGAGGCTTCAGCCTCAGGTAAGCAAGTTCTTGGGTCTTGTGTGTACCCAAAGACACTTATCTTTCTACAGATTTTGGGATGATAGTTCTATGACCTTTGTTCTCTGATAGGTTCACACAAAAAACTCATTATTTGCTGTCTTTCCAGCTATTTTCTTGTTGTAAGGATGGGAGCTGTCAATCCACTTCTATATATCCCTGAACTGAAACAGAAAGTCTTTTAATGTATCTGGTTAGCCAGTTGTGCCAATACAGTATATTGAATGAAAAATTCATTTTCCTACACTGAAAAGTATCACTTTTATTGTCTACCTTTTTATCTAACTGTCATCTTTGTCTATTTTTGTCATATAAAATACTAAGTTCTGCCAGGTGTGGTGGCACACGCTTGTAATCCCTGCGCTTGGGAGGCGGAGACAGGAGGATCACGCAGGTTCGAAGCCAGCCGTACTGGCTTAAGAGACCCTGTTTCCAAAAATAAAATGGGTCTGGGAGTGTAGCCCAGAGACCCTGTTTCTAAAAATAAAATAGGTCTGGGAGTGTAGCCCGGAGGGGTAGAAGGGCTTCCAGGAACCCCAGTACCACCACACAAAAAATAAATAAAATAAAAATACTAAGTTCTTTCTATCACATGCAAACACATACGCAAACACATACGTCTGCTTTGGGACTCTATTCTGTTCTATTTATTCTGATCTATGTATCATTTTAAGCCACATTGTTTTATTATTATACTTAGTAATATGTTTTGATGCCTGATGGTCTATCTTCCTCATCATTTTTAAAATTGACTTTAGAGCTGGGCGTGGTGGCGCACGCTTGTAATCCCTGTGCTTGGGAGGCTGAGACCGGAGGATCGCGGTTCACAGACAGCCTCAGCTACTTAGTGAGGCCCTCTGCAACTCAGTGAGACCCGGTTTCAAAATAAAGAATAAAAATTAGGGCAGGGGCTGTAGCTCAGAGATAGAATGCCCCTGGGTTCCATCCCTAGACCCACAAAAAAAATAAATAAATAAAAAATATAAAATCTGTTGGGATTCGATTGAGATTGCTTTCGGATAAATGAAATTATGAGTAAAATTGACATATATTCAATATTGAATTTTCCCACCCAATAACTGTATATATCTATTCAAGTCCTCATTTATATAAAGGAAAGGTTTAATATCTTTCTTCATAATACTTTTATATATGTGTTGAAGTCCACCAACCAAAATATACCAGGTACACATTTGTAGCATAAAGAAAGAAATTAAGTTAGATTTATTTAGCATGTTGCATCAAGAGAAAATAAACCCCAAAATAACTATGGAAGCATTCCAGTAGGGGAATTGGAAGGATTTCCCATAGAGTTTAGGTTTGTAGTGGATGGTTCAAGAAAGGATTAAGGAAGCAGAGGTCAGCTTTATATTATCCTTTTTTTGTATGATTTTTTGTGTGGGGGGGGTGGAACCCAGGGGCATTCAACCTCTGAGCTACATCCCCTGCCCTGTTTTTTATTCTTTAATTTGAAACCGGGTCTCACTGAGTTGCAGACGGCCTCACTAAGTAGCTGAGGCTGTCCACGACCAGCAATCCTCAGGTCTCAGCCTCCTAAATACTAGGATTACAAGTGTGTGTCACCACGCCCGGCTTTTTCTGTATGTTTCTAAAATGCTCAATATTGAATATGTGATAATCTGTCTTTTCTCCGCAGTTAAAAATGACTTACTAAAATATCTTGCAATATCTTCAGTAGCAATATTGAATACTATATGCTTTGTATGTGATCGATGCATTACTCAGTTTTACCCAATAATAATACAGCTTTCGTTTCTATATAGCAGTACACAACTAGAAGTAGGATCTCCTTTTGATGTTGTATGTTTCTGTATAGCAACATAGTGGTTGCATTAGAATTCTCTTTTGGTTTTCCCCTCTCTAGCAAAATCCTTTATATGACACAGAGACATGCAAAGTATTCCAGTGTGATCTCACTAAAGATAACCTTCTGGATCATGTGCCCCCAGAATCTGTGGATGTCGCCACTTTGATATTTGTGCTCTCAGCCATTCACCCCGATAAGATGCACCTTGTCTTGGAAAACATTTACAAGGTCAGTGACATGGGTCCTGCACTTGAGGTTGGACATCTTCTCCCTGTGCTTTCCTTCTTTCGGAAGCTCCTGTACTGCTGAGTCACAGACTCCCGTTCTCACTATGTAGACTGTGTCGTCAGTGTATGGGAAGGAGTCAGAGCTCAGCCAGCCTGAAGCAGGGATGATTTTGCTGCTATGTGGTGTCTGTGGAGTCATGTTCTAGGTGAGAAGAAGTATTGTTCAGTGATCAAGAGCAGTCTTAAGTCAGGTACCTAAATTCAAAACCTGATTTTAGCCAGGCGTTGTGGTGCACGCTTGTAATCCCTGTGCTTGGGAGGCGGAGACAGGAGGATTGCGTAGTTTCAAAGCCAGCATCGCTGGCTTAAGAGACCCTTTTCTAAATAAAAAAATATAAAATGGGTCTGAGAGTGTAGCTCGGAGATAGAAGGGTTCCATCCCCAGTACCACCAAAAAAAAAAAAAAAGAAAAGAAAACTGGTTTTACCACTTAGGCAAATTCCTTTACCACTCTGAGCCTCAATTTCTTTTCCTGTAGAATGCTGAGATAATAGCTCTGAGATTATACAACTTGAGGAAGATTAAATAAGACATAAAGTGCTTAGCACAATGCCTAGAACATGGTAAGTACTCTTTAAAAGTCAGCCATTTTATTTTATTTATTTTTTTTATTACTGGGGCATTCTACCTCTGATCTACCCCCAACCCTATCTTACTTTTTATTTTGAAACAGGATCTTACTAAGTTGCTGTCTTGCTAAGTAACTGAGACTGGCCTCAAACCTGTAATCCTCTTGTCTCAGCTTACCAAGTACTAGATTTACAGGTGTGTGCCACCACGCCCCTCTAAAAGTCAGCCTTTGTTAATGTGCTACTATTACCACTATTGCTGTTAGGATAGGGGAGCCCAAACTATCCTTGCTATTTAAAGGCTACTATAGCACTCAGGAAGTCAAGCTGCACTCATTAAGTCATGTGATGCAAGACAAGCCATATCATCTTCATCTCTGTGTTCCCTGGTCTGTAAAATGGAAGTGTCTTAGAAACAATGTGAGATCATGAATGAGGGTACTTTGTGAACTGCAGTGGAAGCTCTCTTATCAACATAAGCAAATTGTTACAGGGTTGGTAAATTTTAAGTATCAACTAAATAAAGTCTTTGAAAGTGGTATGTTCTTAAACATTTTATTACAACTTAAAATATATTAGTATTTTTTCATCATTCTCTCAACGCAGGGCTAAGGCCTTTTTATTTGGGTTTGGAGCCATTGGTCATTACACAAATTATACACAATAGTTTTAGTTATTTTTAAAGTGGAGCAAGACACTAGGCATGGTGTTACAGATCTGTGATCCCAGCTTCTCAGGAAACTGAGACGGGAGGATTGCAAGTTTGAAGCCAGCCTGGTGAGACAGTCTCAAAATAAACTCAAAAGGGCTGGCAGTTTAGCTCAGTGGTAGAGCACCTATGGATTCAATCCCCAGTATCAAAAATAATAATAATAAGGTGGATCAAGAATTTAACAACAGCCGGGCGTGGCGGCACACACTTGTAATTCCAGCATTTGGGAGGCTGAGACCCGAGGATCATGGTTCACGGACAGCCTCAGCTACTTAGTGAGGCCCTGTTTAAAAAAAAAAAGAAAGAATAAAAATAGGGCAGGGGCTGTGTCTTAGAGGTTGAATGCCCCTGGGTTCCATCCCCAGACCTGCAAAAAAAAAAAAAAAAAAAAAAAAAAAGAATTTAACAAGTTGGGCGTAGTGGTACATGTTTGTAATCCTAGCATTTGGGAGGCTGAGACAGGAAGATCACGAGATCACGGTTCATAGACAGCCTCAGCCACTTAATGAGGTCCTTTGCAACTCAGTGAAACCTTGTTTCAAAATAAAGAATAAAAAATAGGGCTGGTGTAGCTTGGAGGTGGAATGCCCCTGGGTTCCATCTCTACCACCACAAAAAAATAAAAAATAAAATAATTAATAACAATTGGAAAGTAATCTGAAGGTGGATTCTGTTTTTATCCAGGTTTTTGCAGTTTAATTTCTTACACCTAAAAGTTAAAGTTCGTTTGTTTAGCACTTCTTACTGAATCTTTCCCAAGTGATCAACTTGCTTTTTATTAGAAAATATAAGTGCTTCCTATTCTTGTTCATATCTCATTGTTATATATTCAATTAAAGTATAGAATTATAAATTTAGCCAGGTGTAGTGGTGCACACTTGTAATGCCTATACTTGGTTGCTTACATTTATAACTAAATGAATGCTAACTTTCCATGAAAAAAAGTAAAAATAAAAGTATAACTTTGCTTTTTACTGTGTGTGTGGGCAGGGTGGTACTGGGGATAAAACACAGGACCATTCTACCTCTGAGCTTTACCCCCAGCCATATTTTATTTTATTTTGACACAAGGTTTCACTAAGTTGGGAGGGCTCACTTAAATGAATCTACAGACCCTGTCTTAGCCTCCCAAGTACTGGGGTTATAAACGGGCTTGCTAAAATTCACAGCCCCTCGGAGCACCGCAGACCTTTTGGGCCTGTGGACTCTAGAAGTTTCTGTTGTAGAGGAAGGCAGGGGCTGGTGCAGAAGAAGAGCATACAGGAAGAAGCAACAATGTTGATAATAGTCTAAAAGTTAAATCAGTTGACAGATTACGCTTATAATTCACAATTTATGTTATCTGTAGTTTTGTGTTTTCCTGAGGGTTCATATGCATGCAGTAAGTATCCCAATCTGAAGTGTGCCATTGGAGGGATTTTTCCCTCCAGTGCACACTCATGTAAACATTGCCTAGAATCAGAACACGTCTAGCATCTCCCCAGGCTTCCTAGTGCCCACCCCCATTCCTGAGACCCCAGACCACCACTTTTTTCTGACTTCTATCCTCATAGATCAGTTTCACCTATTTCTGAACTTCATGTCATGGAAACATAAGATATGTTTTCCTCATAGTTTTAGTGGTAGCATGGAATGTAATATTAAAAAAGGAAAAATGGCCGGGCGTGGTGGCACACGCTTGTAATCCCCGCACTTGGGAGACAGGAGGATTGCTCAGGTTCCAAGCCAGCCTTGCTGGCTTAAGAGACCCTGTTTCCAAATAAAAAATATAAAAATAGGTCTGGGAGTATATCCCAGAGGTAGAAGGGTTTCCAGGAACCCCAGTACCACCAAAAAAAAAATAATAATAATAATAAGGAAAATAAGGAAAATGAACTTGAATGATCTCAGATGATACATTTCTTTAATAGCAAATTCCACTTCAGTATCCCTCTCTTTGCTTTCCAAATTTTGTTGAAATTGTTTTTCAGCTTATCTGGAATGAATTTATAGCAACAGTCTGATTGCCATTTCTCACTGTCATAGTGACTGGCTCATTCATGTGCAATCATGGGTTTCATCAGGAACTTACTGGAGAGAGAAGCAGTTCTTGGCTTCTGCAACTTTGAGGCCAGCCTGAGCAACCCCAGGACTGCAAAATACTTACATATATACATACTTCCAAACCATCCTGTTGATGGGATAGGCTAGAATAAGATTTAATAAAATTAGTGCCCCCTCTAAGTTCCCTCTCATGTGGTATGTTATATAGTTTGAAAGAATTTTCACATAAAAAGCAAGTGTCACCATATGTATCACATTTCATTCTGAAAATCCTATTGCTGATTCCTTTCCAGGTAGAATGCTGATCTTTCATTCTGGGTGTGGGTGTGGGTGTGTTGGTGTTGCTGGGGATTGAACCCAGGGGCATTTTACCTCCAAGCTATACCCCTAGCCTGATATTTTATTCTTTGTGTTTGAAATAAAGAGTCTCACTAAGTTGTAAAGGGCCTCACTAAGTAGCTGAGGCTGTTCAAGAACCCAGATCCTCCTGTCTCAGCCTCCCAAGTACTGGGATTACAAGCATGTGCCACCACACCCAGCTTTGCCTTCTGTTTTTGAGACATCTGTCTACTCTCTGATATCTTATCTCTGAAAAGCTTTTGCATGGGACTCACACCTGGTCCTGATACAGATCCCCCCCTCCCAGGGCTGTCAGTTGTACAGCCTGAAGCCTTTTGACCTAGTGTGAGTCCTGACTCCTCCACTTAGTAGCTAGTGAGTGACTGTGGACAGATCACTTAACGCTCTTGGGTAGTTTCCCTCATCTCACATGAGAATGATATCAAAATCTTTCCTTTCACATTGAGTGGAGAACCAGTGAGAAAATGTCTGGCAAGCTGTAAAGTACTGGGCATGTGTCAATTAGGAACAAAGTGAGTGAGCTTGTCCTCATTGTAGTACAGTGAAACCAGAGACCTTTTGATCCTCAGAATAAGGAAATCAGCCTGAATCAGTAAAAGTTCAAAACTGGCATCACTTTTTTGTGTGTGTGCTATACTGGGGATGGAAACCAGGGGCATTCTACCTCCAAGCTACATCCCCAGCCCTATTTTATTTTTTTTTAATTTTTTTTTTATTTTTTGTGGTACTGGGGTTTCTGGAAACCCTTCTACCTCTGGGCTACACTCCCAGACACATATTTTTTATTTGGAAACAGGGTCTCAAGCCAGCGAGGCTGACTTCAAACCTGCGCGACTCCTGTCTCCACCTCCCAAGCGCGGGGATTACAAGCGTGCGCCACCATGCCCAGCTATTCTTTATTTTGAAACAGGGTCTCACTGTGTTGCAAAGAGCCTCACTATGTAGCTGAGGCTGTCCGCGAACCCAGATCCTCCTGTCTCAGCCTCCCAAATGCTGGGATTACAAGTGTGCGCCACCACGCCCGGCCTGGCATCACATTTTTTTACAGTACAATTAAATACACTTTGAGTAGTAGCAGGAAGCTAATAAAATGGTAGGAGGGCGTGCATTCATGAGGATAAGACTATTTGGTTTATTGTCTTTCAAGTTTTAAATGTATGACACTTGACCATTCCTGAGTGCTCAAGAAGTACCTCCAAGCTGAGTATAGTGGCATATGGCTCAGACAGGAAGATCACAGGTTCAAGGGGCAGCCTCAGCAATTTAGTGAGACTCAGCAACCTTGTGAAACCCTGTTTCAAAACAAAAAAATAATGATAGGAAAAAGGTCTGAGTGTGTAGCTTGGAGGTTGGATGCCCCTGGGAACGGGGTCTCTTAAGCCAGCGAGGCTGGCTTCAAACCAGCGTGATCCTCCTGTCTCCGCCTCCCAAGCGCGGGGATTACAAGTGTGCGCCACCACGCCCGGTGTGGATGCCCCTGGGTTTTAATCCCCAGTACCATGGGGGAAAAAATGTCGTCGGAGGCTCTTCCAAGTTTTACTCTTCCTTTCGTTAGTACACCCTTTTGTTTATGTTCTATTTATTTATTTATTTATTTATTTATTTATTTATTTACTTTTTGGTGGCACTGGAGTGCCCAGAGGCACTCTGTCTCTGATATAAATCCTCAGCCCTATTTTATTCTTTAATCTTAAAACAAAGTTGCTCTAAGTTGCTGAGAACCTAGGTAAGTTATTGAGGCTGCTCTCGAACCTGCAGTCCTCCTATCTCAGCTTCCCAAGTACTGAGATTCCAGGCATGGGCCACCACACCCAGCTTTCTTCCATATTATAGGTATGTCAGTCAGGCTTCTTTCATAATTACAATAATTAAAAAGTAAGCTATTTTAATTCCTAACTTGATCATATTGTATTTTATTTGGCTGGGCTCCCCAGAGTTACTTGCACCTTGCTTTTGTTTCTTAGGTGTTAAAACCAGGCAAAAGTGTCCTGTTCCGTGACTATGGGCTGTATGATCATGCCATGCTTAGGTTTAAAGCCAGCAGCAAACTTGGAGAAAACTTTTACGTTAGACAAGATGGAACCAGATCGTATTTTTTTACTGATGGTAAGATGAATGGGATCCATGCCTAAAATGTTTTATTCTTTGTTTCTGTTTACTTGTTTGCATTATGGCTGCAGTGCTGGTTCAGGAGGACTTGCAGCTGTACATAGCACACGTGTAACACTCTGGAGCAAGCTCTGATACACACAGGGTAGCCAGCACCTGGGGTGACAGACAGGCAGACAGCCCCCCGTGGAGAGCTCATAGGCCTTCTCTGGTGCCAGTATCTCAATGGTGAGACTGGAAGAACAGACAGCACCTGACATCCACTTGATACCCATGGGAACTCTACAGGGAAAGCAAGGAGGGCAGATCAGAAATTTCACCTTGTTTAGTCAAAATAAATAAGACAGTGTAATGCCATAAGGTTACTTTCACAGGTCACAAAGGCAACAGCCTTTTTGAATAGTGACTGGATCTATTTTTAAATATACAAATTTGCCTTAAAAGGGTATTTCCAAAGTTATTTTGAACAAGAAAATGCTGCATTTCAGTTTTTTACCTAATTATCTGGGCCATTAAATAATTTACCTTCTTAGTCTCTGTTTTTACAAACATTTTTATTTCTTGAAATACTCATTTAGATACTAAGATGAAACTAAAAGTGATTGTCATTAAAACTATAACATCACAAAAATGTTAGACAAAAATTGAAAAGATTTTAATGTTTCTGATTGATAAAATCTAAACCAATTATAAATAATTGGGAAGACACAGTTATGTCTGTTAAGTGCTTCATAGTACATTCTTGGGAATAATGCTCCTAGTCAGTCTTTATTTTTGCTACATAGCCATCTATTCTATTTGCTTCACTTAACATTTAAAAAGTTGAAATGTTAAACTCTCCTGTAGAGCCAGGCATGGTGACTCACTCTTATAAACCCAGTAATTGGGAGGCTGAGGCAGGAGGATTGTAGGTTCAAGGCCAGCCTCAGCAACATAGCAAGACCTTGTTTCTAAATAAAAAGGGCTGGGGGTACAGGTTGGAAATAGAAGGCCCCTAGGTTCAATTTTCAGTATCAAAAAAAAATTCCAGTAGACATATATCACCATCAGATGATTTTTTTTAACCCACTCTGGTCACAGATTTTCTATCTTCTGTTAGGATAAATAAAGTGTGTGCATGCATGCGTGTGTGTTACTTGAAATGAAACTTGGGCATTCTACCTCTGAGCTATACCCTCACACCTATTTTATTCTTTTATTTTGAAACAGGATCTCACTAAGTTGCTGAGGCTTGCTATGAACCTGTGATCCTCCTGTCTCAGCCTCCCAAGTACCAGGATTACAGGCATGTGTCACCACATCTGGCTGAGGTACTTATTAATAACAAATTGAGCATATTCAGACCTTGTTTGAATATAGCCACTGGGATTTTGTTCCTTTCTGCTCGGGGTTTTACATTTGGTAACTCCTTAATAACTCAACTTTTACTGATAAATTTGTTTAGCTGGAGGTTTCTATTTGGGTATAAGACCATGAGAAGTAGGAGTGTGTTCATTCAAAAATCTTTACATTTTTGCCAGGTGTGGCAGCGCATGCTTGTAATCCCAGTACTTGGGAGGATGAGACAGGAGGATCGCGCAGGTTCAAAGCCAGCCTCAGTTACTTAGTGAGGCTCTCAGCAACTTAGTAAGACTCAGTTTCTAAATAAAATATAAAATAGGTCTAGGAGTGTATCCTGAAGTAGAAGGCCCCTGGATTTCATCACCAACACTACCCAAAAAAAAAAAAAGTTTACATTTTAGCATTGACGTTTTCATTACCAAAAAAAAAAAAAAAAACAGCTGGGCGTGGTGGTGCACACTTTTAATCACAGCATTCAGGAGGCTGAGACGGGGATCACAGTTCTCAGACAGCCTCAGCTACTTAGTGAGGCCTTTGCAACTCAGACCCTGTTTCAAATAAAGAAGAAAAAATAGAGCTCATGGTATCACTTGGAGGTAAGAATGCCCCTGGGTTCCATCCCAGTACTGCAAAAAAAAAAAAAAGTCATGCTCAGCCCTCTGCCCCACCTCCTTTCCACTGCAAAGCAAAATGTGATGTTACCAAGACTTTGAGTGTTGTTGACTTATTTGTCTTATAGAATTCCTGGCTCAGCTCTTTGTGGACACAGGATATGAAGAAGTGGTGAATGAGTATGTGTTTCGAGAGACAGTGAATAAAAAAGAAGGTCTCCGTGTGCCAAGGATTTTCCTTCAGAGCAAATTTCGAAAGCCTCCAAAGAAGCTGGACCCCATGACCCTGGGCCTGGGTCACCCAGTTGGCAATTGTGTCTCCCTTTAAAAAGGAGTATTTAAAATCACTATTTTAGTTTATATATTTTTATATTTTAATTTTTTTAATGAACATATATAATTTTTGTATTAAAAAGGAGCAATGGAAAATCCAAATGAAATCCAAATGAAAGTAAAGAAAGTTTCATAGTTTAGCCATGTTGTACAGTTGTAGAATTCCACAGAGGAAAACAGCAGAACCCTTTGGCACTTCAGAGATCCCTGTCATTCCTCATGTGAGTCTGTACAAGTGTACCTCTAGGCATTGAGGCACACAACCTTGTAGGAAAATTAGGCCAGAAACTCAAGTAACACCCATATATATATTTAGCATAAAGGATTGTTCTCTTTTTCCAGGGTCTCGCATTTGCCCGTTTTCTCCCTTTTTGTTCACTGTGTGCCTCTTGAACGCCAGTGTTCCACATGCGCCACTTTTCCTGTCTTTGCTTGAGAACCCACCATGGCTCTCTGCCTGATTCTGACCTGTATAATCAGAGCCAGTTCCAAACCACACTGTTTGCCCTGGAAGAGCGAGGGGAAGGCCACCATTTATCCCCACACTCCACTTCCAGCCAGTGCAGTTTCTCTCAGGAGATAGCTAATATCTAGTTCAGAGTTGAATTTTAGGGCTGTGAAGGGGCATTAGAATGGACCGGGCCAACCAGGCATGCTGGCACGTCTTGGAATCCCAGTAACTTGGGAGACTAAGGCAAGAAGATCGCAAGTTCAGGGCCAGCCTGAGCAACTTAGTGAGACCCTGTCTCAAAATAAAAACAGTTAAGGATATAGTTTAATGGCAGAGCACCCCTGAGGTCAATCCCCAGTACCACAAAAAGAAAAAATAAATTAATAAAAATAACAATAAGATGGACTAGCCGGATTCCCTGCTGAGAAATGAGGAAGCAGTGGCTGGGGGAGATAGAGGCCAGAGCCCAGTAGCTAGTGTGGTGGTATGCAGGGAGAGGCCTAAATTAGTGGTCTGACCTGTCTCCCAAGTATTTCCATATAATAGCTTTCACACTGTGAAATAAAATCAAGAGTGATTTGGTCCACAGGGAAAAAAAAAGGATCCTGAAAACTTTAGGTTTCCCTTTCTGCAGAAAGCCATGTGAGCATTATCTCGCATGTGTGACTAAACGGCAGGGGTAGGAAACTAGGGTCTTCCAACCCAACCCCGTGGGAAAGGAGGGATCCCACTGAGAAGGGCTGGGAGACGGCCATCGTGGTGCTTTACAGCCAGAGCAGATCCTCCTGGTCATTGGCAAGAGGAGGGCCAGGCTGCGATTGACCTGACTGCCATCTGCTCTGACTTCTTGAGCTGTAAGGGGGGCAGATGAGCCCTGTGTCTTCCTGGTCTCTTTGATTTTCTCTCCCTGTCTGGAGGCTGGTAGATGGCTAGTCCAGGTAAGAGCAATACTGATGAAGATCAGTCGTGCAGTGGTTTCTGGAGTTCTTTTTGGGTTTTCGTTTTGTTTTGTTTTTCTCTGGAATCAGCTTATAAAGAAGGTGGACCTCAGGGACAAGCCCAGCTCATCCTGGGGGAGAGGGGAGCCAGGAAGGCCCTGGCTTATCACTTCCAGTACAAGGCACTATCTGCTAAGCCTCCTGCACCAAATGAGCCCCACACCCAGCTTAGCCCTGTGAGGCTGCCCAACACCCCTCCATAAAGTCCTTTTACCCATTTCTCCACTAAATCTGACCACTGTCTGGTGGGCTTAGCGGCCAAGCCTGACAGTAGAAAGTGGTGAAGAGTATGGTGTAATAGAGTGGGTTTGTGTTGCCAGAAGTAAGTTATTTGGGACTCCGGCCTCATCCCTTGGCCTATTTGAACCTCAGATTAGTTTCCTTGTATATAAGATTTGGATAACTAGTTGGGCATGGAAGCATACACCTATAATACCAATACCTGGGAGGCCGAGACAGGATTGCAGGTTCAAGACCAGCCTCAGCAATAAAGCAAAACCCTGTTTAAAACAAAATTAAAAATTACAAAAAGGGCTGGGGGTGAAGCTCAGAGGTTGAATGCCCTGGGTTCAATTCCCAGGTCAGAAATAAAAGGATAACTTATGGTGTTCTCAGAATTAAATAACTGATATGTAGCATTATAGTAAACCCTTAATATACATAGCTATCATTTCCTTCATTCCTCCCTTTTAACATTTTATCGGAGTTTAATATACATGCAGGACGATGCACAAACCAACTGCTTAGCTCAGTGATATGCAAAATGGACCCACCTGTGTAACGGGCATTCGGCTGAAGAAATGGATGATCAGAGTGAACAGAGCTCCAAGACCGTCCCCCATGTCCCCATAATTTACCCTCTTCCTGTATTATTTTAAAATTCTCAAAGGAATTTAAGGAAACTGACAAAATAGGTAAATTATTACAAGATTTTGAATAACGAAATCATAGGAAAAGAGTTGAGGCCAGGAGTAACAGAATTACAAAAGGTTTTACATATCAAATAAATGTGTAAAGATTTACACATGTCAAAGATTTGACTCTTAAAGATTTGACTCCCTAGTGGTTGGTGTAAAGAGGTAAACAACTGTAAACTCAAGAGAACCCAGAGGCAGCTGCACCTGGCTCTGAGGAATCCTTCCCTCTGACATAAAGAGCACATTCAACAGCCTTAACAGTAATAGACACAAGGGTCAAAGCACTTTCTGGTAATTTTTACTCTTTGTAGATGGAAGCCCAAAGAACTATCCTATGCTTGATCTGGTGGAAATGACAGAGATGGGCCATGTGGGTTGGAATCCCTGAAAGATGGTTATTGGTCCTTGTGTCGGTCTCTGTCA
Organism: Muscardinus avellanarius; assembly: GCF_963383645.1. Classification (NCBI taxonomy): domain Eukaryota; kingdom Metazoa; phylum Chordata; class Mammalia; order Rodentia; family Gliridae; genus Muscardinus; species Muscardinus avellanarius. The sequence continues at coordinate 31,006,824 of NC_137804.1, read as the reverse complement.
ATAATGTTCTCAGTTGAGGAATTGATGTGAATCCAGAGACCAGGAAGTGGGATTTTGCTATGAGGTGCACCTAATGGAGGTTGCTGATGCAGGACAGACTGGAGCAATGAACAGTCCCCAATTTTTATCCAATAAAACCCGACAAGCCAGATGTGTGGTACACACCTGTAATCTCAGTACTTGGGAGGCCAAGACTCTAAGATCGCAGGTGTGAGGACAGCCTGGAGAACCTAGTGAGACCTTGTTTCAAAATAAAAAAATAAAAACGGCTGGGGATGTAGCTTGGAGGTAGAATGCCCCTGGGTTCAATTCCCAGTACTGCAAACAAACAAAAACTCCAGGTGCAAAAGTTTCCATTTGGGATATTTAAAGGTGGTTTAATGGCATGCCCACCTCTCACACAGCCAGCCTCTCCATGACCTCACTTAAGGTATATTTGTTGTAAATACACTTCTTGTTAAATGAATGAGGTGGCTTAATCCATAAAGGTTATAGCTGTGAGCAAGTGGACTAGTTTAAGACCCTCAAATTTTCTTAAAAAGCCTAAGCATAATTAAAGTGTGGCTTTGTTCCACTCCCTCGCTGCCCGGTGTCCGTTCTCCCTGGGCACCCTTCCATTGGTGTATGTGAAATCTAGACACCGGTGGAGCAGGTTCTTCCACAGTTCAGTGCCCCGGGACCCAGAGAATGAGACCATGATTAGTACTAAAACTCTGATCATAAGAGCATTTGTTTGAACTGGAGAATATTATGCTAAGTGAGATTAGTCGGTCACAAAAAGCAAAACCTTGGATGCTCTCCCTAATATGCAGAAGCTAGGGGGAAAAGGGGTCACAGGAAGAACTCTAGACGAAGGAGAAACTACAGATGAGCAAATAAGGACACCAAACGGTGGTGGGAGGGGGCAGAGGGAAACTCCCCAGTGCACACGACGTACACTCACAAACTCGGAGTCAGTCACTAAGCCAAACATGAGGAGGAGGGAGGAGGATGGAATGCAGGGAACTGAGGAAGGGCTAAATGAGCGATGAGTGCATGTATGCCTCCACCATCTTGTACCCACTAAGATGGATGGCTACAATGCACCAGTTTAAAAAAACTAAATATGCTAATAAAAGAGATTGTTAGAATATTATAACAAAGCCAGGCGTGGTGGCGCACGCTTGTAATCCCCATGCTTGGGAGGCTGAGACAGGAGGATGGCACAGGTTCGAAGCCAGCCTCAGCTACTTAGTGAGGCTCTCAGCAACTTAGACCCTGTTTCCAAATGTAAAATAGGTCTGGGAGTATAGCCCGAGGGTAGAAAACCCCTGGTTCTATCTCCAGTACCACAAAAAGATAAAATAAGAGAATATATAACAAAGCAGAAGTCACCCATGTATTATCCACAGAAAAAACATTTATTAACCATACAGATCTAAAAGCTAAAAAGATGAAAAATATGTGCCCTAAAATTCTAATCAAAAGAAAGATATAGCCGGGCATGGTGGCCCACGCTTGTAATCCCCGCGCTTGGGAGGCAGAGACAGGAGGATCACGCTGGTTCGAAGCCACCCACAATGGCTCAAGAGACACTGTTTCCAAATAAAAATATATATAAATAGGTCTGGGAGTGCAACCCGGAGGTAGAAGTGTTTCCAGGAACCCCAGTACCACAGAAAAAGATATATTAATATCATAAAATAATAGATTTCAGAAAAATATCTTGGCTGTCAGTTTATCAATAGAACACAATGTTATTAAACCTGTATGAATTTAATAATAGGTCTTCAATATACACCATGCAAATAACAAGAGAATTGAGAAAAATAAACCAGATTTCTGTACTCTTATAAACAATGTCAGAGTATTGGAGTAATGGTGTGAAAATGAATGAAGTAGAAAAAGATCACGTCATTCTACAAACTTTCATTGAGGTCATAAGTATATTTACTTTTCTATTAATTGTATTATACATACAATACATTAAGTTTACCATTCATGACTAATGGTAAGAATAACAAGGGTAATTTTTTTATTTTTTATTTTTATTTTTTATTTTTTTTTTTTGGTGGTGGTACTGGGTTTCCTGGAAGTCCTTCTACCTCCGGGCTACACTCCCAGACCTATTTTTTTTTTTTTTTAATTTGGAAACAGGGTCTTTTAAGCCAGCGCGGCTGGCTTCCAACCTGCGCGATCCTCCTGTCTCCACCTCCCAAGCGCGGGGATTACAAGCGTGCGCCACCACGCCCGGCTCAAGGGTAATTATTTTAAAACTTTATTTTTTAATATTTTCATCAGCAAATTTTCAATTGTCTTGATCACTCAAAGAATTTCTTTTGGCTGGTTCCTTCCCTCTCTCTGTCTTTGGATTTCTAATGTTATGTTTGAATACTATGAAATATCCAAGAATTGCCTGTGTAAGACTAATAATGTACCAGGCGTGGTGGCGCAGGCTCGTAATCCCAGTGTTGGGGAGGCTAAGACCGGAGGATCGCAGTTTGCAGACAGCCTCGGCTACTTAGTGAGGCCCTCCGCAACTTAGTGATAAGGAATAAAAAATAGGGCAGCGGGTGTAGCTCGGAGGTCGAATGCCCCTGGGTTCCATCCCTAGACCTGCAAAAAAAAAAAAAAAAAAAAAAAAAAAGACTAATACTGTACCATGTTGGCCTCCTACACCAATGGCCTATGTTTAAATCATGAGAAGCACTCGCACACTCTTGTCTCCTGCCATTTTTGAGTATGTGGCCAATTCCAAATACAGCTCAGTCTTACCATTGTTTCAGACTATTGCTACAGCCTCGTGTCCGTAAATTGCTTGGAAATATGAGAAACTTCATTCTTTGTGCTTTTTTAAAAAAAATAGTTCTACTTATAAATCTATTGTAATTTTACTGATTTAACTACTTATCGAGCTGTTTAAGATGAAAATATATTTTATATTTATTCCTGTATCAATTTTTGTGTAGATCAAAATTTCCATCTGATAACTTTTTACATGTATAATAGTTTAATTGTAAATATTTTACAGTGCAAATTCTCTTAGAAATAAATACATATTTTGAATGAAAAAAGCATTTGTGAAACCATATAGAATTATGGAGTCAACCATGACAGGTAGGGCCTTCACATACATAAAATAACCACAGAAAGGAAGAAGGTTAACAGTACCAAAAAAAAAAAAAAAATAGTATAAGTACTTCTGGGCATGGTAGTGCACACCTGTAATCCCAGATACCCAGGAGGCTAAGGCAAGAAAATTACAAGTTCAAAGCCAGCCTGAGCAACTTGGCAAGGCCCTCAGTTCAATCCCCAGTAGTGTAAAAATAAATAAATGAGAAAGAAAATAGTTTAAATACTATATTACTACATAGTAGTGTGTGTGTGTGTGTGTGTGTGTGTGTGTGTGATATATATGGTATATATTACATACTAGATCTAGATTTATTTGGAGGTATATGTAATATATATAATTATACTAAATATTATAATTAAATATACTCCAAATGGTAATACTAATATTATAGGATTTGAAGTATGAATATCTGGGTTTAAGTTCAGGATTTGCCCAATACAAGTCACAAGCTTCTCTATACCTCAGACTTCATATGTTGTTTGTTTGTTTGTAGTACTGGGGGATGGAACCCAGGGGCTGCACCCCCAGCCCTATTTTTTTTCTTTATTTTGAAACGGTCTCACTAAGTTGCGAAAGGTCTCACTAAATAGCTGAGGCTGTCCGCGAACCGCAATCTTTCTGTCTCAGCCTCCCAAATGCTAGGATTACAAGTGTGCACCACCATGCCTGGCTTCTTTCAATATGTTTTAGACTGAGGCCTGTAGTGCAGAGCAAATATATATATATATATATATATATATATATATATATATATATTTTTTTTTTTTTTTTGAAACAGGGTCTCTTAAACCAGAGAGGCTGGCTTCGAACCTGCGCAATCCTCCTGTCTCCGCCTCCCAAGTGTAGGGATTACAAGTGTGCGCCAGCACCACCATGCCCAACAAACCAACACCTCTTTAGGCAGGCTCAGTCACTTGAAGGTTCTTACAAAGGCCTGGAACTTCAATTTGCCACCACAAGGTGGCACTAGATACTAAATGGTCCTCTATAGCCCTCTGCCATCTTATTTATTTATTTATTTATTTTATTTGTGGTACTAGAAGTGGAACCCAGGGACTTTTCTACCTCCGGCTATACTCCCAGACCTATTTTATACTTTATTTGGAAACAGGGTCTCACTAAGTTGCTGAGAACCTCACTAAGTAGCTGAGGCTGGCTTTGAATCTGTGCGATCCTCCTGTCTCAGCCTCGGAAGCACTGGGCTTACAAGCGTGCGCCACCATGCCCGGCTCCCTCTGCCATCTTAATTGTGTTTACAGTGTTCATTCTTATTGTCAGTGTGAAGGAAGGAAAATATATGTTACAAATGTGTTTTGTAGGTCAACTTTAGCTCACGCTATCAGTTTTTTCTTCACTGTGGGGATAAAGTGAGGGTGCTTTCACCCAACATTCAGTGTACTGTCTCCTGAAGACAATTTGCTTTTCAACTAAAATTTCTCAACATTTTTAGGCAGTCTCTAAGGTGTCTGCAAGCCCCCCAGGTACACAGGTTGGGGGGAAGGCTTAAATATATACTGGACATCAGTTGAGGATCCTAAGCTTTTTTTCCTTTGGATAAATGTAATATCCCTTTGCACCTCCATTACCCCAAAATATTTCTGTGGATTTGATGTTACTGCTTTTTGGGATTAAGGAAAAGTGAGATAGGGGCTGCAGCATGGGCATTTGTCTCACACATTATTCATAGTTATAGCTTCTAGTTCCCTATTCCACAGTTCCTTTTTCTAGGAAGGAAAAATTGTGAGATCAGCCAAGAGGGTGTCTTGCAGGACCATGTATTCTGTTGGGGAACAAATATTTCATTCAAACTTAAATTCTGTTACTTAGACCAAATGTTTCGTTAAAAATAAAATTCTATTTTATGTTTAAGGGAAGTTTCTGCCCTTCTCAAATGTGTGGCATTTTGTTAAATAGTGTTCCTTGGGTACCCACTGGGTAAAGGCACTCTGGGGTCATTATGACTAGAGTACAGGATTAAGGAAAGAGCACGGTGTGGGCACAGCCACTAGTGGAGAAACAGTTCCAGCCATGTCTTTACTAATCCACAGTAAGACAGCCAGGAAAACAACACGAACTCTCGGAACACCAGAAGAAGAAAAGCTGTAGAAAACTGTCACCATCATTTGGAAAGAATTCATATTTTCACTGTAGAGGCACATCATCTGCTTTGGCCTGGGACTGCTCATGAAATGAGAACAAAGCACATGGTTCCGTTAGAGTAGCATGTAAAGCACATCCAGATCTATAAGAAATATATCAAGCCAGGTGTGGTACCTCAGAGGTAGAATGTCCCTGGGTTCAATTCCCAGTACCAGAAAAAAACAAAAGAAAGAAATATATTGAGACTGGCAAAATAGGACAATTTCTAAATGTAATAAAATTGCTAACAAAATGGGTAAAATGGCCAATTCAGATTAGAAGTATTTATAAATAAAATCAAGATTTTTGTCTCTCAAACTAAGAAAGTTTTAAAAATGATAAAATGATATTCGACACTGGAATGAAATAATATTCAGTGATGGTAAAAGAGTAGAGACTGATCATGAGATATTTTTAAAAAGTGATTTTCTAAAATAACACTACTAGAACTTTCTACAGTTCTCTGCCTATGTTGCCCAAATATGGTAGCCGTTAGTCACATTTGGCTATTAAAGACTGAGGCACTTAGTATCCAGGGCACAAAGGAGCTGATTTTTTTTTTTTTTTTTTTTTTTTTTTTTTTTTTTTGGTGGTACTGGGGTTCCTGGAAGCCCTTCTACCTCCGGGCTACACTCCCAGACCTATGTTTTTACATTTTTATTTTGGAAACAGGGTCTCCTAAGCCAGCACGTGCAGCTGGCTTCGAACCTGCGCGATCCTCCTGTCTCAGCCTCCCAAGCGCGGGGATTACAAGCGTGCGCCACCACGCCCGGCTCTGATTTTTTTAATCATTTAAATTTACACATAAATAACCATGTGATGCGGGGCAGGCATGGTGGCATACGCTTGTTAATACTAACATTTGGGAGGTTGAGACAGGAGGATCGTGGTTCATGGACAGCCTCAGGTACTTAGGGCCTTTGCAACTCAGTGAGACCCTGTTTCAAAATAAAGAATAAAAAATAGGGCTGGGGGTGTAGCTTGAAGGTAAAATGTCCCAGTATCACACAAAAAAAGTGACAAGTGGCTCCATAATAGACATCACAGATCTAGAACACAAATAGCTATCATGCATCAGACTCCTTAGGTCCATATATAACCTTTGATGCATGATGTTTTGAGATCTAATTTAAGGAAATAATCAGGTATTTATACAAAGATTTTGATCACAATGTTGTCAGGACAATGAAAAGGTGGTGCTGTGGTGTGGATAAATGTATGCTCCCAAAGGCCCATGTGTTAGCAGCTTGTTCTTTAGTATTTAATTTCTCTTTGTGTAATCTGTTTCCACTTTTTTCCTTCCTGTTTTGTCCTCCATCTTTATGAGGAGTTTTTCTCAGATACGGTGATCCTTGATTTTCCAATTATTTACTTACTTTAATATAGCGTGTGTGTGTGTGTGTGTGTGTGTGTGTGTGTGTGTGCGCACGCGCGTGTGTGCCTGCACATGATACTTGGAACTGAACCCAAATGCATTCTACCTTCAAGCTACATCCCCAGCCCAATTTAATTTCTTATTTGGAAACAGGATCTCACTAGGTTGATGAAAGTCTCACTACTTGCTGAGGCTATTCCTGAACCTGCAATCCTCCTGTCTCAGCCCCCCAAGTACTGAGATTATAAGTGGGGACCATCATGCCCAGCCATTTATTGTTGTTGTTGTTGTTGTTGTTGTTGTTGTTGTGATTTTACAGAACTGGGGGTCAAACCCAGGGGCATTCTACCTCTGAGCTACACCCCCAGCCCTATTTTTTTATTATTATTTATTTTGAAACAAGATCCCATTAAGTTGTGGAGGGACCAACAAGTTGCTGAGGCTGGACGCAAATCTTCAATCTGTCTCAGCTTCCCATGTACTGGGATTACAAACACGTGCCGCCATGCCTGGCTCATTTAGTGTAATGATAAATGGGGAGCTAAAAAGTTTCTTGAAAGCTGTGAGCACATGAGGAGGAGTCATCAACGCAGGCTTCTTTGTACAGGGATTCTGCAAGGCTGTTATACTCTATGACCCATAGCAAATAATCTCCCAGCTCAGGAGTGTTTCAGCACAGCCTGAACTGGGGGTTGGATTATAAGGATCCAGTTATGCCTGGGATCCAAAGATCAGAGAAAAAGCACTCTGTGCAGTCAGGCAGGGAAAAGGGGAGAGCGCTGCAGAGGGCAGGAGCACAGGAGCAGCAGGCAGGTGGGCCTCTTTGGGAGGCTGAGCTGGGAAGGAAAGACATGAATGTCCAAGTCAACGTGGCTAAAGAGCTAACACTGCCACATCCCCATTAGAGGGACTTTGGATGAGGTCACTCCCTCCCCCATGGCATGGCCTGTGCCCTTTACACATGAGAGTCAGCACCGAGCAAGGGGCCCGCAGAGGAAGGGGAAGGGGAACACCAGGAACCCGTCCTTCCAGTAATGAGAGTCAAAAGCTGCCCACCCGAGAGAGTGCCAGCAGTGTGGTGAACCAGCCTCGTGGGTTTGCCGGGGTGCTCCCTACAGTCCTGGGTGGCAAGAAACCCCTCAGTGCCCATGGAGCTGGCAGCTGGCCACCCTGGGAGCCATGCCCTACCACAGAGCCATGGATTTCAGGCCCTTGTCCTCTTAGCAGGCACTTTGTCCAGGCTACAAACCACACAATTGTGGACGGCAGGCCTGCCACTCAGGGATTTGTTCCCTGTCCTAGACGCGTCTAGTATTAGCACTATCAAAAAGAAAACTCTTTCATCATCGCTGAATTACATACTTTTGTCTAGAAACTGGGCCTGCTGTGTCTGTGAAATCCAAAATAAACATTGGGTTTAATTTTTCTCAAAGAATAAGGACCTTCTCAAAACAGATGAAAAAGAAATAAGGCATAGGGAGGGGAAATGTAGCCAAGCGTGAGACAGGAGCTGGAGCTCAGCCCCATGAGGGTGGCTCTCTGACTCCAAGAGGAAGGCGCCCAGCAGCAGGCACCAGCAGGGAAGTGCCTGCCCTGTGCGGCAGCTTGGCACGCAGCCCCTCACACCGCGGCCTCAGCAGTGCCGCACGTTCACTCTCTCTCTCACTTCCCCCTCTGGGTCTCTCATAAAATGTGTATTTTTTAAACTGAGTTAGTCACTTTTTATTCTTTTGGTAACCTTTTCCAAAGTTTCTTACTTCCGTTGGAGGGGATGAAATGTGCAAGGTCCACCTCTAGCGCTGGTGCTGCTGAGCATGGTCTCTCCCTTTATTGTGAGTCCAAACTAAAACTTTGATTCTTGCTTTTTATATTCCAGGTCCAGACGTAGTTCCTCACTGCATGAGTTTTCTGAGACAGCCTTAGCTTTTTTAGTGGTGATCTATGACCAGTCTCTAGCTTCTCCAGGAACACTACAGGATGAATTTAAACACATATTAAACTAAGAGGCATCCTCTCAAGTGAGTTTAAGAGCACTTTATCTTTAGACAACCTATATGACATGTTTTTTCTCGAATAAAACAATGCCTCCACTTCAAATAAATCACAGTCAAAATAAACGAAGAGTTCAAGATGGCATCAGCCCCATTTGCCTTGAGTCCTGGTGTTGGGTGGATGACAAGCAGCGGCCAGCTCTGATGACAGATCCAAAGTAACTGCCAGATTCATTAACATTTTATTTCTAAATCATCCTTAAAGAAAATCATAGCCAGGCATGGTGGCACATGCTTGTAATCCCAACATTTGGGAGGCAGAGACAGGAGGATCACATTTTGCAGACAGCCTCAGCTACTCAGCTACTTAGTGAGGCCCTTCGCAACTCAGTGAGACCCTGTTTCTAACATAAAAAGGACTAAAAAAATAGGGCTGGGGGTGTAGCTTGGAAGTAGAATGTCCCTGGGTTCCATCCCCAGTACTGCATAAATAAATAAATAAATAAATAAATAAATAAATAAATAAATAGTAGGGCTGGGGGTGTAGCTTGAATGTCCCTGGGTTATATCCCCAGTCCAGGGATAGAAGAGGCTCAGTACTGTTAAAAAAAAAAAAAAAGGAAAGAAAGAAAGGAAGAAAGAAAGAGAGAAAGAAAGAAAGAAAGAAAGAAAGAAAGAAAGAAAGAAAGAAAAGAAAATCATAAATGGAGTCACACCATCCTCACAGTAGTTCAGGAGAGTAACCACAACATCTGGATTCATGTTTTCACCAATTAAAAAAATTGGTAGTTTTTTGTTGTTTTTGTTTTGTTTTGATTTTGTGTGTGTATGTGTGTATGCGTGGTACTTGAAATGGAACCCAGGGGCATTCTACCTCTGAGCTACACCCCTAGCTCAATTTTTGTTATTCTTTCATTTTCAACAGGTGCTCACTGAGTTGCAAAGGGCCTCACTAAGTAGGTGAGGCTATCTGCGAACCTTCCAATGCTGAGATTACAAGCATGCACCACACACCCAGCTAAAAACTGGTAGCTTTTTAAATTAGCAAGGATATGTTTGATTTGTTCTGCAGCCCCAGTCATAAAAGATTTCACTCTTTCTGGTCTCTGTTCTTTAAGCTTGCCGTTGACTGACTTCTTGTAATCTTTGATGTATTTCTTATGGGCTTTCTCTGTGAAGCTGGTTTTCTGCAAGTCATGGTTCAGGACAATGTCCACACCAGTGACCACTGTGCTTTCAGTACCTTCACCCTCAGGGCCTTCAGTGGAGGCGTTTCCACCAACGAAGTGAGTCATCAGTGTTGCCCACTGTCCTGCTGAGGATTTTGCCCTCCACCCCCAGGCACAGCCCATCTGTGACCTCCTGGATCTTGTAGATGTCAGACACGTCTCTCTGTGGCTGATGAGGTCCCATAGACGATCATGATGGCAGCCGAAGGGAGTCGGCACTACCTTAGCAAGAGCCTGGAGCTCGGAGCGAGTGCGGAGCACCACCACGCCTGGCTAACCCCATCTCTCAACAAAATGATTACAGTTTCCTATGCCTTGAAGATACAAACAGTTTGCTTTTTAACAAAATTTACCCTATTTGCTTTAAGAGTATATATATGATAATTCCAATATCTGAACTCTTTTTAGTTCTGTTTCTGTTGTTTCTTTCCTGCTATTTTACATTCTTATCAGATTGTATGCTGAATGTTGGTTTTGAAAATTACATATAGAAATTACCTGAGGCCTATGTTGAAAATACCTTCAGGCTGGAGATGTAGCTCAGTGGTAGAGTGCTTGCCTTACATGCACAAGGTCCTGGGTTTGACACACACACACACACACACACACACACACACACACACACACACAGAGATAACTTTCTTCAGGAAGTCTTAGTATTTATTTCTATGAGTGTCCAGGGATAGAAGTGGCTCAAAACACCTTTAAGCAAATAGAAAGTTCAATATTCCTTAACCCAGACAATTAGTAGTGTCAGCCATACAAAGAAAGAAAGAAAATAAAAGACACACACTCAGACACAAATTAATATGGCAGATGAGGGCTCAAGCGCAGTCTGAGGTCCCCACTGGGCTCCAGGCTAGGACGTGACATCTAGGCAGCATCGGCAACTTTGCCAACAAGGGCCGGGGTAATAGCAAACTCCCGGGAAATCGAGACGCAGCAGGAGCCTGACACAGCACTCAACCCTGTCCCAAACAGGAAGCCAGTGGAGGGACCGCCAGGTTTCACCAGTGAGTGACAGCTGCCGATGTGAGTCCTCTGGGCCTCGCCCAAGAGCATGTTGGGTAGGAGGGTCAGCACCCTAATCTGAGGTAAAGCTTAAGATGAACCGGCAAACGCGCCAATCCACTGAAGAAGGGTTGTTGGGAGGGGGTTGGATTTAGATGTGAGACTTACAAAGATCACTTCCTTTCTCCGGGCCTCGGTGTCTTCATATGTAAAATAGTATGATTGGGTCACACAGGTAAGTAGAGTCCATCTCTGAAAATTTCTGAGATTACCTCTTCAGTAACATATTTCAACAGAATCTTCTGGAGTTCACAACAACTCCAAAGCACGAGAAATGATTCGTGTAATCTGGGGTTGTATTGACTGAATGTGATGCTTGTGCCCCCATGCTAAAGTCACTTGTTGAAGCCCCTACCTGCAGCATGGCTGCATTTAGAGATAAAACCTTTCAGAGGCAATTAAGGCCAGGCAAGGTGCACATCTGTAATTCCAACTACTTGGAATGGTGAGTTGAAGGCCAGCCTTGGCAGCTCAGGGAGACCCCCCATGCCGTCTCACAATATAAAAGGGGCTGAAGATGTAGCTCAGTGGTAGAGCACCTGCTCAGCATGCATGAGACCTGGTCTTTAATTCCCAGTACCGCAAAATAAAAATAAAAGAGGTAATTAAAGCTAAATGAGGTCATATGGGTGGGAGCCTGGTCTGATAGGATTAGTGCCCTTATGAGAAGAGGAAGAGACTAGAGCACTCCCTCGCCGCCTCGCCCCACACCCTCCCATGTGTGCACTGGAGGAAAGACCATGCGAGGAACCAGCAAGAAGGCAGAGCCAGGAGCACAGCCACTGGGAGCCAGGAGACGCCTGGGACCTGGACCTTGACTTCCAGCCTCAGACTATGAGAAACAAACGAGTCTGTTGTTTACGCCAATCAGTTCTTTCTACTGTGCAATGGCAGCCTGAGAAAACGAATACAGGAGGCTTGGGCATGGTCTCAGACTGGAAGCCCAAAGGTCAGTCAGCTACAGAAGTTTGGTCATATATATATATATATATATATATATACTGGAGATTGAATCGAGCTACACCCCAGCCCTGTTTTCTATTCTTTATTTTAAAACAGGGTCTCAATGATTTGCAAAGGGCCTCGCTAAGTAGCTGAGGCTGTCCTTGAACCACAATCCTCCCATCTCAGTCTCTCAAACTGGGATTACAAACGTGCGCCACCATGCCTGGCTTCCATGTAATTTTTAAAGTACAGATAATTACCATGTTGTTCACATTATTGCTACTCAAAGTGTGGTCTGTGGGCCAGCATCACTGGCATCACTGAGAGCTTGTTGGAAGGGCCCACCCCAACCTACTAAATTAGACTCTGTATGTTAACAAGATCTCTAGATAATTTGTGTGTACATTAATATTTGAGAAACATTGGGCTGCTTCAGTGGTTTTCAACCTTGGTTGTACATATGAATTATCTGTAGAGTTTTAAAAAATAATATTTTTAAAAATAATAATAATAGTATTTTGGCTCTACCTGCAAAGATTCTGTTTGGTGATCAGGTGCATAGCCTAGGTGTGTTTGGGTGGGGGTAATAGGGATTGACCCCAAAGGCATTCTACTTCTAAGCTATACCCCCAGCCCTTTTTGTTTTTTATTTGACAGGGTCTCACTAAACTGCTGATGTTGGCCTTGAACCTACAATCCTCCTGTCTCAGCCTCCCAGGTATTGAAATTACAGGCATGCACCACCATGCCTGGATGATAACTACATTTTTAAATACTCTCCAGGTGATTGAGAGTCAGAGATCTAAACTGAGCCACAGAAAAATATGGAAAGCTTTAAGAAATAAAGCTGATAAAGAATGTACTCCTCCCAATTAAAAAAAATTATAAGATGCCTATCATGGTACGTGCCTATAATTCTAGTGACTAGGGGGCGGGGCTGAGGCAAGAGGATTGTCAATTCAAGGCCAGTCTGGACAACTTAATGAGATCCTGTCTCAATATAAAAAAATAAAAAGGAAGCTGGGTGTGATGGCGCACACTTGTAATCCCAGTACCTGGGAGGCTGAGACAGGAGAATCACAGGTTTGCAGCCAGCCTCAGTTACTTAGTTAGGCCCTCCACAACTTACTGAGATCCTGTTTCAAAATAAAGAATAGAAAATAGGGCTGGGGGTCTAGCTCAGAGGTAGAATGCCCCTGGGTTTCAACCCCAGTACCACAAAAATTAAAAATTAAAAAAATTAAAAAGACTGGAGGTGTAGCTCAGTGGTAGAATAGTCCTGGCTTTGGTCTCTAGTACCACAGGAAAAATAAATAAAGCCTATAGATCAATCTCATTTGTGATTAAAAATAAACTCTAGTAATAATAAGAATACAAGACCAAGCAGTTTATTTTAGGAATTCAAGTGATAGTGCACTGGTTTAACAATTAGTTCCCTGAGGGAAGAAGAAAAAAAAAACAGTCCATGTGTATAGCATTTGCCAATTCCTGTGATGTAAATACTCCTATTACAGCCAATTGGAAGCCTCCACATGACCTCATCCAGCTTGCAAGCTTCCCGAAAACAGCAGTTGGCTCTGAGGCCTGTAAGAGTCAGCTGCGGCACATTACCAGCAGTCACCAAATGAACCCATTCTGTCAATACACTGAAGAAATGAAGGCTTCATCTCCCTGGCTCCCCGTAGACGCAGATGTCCTTGTCCTTACTGTTGCTGGCCCAGCTGGCTGCCCCTATTTCCCTTCCCTGACAGTCCTGGCGGATGTGTGAGTTCGTGCCCCCGGCTGTACTCCCCAGCCAGGTGTTGGCCAGCCTTTCTGGGGCCACTTTTCCCCTTGTAGCCCTGGCAAGACCTAGATTGGCTGGGTCCTTTGGAGCCACATGATGAAGCTGTTTCCTCATTTTTCGGCAGGCAGAGCTGACAGGGGAAGCATGCTGCTTCCTTAGTCCATGGAGAGCCTGCTTAGGACAACTTTGCCCTTTCTCAACCCTGAAGGGAACAGAAGAGAGGCGGGGCCATCTCTGTGCCAAGGAATGGGCTTCCTGCCTGAAGACGTTCTTGGCTTGCCTTCCTGTCCCCCGTGGTTCACCTACTCTGCCCTGCATTTCCCCACTTTTTTGGCTCAATCATGCCAGTCTCTCCTGGAACTATAAGCCTCTCAGTATCTTTCCAGTAATTTCTCATTCTGTTTAGATATCCAGGCTCATTTTTGTTGCTACTAAACCATTCCTGAACCTCATTTCTTAACACCACCAGCACCACCACTCCTCTTGTGTGTGTGTGCATGCGTGTGTGTGTGAGTGTGTGTGTGTGTGTGTGTGTGTGTGTGTGTGTGTGTGTGACTGAGGATTGAACCCAGGGGCATTCTACCTCTGAACTACACCCCCAGCTTTTTTTATTTTTTGTTTTAAAAACAGGGTCTTGCTAGGCCAGGCGTGATGGCACACGCTTGTAATCCCCGCGCTTGGGAGGCGGAGACAGGAGGATGGCGCAGGTTCAAAGCCAGCCGTGCTGGCTTAAGAGACCCTGTTTCCAAAGCTAAAAAAGTATAAAAAATAGGTCTGGGAGGTAGAAGGGTTTCCAGGAGCCCCAGTACCACCAAACACACACACACACACACACACACACACACACACACACAACAGGGTCTTGCTAGGTTGCTGAGAGTGTCACTATGTTTCTGAGGCTGTTCTTGAACCTGAGAGTCTTCAGTCTCAATCTCCCAAATTCTGAGATTATAGGCATGCGCAACCACACCTGACTCACTTTGCGCGCATGCGTGTGTGTGTGGTGTTTTACTGGGGATTGAACCCAGAGGCATTTTACCTCCAAGCTACACCCTCATTTTATTGTTTATTTTTATTTTATTTTATTTTATTGTTTATTTTTTATTGTTTATTGTTTATTTTGAAACAAGATCTCAGTAGGTTGTCGAGAGTCTCACTACTTGCTGAGGCTGTCCTTGGGAGAACTTTTGATCCTCCTGCCTCAGCCTCTCAAGTAATGAGATTACAGGCAGGTACCACCACACCTGGCTCTAGATCACCTCTTAACCAAGAGGGCTGACCAGTGTAGGAATCCAAATAGGTTGTTCACGTCAGGTATGATGACAATTACCAAATTCATTTTCTAGACTTGAAATTTGGTGCTGGGACTGAGGTCAGCAGCAGCTTCTAGATTTGACAGCCCTTTGGAATAATCAGGAGGTTTCAAGGATCTCCCAAGAATTTCTGGGAAGAAAACATGTACCAAATCATAGCGATATTCTCCAGGGAATGACATGGCTGGCTGTGAGCTCCCTGCTCCCCAAACCTCTGTCCCTACTATGCAGAAACAGTCTCAGCCCCATCTTAGAGCAAAGATGGTAAGAAATGGGCAGAGTCCTCCATGAGTTTGTCTGTTCTCAGTGGAATAAATTTTATTACTTTACTCACCTGATGTCATTATTGAGCTGTACACAGTGGTACACCCCTGGAATCCCAGTACTTGGGAGGCTGAGGCAGGAAGATGGCAAGTTCAAGGCCAGCCTGGCCAGCTTGGGGAGATCATGTCTCAAAATAAAAATTTTAGCTGGACGTGGTGGCACACACTTCTAATTCCAGCATTTGGAGGCTGAGATTGGAGGGTTGCAGTTCGCAGACAGCCTCAGCTACTTAGTGAGGCCCTCTGCAACTCAGTGAGACCCTGTTTCAAAATAAAAACTAAAAAAATAGGGCAGGGGTGTAGCTTGGAGGTTAAATGCCCCTGGGTTCAATCCCCAGACCTGCAAAAAAAAAAAATTAAAATTATTAAAACGGGTTGGAGAGGCCAGGCATGGTGGCTCATGCTTGTCATCCCCGTGCTTGGGAGGCGGAGACAGGAGGATCGCGCAGGTTCGAAGCCAGCCACACTGGCTTAAGAGACCCTGTTTCCAAATAAGAAAATATAAAAAATAGGTCTGGGAGTGTAGCCTGGAGGTAGAAGGGTTCCATCCTTAGTACCACCAAAAAAAAGGGGGGGGGCTGGAGAGTAGCTCAATGGTAAAATACTCCTGGGTTTGATTCCTGGTAGAGGCGTATGTGTGTGTGTGGGGGGGTAAAATTATTTAGCATCTGTCATGGCCATTGTGTGCTGGGGATAAAGCAGTGAACTGGAGAGACCCTGTGGGCTCTATATTTCTTCAGGGAATGAAAAATGAACATGGAAATTAAAATAAAATTACTTAATTGCTTCAACATAAGTTAGGTGACATGAAAAAAGTAAGCAAAGAAGAAAAGAGGAAGGGAGAGCTGCTTTAGCTCAGAGGTCAGGGAAGGGCATTCTGGGAAGTGAACTGAGGCCTGAGTGAAAGGGAGACCACCTGTGGAGGAGCGTGAGGGGAGCCGGCATGGTGGCTTGGGAGGCTGAGACAGGAGGATCACAGGTTCAAAGCCAGCCTCAGCTTAGTGAGGCTCTCAGCAATTTAGTGAGATCGTTTCCACATTTAAAAAAAAAATTAAAAATAGGGCTGGGGTTGTAGCCCAGAGGTAGAAGGCCCCTGGGTTCCATCCACAGTACACAAAATAAATAAATACAGACAGGCCAGGCGTGGTGGTGCACGCCTGTCCCAGCATTTAGGAGGCAGAGGATCATGGTTTGCGGACAGCCTCAGCTACTTAGCGAGGCCCTTTGCAATTCAGTGAGACCTGTTTCAAAGTGAAGAATAAAAAATAGGACAGAGGATGTAGCTCAGAGGTAGAATGCCCTGGGTTCCAACCCCAGTGCCGCAAAATACATACATACTTAGAAGAAGAATGAGAAGCATGTTCTGAACAGAGGGACGGCAAGCGCAAGGGCCCTGTGGGAAGCGGCCTGGTGTGCAGGCAGCCGGCTGGGGGCCGCTGGGGGCGGCTCAGGGAGCAGGGGCCTTACAGAAGTAAGATTACATCACGCAGGGCTGGGGGTACTAAGGAGTTTGGATTTTATTCAAATGGAAATTGGAATAGGAAGCTGTGAGCAGAGTGGGTCACAAGATGTGATCTGTGGTTTGGAAAGTCCGCTGTGGCCGTCGGGGAGAATAACTGCACGGCGCAGCGTGGCAGCAGGAGCCTGGCGGGGAGGCTGTGGGTGAGGCCAGACACCTGGACCACCGCCCCCATCTGTGCTGCCAGGTTGTGCTTGGTCACAGAAACCATTCCTGACTTCAGCCAGATGCTCTCACTAAAACCCAGAAACACAGCAATTACTTGCCAGGAGGAAAAAAAAATCTGCACAGAAACAGGAGTAATTATAGGGCAATTGATTCCTCCTCACACCTTCACCACTAACTTGTGATTGCTCTGACATTTAATTCCCATTAACAAGTGAGCTACTGTGCCCACCTGCTCTGACATCGCAGTGATTCTTGAATTCAAGCCCTCTGCACTCTCTGCGTCCTCTGCACAGCCCAGTACTGTGGGCTTCCCTTATATAGTGTCAGATGTGTAAGGACTAGACAGATTTTTAAAGGTAAGTTTCACATAAAATTACTTAACTGCTTCAACATAACTTAGTTATCATCTCAAATCCTTTACCACTGTAGAGAATTAGATTCACTCACTTATTCTTCCATCCATCCACCCATGTATTTATTCACTTTATAGACGTTTTGTTGAATTCCTATGTGTCCTGCCCCGTGATGGGTAGATGTTGGAGATACCAAAGCAAAAAGCAGACTCTGCTTTCAAGCAGGGCATGGCCGTCTGCAGATTACATCTTGACTGGCTCTTTAATGGATATCAACACCAACCTAGTTTTGTAGATCACAGAATTAGAGACTCCCACGGAAGGAAGGAAATGAAAATTTACACTCGTTATTGCCTCCCCAGATCTAAGCTCACTTTTTCTCCCACGGAAGATTCCTGTCTTTGTGGATGTGTATCTTGAAGCTGGGAGAGGTCCCATCGTTGGCATAATATTCCGTAGCCCGTTTATAGCAGAGCTGGACTGAAACTCATCCTGCTTGACTCAAAAATTCGTAATCTTTCCATTGTATCATAGTTAAGATTTAAAGAGGTTGATCAAACTCAAATAAAAGGAAGCACTTGGCATGTGCTCCAGGTGCAGTGGTGGTCTTAGGGACTCAGCAGGCTGAGGAGGGAGGGTTCCAAATTGGAGGCCAGCCAGGACGACTGAGCAAGATCCCGTCTCAAAATAAAAAATAAAAAGAGTTGGATGTGGTGGCACACACTTGTAATCCCAGTACTTGGGAGGCTGAGACAGGAGGATGGCAGGTTTGAGGACAGCCTCAGCAAGTAGTGAGACTCTCATCAACCTAGTAAGACCGTGTTTCAAAATAAAAATAAAAAAATAGGGCTGGGAGTATAGTTCAGAGGTCGAATGCCCTGAGTTCAATCCCCAGCACACCACACACACACACACACACACACACACACACACACACACACACAGAGCTGGAATGTGGCTCTGTGGTGGAGCACTACTGAGCCTGAGCCCTAGCACCACAACAAAACACTTAGCATCTCCTACAAAGAGAAGCACTTGGCATGTGCTCCAGCCCTCCTCTGTCAGCGAAGGGAAAGGTGTGTCCCGTAATGACAAGAAGGAAGTCACATGTCAGGAACGATCCTCTCAACATCAAAAGAATCATGAGAACAATAGTAACAAACACAAAGGAACCTCATGGAAAAACTCAACAAGCCGCTTCACCCCACAGAACAGTCACCCCAAAAGGCATTGTAAAAAGGCAGGAGGGGGATAGGGTTTGGAGCTGTTTACTCAGGCAGTCCTGCTGGAGGCAGTGTATTTATTATCCAGCCGCTGGGGGAGGAGGGAGAAGGAATCCCCTAGGACTTCTAGACACAGTCAATCAAATAGTGTCCTCGCCTCTATGGCCAGGAAGAGGGGTCCTCCGGGCAGCAGCAACCATCAGACTGTTGGCAGGCCAGAGATGAAGGAGGACAGATATTTTTACACATGTCCAAAATTCAAAAATTTGAGGACATCCAATAATATTATTTCAATAACAAACATAAATGTATTATGAAAGAGATATCAGTTTTCCATGAAAAAAAAAAAACTTTTTGGTGTGGTCCAGGGGATTGAAGCCAGAGGTATTCTATGTCTGAGCTTCACCCATTTCCTTTTATCTGGTCTCACTACTTGCCAAGACTGTCCTCAAACCCGAGCTCTTCCTGCCTCAGCCTCCCAAGTGCTGGGATTACTGATATGTGCCACCATGCCTGACCTCCATAAAATTTTGTTTTCAAGGTTTGAATTTTTTTCTTTTTATTTATTTTTTTTAATTTATTTTTATTGGTGCACTGTATTCATACATCATAGTAGGATACAAACTTTTGTAGACATACATGCACACATCGCCCAGTCAGCCCCCACCCGATCCCCACCCCACTCCCTCCCCATCCCTCCTTCCCATGCTTGGCTTAGTGGTTGACATCTAGTATTATAGCAATTTATCCAAAATTAAAAATGATAATCTCACATAACAGTTTCATTTGTCTGATACCAAGCTTTTGATGACTTAAAGATAACATTTCAATATTTCTTTTTGCTTTCTTTCTTACCAGAGGATATTTTTTTCTGTTTTTTTAGGTGAAACTATCATGTATTTATATATTTATTTTTCAGAAAAAATCTATCCTAATATGAAATATGGATTTTAGATACCCAAAACCATCTTGAAAAAGAACAAAGCTAGAAGATATATATTTTCTGATTTCAAACCATATAAAGCTACAATAATTGAAACAGTGTAGTACTGTTCTAAAGGCAGATATATAAACCATTGGAGTTAAATACAAGCCTAGAGCTAAATTCTTCCCTATATTGTCAAGTTATTTTTGACAAGGTTTCCACGAACATTTGGTGGTGGAAATAATAATCTTTTAACTAAATATTATTGAAAAATAATAATTACATGGAAAAGAATAAAATTGGACCCTTACCTAATCCCACATACAAGTATTAACTCAAAATATATAAAAGACCTAAATATAAATCTTAAGACTATAAACTTTTAGAAGAAAATCTGGGTCATAAAACCTCACAACACTGAAATTGGCAGTGATTTCTTGGATATGATTTCAATGGCACAGGCAACAGAAGAGAATACAAACTCCCTAAAAAATAAAAAAAATTGTATATCCAAAGACAATGTAAACAGAGTTAAAAGTTACTAATAGAATGGGATAAAATATTTCCAATTGCTATATCTGAAGGTATATTAATATTCCAACTAGAAATCCTAAAAATTAACAACAATAAAGGCAAACAATACCATTTAGAGATAGGTAAAAGACTAACATAAATAATGAATCTCCACAGATAACCAATCTTAGTTGTCTGTTGGATGGAAAATCTTGTTTCTCTGGTTCTGGTGTGTGTTACCTATTTCTTCTTTGTAGTTAATCTCTTTGAGTATTTTCTCTAGCGCTGGTTTTGAAGACATAAATTCCTTCAGTTTCTGTTTGTCATGGAAGCTTCTTATTTCTCCATCTAATTTGATAGAAAGTTTTGCTGGATAGGAAATTTTTGGCTGGAAGTTGTTTTCTTTCAGAGTTTGGAATATGTTACTCCAAGCCCTTCTGGCTCTCGTGACTTGGTTTGGGAAGTCTGGAGTGATTCTAATTGGTTTGCCTCTGAATGTCACCTGGCCCTTTGTTTTTGTTGCCTTTAAGATTCTCTGCTTGACTTCCACATTGGTCATTTTGACAATTATGTGGCGTGGGGATCCTCTTCTCCGATCCTGTCTAAAGGGAGTTCTATAAGTTTCCTGGACCTGTGTATCGACCTCTTGCTCTATGTCTGGAAAATTTTCTGCTATTACTTCCTTGAAGAGATTGTTGATCCCTTTGGTTTCACTTTCTTTTCCCTCCTCTATTCCAATTATTCTTAGGTTAGCTCTCTTAAAATGGGCCCATATTTCTTCAATATCAGATTCCTGCTGTTGGATATTTTTTTCTAGATTAGAAACTATGTGTTCATTTTTGGATTGCTCATCTTCTAAGAGCGAGATTCTGTTCTCGATGTGGTCTAATCGGTTGTTTGTGCTTTGAATTGATGCCTTTACTTCATTAATTGCATCCTTTATCTCTTTTTGGCTCTCTCTGAGTTCTTTTCGAAGCACCTCTATTATTTCTACAGTTATTTTCCTGATTTGATCTTCTAGAAATCTCTGATTTTCTGTTTTATCTGGTTCTGATGTTGTGGAGTTGTGGGCATTCATTGCTCCAGTGTTATTCCTCTTTCCCATGATTTCGGAGGTTTGTGCCTTCTCTGGGTTCTTCCCTTGGGTCACTATGACTTCACTTAAGCTGCTCTGGATCTCGAGTCTGTAGTATCTCAGACCCCACTACTCCTTTACTGGGTTGTATCACAGGGTCTCCGACCCAGGGAGTCGATAGAGGCTGCTTTAAACTATGGGGGGTGCCAGGTTGCACGTTCTCCTACGGTGTGATATCTCTGCCACCGCCACTCCCCCACTGGGTCAAGTCCCAGTGAGTACAGTACTGGGATTTCTCCTCTGTGGCCCGCAATTTGACTCACTGTTCTTGAGTACACAGATGTAGCTGTACTGGACTCAAATTCGCTGCTGCTGCCGCCGGTGGCAATATGGCGCCACTGCCACGCCCTCGGCCGTGAGGCTGGCGTATTTTTTCTTCTCTGGTTTTGAGTTCCACTTTGAGTCCCTGCAGCGTGTGCTGAGCTCAGCCACTGGGAGCTTTAAATGCTCTCTGCGCCGAAATATCCCGCCTGGCTGTTCCGCAGCGGCTTACCTTGGCTTGCTGTAGCCGGCCAGTGAGTTCGCCGCTGCCGCCGGCAGTATGACGCTGCTGCCACGTCCTCGGGCGCGTGTATCTCCTCTGTGGCTCTGAGCTCTGTTCTCAGTCCGCTTTCTCTCTGGAGCCTGGTGTTTTTTTTGTTTTTCTGGTGATGGTGTTTTCTGGCTATGAAAGGCGCTAATTTTGTGGTAATGGAGATTGGTTGTTAGCGGGGCTCTTAAGCCCCACTTTTCTCGGTCGCCATCTTCCCGGAAGTCCCCCATTTTTTTCTTTTTAATTTATTTACTTATTTTGCAGTACTGGGGATGGAACCCAGGGGCATTCTACCTCTGAGCTCTACCCCAGTCCTATTTTTTTTTTTTTTTTTTTTGGTGGTACTGGGGTTCCTTGAAGCCCTTCTGCCTCCAGGCTACACTCCCAGACCTATTTTGTATTTTTTTTATTTGGAAACAGGGTCTCTTAAGCCAGCGAGGCTAGCTTCGATCCTCCTGTCTCTGCCTCCCAAGCACAGGGATTACAAGCGTGTGCCACCAAGCCCGGCCTTATTTTTTTATTCTTTATTTTGAAATGGGCTGCAAAGGCCTCACTCAGTAGCTGAGGCTGGCCACAAGCCACGAGCCTTGAATGTCATCCTGAGCACCGTCGACATCTTATTAGAGACAGTGCTGGGTAGGTTGTAAGGTTTAGAGGCTGGTGAGAAGCACAAGCTTGCATTTAGAAAGTCAATGAAGGTGCAGGGTGAGGGTGGTCTAGGTTTCTGGAGCTGCCAGTGATGGTCTGTCTTCACACCATCCAGCCACTTTGGGCAGCTCAGCCCATACCTGTCACTGTCTAATGACAGAGATTCCACACTTTTATGGAGCCCATTCTAATGTGAAATCACCCCCCATAGAATGATGTGTATATTGGTATGTTACAATTTTGGGTAACATTTTGGTAAGTGCATTGAAGACTCATGTATTGTAGGAGTCTTCACCTGATATCAAGTGGCCTTCCAACATGTGAAGATGTGACGTAAACCATCTTTTCTCCTTCTCTGCATGTAGTGATGTCCAAGCCAAGCCTCTAGATGTTTCTGCATCGCCACCACCGGAGCTTTTCTGGGGGCCAATCCACAGCCAAACCATGGCGCCTGTGCACCCGAGCCCCCGCCCGCCCATAGGCCCTGGCCTGTACTCACCATCAGCGCTCGGGCTGCCTGTGCTGCCCGTGGTCAGAACTCAGCTCCCAGTTCTTCAGCTTGAAGGACAGATGTGCCTCACAGTGGCAGGTTCCCTCTTCATTCTCGTTCAGCCAAGAAACAACTTCACTTCTGTATGTTAAAAACAACTCCCATCATGCTCGCTGAGGCATGCTTTAGTCTAGGTTCTCCCTAAAATGAAACCCAGCGGAGCACCAGGAACAGGCCCCGGGCTTGGGGACAGGTAGCCTTCGAGGATGGAGAGCTGGGGAGTAGGGCTGAGAGTATGGAGAGGGTAGAAGGAGACAAAGGTGCTAATCACACTGGTTGCTGCTGTGGGCCGCGGCTCGCTCTTGTTGGGAAGCTCTGAGGAACTGTGCGGACTCCACCTGTGAGGAACCCAGATTAGGACCCCTCCCTGCTGGCCTCCCCGCCGGCCGAGGGGCCTGGGATGGTCACACTGCCCTGCACTTGGGCTGCTCTGTGCACAGGCGACAGGAATCACTGAAGCTCCAGACACAAAATTAAAAACCCGAGTTGGGGACGTCGAGGGACACCACAGGCTCCAGGTGGGGAACGTCGAGGGACACCACAGGCTCCAGGTGGGCGCTGTCAGCCAGGGTGAGAATGCCCACTCTGGCCACAGCGAAACCCCAATCATGTGCGCAGAACACAAGCAGCGTTTGTGGTGATTTAATCTACTTTCCTTGCCCTCCTATAAGACAAATTCAAGCCGGGTGTGTGGCACACACCTGTAATCACAGTACTTTGGAAGCTGAGACAAGAGGATCACACGTTCACGACCAGCCTCAGTAGTTTAGTGAGGCCCTCCACTACTTTGTGAGGCCCTGTTTTGAAATGAAAAGTAAGATAAGGCTGGGGATGTAGCTCAGAGGTATAATGCCCCTGGGCTCAGGCCCTAGTACCATAAAAACAAACAAACAAACAAAAATAAATGTAAAGCATTTAAAAATAAAAACAGCCAGGTGTGGTAGCATACACCTGTAATCTGAGTACTTGGGAGGCTGAGAAAGGATTGCAGGTTTGAGGCCAGCCTCGCAATTTAACAAGGCCCTCAGCCATTTAGGGGGAATTTGTTTCAAAATAAAAGACAAAATAATAGGTAGGATACCCCTAGGTCCAATCCCCAGAACCATGAATGAATGAATGAGGGCTGGTGTTGTAGCTCAGAGGCACACCACCTGTTGGTTCAAGTCTTAATACCACAAAATAAATAAATATTAAATAAAATAAGATAAAAACGGAAACAGCTCTATGAGCCCCATGATCTGATAGAATGTCTGCTGCTGTTTCTTTTCCCTAAGAAGACAGAATAGACAAAGACCTCCAGTTTGCATGCAGTCAGGGTGGGGCCCATTCAAAGTGCTCCTCACCAAGTTCTGTGCCGGTATTGGAAAGTTGATTTGGTATTAATTTCAAAATGTAAAAGACAGGTCCTGGCTGCTGTGTGGCACTCAGGCAGGGAGGGGAGCCCACCTGTTGCAGAGTTCCCCTCCCCAAAAGTGACTACCCAGTACACAGAAGAGTTGTAGCCCAGGGCCTTCATATTTTAAAGATAAGTTTTACATAATAAATAACTTCTAGCAGATAGAAATAAAAAAGGCTAGAACTCCCCAAGGACTTGGGAGGATGGTAGAGGCCTTCTTCCAGGAGGTCATATACCATGGACCCTGGCTTTGTTAACCCAGTAACACATGTTGGTTGTCACAAAGGCTTGCACCAGAGATCATGGGCGGGCCCACACCTGCACCGGATCAGGAGCAGATGGAAAGACTATTGGTTAAGCAGGATGGGAGATAATGGATCCTTATAAAATCTGTTCTATGTTCAAAAACTTCAGTGTCTTCTTTTCAAGGCACCCCACTGCGTCCCTCTGATGCAGTGCTTTATTATTCTGTCCCTTCTTTCTACCTTTATAAATTTTGCTTAAAAGCTTATAGCAGTATAGTTCTGGCTATTTTTCTAAACTATGAACAAGAACCCACTTATCTTCCACCTCCCGTGTGCTCTCAGGTTCAACCAGTTTCATAGCCAGAGTCACATAAAAGATGGTCAACCCCAGCCCTGGTGTCACTCTTGGGCAGGGCTTGGAGATAGAACTTTCTCCTCTGTCTAAGCTAAGGCTTTGGGAATATTCAAAGCTAAGCTAAAAAAAAAAAAAAAAAAAAAAAAAAAAAAAAAAGGTTCAAGCTCTAACTGTAGTTACTTCCACAGTAGGGAGATGTCTTCAAAACTAGAGAATATGCGGTGGGTATTCTCCCTCCCATGGAGGACGCTCACTAGGAAGAACTCATAGAAGCGACCAAAGCAAGTCTAGGACATGGCAGAGGGCATGGGGCTGTGCAGAGGAGGGCACGGAGCCCTAGGGTGGCCGTGTGACGGAGGCTCCTCATGGCAACAGGTGGCTGTCTAAAGCCTGTGACTCTTAAGACATTTTTTTTTTCTGAAAATTATGTTGCTGCTGGGCGTGGTGGCTCACGCTTGTAACCCCAGCACTTCAGAGGCTAAGACAGGAGAATTGCACAGGTTCAAAGTCAGTCTCAGCTACTTAGTGAGACCCTGTTTCCAAATAACGTATAAAATAGGTCTGGGAGTATAGCCCGGAGGTAGAAAAGCCCCTGGGGGGTTCCACTCCCAGTACCTCTAATCCAAGTACTTGGGAGGCTGAAACAGAAGGATTGCAGATTCGAGGCCAGCCTCATCCATTTAGTGAGACCCTACTTCAAATAAAAAAATAAAATAGGGCAAGCGGGGGGGCAACTCAGAGGTAGAATTCCCTTAGGTTCAATTCTCAGTTAAAAAAAAGTTATTCTGCCAACAAGAAGACCCCATAGCAATGAGGCCATCCTTATAAGAGACAAGCAAGCCAGGCTATGGCATGGGACAGGGAGCTCAAGAGGCCTGTGACCCTTCTGAGCAACTGGAGACATAGGGTGGCCTTTTCTTTCTTTTTTTTTTTTTTTTCTTTTCAGAAAGAAACGGGCATTCTACCTCCGAACTACACCCCCATCCCTATTTTTTATTCTTTATTCTTTATTTTGAAACAAGGTCTCACTAAATTGCAGAGTCCTCACTAAGTAGCTGAGGCTGGCCCCAAACCTGTGATCCTACTGTCTCAGCCTCACAAGTACTGGATTACAAGTGTGCACAACCAAACCTGGCTTTTTCTTTTATTTTGATACTTGGGATTGAATCTCAGAGCAATCTGCCCCTGCTGCCTCTGAGCTGTGCCACCAGTCTTTTTTTTTTTTTTTTTTTTTTTTTTTTTTTTTTTTTTTTGGTGGTACTGGGGATGGAACCCAGGGGCATTTTACCTCTAAGCTACACCTCAGCCCTATTTCTTTATTCTTTATTTTGAAACAGAGTCTCACTGAGTTGCAAAGGACCTCACTAAGTAGCTGAGGCTGGCTGCAAACCACAACCCTCCTGTCTCAGCCTCCCAAATGCTGGGGTTACAAGCGTGCGCCCCACGCCGGGCTCTTCAACTTACTTTCTTTTATTTTGAAACAGGGTCTCACTGAGTTGCTGAGGGCCTTGCTCAGTTGTTGAGGCTGGCCTCGAACCTGTGATCTTCCTTCTCTGCTTTTTCAGTTAGGACTGGGTATACTCACAGGTACTATTTTTCATGATAAGCACCGTGTATTGATGTAATAGCATATACATAGACCTTTACCTACATTTGCTAATTTTATTTTCAGTACTGAGGATTGAGCAGAGGGACTTCCTGCGTATGCTAGGTAAATGCTCTACTGAGCTACATCCTTTTCTTATTTTTTATTTTGAGGCAAAGTCATGCTAAGTTGCCCAGGCTGACCTCAAACGTGAGATTCTCCTGCGTCAGCTTCTCAAGTTGCCAGGATCACAGGTGTGCACCACCACCACGTCCAGCTACATTACATTAGCGTGTGTGTGTGTGTGTGTGTGTGTGTGTGTGTGTGTGTGTTTTACTGGGATTGAACTCAGGGGTATTCTACCTCTGAGTTATACCCTCAGCCCTATTTTATTTTTTATTTTGATACAGGATCTCACTAAGTTGCTGAGAGCCTTGCTAAATTGCAGAGGCTGGCCTTGAACTTGAGATCCTCCTGTCTCAGCCTCCCAAGTAGTGGTTTGCGGGGCTATACCACGATGCCTGGCCACATCAGCCAATTCTCAATACACAACTACACAGTGGCTCTAAGGTCCCCGGTTGACAAGCGAGGCAACTGTAGCTCACAGAGGTTAAGTGATTTACTCAGGATTGCACGACTTCATAAGTAGCAGAGATGAAATTCTACACTGGTTCGTGGGTAAAGATAGAAATATAACTCTTGCTATGATGTCGTAAGGACTTTTTATAGACCCAGGAGCAGCCTCACGGGTCAGCCTGTACCTCTGTGAAATGGTCTAGCAAATGGTACAGAGCTTAGACTTCGAGTCACATATTATCCTGAAAAAACATCATGCAGGGATATTAGATGCAAAATTATTTCTATGTCTTCCTTGTAGTCTGTGCCTAAAACTTTTGTTTTCTTTTGCAGCCTTGGAGATTGAACTCAGGGTCCTGCACATGTTAGGCAAGCACTCTATTACTGAGCTACAACCCAGCCTGTAAATATTATCTTTAAGAACAATAGGTTCTGTGTGCAGGCAATGCTTCTGTTTCAAGTTTGTCATCCAGAGGCTTAATGTTTTCCAAAAACAAATGACAAAATATCAAAAATGACACTTTGTATCCTGTGAGATCATTTATGTCCTGATTACAAAACTCTGCTTATTCTTTGGGTCATGAATTTGTATTTGGAAGCAAATTTCAGAAGTTTGCCAGAACAAGCTTCCTTGAGAAAGCGTGGGAGGAAGAGATGTGTGCACACCCAGGAGAAACGGAACTGCTGGCTTGATGGGTCTGCATGGCTCCTTGCCGTGCAGGGGAAACCTGCTGGAAGTCCCCACTTGCCCCTCTGTGGCTTCAATCTTTCTCTTTCACGATTTTTTGTGCTTGTTTTTTATTTTGTTTTGCTTATTTGTTTGTTCTGATACTGGGGATTGCATCCAGGGGCATTCTACCTCTAAGCTATACCCCTAGACCTTTTTATCTTTTGTTTTGAAATGGCATCTTGCTAGGTTGTTAAGAGTCTCGCTAAGTCACTGACGCTGGCCTCAAACCTGCCACCCTCCTGTCTCAGTCTCCCAAGTACTGGGATTACAGACATGCACCTCCTTGCCTGGCTTGTGGTTTTGTTTTGTTTTGTTTGTTTTTCCTTTGAAGCGATAGACATGGATTTCCGTGGTCTCTTCTCCAACTTCCTGGAGAAATTCCTCATGGGCATCATAGACAAATAATGGAGCGACAAATAGTCGCTGCTTCATGGAACGGATGCATCCTACTATTGAACCTTAAAATACCTTGAGCTGGCAGTGAACATCTATAGTTTTTGTTATGGTTTAAATGATGGAGGTTCTTCTTATTCAACTAAAGTTTGTTGAATAGAAAAATTAAAACTAATAGGCAGCTCACCGAGCTTTAACAAACCCTTATTACAGGATCAGTAGGAGATAGAGACGGGAAAGCAGCATGCTGGCCCGCACGCTGGAGAGCCAGAAAATGGAGCTCTCCCCCTCTGGGAACCCAGCCCGTAAGTAGACTTAGTATTGGTATTTTTCTTATCAGCGTTACCAGGGCAATGGGCTAGTAACCTATTTCTTGGGCAGGTGGTGCCTCTTTGTCTCTGGACAGGGCACTTACTAAGTGCAGGGGTCAGTACTCTGCCTGGCCCTCGCCTCTATTGTATTGGGCAGTATTGGTTGCTCATCAACTCGGGTGCTTTGAAGCCGCACACAAAGTTTACCTTTCCTGTGCCCAGGCCGGATCACAGAGGAGAGGAGGTAAACAGAGGCACCGGTTGCCTCTATATAGTTTCAGGGCAAAAGGCTTCAATTGACTCTGAGTATTTACTATAGGTTAATCATTAGAACGAAGGGCAAAGACAGAGAGGAACTCTGCATTGCAATAGCTGCAGCCCCCTCCCTGCCTGAGCACCTGCACAGCACCCAGGCCCTGACTAGATTTTACATTTTGGAAATTAATACCAAAGCAATTTTCCAATACCGGCACAGTTTTTATTTATTTTAAGGTTTAATTTCTTTTTTTATTTTGGCACAGGGAACCAAACCCAGTGGCACTCTACCTCTGAGATGCACCTCCAACCCATTTTGATTTTTTGCTTTGAGACAGAATATCTCTAAGTTGCCCACGCTGCCCCCAAACTTATGGTCCTCCTATCTGTGCCTTCCAAGTCCCCGGGGTTACAGACATGTGCCACCAGGTCTGGCTGAACAACTATCATTTTAACCAGTTCATTTCACAGCAAAACTTCTCCAAATCGGTCTATAAATGAGTTTTCAGTCTCCACTTGCGCACCCGGCTCGGCTTCCCCTCTACTGAAATTGCCGAGGTCCACGTTCTGGGGAGACCTGTGTCACTGAGTTTGGCAGGCACTTTTCTGTCTGCCTGTCCCTTCAACACACAATGACTCCTTCCCGCCTGAGATGTGTTTGTAAAGCCAGAGTTTCCAGCACCTCTGCCTTGCATCCCCTCCCGCCCTGGAGGCCTCTCTTTCATGGGCCTCTCTCCACCTTCCTGACGGCGGCTCTCCTCGGCCTCTGGCCCACATACCACACACTATGGTTTGGATGTGCTTTTTCCCTCAAGGGTTCGCACGTTGAAAGCTGGGTCCCGATGTAACAGTGGGGTGGCCTGTATGTGGTGGAGCTCATGGAAGGTCACTGGAGGTGCTTCTCCAGGAAGGGACCAGTGGAATTCCTATTGGACACTGGTTACTTTTTGTTCTGTTCTAAAAGAGCAGAACTGGCCTTTCCCCAGCTCCCTGCCTCCGAGGGACAGCTTGCTTCTTGCCTGCACCCCGTCCGTGACTCCAGGGAGCTCTCACTAGAGCCAGCATGTGCTGTGTGAATGTGTAGCACAGACTGTGAGCTAAATCAACTGCTTTTCTTTTTCTTTTATACTGGGGATTGAACCCAAGGGCATCCTACCTCCAAGGTATACCCCCACCCCTGTTTATTTTTTATTTCAAAATTGGATCTCACCAAGTTGCTGAGGGTGTTACTGAGTTTCTGAAGTTGCTTAGGCTGGGCTTGCTGAAATTGTTGAGTCTGTCATTTAACCTGTGATTCTCCTGTCTCAGCCTCCCAAATACTGGGATTAGAGGTATATACTACCATGCCCCACAGCTTATTTTCTTTATAAGTAACCAATCTCCAGTAATATTCATTATAGCAACAGAAAACTGACTAATACTGATGATTCTCAAATTTATATTCTGTGTCCCGACTCAGATATTTAACTGCTTACTTG
Organism: Muscardinus avellanarius; assembly: GCF_963383645.1. Taxonomy (NCBI): domain Eukaryota; kingdom Metazoa; phylum Chordata; class Mammalia; order Rodentia; family Gliridae; genus Muscardinus; species Muscardinus avellanarius. Next base: position 30,976,647 of record NC_137804.1, on the reverse strand, counting down.
TGTTTGTCTCTAGGATGCCAGACAAACATCTCAAAATTAACATGCTCAAAACAAAACTCTTGGTATATTTTTGTGTATGTGTGTGGTGCTGGGATTGATCCCAGGGGTATTCTGTCTCTGAGCTACACCCCAGCCCTATTTTATATTTTACTTGGCAACAGGGTCTTGCTAAGTTGCTGAGGCTGGTCTTGAACCTGAGATTCTTCTGTCTCAGCCTCCTAAGTCCTGGGACTACAGATGTACACCCCCACGCCCAGTTTTCTTGGTGCTGTTTCTCAGCCATGCCCCTCCTCAGATCTTTGTCTCGATCTTTACACAGTTGCTCAAGCTAGAAACTTAGAAGTCATCCTTGATTCCTTTCTTTATCTTCTTTTTGGAGTACTAGGGATTGAACCCAGGTCATTCTATCTCTAAGCTGTACCCCCAGCCCTATTTTATCATTGAATGAATGAATGAACGAGCCATAGAAAATGAAGTTTGGAAGGGAGGCAACCCACCAGTCAGGTTATCAAAAGCTTCTGCTTTATTTAGCCCAATAGCTGATAACTGACACCCTCTGGGGAGTCAGCAGGCCATGGGGGAAGGGACCAGAGCCACACCTCTAGAGAGTCGTGCTTAGTTCCAATCGGCCGGCTGAGTCACATGGCAGAGCATAAGTACCAATGTTTTATAGGCATGCTGATTCTCTCATGACATCTGTAGTCTTGCGACCTCTGGAATATGTCTCATGATGTTTGGAATCTTGAGGCACCTGGATTCTTGTATATCTCCACTTCTGGATTCTGAGGTTCTGCCTCCTGTCCCCACTGCAGGGAAGGGAGGGACCCGATCTATTATCCTGGCCTTTTGGTGATATTGGGTGAAGACCGAATCCATAACTCCTTCCTGTTGTCAGGGAGCATTGTAGGGGGCCCAAAGGCCAGGAGAGGTAGAGTCCTTCAGAAGTGGACAGGTGGGAGTATGGCTGCAGCAGGAGTCGAAGGTTACCCTGAACAGCTTGGTAATGTGTGTTCGAATAGACTTTAATGGACAAGGAGCTATTAAAAGAAAAGGCAAATCATTAGAGCGGGTCCCAGGAAAGGCAGGAGCCCATCAGCTATTGGCCCTTGCCCGGAAGGGAAGGAGCCCAGCAGCTGCTGGTCCTTGGAGCACTTCCAGATATGAGGTAGATTGTGACTAGATTTATTAATATGATAGCAGCATTTTTCCTGAGAAAGAGACATACACCACCCTTTTTAGCAGTTTTCTTCATTAGACCAGAACCTTTGATGTAATAGCAGCATTTTCCCTGAGAGACACACGCCACTCTTTTCAGCAGTGAGTAGGTATGGGTCATTATGGTGAAATAGAAAACACGCTATTGGGTCAGGAGCATCCGTAACAGATTTTAGAGAGTTTAATACTTATGGCTGTCTGGCATCCAGAGAAGGAGAGAGAGCACCATACTATATAGACAAGTGGACCTGCTGAAATAAAAGCATTAAAAAGAATTATGCCAAGAAAAACAAAGCTTAGTGGGCCCCAACACTGTACAAGAAAATTTTTCATGAGGCTGTTATAATGGAGCCCTTTTTAGCCGAGACTGGTGATGCCAGTTGGGGCCCCCCAGCAGTTTGGCTGCAGTAGGTGTGGTGAGAATCACTGTAAAAGGCCAAATCCACCATGGTTGGAGATGCTTTGGTTTGGAGATGCAATTTGAAAAGGATTTGATCCCCTGGCTTAAGGGCCTTGACGCCTTGACTGCTGGGTGTGGAGCTGCTTCTTCAGTCCCAGGTTGGGGAAGATATCGGTCAGCATGTTCCCTAAGAAGGTGCCTGAGAAAAGACAAATAAGGGAGATAGGAAGACAAAGGAGGGGAGTCTGAAGGGAGAGCATGATTAAGCACAAACAGCAACCATACAGCAATTCAAAGTCCTCATGAGGTGTGACTTCAAGGGGTGGCCCATATGCAGGACAGAGCCAGTGGTAGGAGTTCAGGCCATGATACCTGCAGATCCAGGGAGAGCTTTGTTAGATGGTTTTTAAGAATCTCATTCATTTTTTTCTACCTTTCCTGATAACTGTGGTCAGTATGGAATGTGGAGCTTCCAAGAAATGCCAAGAGCTTGTGCCACCTGTTGAGTAACCTTACAAATAAAAGCTGGTCCATTATCAGACTGTAAGGAATTAGGGAGTCCAAACTGAGGGATGATGTCCAAGCACAGAACATTGACCACCATGCTGGCCGTCTCATCCTTTGAGGGAAAAGCCTCTACTCAGCCTGTTAGGGTGTCAACCATGGTAAGAAGATATTTTAGTTTTTGTAAGATGGCATATGGGTGAAGTCAATTTGCCAGTCCCGTCCTGGCAAGTGTCCTCTCATTTGGTGGGTAGGAGAAGAGGGGCAAAACAGCAGTGCAAGTAGAACAGGAGGCACTGACTTTACTAATCAGCTGTTGTAGGAGAGGAGAATAAAGCAAGGGTTTTAGAAAATGTTTAAGTGCCATAGGTCCCACATGTAGGGAATTATGTATTAGGCTAATGACCTCTTCGGCCTGAGCCTCAGGCAGAACAATTTGACCTGTAAAAGAGGGTCTGTAGTGTGTGGGCAGGAGAGCTTGCCGTCAATCCCCTGTACCAAAATCGGAAAAGGAAAACTAGGACCTGAAAAGGATGTAAGATCTGAGCAGGCAACCAAAAAGGAGATTGGCTTACTTGCTACCTTGAGAGTTACCCTGGGCTGGCTAGGATGATCGAGGTTGAGGAATCTGGGTGCCGTTAGTCTTCGGCCAGGCCAAGAAGGGCCAGCAGCAGGGCCTGGTCTGGAAGGGTGGTCCCCCTGTGTTGAGGCACCTGGGGCTCACCACTTTTCCAAGGGCATGGTTCCAGTGATTCTCCTTGTCACACGCTGGGCATGGTCTGATTGGTGGGCATGGCCTTGCCACACTTGCTGTCCTCCACCTGTAGGTGGTGCTCCAGAGGGCTAAGCAGCCACTGCCAGCCTCAGGACAGCTACCAGGGATCTGCCTTTTGGTGAAGTCAGATTGTATGCTCTGTCTCTACCAGTTCCTCTCTGGAATTAAAGACTTTAAATGCCATGTTCACCAAATCTTGGATAGGGATTTGAGGACCATCCTCAGCCTTTTAAATTTTTTTCTGAATATCAGGGGCTGATTGCCCAATGAAATGGTTTTCTGGCACCACAGATCCTGCCTCAGTACATGGATCTAAGTGGGTATAGAGGGTAAAAGCCTCCTGAGTTGGTCCCTTAAGGGAGGATGGCAGGGGGGATGGGTTAGAGTGGGAGGCTGTGTTAGGATAAGATAATGGCCAGGGTGGTGAGGAGAGATCTTGTGGATCAGGGTCCTCAGAAAGCAGCACCTGCAACCCAGCCAGGTCAGATGCTGGCTGTGACTCAGCAAAATTGCAGGCTGGTGCGAGCCAAGATGGTGACCACACAATGTCACAAGGTTATGACTGTGTAACATCACAAGATGGCGACCAAGATGGCGACTGTGATGTCACAAGGTAGCGACTATGCACCATCACAAAATGGCGGCTGTCGGGAAAATGGCGGCTGATGGGGGAGAGTGATTAGAGGAACGGGAGTGCAAGAAAAAGAAAGCCTGGACATAAAGGACTTCCGACCATGTACCAAACTGCTTACAAAAGTTGCTGACCGTTCTTGGGCCACTACAACCCATTATCCAACCCATATCGAGGCCAGACAAGTGCTCAGGGAATAAGTCCGCTAGTTTGGAGGTTTGGCTTCACATAATTGGTCTATGGATGAGAACGAAGAACAGGAAACAGGCATCCCCATTTTCCTGATTAATAGTTCGGAAATGGGGGTTAAGAGATTGGGAAAGACGTCTCAATCCCTTCTCAAAACCGGAAGACAACCTGGTCATCCGGAGGGTAAGGCAGGGACCTGACCTATCAATTATTATGTTTTGAAACAGAGTCTTACTAAGTTATGGGGGACCTGGTTAAGTTGCTGAGGCTGGCCTCAAACCTGTGATCCTCTTGTCTCAGTTTCCCATGTACTTAGATTACAGGTGTGTACCATGCCTGGAAATTCTCCTTTTCATATACCCATATCCAGTGACTCAGCAAGACCTAAGGGCTACCTCTCAATATGTGTATCAAATTCATCCACTTCTCTCTGTTTTCTAGTCTGTCCTTCTGTGGTTCTTGCCTTAGTCTTCAGCTGGTTTTCGTGTGTTCACACTTCTCTTCCTATAATTTTTTGCCAGAGTGGACCTTTAAAATGTAGGCGAGACAATGTGGATCACTGGTTTAAAACTCTCCAGTGTCTTCCTCATCACATTTGGAAGAAAATTCAGATCCCTCAAGAAGTCTTACAAGCATCCCATAGTTAAGCCCAGAGGTTGGCAAACTTTTCTGTAAAAGCACAGATGGTATGTTTTTGGCTTGTTGAGTATATGGTCTTCCTTGCTGTGATTCAACTCCTGTGTTAGATTCTACCACAGACAATATGGAAAACAAATTAACTGGATGTGTTCCAGTAAAATGTTACCTGTAGAAATAGGCATTGTGGCCAGGTGTGGTGGTGCACGCTTGTAATCCCAGCATTCAGGAGGCTGAGACCGGATGATCGCGGTCCGTGGACAGCCTCAGCTACTTGGTGAGGCTCTCTGCAACTCAGTGAGACCCGGTTTTAAAATAAAGAATAAAATTTAAAAAATAGCCAGGCGTGGTGGCACAAGCTTGTAATCCCAGCATTCGGGAGGCTGAGATACGAGGACCGCAGTTTGCAGACAGCCTCAGCTACTTAGTGAGACCCTGTTTCAAAATAAAGAATAAAAAATAGGAGAGGGAGTATAGCTTGAAGGTAGAATGCCCCTTGGTTTCAAAACCATACCCACAAAAAATAATAATAATAACTAAAAAATACAATAGGCGTGCTGAAGCACACTTGTAATCCCAGTGTTGAGGAGGCAGAGACCAGAGGATCACGGTTTGTAGACAGCCTCAGCTACTTAGAGAGGCCCCTTGCAACTCAGTGAGACCCTGTTTCAAAAATAAAGAATAAAAAGTTAGGGCTGGGGGTATCACTCTCAAAGGTAGAATGACTCTGGGTTCCAACCCTGGTACTGCAAAATAATTAAAAATAAATAAATAAGAAGATGGCGACCGAGAAAAGTGGGGCTTAAGAGCCCCGCTAACAACCAATCTCCATTACCACAAAATCAGCGCCTTTCATAGCCAGAAAACACCATCACCAGAGAAACAAAAAAATCACCAGGCTCCAGAGAGAAAGCGGACTGAGAACAGAGCTCAGAGCCACAGAGGAGATACACCGGCCTCACGCCCGAGGACGCGGCAGCAGCACTTTACTGCCGGCGGCAGCGGCGAATTCACCAGACAGCTACAGCAAGCCGAGGTGAGGCGCTGCGGAACAGCCAGGTGGGATTTCTCGGCGCAGGGAGCATCTAAAGCTCCCAGTGGCTGAGCTCAGCACACGCTGCAGGGATTCAGAGTGGAAATCAAAACCAAGAAGAAATACGCCAGCCTCACAGCCGAGGGCGTAGCAGCGGCGCCATATTGCCACCGGCGGCAGCAGCAGCGAATTCACCGAGTCCAGTACAGCTACATCAGCGTACTCAAGAACAGTGAGTCAAATTTCGGGCCACAGAGGAGAAATCCCAGTACTGTACTCCCTGGGACTTGACCCAGTGGGGGAGTGGCGGTGGCAGAGATATCACACCATAGGAGAACGTGCAACCTGGCACCCCCCATAGTCTAAAGCAGCCTCTATCGACTCTCTGGGTCGGAGACTCTGTGATACAACCCAGTAAAGGAGTAGTGGGGTCTGAGATACTACTGACTCGAGATCCAGAACACCTTAAGTGAAGTCATAGTGACCCAAGGGAAGAACCCAGAGAAGGCACAAACTTCCAAAACCATGGGAAAGAGGAATAATACTGGAGCAATGAATGTCCACAACACCACAACATCAGAACCCGATAAAACTGAAAATCAGAGATTTCTAGAAGATCAAATCAGGAAAATAACTATAGAGGATTTGCTTTGAAAAGATCTCAGAGAGAGCCAAAAAGAGATAAAGGATGCAATTAATGAAGTAAAGTCCTCAATTCAAAGCACAAACAACCGATTAGAACACATGGAGAACAGAATCTCGCTCTTAGAAGATGATCATTTCAAAAATGAATGCATAGTTTCTAACCTAGAAAAAAATAACCGACAGCAGGAATCTGATATCGAAGAAATATGGGCCCATTTTAAGAGAGCTAACCTAAGAATAATTGGAATAGAGGAGAAAAAAGAAAGTGAAACCAAAGGGATCAACAATCTCTTCAAGGAAGTAATAGCAGAAAATTTTCTAGACATAGAGCAAGAGGTCGATACACAGGTCCAGGAAACTTATAGAACTCCCTTTAGACAGGATCGGAGAAGAGGATCCCCACGCCACATAATTGTCAAAATGACCAATGTGGAAGCCAAGCAGAGAATCTTAAAGGCAATAAAAGCAAAGGGCCAAGTGACATTCAGAGGCAAACCAATTAGAATCACTCCAGACTTCCCAAACCAAGTCACGAGAGCCAGAAGGGCTTGGAGTAACATATTCCAAACTCTGAAAGAAAACAACTTCCAGCCAAAAATTTCCTATCCAGCAAAACTTTCTATCAAATTAGATGGAGAAATAAGAAGCTTCCATGACAAACAGAAACTGAAGGAATTTATGTCTTCAAAACCAGCACTAGAGAAAATACTCAAAGAGATTAACTACAAAGAAGAAATAGGTAACACACACCAGAACCAGAGAAACAAGATTTTCCATCCAACAGACAACTAAGATTGGTTATCTGTGGAGATTCATTATTTATGTTAGTCTTTTACCTATCTCTAAATGGTATTGTTTGCCTTTATTGTTGTTAATTTTAGGATTTCTAGTTGTGTTGCAGACTAAACTCAGTTGGGTCGTTATTGTCAGCTCCCGGTCAAATCCTCAGAAAGATGGGGCAAAAGGCAGGTGAAGTTCTGCAGAAACTTATCTGCAGCGATTCTTTCCCCTCTATGAATTCCTTAAGTTTTTAGGTACGACGCTTTGGAAAGAACCTGAGGTGGACAAAGGCTTCTTGAGCCAATGACACTTTATTACAGAAACCCCAAAAAATTTATACCCTTCACCAGTAAGGTTAATAATAAGAGAAAAGGGAGTGAATGCAATCACTGTGAAATAATAATGAATGACATGTAAACAAAGGTAATAAAACTAGTCCTTCAGCTGGCTGTTGATCTTCGAGAGATTAACTCCTGATCCTCTCCAAGGTCTTGCAGATAAGCAGTTCCAGGGGACGACCTCCAAGGAGAAACAGGCATGCCCAAGGCTTGGGGGCTTCTCGGTGAATCTTCTTTAACTTTCTTGGTACTTTCCATCTTTTGGGCTCAGTTCATATAGCAAGTGTGAGGAGATGTGGTGAATCAGATGGATGCGATAGAGTTTCTTCAGGTGTTGGCATCTTATCTCCTAAATCTGAAAGCTTAAGCAAACTCACAACACAGTTTGGCAGACAAAATACCACAAACAACACCACAAAGTTCTTGGTTTTAATTGTCAGATGTATTTCCTTAACTGCTGAGCACTCTTCTTTAGACAACAAGCCTATTAAAAGCCTATCCATCTTTAATAATCCATTTCCCTGTCACAAACTCTCTGCAACCTGCTTCTAACTTTCTAATTCCTTTCTTTCCCAGTTGGGACTTTCTTATGATAAGCTCTTCTTCATGCAAAAATGCTTTTCTTACTCCTACGGTATTTCCTTTCCTTCATACATATATATTTAGAACGTCTGTCCTTTATTTTGTCATATTCATTCCTAACCATGCGGCCAGTCTCTCTGTCTCCGGGGATGCTCACACTGGGCGTAAAAGTCAACAATCTTTCTCCTTGGCTCTATTGTATTTGGGCAACTAAGTTGTTCATCAACTAAATTGCTTCAAAGTCACACACAAAGTTTTATCTTCTCTGTCTCTAGGCAGGATCTCAAGGGTAAACAGAGTTAGCTTACCGGAGTTAATGGCTTAACCTAAGTTAGTGATAGGAATGAGGGTTGGAGACCCTTTGTGATTGCTGAAGCTGGAATGCTTATCACAGCATCTGAGTTCTAGCCAGTTTTTCATTATTATTGAGCAAAGCCAAGGGCGTTTAGACAAATTATTAGAGAATTTATTTTCACGGACTCAATCTCTTTCATAGTCCTGGTCTCACATCACCGGAGCAATTCGCGTAGAGAGTTAAAAGGAATCATTACCAAGAAAATAATAGTCATGAAGGGTATCTAAAAGTGGGGGGTACTTTGGCCAGAGACGACACCTCCTTCTCGGGGCTTGTTGTCGATTGGCTATGTGGAGTGGGGTCTCAACACATAGATGCCGAGGCAGCAGGCAGTCTTGGCATAGTTGGAATATTAATATACCTTCAGATATAGCATTTGGAAATATTTTATCCCATTCTATTAGTAACTTTTAACTCTGTTTACATTGTCTTTGGATATACAATTTTTTTTATTTTTTAGGGAGTTTGTATTTTTATTTATTTATTTATTTATTTATTTAGGGAGTTGTATTTTTTAGGGAGTCTGTTGCCTGTACCATTGAAATCATATCCAAGAAATCACTGCCGATTTCAATGTTGTGAGGTTTTATGACCCAGATTTTCTCCTAAAAGTTTATAGTCTTAAGATTTATATTTAGGTCTTTTATCTATTTTGAGTTAATACTTGTATATGGGATTAGGTAAGGGTCCAATTTTATTCTTTTCCATGTAATTATTATGTTTCAACAATATTTAGTTAAAAGATTATTATTTCCACCACCAAATGTTCGTGGAAACCTTGTCAAAAATAACTTGACAATATAGGGAAGAATTTAGCTCTAGGCTTTTATTTAACTCCAATGGTTTATATATCTGCCTTTAGAATAGTACTACACTGTTTCATTTATTGTAGCTTTATATGGTTTGAAATCAGAAAATATACATCTTCTAGCTTTGTTCTTTTTCAAGATCGTTTTGGGTATCTAGAGTCCATATTCCATATTAGGATAGATTTTTTTCTGAAAAATAAATATATAAATATATGATAGTTTCACCTAAAAAAATAGAAAAAAAATATTCTCTGGTAAGAAAGTAAAAAGAAATATTGAAATGTTATCTTTAAGTCATCAAAAGCTTGGTATCAGACAAATGAAACTGTTATGAGAGATTATCATTTTTAATTTTGGATAAATTGCTATAAAACTAGACGACAACCACTAAGCCAAGCATGGGAGGGAGGGATGGGGAGAGAATGGGGTGGGGATCAGGTGGGGGCTGACTGGGCGATGTGTGCATGTATGTCTACAAAAGTTTGTATCCCACTATGATGTATGAATACAATGCCCCAATAAAAATAAATAAATAAATAAATAAATAAATAAATAAATAAATACAAAGGGTTGGAGGTGTAGCTTAGAGGTAGAATGCCCCTGAGTTCCATTCCCAGTTCCAAAAAGAAAAAGGAGGGGGGAGGGAGGGAGAAGAAAACAGAGGCAGCAGGCCAGCTTCAGCTTGGAGTCGCTGTTTGTCTCCCTTTATATAGCCCCTTCCTTCTTTTCCAGTCACACCACACCCCATTCTGCCTTGTGCTGTGAGTCAGCCTCAGCCCCCTGCGCTGGGCAGACAGCCCCAGGATGGCTGCCACCTCTTCTCCCTCCTTGTGGTGTAAGCTAACACCACAGCCTCTGGTTACACCGGCCTTGTGAGTTCTTTGTCCAGTGGAACGTCGTGGGTGATGTTCTAGGACTTCCAAGCTGGGGAAGTGAGATTGGCACGTTCTTCTACCCGAGGAATCCAGCCCCCGTGCCAGAAGACCTGTGATCCTCCTATCTCAGCCTCCCAAGTAGTGGAATTACAGGTGTATGCCACCACACCCAGTTCATCACTCCATTTTAAAGCCAAAATCCTGCCCCTGCCCATTGGGCCAGAGGCTGACCATCAGTCTGTCTGTAGTTGCCAGGATACAACAACATGCTGTAAATCAACACAAAGACTTTTGTGAGTCATAATTGTGTGATCCAGGGTGCCACTTCCAGCACCCTGTCTTCTGAAAGTCGGGGATGCACATATTCATTGTATTCCTCTAAGTTGTCACTGCACACTTGGAAGTGGGGAGAACTGTGATGGAGCCCAAGGGACGCCTCTGGTTGAACAGCGACTCAATCGCCACTGGGCGTGGCTCACTCAGTCCCTACTTCTCTGATGGACCAGTGACCGTGCATGTATCTCAAATAAGACAGGGGGTCCTCATTACTGGATACTCATTCCATTCCTGAAGTTACAGAGATGTGTTATTTAGAATTTATTTAGAATAGACTAAGCCAGGATAAAACAAAACAAAACAAAACAGGCCCAGAACATTTAATGGCTCAGCAGAATGGAGTTTTTTCTTTCCTTTTCTCTTTCTTTCCTTCTTCCTTTTTTCTTTCTTTCTTTCTTTCCTTCTTTCTTTCTTTCTTTCTTTTTTCTTCCTTCCTTCTTTCTTTTTTTCTTTTCCTTTTGTGGTACTGGAGATGGAACCCAGGGGCATTTTGTACCTCCAAGCTACACCCCCCCGGTCCTATTTTTAGTCTTTTTATTTTTCATATGTGTGTGGTACTGGAGATGGAACTCAGGGTCATTATACCTCCGAGCTATCCCCCCAGCACAATTTTGAAACAGGGTCTCACTGAGTTGCAAAGGGCCTAAGTAGCTGAGGCTATATATGAACCCAGATCCTCCTGTCTCAGCCTCCCAACTGCTAAAATTACAAGCATGTGCCACCACACCTGGGTGGAGTTGTATATTTCTAGCACAGATTATGAGAAAACAGAATACTCAAGTCAATGGGGTGTTCTCCTCCGTGCAGCCACTCAGAGTTAGTTTCTCTTCACCCTATGGATCTGCCATTCTCCAGGGCCTCCTCGTCACCTACATCTAGTCTGAAAGAAGAAAACATAGAAGGAGCATGTCTGGAAAATCTGTGTGAACTTTGAAGGCTGCATTGAGCCAAATGGTAGACAGGAGAGTGCCATCTGGTCAATGCTGTCAGGAGAACACAGTGGAGTTGGAGGATATCTAGTGGTCTCCATTATTGGCAGCTAAAGTCACCATCACATAAAATTAGTCACTAGTAAACTGAACACACATCCTTTCCTCTTAAAGCCAAGCTTCGTCCTCTGCCCACTGGGTCAAAGTTTTTGTCTGTTATTCTCTTTGGAGTTGTCAAGCTACAACAGCATAACACAATGCAAACAACATGAAAATTGATGGAAAAATGAAACTGTCAACCTTACGAAATAAGCAAGATTTCCACAAGATTGGGAAAGCAATTTTGAGGAACTACCCTCAACATTTGCAAAGCCATCGATACAAGGACATCACATTAGAGGAGAGGAGAGTCTAAGAGCCAAAGGGCTGCTTCCAATGAGAATGATTTGAGAATCAAAGGAGTAAGAGAGACGCCTAGGAAAATTAATAGAGGCCTGTGGGGCATGGTGGCGCATGCCTGTAATCCCAGTACCTGGGAGGCTGAGACAGGAGGATTACAGGTTGGAGGGCAACTTCAGCAATTTAGCAAGGCCCTCAGCAACCTAGGAAGACCCTGCTTCAAGATTAAAAAAAAAAAAAGTAGGTCTGGGAGTGTAGCTCAGAGGTATAATGCCCCTAATGCCACAAAAATAAATAAATAAATAAATAAATAAATAAATAAAACTAAAATTAAGAGTTAAGATAATATGTAAATATATTATCTCAAATATGTTAAGAATTAAGTTAAGAATTAGAGTTGAGGATAATATGTTTATAGACATATTACTGTTTATGATTGGGCTGTGCAAATCAAATCTGAATTGACAAATTTCATATTATATGATCATGTAATTTTATCAGGAAAAATGCATACAAACTGCTTGATGGTTGACTGACTCATTGGTTGTGTTTGCTGTTTTAACAACTGACTGCCATTCTCTTGCCTTGATTTTTTTTTTTTTTCCGGGTCTGAGGATAGAACCCAGAGTCATTTGACCTCCAAGCTTAACCCCCTGCCCTATTTTTTATTCTTTCTTTATTTTTTTTAAGCATTACCCAAGTGCTTGATGTTTTATTTTTTTTTTTTACTTTTTTAAAGGTGATTGTTTTTATTTATTTTTTATTTTTTTTCTTTTAACAATTTTTTTATTAAACATAAATAGTATACATTTAAACTATATTTGGTGCCCTCCCCCCCGCCCCCGTTTTCCCTTCCCCCCTCCCACCAATGGCTATGGAGATCTGTGTGGAGATTCCTAAGAAAGGTGGGAATAGATCCACCATATGATCCAGCTATACCACTCCTGGGTATCTTTCCAAAGGGGTTGAAGTCAGAGAAATACAGCAACATATGCATACCTATGTTCATAGCAGCACAATTTGTAATAGCCAAAATATGGAACCAACCCAGATCACCATCAACAGATGAATGGATAGCAAAACTGTGGGAAATACACACAATGGAATTCTATTCAGCCATAAAGAAGAACAAAGTTATATCATTTGCAAGAAGATGGAAAGCCCTGGAGAACATTATGTTAAGTGAGATCAGCCAAGCACAGAAGGAGAAGGTACATATGTTTCCTCTAATATGCCCAAACGAGGAAACACAAAGGATACCAGTGGGACTCCAGATATTGGAGGGGAAATACTAGCTAAGTTTGAATGGTAAGATAGGAGAGGAGGAAGGCCGATCTATTCTTTATTTTTTGAAACAGGGTCTCACTAAGTTGTGGAGGCCTCACTAAGTAGCTGAGACTGTCCACGAACCACAGTCCTCCTGTCTCAGCCTCCCAAATGCTGGGATTACAAGCATGCGCCACCACATCTGGCTCCTGCCTGGCTTCTACAAGGCTCAATCTCTAAATGTTGGCATGCCCCAGAGTTTTTCCTGGTCCTCTTGCCTTCAGAACCCCCCTCTCCTAAGTGCCCCCATCCATCCTCGTGGGTTTAAGTAGCATCCACACGCAACTGACACTCACATCTACATCTGCAGTCCTGACCATCTCTGCCTACTCCATCTCCACGTAAGTGTTTAGCTTCTCAGATTTAGGTGGTTTAAAATGGGATTCTTAGAGTCCAAAGATTTTTTCTTGTTTCCCTATCTTGTTCTGTAAATAGTAGCATGGGTTGACCATTTGCTCAAGCAAAAACCTCAAGGGTTGGTTTTTTTTTTTTTTTTTGGTACTGAGGATGGAATCCAGGGGTATTGTACCTCTGAGCTACACTCCAGCCCTATTTTTTAGTCTTTTATTTTTGAAACAGGGTCTCACTGGGTTGGGAAGGGTCTCGCTAAGTAGCTGAGGCTGTCCACAAACTGCAGTCCTCGGGTCTCCACTTCCCGAATGCTGGGATGACCAGCGTGCGCCACCATGCCTGGCCTTTTTTTATTCTTTAATTTTTATTGTAATTGCACATGATGGTGAGAGTCATAGTGATGCACTCATGGACACTCATGACACTGTTGTCTGCTTCCTTCTCTGGACCTCCCCTTCTCCTTCTGGATCTCCTTCCACTACTTACTGGTCTCCTGATTTCACGAGGTCCCTTTTCTTTCCTGTTTCTCTCTGGTTTCCACATCTGAGAGAAAACACGTGACTCTGGTTTTCTACATCTGCTGATCTCACTAGCATGATGTTCTCCAGGCCCGTTCATTTTCCCGCAAATGACATAACTTAGTTCTCCTTATGACTGAGTAAAATCCCGTTGTGTGTATGTGCCATATTTAATTATCCATTCAGCTGTTGACGAGCACCTAGGCTGGTTCCATAATTTGTGAATTGTGCTGCTATAAACATGGATATGAATGTGAATCACTATAGTATTCTGATTTTAATTCTTTTGGAAAGATCCCCAGGAGTGGTATAGCTGGATCATATGGTGGTTCCATTCCTAATCTTTTGAGGAGCCTCCATACAGATCTCCGTAGTGGTTGGACTAATTCACAGTCCCACTCACAGCATATCAGAGCTCTTTTTCTCTGCATCCTCACCACCATTTATTATTATCTGTACTCTTAACGGCTCATTTTAACACCTCTGTCCCTGCCTGCCCCACACCTCCTGAAATAGCAAGAATTGTATTGGGCCCAACTTCAAATTATAACCTGAACGGACCGCACTCCATCTCCCCCAGTGCCCTCAGTGACGCCAGCCAGGTGCCGGCACCCCTTGCTGGGCCATCTCAGCCTTCCAGCGGTGCCTCCTGCCCCACTATTGCCATGGTGGCAGCTCCTTTCCACACAACCAGCTACAGGGATCATTAGACAGAAGAACCAGACTGTGTCATCCCTGAGATGAAGTCCACCAATGGCTTCCCACTGTTCACATTAAAATCCACCAGCCGTGGTGGTGCACACCTATAATCTCAGTCCATGAGAGGCTGACATAGGAGGATCACAGATTGGAGGCAAGCCTCAGCAACTTAGTGAGGTAATCAGAAACATATCAAGAAACTGTTTCAAAAAAAGAAAAGAAGAAAGAAAAGAAAAAAAACTAAGGCTGGGGATGTAGCTCAAAGGTAGAATGCCCCTGGGCTCAATTGCAGTACCACACACACACACACACACACACACACACACACACACAAAAGTCCATTCTGTGTCTGCCTGGCCCACCCAGCCCATCTGACTATGCCCACCTCCCACACCGGGCCTCGCCACCTGCAGCAGGCCACCTCAGGCCCTCAGCAGTCGGGTCTCTGCCCTCCACAGCAGGGCTGCCTGGCTCCTCATCATCCAATCTCAGCTTGGCAACCATATCCACTCAGAGGCTTCTCCCATCTAGTGCAGCCCCTTTTGCCCTGTTAGCCTATTTTCCTCATAGCAATTATCTTATTATCACTAGGTGGACATTTTTGGGGGGGACTGGGACTTAAACCTGGGAACATTCTACTTCTGAGCTACATCCCCAGTCTTATTTTATTTTTAATTTTGAAACAGTGTCTCCCTAAGTTGAAGAAAATCTTGCTAAGTTGCTGAGGCTGACCTCAAACCTCTGATCCTCCTGTCTTGGCCCTTCAAGTACTATAATTATAGGCGTGTGCCCCCACGCCTGGGTGCTAGCTGGACTATTCTGTTGTTTCTGTATACCATGTTTGTCTGTGCTCACCCAGACACTAAAGCCCTGTGAAAGTGTAATAACAAAAAATAAAGCCTAGTAACAAAAGAAACTCCATGTTTGATCCAGCTGTGTTAAATGTAGACCAACATCCTGCTTACCCTATGGTCAACATCTAGCCCCACTCCAGACAAAGTTGCAATTTTGTCAGATAATAACAATGGGCCTACCCCCTACCCTCAGCCACCTGTCCATGGCTTTTGCCTTTAAAAACCCCTTATAAGTTCAGCACAGCTCTGGACTGAGTGTAGGACTGTGCCCCTAGACTGGCTAGTCTATTTTTTCCCCCACAGTTATAAACTGATTTTCCGAATTTGGTTGGTGCTCTCTTTCTTCATTCCTGCGACATCGGCCTGGGCACAAGAGCAGGAACTTCAGTTGTGCTCACTGGCATATTTTCATTTTCTAGAGGCTGTCGTATAACAGATGCTCCATAAATATTTGTCCAATAATTTTTATTTTTATTTATTTTTGTGTGGTATTGGGGTTCCTGGAAGCCCTTCTATCTCTGGGCTACACTCCCAGACCTTTTATATATATATATTTTTAATTTGGAAACAGGGTCTCTTAAGCCAGCGAGGCTGGCTCCAAACCAGCGTGATCCTCCTGTCTCCGCCTCCCAAGTGCAGGGATTACCAGCGTGCACCACCAGGCCCGGCTGTCCAATAATTTTTAAAATATAAGAAAAATAAACTTATTGTAATAATTTTAAGTTTCATTTTGAATGTCAAATTTCCTCCAAAAAAACTTCTTTACACTACTTAATTGGAAATATCAGTTTTCTTTATAATGTGACTCATTCCAGAGGCCTTCTCTTATACCAATTCTCTCTCTCTCTCTCTCTCTCTCTCTCTCTCTCTCTCTCTCCTTGTTCTGGGGACTATATCCAGGGGCATTCTACCTCTAAGATATACTCCTAGCCTTTTTTTAAAAAAAAAACAGGATCTCACTAATTTAGTAAGCTGGCCTAGAACCTATGATCCTCCTGCCTCAGCTTCCCAAGTACTGAGATTACAGGCATGTGCCACCATATCTGGCTACCAGTTATATTTCAACAGTGAAGATCTTCTGTCTTCTGTATTTCCTTCCTTGGCCTTCTAGACTAGTAAACTGTGGGATAAGGAAGTGAGAAGGTGCTGATGTGATTTGTTCTTCTTTAACCCAGGCTGAGTCACCATTGATCAGTCATTTTTCTCCCAGGGCAAAGAAGCATCTCTCCCCCTTACCCTCCATTCTAGAAAAGTGTCTGTGTCCTGTTGTGCTCACTGGTCTCAGGGCATGGAACCTTCTTTTCCCTTTTAAAGGAGCACTTTCTGTCTCCCGGGTTCCAGCAACATGGGGATGTGTGCAGGCCTCCCAGAACACCGATGAACAGCGCAGGTCTCCTTTCTGCTTCTCTAGCTGCTCTGGCCTGTAGGTCATCAGTCAGGAGACTTGAATCTGATTCAGTGATGGCACACATGGGAGCGGCCACAGTACAGGCAGCTTGGCCTCACAGCGGTGTCACTGAGCCACTGACTGAAGGTGCCGCTTTGAAAGAGGCCCATCCCCTTTCAAAGAACTGGCTTTTGCAGCTAATTGAGTTCTGAGAACCAATCATTTGAATAAAAAATAATTAAAAAGTTTAAGGTCTACCTTTTTTTTTTTGGTGGTGGTGCTGGGGATTGAACCCAGAACACAGGGATATTCTACCTCCAAGCTATACCCCTAACCTTTTTATTTTTTGTTTTGAAATAGGGTCTCATTAAGTTTTTGCACACTGGTCTCAAACCTCTGATCCTCCTGTTTCAGCCTCCCAAGTACTGGGATTACAGGCATGTAACATTCTCTTCCTCTTTGCCACATGCTGTGGTCCTTGGGGGTTGATAGGAGAAGAAGGGAGAGGGCAGGAAGGCAGAAGAGCCAGCTTCCCCTGAGCACCAGGCGCAGAGGACGCTGGGGCGCAGAGGACGCTGGCCATTTACCTGTGTGTGGTCTGCCAGGTGCAAGCAGACTGTGCATGAGGCTCCACAGAACTTAAGAGCAACTGGGGAGAGAGAGAGAGAGAGAGAGAGAGAGAGAGAGCATGTGTGTGTGGTGTGTGTAAGAGAGAGTGTGTGTGCGGTGTGTAAGAGAGAGAGAGAGAGAGAGAGGGAGAGAGGATGTGTGTGGTATAAGAGAGAGAGTGTGTGTGTTACAAGAGGCAATCTATCCCTGAGCTACACTCCCAGCCCTATTTAATTTTTATTTTGAAACGTGGTCTCACTAGGTTGATAAGAGTCTCACTATTTGCTGAGGCTGTCCTCAAACCTGCCATCCTTCTGTCTCAGGCTCCCAAGCGCTAGGATTACACCCAGTGCAACTGTGTGATCTAAAGAGATCTGCTGCAGCTGGGCATGGTGACACATGCTTGTAATCCCCAGTAGTTGGGAGCCTGAGAGAGGAGGATCTCAGGTTCAAGGCCAAACTCAGCAACTTAGAGAGACCCTGTCTCCACATAAAAATTAAAACCAGGCTGTAGTTCTGAGGTACAATGCCCCTGGACTCAGTCCCCAGTAACACACACATGCATGCACGCATACGGAGATGCTGATCCTCACAGCTCTATGTTCTTGCCAAGCAGAGATGTGAACTGTCTTATCATATCACTCGAATTTGAACTACAGCTCAATTCACAAATTCACAAAGCCCCATGAGAGCTGGAAAGCACATGTCCTGCAATCTGATCCAGCCAGTGGCTCCAGTTTGCAGCCTCGGGCCTGAGGCTTGGTGTAAGATCACAGGTGGAGAGGGCGGCAGGCATGGTTTGTTAGTTACTGCAGGTGGAGTGCAGAGTGAACGCAGATTCATTCTTTTATAGTTGAGAAGGCAGCCTTCATTCTGTAAGAGTTAATCAGCAGATGCAAAGCTAGCTTGCTCTTTCTTTCTTTCTTTCTTTCTTTCTTCCTCTCTTTCTTTCTGGTACTGGGGATTGGACCCAGGAATGTTCTACCTCTGAGCTAGACCCCTAGCTTTATTTTCTTTTTATTTTGAAACAGGGTCTCACTAAGTTACTGGGGTTTTTCTATGTCCCTGAAACTGGCTTTGAACCTGTGATCCTCCTGTCTCAGCCTCCCAAGTACTGGGATTATAGGCATGAACCACCATGCCTGGCATGCGTAAAATTTTTTAAATCTACGTTGCAGGGAATCTTCCTTTAAGTGGCATTGCAGTTTGACAGAAAAAAAAAAAACAAAAAACCTTCATCTTCACAGTGAGGGGTGGCTGTTGCCTTAGGGCACAATTTTTTAATATATACTTTTTTGGTGCAGTGTAATTATACATCATAGTGAGTTCAAAGTGAGGTAGACATACATGCCACAGCACAGCCCTTGCCTTTCCCTCTGGGTCCCCCGTTCCTCACCCTCCCCATACACGTTAGTGAGGTTGGTGGTGACACCTTCGTATATGGACATAGCATTATCTGAACTGTTTTCTTCAACAGCCCTCCTTTTCCTCTCTCCATCTCCCTCCCCGGTTCCCTTTCACGATTCTTCTGGTCTCTCTCCTTATTTATCAAAAGACTTTTGTTTCTTATTTCCTCTATAGCTTCCACATATGAGAGAAAACAAAGGACCTTTGACTTTCTGTGACTGGATAGTCTCACTTAGCATAATATTCTTTAGTGCTGCCCATTTTCCGGCAAATGACATAATTTTGTTCTTTATGGTGGGTAGAATTCCATTGTGTGTATATGCCTCATTTTCTTTATCTGTTCATCTATTGATGGACACCTGGGTTGGTTCCATAATTTGGTTGTTGTGAATTATGCTTCTATAAACAGGGAGATGCATATGTCACGATAGCGTTGTGACTTTACTCTTTTGGAAAGATACCAAGAAGTGATATAGGCAGGATATATGGTGTTTCCATTCTTAGTCTTTTGAGGAAACACCACACTCATCTCCATAGTGATTGAACTAATTTTCAGTTGGGGCACAATTTTTGTGGGAGCCTGTCTTCCCAGATAACGTGTTTGTTGCCTTCCAACTGCTGCGTGGAATACTGTGTGTGTGTGTGTGTGTGTGTGTGTGTGTGTGTGTGTGTAGGTGTGTAAAATGTATTGCATCAATGTTGCTGACCATTTTCAGTTGGCAAGTTTTAATATTAAAAAAATTAAAACTGGGCACAGTGGTGTACACCTAAGTACAACTTCAGGGCCAGCCTGGGGAACTTGGTGAGACTCTGTCTCAAAAATCATAATTTAAAAAGGGGCTGACGATAGAGCTCAGTGGCAAAGTATTCCTAGGTTCGACTCAATCCCCAGTACAGAAAAATAAGTTTGTTTTCTTGCATAAAACACCTATTTCCTTAGGTTTAAACCAGAGAACAGAGAAGGAAGACAAAAACAAGGGACTCATCATGAATTAAATTTGTGTGATGAGCCAGGCGTGGTGGTGCACCCTTGTAATCCCAGCATTCGGGAGGCTCAGGTAGGAGGGTTGTGGTTTGTGGACAGCCTCAGCTACTTAGTGAGGCCCTTTGCAACTCAGGGAGACCCTGTTTCAAAATAAAAAAAGGTCTGGGAGTGTAGCTCAGAAGTAGAATGCCTCTGGGTTCCATCCTCAGTACCCCCCACAAATACACACGCACACATGCACACACACAAACAGGGTTATGTATATATGTATATATCAGGTCTGGAGGTAGAAGGTATACCCCGGAGGTAGAAGTCCCCTAGGTTCCATCCCCAGTACCACACACACAAAAAAGAGACCCCAGGCAATTCATGGTCTCTTTCTATGCTTGTCAGCTTGTCAGGAGGGAAAACGTTGCTCCCTCCACCCACCTGAATTCTGGAGCCAGCTTCCACCTCGCTGCCATCTGCCTGGAGCTCACTCCAAGCACTCTGTCCCCGGCTCCCAGGTTTTCAAGAATTTTGAGGAAAAGACAAACTTGTCTTTACACCACACACACATTCACACACACACACACACACACACACACACACACACACACACACACACACTCTTGCTTTCTCATACATTCATACATAGTCAAACACAGTCACACATATACTCTTCACACTTTCTCATACACACACTGTTGCACACACACACACACACACACACACACACACACACACACACACCAAAGAGCAATTTGGGCAGAGCTGGGAGTCCCTCTGTTCCCCCTGCAGATGGAAAAGTGACACTCGTTGGACAGGCAGGGCTTTGAGTGCTTGCTTATTCAACATACCAAATCTCTCTCCACACCCACAGAAGTAGAAATGCCCCACATCTTCAGCACTCCAGGGTGCACTAAATAAGGAGCAGGTCTCTCCTCTGGACTTTTTTTTTTTTTTTCGGTACTGGGGATGGAACCCAGGGGCATTCTACCTCCAAGCTACCCCAGCCCTATTTTTTATTCTTTATCTTGAAACATGGTCTCACTGAGTTGTAAAGGGCCTAAAGTGGCTGAGGCTGTCTGCAAAATGAGATCCTCCTGTCTCAGCCTCCTAGATGCTAGGATTACAAGGGTGTGCCACCACACCCGACTTCTGAACCCCTTCTTGCTGTCTAACCCTGGAGGGTGGGGCCTGGATGCCTTGTGCATAGCAGAGCAGGACTGAAGCTGGGTGGAGGGAAGGCTGACTTCACCCACGCAGGAAGCTAGATGCCACAGGAAGAGCCCATTGGAGGGGAGTATGCTAACAAGCTCAGAGCCAGTCATTCTTCTCTTTCCAAATTTCAGCCCACTGTCTTATTTTTATTTTCTGTGATACTGGGGATGGAATCCTTAGCTATACCCCTAGTCTTTATTTTTTACTTTTTGTGGTACTGGGGATTGAACCCAGGAACATTCTATCTCTGAGCTACACCCCCAGCCCCTTTTTAATTTTTGATCTTGAAACAGGGTCTCATTAGGTTGCTGAACAATCCTCCTGTCTCAGCCTCCTAAGTACTCAGATTACAGGTGTGCACCACCATGCCCAGCTCATTCCACCAGTCACCTGGGACAATGAGAAGACCATAATTTGGGGTAGGGGTTGGGGAATGAACCCAGGGAGCTTTACCTCTGAGCTGTACCCCCAGTCCTAAGTTGCTGAGGCTGGTCTCAAACCTGTGACCCTCTTCTTTCAGCTTCGCAAGAACTGGGATTACAGGTGTGTGCCACCACCCCTGGCTTATAACAGAACTTAAAAATATTTTAATTACTTCATCTAACAACAATAAATCTATTACATGCTCACATAAATATCGTTACTTTATAAAAATAGTTTCCAAATATGAAAAATAAAAGTCTACAAGAAAGAGAAGGGCATTCTTTTACATTTTCACATGTGGCTTAATAGAAGGCAGCTGGGTTCTTGTGTCTTCTGCATTCAATCTTGTGTGATATTTCTTGTCATGTAGCCCCTGGAAAATTCCAGTGTACATTCATATGAGACTGAGAGTGAAAAAGGCAAGTACTATTTTAGTGTAAAGTTGTTTCAGTCTTATGGGTCCCCTGAAAGGTGTCAGAGACCTCTAGGGGTCTCCATTCCATACCTTCAGAACCACCATCCTAGTCAATACGCTGGATAGAATAAGCATTAAATGTTGATGTGGCTTACAAGCCATTCCCATGGCTTAGCTTGTTATGAACAGGCTCTGTTCCTCTGACATTCACATGCTGAAGCCCTAACCCGCAACGGGATGGTATTAGCAGGTGGGCCTCTGGGAGAGATTAGATCAGGAGGATGGAACCTTCGTGAATGGGATTAATATCCTTTTAAAGAGACCCCAGAGAACTCTCTAGACCTCTGACACGCGAGGATACACTGCAAGGTTGGCAGTCTGCAACCCCAAAGAGGGGTATTACCAGAACCTGACCATGCTTGTCCTCTGCCCTCTGACTCCAGCCCTCAGAAATGTGAGAAATAGATTTATTTTACTTAGAAACCACCTAGTCTGTGCTATTTTTCTATAGCAGCTCAAACCAAGACAGCTCCTTAGTATGTGTAATAGGCAGAATTATAAAATCGATCCATCTCCTACTCCTGGTGTACATTTGGGAACTTGCGACTATAAAGAGATGGTGATTCCCATTCCTAGGTTATATATGTGGCATATGTATGTATGTTATGTATCTCTTACAGATACCATTCTAGTTGGGCCTGACTTAATCAGGGGAACCCTCGAAATGGTCCAGGCCCTTCCAGAAGGAGAGGCTGAGCAAAGCTCATATGCAATTCTCCGACAGTGACTTTGAGGATGAAGTGGCCACCTGGCAAGGACCTTGGCAATCCTGGGAAGCTATGATTGGCTTTGGCTGTCAGTGCAGAATAGGGGGCCTCAGACTCAAAGAGCTCCATTCAGCCAGCCACTAGATGAGTTTGGAAGTAATTCCTCCTCAAAGCTTCCAGAAAGGAATACAGCCTCACCAACACCCTGATTTAGCCTGTGACACCCTGAGCAGGGATCCTAGGCACAGTATGCCTGAATTTGTGGTCTAAAGACCTGTGGGATAATAAATGAGTGTCAAGACATCAAATGGATGACATTCGTTACATTTCAATACAAAACAAACACTATGTGTATTATTTTAAATTAATCTCTAAATTTCACAGGTAATCCTTCCCGTGAAAAATGGAGACATTACTGAGAAACCAAATATCCTTGGATTCTCTTCCTCCATCTCAGCCCATCCTGGGCCCTCCCCACCTTGTCTGCCAAGGGTAGTCTCTCTCCATTAGGTGTCCATCCTTCCAGGTATTTTTCTTTTTGATACTGAGGATTGAACCCAGGAGCATTCTATCTCCGAGCTACACCCCAGCCCTATTTTATTTTTTATTTTGAAATAGGGTCTTATTAGGTTTGGAGGGCCTCACAATGATGCTGAGGCTGGCTGCCAACCTGCAAACCTCCTGAATCAGCCTCGCAAATACTGGGATCACAAGTGTGAGCCACTATACCCACCTCTTCCAGACATTTTTCTGTGTATGTGTATGTATATGTGCCAACAGAAAACACATAGTACTGCTTGTGGTTTATTTATTTACCTTAGTTTATTGAAGCTGGGTATGGTGGCACACCCTTAGCCCAGCTATGATGGAGGCTAAGGTAGGAGTACTGTAAGTTCAAAGCCAGCCTAGGCAACTTAGCAAGACCATCTCAAAATAAAAAACAAAAAGGGGCTGGGAGCCAGATGTGGTGGCGCACACTTGTAATCCTAGCATTTGGGAGGCTGAGACAGAAGGATCATGGTTCAAGGACAGCCTCAGCTACTTAGTGAGGCCCTCTGCAACTCAGTGAGATCCTGTTTCAAAATAAAGAATGAAAAATAGGGCATGGGGTGTATCTCAGAGATAGATGTCCCTGAGTTCCAAGGGTTACTTTACAACACAAGTGTAAAGTGTTCCACCTCCAGCACTGCAAAAAAAAAAAAAAAAAAAAAAAAGAAAGAAAGAAAAAAAGAAAAAATAAATTTTAAAAAGGGGCTGAGGATTAGCTCAGTGGTAGAGTCACCATGCATTTAATCCCTAGTACCAAAAAAAAAAAAAAAAAAAAAAAGAATGGAAGATCATCAGATTGAGATAACTTTATAGCTGGCCCAGATTTCCTAAAAACAAAACATGATCTGAACTGATGTTTTAGGGTGGTTTCCATATATCTGTGGAAGCATTTCTCTCACTCTGTTGCTCTTAGAGCTAGCCCTAAACAGGAACAGTGCTTTGGGGTGGTTGTAAATGTCAGATATGGCGTTCCACCAGCTGAGAAACGTTTACAATCAGCGTAGACATCAGTTTGCTTGTTTTAACTTTTGTCTCAGTTTATTCAGAGAATGGACAAACTGAGGAGGTAGAAAGGAAGTAGGCAGATAGGGAAGAGGCAGAAAAAAGTTAATTTCCTGAGGGGCAACGAATACTAATTAACTTCCAAGGCTCCTAAAAGAGATCAGCTCTTCCAAGGTTCAGAGATAAGAACGACCAAAGCTTCACAAAACCATCTGTTTACGAATCAACAAACCCAGGAGACATCACTGGAGCAAGTCTGACATCCCTACTGAAAGGAGACCCCTCAAAGGACATGCAAATAACACCCCTACTGAAAGGAGACCCCTCAAAGGACATGCAAATACCCTATGCAAATTTTAAGAAATGCCTCCCAAACTCCAACCAATAGAGGACATGCAGATAACCCCTTCCCGTTGGGGAGCTTCTCTCTCTCTTGCAGGTAGCATTAGCTTTGAGAGAAGGTGGAGTACAATTGAAGGCACTTGGCCCAGGCTATACTTGGGTAGTGACCTGAAGGCTTCTGCTGGACATCAAGGCTGACCAGGGCTCCTAGGGATGACCTGCACTTCTTTTCTGGCAGATTGCATGGACTTTGGGAGAAAGCAGCTTGCAACTGAAGGCACTTGGCCTGGGCTACACTTGGGTATGACCTGAAGGCAGCTGCTGGACATCAAAAGTTCCGACAGCCCTTTAAGGGTGTTCGGCCACTTTTCCCTATTTCCTGCTGCTTCCAATAAACCTTTTACTCCCCTTCCTAGACAGGAATCCGGTAAGGAAATGCCGAGTTTCTTCTCAAGAAACTCTCTTTCATCTTAAGGAAACGCTGGGTTTCTTCTTAAGAAACCCCGTTTCAAAACCAGTCATGGGCGCGGTTCAAAGTCATTGGGAAAACCTTCGTGGCTTGTGTTGTAAAGTGACCCTTAATGGCCATCTCATCCCCACTTTTATCTGTCACTGGAAAACCAAGAGGAACTGTGTCTTCAGCAAGGAGCTTTAATACAGCTCTCACAAAATTACCCTTGAGCTGACAGGCAAGGGACAGGTGTGTCCTTTGCAGAAAGGAACTTGTGGCATCTGCTGGCACTGCCTCTGGAGCTAGACAATTTTTCGGTAAGCCGGGATCACAGAACCAGTATGTGGGGCGGACCTAGCTCAGCTTCCAGCAAAACCACCCGAAGCAGCTCTTCCAAGGTTGCTTTGATGGCAGGCTCTCAGAGAAGCTCCTTTCTCAAGTGGCTTGTTCTCCAAACTCAAGCAAAAGACACAGTCTCTGTGTAGAGGGTGTGGATGCTGCATTTCTCTGTGGAGGAGACGTTCGGTGATCAGTGCCAATGTCCCTCCTACTTTGCCAAACTCATCTGACCTTGTCCTGACTTCACAGTGGCCCTGACATTTTGAAACAGCACATGGGCCCCTTCATGCTTGGCCTTTTGTGATTCCGAGTTGGCCAGGCAGCTTTGGCTCCTCCAGTGTTGAGAGTGGGCAGGAAACCTCACTCATTCATAAGCCCTGTACCAGAGCCTGCCCACCTTACACTCGCCACTTCCTCGAAGAGCCCACAGCAGTCACCCAGTTTCCAGCTCGGTGGGTCCAGATGCTTCCTAGCCAGCTACGCAGGATCATCCCACACCTCTGAGGGCATGCGTTTGGGTCCTCTGCCGGATGGCTGTGTGCGCGGAGTGACTCCGGCTGGCTCTCTTAGTATTTTTGTGTCTATATAAGCAGCATCTAAGTTCCCTTTCCTGGGAAATCTTCAAGTATATGCAATCTCTAAAGCTCAACCAAGAAGACACACATGCTTTGGGTGCAGGCGCTTGAGCGAGGCTTGGACTCGTCCAGGGTCTCCGAGTACTGACTTCCAAAGGAGACTCAGAGTGGAAATCCCCCCAGCTTTCCCGCACAGTCAGCTGGCGGCGGCCGAGGGAGGGGCCGAGCCCCCCCCCCCCCCCAAGCTGGCGGACCTGGGGCTCCGGGCTTTTTGTGACGGAGCCGCGCGGGCGCTGCGCTGACAGCCGCCGCAGCCAGGGGGCGGCCGCGCCACTCCCGCCCGCGCGAGGCCCCCGCCCGCGCCCGGCCCAGACCCCGGCAGCTCGCCCCGCGCCCGGCCCGCATGGACGCGGCGCTGAAGCGGAGCCGCTCGGAGGAGCCGGCCGAGCTCCCGCCGGCCGCCCGGGACGCGCAGGAGGACGCGGAGGACGCGCGGATGGAGCCGGGGCTGGAGGAGGAGGAGGAGGTGGACCCCCGCATACAGGTGGCGCCAAGCGGGGTCTGGGGGCCACTCCGCCGGCCGCGCCCGTGGGGGGCTGCGGGGACGCGGCCTGCAGCTGCGGGAGCCGAGGGGGCGGCACAAAAGGGGCGCGGGGCGGGGCCCGGCGGTGGGCTGGGGGTGGGCGGTGGGCTTTGGGCGGTGGGCTTTGGGGTGGGCGTGGGCTTTGGGCGGTGGGTTTTGGGGGGGCTTGGGCTTTGAGCGGTGGGCTTTGAGCTTTGAGCGGTGGGCTTTGGGGTGGGCGTGGGCTTTGAGCGGTGGGCTTTGGGGTGGGCGCCGCCCTGCAGCCGCCCCCGCCCCCGGCCTTACCTGGCCGCCCCGCGGGCCCTGGCCGCCCGGGCTCACCTCCGCGGTGCGGGTCGGAACCGCGTTCCCTTGCGGTGAGGCTGTGAGGCCGGGTGGGCCCGGGAGTCGGGGGCGGCCGATGTGCGGAGCTGACGGGGGCGGGGCGCCAGCGGAATAGCCGGGCTTTTTGTGCCTCCATTTCCAGGAGAGATTATTAAAAAACAATTTCCAAGCCGAGATCTAGGAGTGACAGTTTAACCTCAGTCACCCCCTTAAGCAAAAAGCACAGCTAATTCTTTTCCAAGACCTGTGTTTTTTCTACCCTTTCCATAAATCATTAAAAAAAAAAAAATACCCCTTTTAACCATGCTCTGCAATTTTGGGGCCCTAATTGGTTTTTAGTGCACAGATCAATTAAAAGCGCACTTAACTCAATGGTTGGAGTTAAAATGAATGGTTTTGGCAGGTTAGCAAGATAAAGATCAGGTGGGAAAACCTTTGCATTAGGAATTGTTCTGTTAATTAAAATCACTGGTTTGGACTACTAAATCTTGGGTTGTTGGTATGGGATTGTGTAAGCAAGGTCCTTTGCATAGTAAAAGTGAGTTTAACTTTACATTGGATATTTTTAAAAAGTCAGTTCTTAAATGTTTATTTAGAGAAACCTGATTAAAGCAAGTTAAAAACTAGGTGGAGTAATAGGCAGTTGGAAAAAAGATTTTCATTTCTTTATAGGAAAGTACTCAACTGCTGATGAGTTAATATTCAAATCCTGCCTTTGATTTAAGTGATTTCACTGGTTTGTACTTTTGGCGTGGCCTTGCTTATTTTCATGTATTGCGTTCTCTGCAGAATTCTTGCTCTATGGCACATGCTTTGATTGGGTTACCAAACTGTTTGTAACAGGTGCGTTTATCTGAAGGCACATACCTGGAATAAATATTTGACCTTCCAAGGAAGGACAAATTCTGGGACCTTAAGCACGGCCAATAAGACGCCATCAACAAAAAGGTTTCAGAAATTTTGGCCCCTTGGTCTCCCTGCCAGGCCTTAACTGTGCTCCGTTAGTGTTATTTACTCTTTCCTTGGTCATAACACATTGGACTGGGCTGGGCTAAGAGATTCTGGGAACAAACGGCAGATCTCTTCTCTTTTTTTAGGGAGAACTGGAGAAGTTAAACCAATCCACGGATGATATCAACAGACGAGAGACAGAACTCGAGGTACAGAGAGCGGGGTCCCTGTCCTTGGTGGTGTCAGTCACACTGACACCAGACTGGTTAATTTTGTTTTAATGGCCGGAGGGTTACTGCAGGAGTCGCACACACCACTGAGCCCAGCCTGTGGGCGGAATGCAAGTGGATCCAATTTCACATGTTTTTCATTATGCAGCTCCATGGGGTCCAGAGCAAGGGCCGTGGAGAGCATTACACAACGCTTAACCCCCAAATCTCATGTGTCTGTTGAGAAGATAGAAAGGACCAAGGGGGAAATTAGATGAACTCGCTAATGAAGAAGAATAAGTGAAGTAAAAAATCTATTAAATATTTTGGGGCGGCTCCTTCCATTGTACTTGAAATTTTTTTCATGGTTTCTCAGACTTATACCATTTTTTTTTAACTTTCCTGTCCTAGTAATTCACCCCTTCTTCCACTTCCCTGATCATTTCTTTATTGTCTGCTTGTACGTGGAATATAATCTTAATAATAACAAAAAATATGTTTAGACTGGGAAGGGCTTTCCTGCTGGGGAAAGAAAAATCTTGGGAGACAAGAGCTTGATTTGAATCTCAACCTGAGTGTAAACAAGTTAGCATTCTTCACAGCTACCAATTAGTCAGCACCCCTTTTCAGGAAGGTTCGTTTTACAGCCCTGTAGCAAATGTGAACAACCCTGCTTATGTCCTGTGAATGGCTGTCTGTCAGAGGAAATGCAGAGAGCTGTTGGGAGAACCTATTTCTATAGTAGAGAAATAGCAGGAAAGGTCAGCAGAAAGGGCAAGAAGCATCTGGTCCCTCCGTGAGGGTGTGGGAGATAGGAATATCATGTCAGGAATTCACTGGCAGCTGTGATTCCTGATGGCATGCTTAGCCCTGGAGGTACCAGATCTGTGGTGACTTTTGATAAATTGAGTCTCTTTGTGAAGCTGGGCAATTAGAGCCTCTCAGAATCTTGAATTTCTCCACATTAAACAGAATTCCTGCCATTCCTATAGAGTATTAGCATTTACAAAATGTTTGGGTCACATTCTTTTTGTTGTTCTTTTTTATGGTGCTGTGGGTGGGACCTAGGGCCTCAAGCATGTTAGTCAGCAATGCCCCTAGCCCTACAAAATGTCTTTACAAGCATTTTCTTTTTCTTTTTTACACTACTGGAGATGCAACCCAGAGGCATTCTACCTCCGAGCTACACCCCCAGCCCTATGTTTTATTCTTGATTTTGAAACAGGGTCTCACTAAAGTTGCAGAGGGCTTCACTAAGTAGGTGAGGCTGTCCTTGAACTGTGATCTTCCTGTCTCAGCCTCCCAAATGCTGGGATTACAAGTGTGCACCACCACTCCGGCTTTACAAGCATTTTCTCATTCTACCCTGTCACAGCAGCCGAGAGCTGTGCAGTCCAATATGGTAGCCACGTGTATCATGTGACTATTAAAGTTTATAAGGTTAAAAGTTCAGATCCAGCCAGGCATGGTGGCACATGCCTATAATCCCAGTACTTCTTGGGAGGCTGAGACCAGAGGATGGTAGGTTCAAAGCCAGCCTTAGCAATTTAGCAAGACCCTGTTTCCAAATAAATAAAAAATAAGGCTGGATGTGTAGATTGGAAGTTTAGTCCCCAGCGCGCGCACGCATGCGCGTGTGCGCACACACACACACACACACACACACACACACACACCAAAGAAAAACAACAAAAAAAGCAAAACAACAACAAAAAAAACTATTTCGAGAGCTCAGTAGCCATTATATTGGGCAGAGCAGAGGATACAGGCGTCATCATAGAAAGTTTTTTCTGCCTGGAGCAGCAGAGATGGCTTCCTTTCCAAGTGAAGAGCTTGGTGTCTCATGGTTCAATGTTATGGCAGAGCTGGGTCTCCCATCCTAGACCCAGGCATTTTCTATATTCCTTCCAGCTCTTGTATTCTGCTGTCTCAAATAGGAGCAGATAGGTTGGAAACAGCCTTTGTTTTAGTAAGAGGGATTGAACCTAGGGGTGTTCTACCTCTGAGTTACACCCCCAGCCCTACTTTTTTTTTTTTTTTTTTTTGATACTGGGAATGGAACCTAGGAGCATTCTACCTCTGAACTACACCCCCAGCCCTATTTTTTATTCTTTATTTTGAAACAGGGCCTCACTGAGATGCAAAGGGCCTAAGCAGCTGAGGCTGTCCACAAACCACGATCCTCCTGACTCTGCCTCCCAAATGCTGGGATTATAAGCATGCACCACCACACTTGGCTCCCAGCCTTCTTGTTTTTTATTTTAAAATAGGCTCTTGCTAATTTGCTGAGGCTGGCCTTGAACTTACAATCCTCCTGTCTCAGCCTCCCAAGTACTGAGATTGCAGGCCTGGCTTAGTTTTAAGCAAAACATTAGGTTTATATTTTTTGTGTGCTACATGCCTGCCACCGTGCTAGGAAATGAACAAGGTGGCCGCATATGACACCTTCTGAGGGTGAAGCTGGTTCATTTGTTCAACTCTCGTTAACCCTGATTTCTGAATTCCGTTTGTGAATACACTTAGGTATTTGTGTGTCACAGGAAGCCACCAGACAGGTGTTTCCTGACCTGCTTTTTGTCACCCAGGAGCCCTGTGTGGGGTGAGCTGGACCATGCGAGGGTGAGGAGGGAGCTGGGCTGGAGGTGGGTTGTTGCTAGCTGGCCTACTCATGGTATTGTTTTAACTGAGATTGACTATGAGAAATAGAGTGCAAGCCCCAGGAGTAGAGACTCCCTAGTAGACACATGAAAAAGAAGAAAGAATTTTAATATACTGCTTTAACCCAGAATATCCAAGATAGTATAATTCCAGCATGGAGTCGATATAAACATGAAGCCGGGGGCTAGGGCTATAGTTCAGTGGCAAAGCACTTGCCTAACATCAGCAAAGCCCTGGGTTTACTCTAAGGATTTTTTTTTAGGTACTAGGGATGGAACCCAGGGGCATTATACCTCCAAGCTACACGCCCAGCCTTATTTTTTATTCTTTATTTTGAAACAGGGTCTCAATAAATTGAGGTCTCATTAAGTAGCTGACTAGTCATGAACCTGTGATCCTTCTATCTCAGCCTCCCAAGTACTGGGATTACAAGCCAGCGCTACCACACCCGGCTTGATCTAAAGATGTTTGACATCTGCTTTTGATGAAGTCTTCAAGATTTGTGCATATTTAGCTGGGTGTAGTGGAGCAGGCTTGTAATCCCAGTACTTGGAGGGCTGAAACCAGAGGATCACAGGTTCAAAGTCAGCCTTGGCAACATAGGGAGGCTCTCAGCAACCTGGTGAGACCTTGTTTCCAAATAAAGAATTAAAACGAGTCTGGGGGTGTAGCTCGGAGGTAGAATGTGTCAAGGTTCAACTCCAGTACCAAAAGAAAAAAGAAAATAAAGATTTGTGCATATTTTACACTTAAAGCACATTTCCATGGGGATTGGACACATTTTGAGAACTCAGTAGCCACATGTAGCCTTGGGCAGCATAGGTCTAGTAATAGATATATACTGTCAAACCACAGTCATGCTGCCCGGATGGACCAGTGGCCGCTGCTGGGGAATCGCATCATTCAGTCAGGCTCTGGGAACTTTGTGCCTGTGCTTTGCTGGCCACTGCAGATGCATAGATGAACAAGACAGACACGGACCTTACCCCTTAAGAACTTATGTTACCTGGAATGAGGGAGAGGTGATGATAATTACTGGTTGTAATAACTATAGTAGGGATGGCATGACAGGCCACAGGAGCAGAAGCCTGCATGCAGAGCAGCAGATGGAGCGCTGGGGGTGGTGGGAGGGAGCATGCCAAAGGATGAGGGGCAGGAAAATGAGCTGTTTCAGAATATAGCCCATTCCTGTGATTCTGGGTAGTTGTGTTCTACAAAGTTGCAGCCACTGAATTTGAAAATACAGAACCATTGTCCCAGCCTGGTGTGATGATATAGGCTTGTAATCCCAGTACTTGGGAGGCTAAGATAGGAGGGTCCCAGGTTCTTAGCCAGCCATAGCTACTTAGTGAGGCCCTCCACAACTTAGTGAGACCCTGTTTCAAAATAAAGAATAAAAAAAAAAAATAGGGCTAGGAGTGTAGCTCAGAGTTAGAATGCCCCTGGGTTTCATTCCCAGTACTGCAAAACAAAACAAATCAAAAACCCGAAAACATCAAAAACTATTGTTCCTAGGAGAAATGTAGGGTTAGGTTTTCATGAACCTCTTGTCACAACATTTTATCAGCTGATCAATACATATCCTTGTAGTGTGTGTTTCTGTTTATTTATTGGTACTGGGGATTTTACCCAGAGGTATTTTACCTCTGAAAATGCTATACCCCCAACCCTTTTTATTTTTGTATTTTGAAAAGGGATCTTACTAAGTTGCTGAGGCTGGTCTTTTGAATCTATGATCCTCTTGTCTCAGCGTTCTAAGTACTGATATTACAAGCATGTGCCACCATACCTGGATGTGTGTTTCTATTAAAAACATGTATTTGCCGGGCATGGTGGTGCATGCTTGTAATCCCAGCATTTGAGAGACAGACAAGAGGATTGCAGTTCGAGGACAGTGTCAGCTACTTAGCGAGGCTCTTTGCAACTCAGTGAGACCCTGTTTCCAAATAAAGAATAAAAAAATAGGGCTAGGGGTGTAGCTTGAAGGTAGAATGCCTCTGGGTTCCATCCATAGTACCACAAATAAAAATACGTATTTAACATTATTTTGTCTTTGTGATAAAACCCAGGGGTATTCTACCTCTGAATTATACTCTAGCCCTATTTTATTTTTATTTTGAAATGGAATCTCTAGGTTGATGAGGGTCTCACTACTTGCTGAAACTGTCCTCGAACCTGTGATCCTCCTGACTCAGCCTCCCAAGTACTGGGGTTACAAATGTACACCATCATACTCAGCTGACATTTATTATTGATTCACTAACACTGAACTCATGGTCATCTAGCATATTTTCTCCATAAGGCACATCACAGCCTTAGGAGCAAGAACAGCAGATAGTTCTGTCAGTACTTCCCATTTTAACAGCAAAGACGTCAAAAAGAAGAAAAAAACCACAAAAGTGTGGAACACATGGCATTAAATAGACCATGACAAAGGCACCTGTTTACAGGCTGAGTACTGAAACAAGGCCGAGTGTCGCTTTGTTCAATATCAGCTGGGAAGGTGCTTCTCGGGTGATGTATTTTTCACTGCTCTGTGCATCTGAATGAATCTAAAAACACCATGAGTATTGATTTTAGGGTTATGTATAAATTTTTTTTTATTTTTGATTTTTTAAATTCTTTTTTTGAAACAGAGCCTTACTGAGTTGCAAAGCACCTCACCAAGTAGCTGAGGCTGTCTTTGAACCACGATCCTCGGGTCTCAGCCTCCTGAATGCTGGAATTGCTACCATGTACCACCATGCCCGGCTCCACTTTGCTTTTTGATTATGGTCCAGGGGTGTTCAGCACCTCTCCTGACTCTGATTAAGCTGCATTGGTGACCACAATTGTGGCAGCTGGCAATTTGCTCACAGAACATGGCATGGTTGTCTTTGGGCAAACACAGGCGAAAATATATTTCTGGGATTAACTTTAGTTTTCCATTCCTTGTCTTGGTATTTATTTTTTTTTGTTTGTTTGTTTTGTTTTTCTGTGGTACTAGGGATGAAACCTAGGGGCCTTCTACCTCCAGACTATACTCACAGACCTATTTTATATTTTATTTGGAAACAGACTCTCACTAAGTTGCTGAGAGCCTCACTAAGTAGCTGAGGCTGGCTTCAAACCCGCGGGATCCTCCTGTCTCAGCCTCCCAAGTACTGGG
Organism: Muscardinus avellanarius; assembly: GCF_963383645.1. NCBI lineage: Eukaryota > Metazoa > Chordata > Mammalia > Rodentia > Gliridae > Muscardinus > Muscardinus avellanarius. The sequence continues at coordinate 30,943,141 of NC_137804.1, read as the reverse complement.
ATTACAAGTGTGCGTACCACACCCAGCTGTCTTAGTATTTAAATCAAAGATTGCAAATAGTTTTCTGGGTTTGCCTCTGACCTTATTTGAACAATGTTGGGTTCTGATTTGTATAAATTAGAAAGGCAGCCTTCTCAGGCTTTAAAGGGAAGGTACCTTTTTTTTTTTTTTTAATCAGGGAGGCCTTTGGATGCAAACTTGTATTTCATTTCCCACAAGCTAGATTTGGTGGTGCATGCCTGTAATCCCATTATTTGGAAAGTTTGGCCTGGAGGATCATAGATTTGAGGGCAGCCTCAGTAGTTTAATGAGACCCCAGAAATTTAGCAAGACCCTGTTTGAAAATAAAAAATAAAAAGGGCTGGGGTGTAGCTGGGAGGTAGAATGCCCTTGTGTGTGTACCCCCGCCCCACAAGTCCCTGCCCTCCCAAGGCTTGCAGAAGGGGGAGGAAATGGAACAAGCAGTTAAAATTCACAGTGGATCACATGGTCATTGATGGTAAGAAGAAAAAGCCAGAATGGGACTAGGCTTGTGGGTGCTTGGGCACAAGGGGAAGGCATGGGGCCCTGTGCTAAACATCGCTGGCCTGAAGCTGATGTGGAGAGAGCAAGCCTGGGGTTCCTGCAGGGAAGAACACTCCTTCCAGACACAAAGGCCAGTGCAAAGGTGAAGCGTGGCCATGCGTGCTGGGGGCCATGGGGGCCAAGAGCCAAAGTGGATGAGTAATGAAAGAGGACGGAGAGACGACCCAGAGAGAAATGGGCTATTCAGGTGTGCAACAGCCTTGCCAGGCAAGGTAATAAAGGCAGGAAGCTCATGTAATTTAAAAATGCACATTATATAGAGCTATCTTTCTTCAAATATTGAGACAGACGCTACAGAGACGTTTTAAAATCTAATTAGAACCAAAATTTGCAATATTCCATGCCAATATGAATATATATGGATTCACATATGGGGGATATTGAGGCTAGAACCCAGGGGCACTTACCCCTGAGCCCTGTTTATTTTTATTTTGAAGCAAGGTCTCACTAGGTTTATGAAAGTCTCACTACTTGCTGAGGCTGTCCCTGGACCTGTCTTAGCCTCCCAAGTACTGGTATTACAAGTGTGCACCTCCACGCCCTGCTCCTTTTTATTTTTGATTTTGAGACAGCACCTCACTAAGTTGCCAAGGCTGGCCTTGGACATAGGACAGTACGCCCTCAGCCTGCGGAGTGGCTGGGATTACAGTGTGCTTCACTGTGCCAGCATGAGAATTGTATTTTTAACTATGCGTGTCGGGAGTTTCCATCCTTTCCCCTGCTCACTCAGACCTGGCTGTCCCAGGCTGGGAGGCAGGCAGAGCGAGGAGGGAAGGGCCCGGGGGGCCTGGTTGCTGCTTGTGGCTTTTCTGGCTTCTTCAGCCTGCCCTGCCCCAGAGAGGCAAAGCAGCTAATTGTAAATGTTTGTATTCTTCCCTTAATGCTCAGGAAGGGAGAGCTTCTGGGCAGTCTTGCACCCAGAAGTCTGTCTTCCACAACCCCTCACACTAGAAACCAGCAAGCATTTTCTTTTAGCAAAACAAAAACAAAACAGAAATGGTTGGGAAATCAGAAGTAGGAGAGGGAAGGTGGGAGTGAATTGGAAGCAGCCTGGTCTCTAATGAATTACTAGCACAAATCAGAAGAGAAAGCCGGCGTGGTGGCACATGCTTGTAATCCCCGCGCTTGGGAGGTGGAGACTAGAGGATTGTGCTGGTTCGGAGCCAGCCTCGCTGGCTTAAGAGACCCTGTTTCCAAATAAAAAAATATAAAATAGGTCTGGGAGTGTAGCCCGGAGGTAGAAGGGCTTCCGGGAACCCCAGTACCACCAAAAAAAAAAAAAAAAAAAATAGGGCTGGAGGTATAGTTTATAGGTAGAATGCTATGGATTCCATCCCTAGTAACACACACACACACACACACACACACACACACACACACAGTTGTTGGACATGGTGGTGCATGCCTATATTCCCAATATTTGGGAGGCTGAGACAAGAGGATCACAGATTTGGGGCCAGCAGCAACTTAGCAAGACTGTTTAAAGAAAAAAAAGTGGTGGAGGTGCTGGGATGTAGCTCTCAGGTAGAATGACTCTAGGTTCAGTCTAGTTCCCCCACACACAAAAAATTGAAAAACAGGACAGTGTTGTCAGATGCTAGCAAGACCTTCTAGACCCGTGTGTGTGTGTGTGTGTGTGTGCGCGCGCGCATGCGTGCACACACACGGGAATGTCTACTAGAGAAGGAAGATTGTATGAGACTTCTGGCATGCTTGGAAAAATGTACTAGAGATTGTTCAAAGCAATAAATAGGTGAGAGGAAGCAACCAGTAACTTTTCTGAAGCTGGCACTATATTCTAGGCCTGGGCATAGGCTGCCTGGTCTGCGCTTGGATTGGCCTGGTCATTCACAAGTGAGGTCTGGTTAAAGTGAGCATGGTCCCTGCACACTGAGCTCCTCCTATATGCTGAGCCCTGTGAGGGCACTGGCGGCCTCGGAGGTCCACAAGACAGATGCACCCTGCCCTCATTGAGCTTTGCCAGCCCTGGATTCAAGCATGCTTATATGAAGCAGGAGGTGCCAGTTCCCACAGACCCCGGGGGCCATCAAGGCTTAGCTGGGATGGGACATCAGAGACAGTGGTGGAGGGAGAGAACTTCAGACAGCAGTCTCTGCCCTCTAAGGCTGGGGAGCTTCGGGGAGGGGTGAGCGTGTTGTTGAGAGGGACGTTGGCAACTGGCTGGTTGTAAAGACAACTAGAGGGCTGTGCTGAGCACCCTCTGGGTAACCTGAGCAGGGCTACCGCCACCCCGCAGCTCTGACTGCGAGTTCGGCCCTGAGGGTATTGGCACCGGGGGACTTGTGCTGCGGCAGTCCCCGCCTGCTCACTCACCTTTAGGCTGGTAGGCAGGTGAGGAATGGTCTGAGGCTGGTAGAGTGACCTGGCTGGAGGATGGCTGGCTGAGCATGGCTCTGGGGCGAGACTGCCTGCCTTCCAGCCCCAGTTCACTCGGAGCGGGTCTCTCAATCTTGTGCTTCACTTTCTTCATGCATAAAATAGGGCTGGGTCTCAACCTCCATTGTGAGATGACCAAACCCCAAAGCTCCAGAAAGGGGCAGGTGGAGGGAGGCCAGCATCTTGGCATCAGGCGACATAGGGTAAAAGGGGTACTTGGCACCTTGAAACCCGTCTTACCATATGTGACTGTGGAGGCTATGTTTTTTATTTTATTTTATTTTATTTTGGTGGTGCTAGGTATTTAACACAGGGTATTCTACCTGTGAGCTATACACTCAGCCCTATTTTATTTTTTAATTTGGAAACAGGGTCTCTCTAAGTTACTGAGAGCCTTGCTAAGTTGCTGAGGCTGGCCTGTGATCCTCCTGTCTCAGTCCTCCAAGTACTGGGATTAGAGGTGTGCACCACTGCACCTGGCTGGGGCGTTTGTGCCCACATCTTGGTTGGCCTGGAGGGTGGAAAAGGTGCTGCAGGAGAGTACTTTAAGAGTGGCACAGCCTGGGTGGATTGAAGAGCCTCCTGGGTGCTTGGTTGGCAGGGAGGGCCGGGGCCGCTGGGTACCGGTCACAGGCGAGGCTCCAGTGTGGTGCCCTTGGGGCCAGCCTGGCCATGGAGTCAGGCAGTGGCTCTGTCTCCTCCCCTTCCAGGCCTACCTTGACCTTTCTTTGTCAGAGAGATCGGAGCTGAGCAGGGGTCAGGGAGAGGCTTGTACTGGCCATGATTTCAGCAAGATGGACTTTGCAGTCAAAGCGTCAGCAGGGCTCTGCTGCGCCTGTCTGCTGGGGTGTGCAAGTTAGCTTGTTTCCCAAGCCAGACCTGTCTTGTTAGGGTGTGTCTTCTCCTGTCATCTGCCTGGCACATCGTGCTTAATAGATGGTTGAGTGGATAAAGAACTGCAGATTGCATGTAATGTCCTCATCCCAATAAAGGTAACACATATTACTGCTTCTGTTGGCTTAGAGTTGGATGAGGGTTGCCTTTTGTACTTGCTGGGTGGGTTGTCTATCTTAGAATGTCTTTTCTGCTTCTTTTGGTGTCTTAAATGTCCTTTAACAGTCATGACAGCTAATAATAAGAAGCCCTAGGGTCTGTCCTACGTGCTGTGAATATACAACTCATTAGCTCCTCAGAATGACTTTGTGAGATAGCTATTACTGCTTCCATTTTGCAGGTAACAAAACTAAGGCATAGTACTTCCAAGAGTCAAGCTGTTCTGACTTTGCGGAAAATTGTGACATTGGTAAAATTCAACCTTCTCTCCTCCTCAAAAGCCTGTCCACTTTGAAGGTGTTTGTGCCTGAAAATTTAAGACCCACTCTGCTTGAGGATGTTAGCTTTTCTTTTTTTTTCTTTCTTTTTTTCTTTTTGTACTGGAGATTGAACCCAGGGGAATTGCACCTCTGAGCTGTACCCTAATCCTTTTTATTTTTGAAACAGGGTCTTGCTAAGTTGTTGAGAGTCTTGCTAAGTTGCTGAGGCTGGCCTCAAGCCTGGGATCCTCCTGTCTCAGCCTCCTGAGTATGGAGATTATAGGTGTACATGCATCATGGCACTCAGCATATGTTAGCTTTTTTTTTTTTTTTTTTTTTTTTTTTGCAGTACTGGGGATGGAACCCAGGGATATTCTACCTCTGAGCAACACACCCAGCCCTTTTTTTTTTTTTTTTTTTTGGTGGTACTGGGGTTCCTGGAAGCCCTTCTACCTCTGGGCTACACTCCCAGACCTATTTTTACATTTTTATTTGAAACAGGGTCTCCTAAGCCAGCGTGCGTGGCTGGCTTCGAACCTGTGCAATCCTCCTGTTTCTGCCTCCCAAGCGCGGGGATTACAAGCGTGCGCCACCACGCCCGGGCCCCCAGCCCTATTTTTTATTCTTTATTTTGAAGCAGGGTCTCACTGAGTTGCAGAGGGCCTCACTAAGTAGCTGAGGCTGTCCTCGAACCGCAATCCTCTTGTCTCAGCCTCCCAAATGCTGGGATTACAAGCGCGCGCTCCACCACGCCCGGCTATATGTTAGCATTTTAAGAGTGACCTTCTGTATTAAAAAAAAAAAAGATGCCATGTGGATTTGGACAACTGGCTGTAATCTATTTAGGGAGGAAAAATAGGTAAAATCAAATGTGAAATATATATATATATAAAACCCACACATACAGTAAAAGAGTGTGTGCATAAGATACTGTGGTATACAATAGAGCAGTCTTAGTGTGGGCTCAAGACTGCACTGCTTGTTGACAGTTAAGATGAAGTCTACAGAAATTGAGAACAAGACTTCAGACATTTCTTCTGAGCAATTTGATGTTGCTGTGACATGCAAGTGACATTTCATTATCTAGTTTACTTTTATCATGTTCAGTAGAAGTGTTGGTTCACAATGGGCTGGGGAACACCCCACAAAAATCTCTACGGCACAGCTGGAGAAGACAGCTGTAGGAAAGGTGAGCCCAGATGCTGGCAGTGGCTACTGCTATCATTGAGGATGCTAGTGGTTATTATTTTTCATTTCATAGTGTTTTAAATGACTTATAATGGCCATATTTTATAATTTTCATAGGCAAGAGGTAGGGGGTAGGGAATGAAGCCTATGATGAGAAGATGCTTTATGAGCCAAAGAAATGAGTTTCTGTAGAAGGATCATTGGTAACTATGAAGGCTCTTGGGGAATACTTCAGATTGACAGCTTCTTCCTAAATTGTGGACAAGCTGTGTTGGTGATGGGTTTGCTTAGTGAATTACCGTATTGTTAAGCTCTCTTCATGATCATGTATGGAGAATGGAAAGTACTTTAAAGGCGTTTTAGAATGTCCTACAGCTAAAAAGCTCCCATGTATGTGCTTATTTATAAAACACACACAAAAAAAGCACCAAAATATAATAGTGGGAAAAGCCGGGCATGGTGGCACATGCTTGTAATCCCAGTACTTGAGAGGCTGAGACAGGAGGATCGCAGGTTCACAGCCAGCCTCAGCTATTAATGAGGCCCTCTGAAACTTAGTGAGACCCCGGTTTCAAATAAAGAATAAAAAATAGGGCTGGTGGTGTAGCTTAGAGGTAGAATGCCCCTGGGTTCCATCCTCAGCACCACACACACAAAAAGTAATAGTAGAAAACATTTCAAATGTTAAGAATATGTAGGTATTCACACTTAGTTGCTATATTTAAATATTTGCATCATTTCTAAATGGATAAAGACTTGTGGGCACATATAGGTTCAAGTCTTACATAACCCAATTCACTGCAGCCTCTAGCAAAATGATAATAGCATGGGTTATCGCCTTGAACATAGAAATAGCTGTCTAATAGTGAAATTGACTATGTTGCCATAAATATTGGATATCTTCCTTTAAAGCTGTAAATACCCACAAGATAGTATACACACCTTCCTGAGTCCTTAGCTGGAACCCATCTTAGGGTCACAGGTGGTGGCTATTGAAGTACAAACAGATAATTTCTACAATCATGGGGCAGTCTCCCATGATGCCTTTCCTCTGACTCTTCAGAGTGCATGGGGGTCTCAGACTCAGAAAAAGACAGGCGGAGAGCTGATGGACTTGTGGCCATCACTGTGGTAGGTAAGAATCTTCAGTCCCAAGTTAACCGCACTCTGGGCCCTTTGGACCCTTTTAATATTGAGCTGCTCTTGTCCTTCTCGGCCTTTATTTATTGCAGGGACTTTTAGGTGTGTGTGTGTGTGTGTGTGTGTTGGCGGAATGAATTAAACATCTATTCACCCTCATCCTTTCACAGTTGTCTTTGCTCAGCCCTTCTCTCTGAGAATTTCTTAATCTGCTTGTGGCCATATATTTTCAAAGTTATAGACTATATGGTGTGTGTGTGTGTGTGTGTGTGTGTGTGTGTGTGTGTGTGTGTGTATGTTGCTAGGGGATTGAACCCAGGAGCATTCTGCCTCTGAGCTATACCCCCAGCCCTAGTTTATTTAATAATTCTAACAGGGTCTCACTAAGTTGATGGGGGCCTTTTTAAATTGCTGAGGCTGGCCTTGACCTGTGAGCCTCCTGCCTCAGCCTCCCAAGTACTGGGATTATAGGCATGCACCACCGGGTCCAGATTTCCAGTGGTTTTTAACTGAGGGTACCATGGCATTTTGCAAAGCAACTCTTAAAGAGCTTAGTGACCTGACCTGTTTCATTTCCTTGAAGGAAGATGGAAAACATTTGGTTCTATTCTTGCCTGGGTTTTCCTTTGCTGTATTTTGCTGGATTATCTAAGAGATATTAATGTTTGTGCTCACTGAAATGTATTGCTAGCAGGGAGACAATGAAAGGAATATCCACTGTTTATTATTACTGCAGTTGAGCTCACATAGTATAAACACTTTTCTTGTTGGGCATTAAATCCAAAAGCTTTATGAATGGGGTTTGGCTGTCATCTACCTTACCCTTTTGTTGCCAGGCTGCAGAAAGGTTCCGGGTGCTTTTGATAGATTCAAACCTTCTTTAGTTTTTGGCTTTATTGGGAGGAGAGATGAAATTATATTGTCCTTCTTCATGATTCTGGTTATTTCTTCTTTGTGTATGTGGTACTGGGGATTGGACCCAGGGGCATTCGACCTCTGAGCTACTCCTCCATCCCTATTTTTTTATTCTTATTTTGAAACAGGGACTCACTAGGTTGATGGGAGTCTTACTAACTGCTGAAGCTGTCCTCTCATCTGCCGTCCTCCTGTCTCCGCCTCCAAGCACTGGTATTAACGGTGTGTGCCACCACGCCTGGCCAGCTAGTATTTCTGCCTAACAAATTACCCCTAACCTTACTAGCTTAAAGTAGCGGTCTTATTTTGCCCCTGAATTGTAGGTCAGGAATCTGGAAAGGACTGGGTAAGGGATCAGCTAGGCAGTCCTTGCTTTGGGAGTCTCGTCATAGTTGTGGGCAGGGTCATCTGTGGTCATCTGGGGCATGCCCGGACATACCCATGGCCTACTCCTGTGTGGACAGCAGATGCTGGCCCTTGGGTGGGGGATCAGCTGGTGTCAGCAGCCTGAGTGTCCACAGTGGACTTGCCAACATGTTGCGCTGCTCGCAGGAACTTCCTCTTTGTGTACAAGTTCCCCTAGTGTTGGGGTCCCACGTGGACACTTCACGACTTTTTCTGTCTGAGCTTTTGGAACTTCCAAAGCAACACTTCTGGTGGATTCTATTGGTCCAAGCACAGACAGATGCAAAATTAAATTCTCCAGTTGGAGCTATGTCAAAGAATTCTGGGCTATATTTGAAAATTGCCACAGTAATCATGGTGCTGTAGAGATAGCCACTCATTTTAAGGCCTGAGGACATGGGCTTTCTTCTTTCCTGGGCAAATTTCATGAATAGCTGCATTTCACAAGGTCTTCTCGAGGTGCTTTAATGCTTAACTGGCCAGCAAAGCAAGGACTTTGATTAGCACTTCCAGTGACCCAAGATAAGTCAGCCACATGAAAGCAAGAGGGAGAGGGTTTAGCAGTGCTATGGGACTTGCTGAAGAGAATTCTTTGCTGCTTTGCCATCTCTTAAAAATTTTGCCTGAGTTACAGGGCATGGTGGTACATGCTTCTAATCCCTGTACTTGGGAGGCTGAAACAGGAGGATTGTAGGTTCAAGGCCAGCCTCAACAAGTTAGTGGGACCATTTTTCTAAATAAAAATTAAAATAGGTCAAATAAAATAAATAAAAATAAAATAGCTCAGAGGCAGAATGAGGTAGAATGTCCCTGGGTTCAAATCCAGGGCCAAAAAAAAAATTTTTTTTTTTTTTGCCTGAAAAAAAATTATGCCATGGCTTCAGTGCCTATTGAAAAAAATATTAAGGTTCCCTAGAGCCAAAGGTACAATTATGTGCCACTCATGGTGGCATATACTTGTAATTCCAATACTCAGGAGACTGAGGCAGGAGGATTGCAGGTTCAAGGCTAACCTCAGTAATTTAGCAAGACTCTGTTTCAGAATAAACAGTTAAAAAAAAAAAAAGGATGAAAAAAAAAGGCATAGCTCAGAGGTAGAATGCCCCTGGGTTCAATCTCCAGTGGCGGGGGTGGGGTGGGGTGGGGTGGGGTTACAATCATTAGACCTTTGGTAAGCTGGGGAGTACAGGTTCTGAAACTCCTTAGATAGCTCAGACATTGCTGTTTCTTTCCCATCTAATCTCTTTTCCCCAGTTAGAACTTGTTTAAAAAAATCCACACTCTAACACTGAAATGTGGAGTCCCAAAAGCATAGGAAAACTTTATTTTGCAGCTGAGAGAAAGTAAACTACATCATGTGTAACAGAGGACGGCAGGGTCTCTGGAACTCAGGAGAGCTGGGTTTACCTCTTAAGTTGTGTAGTTCTGGCAAGCTAGTGGGGTTTTTGTTTGCTTTTTAGCTCTCTGGGTTTTCATTTTCTTCTGTCTAAAATGCAAAAGGCAATACCATTTTGGCAGGGCTGTTGAGGATTAAATAATGTGTTTCTCAGAATGCAGCTTGGTCCTGGTGTGTAATGTTCAACCAATGTTGGTTTCTTTTATCCACCCTTTGTCATTGATTTACTAATGGTGCTTATGTAAAAAGAGCTATTTAGTGGAAGCTAATTATATGCTAATTAGTGTGCTGAACACTTTATATAGTTGACCTCATTGTTCTCATATCTGCCCTTGATGATGTTGATGAGAAAGAGGCGTTGAAAGGCCAAGTCACAGCCCATGGAGGTGGAGCCAGGGTTTAAGTCTCCGAATCTGGGGCTGTAGCCCAGGTGCTTTAATAATGTTTGGTTGGGACACGGGGGAGGTATGATCTGATGCTCCCACTGAGGTTGGTGACATGGCAGAGCACTGGTCTGCAGTGTAGGGGATCAAGTTTTCCATCTTTGCCCTGTTAGTCACCAGGGATCCATTCCTAAGAAGAGGAACCTGCCTCCTGAGATGTCAGTCGCTCCACTGTGAAATGCAAGCGGCTGAGCTAAATAGGGCCAGAGTCTTTTCCAGCCCCATACTCTGTTGCTCTGGGATTTGGATTTGAATCTAGCCGCATGCTGAGTATATCCTAAAGCACCTCAGTCTCAGCCTTGCAGGAAATACAAAAGCGTGGTCATAAGTCTGTGCTTTAATAGGCTGAACTTTATATTTATTTATTTATTTATTTATTTATTTTGCAGTTTTGGGGATGGAACCCAGGGACATTCTACCCCCAAGCTACACCTCCATCCCTATTTTTTATTCTTTATTTTGAAACAGGGTTTCATTGAGTTGCAAAGGACCTCACTAAGTAGCTGAGGCTATCTGTGAACCTTAATCCTCCTGTCTCAGCCTCCCAAATACTGGGACTACAAGCGTGTGCCACCACGCCCGGCTCAACTTTATTTTTGTTGAAATAATACTTGTGCACAATTTTCCAAGGCCTGAGAAGTTATAATGAAAGAAGAAAATCATATGCCTCATGAAAGAAAATCCTATGCTGCTGTTTCTGTGTGTGTGTAAAGTAAGAGCAGCAGACTTTGACTTTTGTCTTTTGCATCCTGAACCGTTGCTTTCTTTCATTCCAACTAGCCGTGGTCGGGGGAGGTTAGAAAAGCCAGCAGCGGGAGGCACAACCTGCCTGGAATGCAGTGGGTGGGCACCCGCTTCCAGCAGAGACCTTGCTCTCTACAGCTTCCCACGCTGGGCTGTGAACACACCGTGTTGCCCTGATTCTGCAACTTAGGCTGATTATACAGTGGACCTTGTATTTCCTAACAGCTTGGCTGGTGGTTGAAACGCTATTGTGATAACAGTATCCACCAACTGTATAACCTGTCTGAAATCTAATGACTGTGAACTTTTGGGAAAAAAATAGTGGATCTTGAAAAATTATGTTACATCTCATAATATGGCATAAATATGGAGCTAGTTCAGTTGTTGAATTCAGTAAAGCACTGTAGTTTTAGCAATTCTGCCTCCTCTTACTCAAAGAATCCTGTGGGGTTAAGAACATGCGTGTTGCCATGACTGACAAGCACTAGGTCCTGCCATCTCTGTGTGAGCTGTCAGGTTGCTGTGTGACTCCTCCTCGGGGCCTGGTAGAACTGACCCCAGCTGGGTGTCCCGAGGGCTAATGAGCTTTTTCCTCTTTCTTTGTGGTGCCTCGGACCTTGGGCTGTTTGTTCTTCTGTAATTGATTCAGTTCCGTTTTGGTGGTTTGTGCCCACGCAACATCGACAAAAAGATGAACTGAAAGTGAGTCTTTTCCACCTTAACAGATGTTCTACAAAATAACTTGACCATATTATTAAAATGAAAAAATGGCCGGGTATGGTGGCATACGCCTGTAATCCCAGTACTTGGGAGGTGAGACAGGAGTACTTGCAGGTTTGAGGCCAGCCTTAATATTTTAGTGAGACTCAGCAACTGAGTGAGACCCTTTTTTGAAATAAAAAGTAAAACTGAGCTGGGTGTGATGGCACATGCTTGTAATCCCAGCATTTGGGAGGCTAAGATGGGAGGATCGCGATTTGCAGGCAGCCTCAGCTACTTAGTGGGGCCATTTGCAACCCAGTGAGACCCTGTTCCAAAATTAAAAATAAAAAATAGGGCTGGAGTTGTATCTCAGAGGCAGAATGCCCCTGGGTTCCATCCCTAGTACTGGAAAAAAAAACAAAAAACAAAAAAAACCCAAACCAAAACCATCTGGGGGTTATATATAGGTCAGAGATAGAATGCTCCTGGTTCAATCCCTAGGACCAACACATACTCACACATACACACAGTCTGTCTGTCTGTCTGTCTGTCTGTCTGTCTGTCTCTCTCTCTCTCTCTCTCTCTCTCTCTCTCTCTCTCTCTTTCTCTGTCTCTCTCTCCCTCTCTCAGCCATGAAAGACAGACAAGTTATTTCAGATGAAAGGACAATGGATATATAGGGCAATTAAATGTAACTTGTGAATCTTGGATGGGCCTGGAAAAACTTTCCCCCCTTTGTAAAAGATATTAGTGGGTTAGTTGATAGAATTTGGATAAATCATTATATTAATAGTACTATATCAGTGCTAATTTTCTAATTTTGGTCACTCAGTTACAAAAGAGGATGACCTTGTTTTTATAAAATATACACCAAAATATTCGGAGTAAGGAGTTATTATATCTGTATCTTACCATTCTTATTTTTCTTGTTTATTTATTTTTTTTTTTTGGAACTGGAGATTGAATCCAGGAGCATTCTACCTCAAAGATACACCCCCAGCCTATTTTTTTTTTATTTTGAAACACAGGCTTGCTGAGTTCCTGAGTTTGGTCTTGAATCTGTGATCCTCCTGTCTCAGCCTCCCAAGTACTGAGATTATAGGTCGTACCATCACACCTACCTTGAAGTTGTTTTAAAATAAAGAGCCCCCCCATTTCCAGACTTAGCAACTCTTATAACTCAGCTTCCCAATGTCGCCTCCTCCTCTTGGCTGTGGAACCGCGGCACTGGCCCAGGGATGCAGGGGAAGAGCGCAGTGCTCACCCGGGCAGGGAATGCTCTGCGTCAGGTCAGGGCTCTAAGCCGGAGCCTTTCTGCCTTGGAAGGAATGGGATCCACTAAAGAAGTAGAAGAGCTTTGTTGACTCGGAGAGAGGAACTTGCGCACAAACTCATCACAACACTCAAGTATCTTTCCTTTTTTCCTTCTTTCCTTGTTTGTTTAGAACCAGGATGGGCAATACAACACCATGATGAGAGCTGAGGTTAGGGACAAGATCTGGCCTGTCACCAGGTGCCAGGCCTGGAACTGTGGTGCTGTGTTCTGTTAGACGGCCCTGGGCTCGTCCTGCACACACACTTGGGAAAGGTCCCAGGTGTCATTCATGGAGCCCGAGGAGAACTGCGTCATGGGTCTTATGCGTAGCGACACCACACATTCTGGCCAGCCCTGCCAGGCTTGGTTTATGCCTGAGGTCCCAACATAGTCATCGATGGTGCCTCTCCTCGCTCTCAAAAGTGCCCTGTTTGATTGATAAACTAGACAACTGTGTCATTACAGATGACAGCCAGGACCCCAGGTAATTGCCCACCCCACTCTCCTGCTACGTCCAGTCCTCTCCATTTACTTACTACTCTCTCTGGTGCCTTTGTCTATCTGCTCTCCTTCCTCTACCCCCCATCGAGATGGGGGGCTTGTCGAGAACATGGCACCAAGGTCCCCTGTTGTGTGGGTGTCGGTCATCACAGAAGGAAGTAGTGGTTGGCAGACCCCAGAAGGCCTCCAGTGCTGGAGTCATGGCTGGGTCAGCCCTGGCTCCTGAGTCCAGCCTTTCTGGCTCATCTTTCTTGGTCCCTGCCCTGCTCTGGAAGTCTTTGAGCTTCTGTCTCCATTGCAACAATCTTAAGGTCAAAGCAGATTAGCCTGGTTTCCATTCTCATCTGATGGGCAGGTTGAAGAGCCAGTGGGCCCGGGCAGCCCGGTGCCTCCCTCACAGGAGAGGCTCCAGGGCTAGGCTGTGCCATCTAGTGTGCCACCTACTAGCACATATGCAGCTCTTTGAGTCATCACTTAAATTCATCAAAATTACTTGGGTATGTTGGCGCACACCTGTACTTGGGAAGCTAAGACAAGAGGATTAAGTTAGAGGCCAGACTCAGCAACATAGTGAAACCCTCAGCAACTTAGTGAGACCTTGTTTCAAAACAAAAAAAAATAAAATAAAAAGGACTGGGGGTATACCTTGGCGGTAGAATGCCCCCAGGTGCAATCCCTAGTACCAAAATACATACATGCATACTTACATCCATCAAAAATTAAAAAGCTGGTTGCATGCACTCGCCATGCCAAGTATTCCTTTAGCCAGCTGTAGCTGTGGCTTCTGTACTGGACCACAGATACAAGCACAGCATCCTTACAGAAAGCTTCCTCAGACAGCATGGCTCAGCTCCTCCCGTTCCTCTCAAGCACCATTTGAAGTGGCAACTTCGTGTGTTAACAGCCACCAGGAGTGCTCTTGAGACCCTTCAAGATTGATGGGTTTAGAAAGCATGGTTTTATCAACTCGAAGACCGTGCAGGCTCCTCATCACCGGTGAACCAGAACTTTTCAGTGGTGCTTTTTCTCTTCATTCTAGAATGTTCCTGCCGTCATTCGAGGATGCTGCTTCTCTGGCCTGTTAACTCTGTTGCCATCATTTTTGCCACGTCGCGTACAGTGTGTGCTGCTTAGTCCATGCTGTCCTTTAAGCTAGTGCATACTTTTACTTCAGTTTGTCTGAAAAGAAAACTTCCTATGAATAGTAGAAAACCATCAAAGGAAAAGACATTTTTGCCAAGCAGGCTTTTTGTTGAAGATTCACATATGTAGGGTGGGGTCTAGCTCACAAGGGCTCATCTTGGTGACTTTCACAGCGACATTATATTGCTTCTAGTGGATTCACTAATTTGCTTGTAAAATTTCAGCAGATTCCCTTCCCTGTGACAGGCTCTGGACCAGCTTCCCCTTTATTTTAAAAACCAAAAAAAAAAAAAAAAAAAAAAAAAAAAATCTAGTACTGGGGATTGAACCCGGGGCAAGTGAACACGCTAGGCAAACACTTTACTACTGAGTTACACTCCTAGCACTTTTTAAATTTTATTTTGGGACAAGGTCTTGCTAAATCGCTAAGGCTAGATTTGAACTTGGGATTCTCCTGCCTCAGTTTCCTGAGTATCTGGGATTCCAGGTGTGTGCTACCATGCCCAGTAGTTCCCCCTTTCTTAAAATGGACATTATCGCTGAGTATGGTGGTGCACGCCTGTAATCCCAGTACTTGGAAGGGTGAGACAGTAGCATCAAAAGCGTGCGGCTAGCTTTAGCAACTTAGGCCCTCGGCAACCTAGTGAGATGCCCTTTTAAAATAAAAAGGGCTCTGGGGCTGTATTTTGGAGTTAGAATATCTTTGATTCAATTCTCAGTACCAACAGGGGGTGGGAAGACAAACCTATTACATGTTAGCATAAATAATACGGCCGGGCGTGGTGGCGCGCTCTTGTAATCCCCGCGCTTGGGAGGCGGAGACAGGAGGATCGCTCAGGTTCGAAGCCAGCCTACCTGGCTTAGGAGACCCTGTTTCAAAAAAAAAAAAAAAGGTCTGGGAGTGTAGCCCGGAGGTAGAAGGGTTTCCAGGAACCCCAGTACCCCCCCCCTCAAAAATACGTTTCATGAAAAGAACCATTTCCTTAAACAAAAAACATAATGAGAAACAATTGTTTTACATATTTTATTTTTGCAAGTCCCTTTAATGTGTGGCATATAGAAGAGCCTGTTCTCCTGTCTGCTTCTGAGTTCCGCCTCCATGGGTGCCACATGTCACGTTTTCTCGGGAAACTCTGCTGACTGCTTTCACGAGAGGATGGAGGTGAAAAAGGCCAACAAGTGTTTAATATAAAAATGGGTTCACCATGCCGGGCATGGTGGCGCACGCTTGTAATCCCAGCATTCAGGCGGCAGAGACTGGAGGATCGTGGTTCGCAGACAGCCTCAACTACTTAGTGAGGCCCTTTGCAACTCAGTGAGACCCTGTTTCAAAAAATAAAGACTAAAAAAATAGGCCTGGGTGTAGAGCTCGGAGCTACAATGCCCCTGGATTCCATCCTCAGTACTGCAAAAAAAAAAAAAAGAAAGAAAAGAAAAAAAAAGAAAAAAAAAAAATATATATATATATATATTTTTTTCACTTTGCAGACCTCCCGAAAGCTTTCAGGGGATGCCTCCTCCCAGTGACACCCCTTTCCTTACTCTGGGGACCACTGGTGGTGAAGTGATTGGCACATGGGACTAAAAGACAGGTGCAGTGTCCAACATGAACCGACCTTCCCAGCAGCCTCAGGAGGAGAGATCACTGTCTGTGTCTTACCTGCAGCCTAGGGGTGGGGATTCTTGCTGAGCCTGTCCTACAGGATCTTTGTGAGGCTCGCCTCCTGTCTGCGAAACTTCTGCACACACTGAAGTATAGAGAGAGAGAGAGAGAGAGAGTGTGTGTGTGTGTGTGTGTGTGTGTGTGTGTGTGTGTTACCAGGGATTGAGCCAGGGGCATCCTGCCTCTGAGCTACACCCTCAGCCTTATTTTGTTTTGTTTTGTTTTGTTTTGAAACAGGGCCTCACTAGATTGCTAAGGCTGACTTTGAACCTGCAATCCTCCTGTCTTGGCCTCACAGCACTGGGATTACAAGTGTGCACCACCACACCCTGCTTGAAGTAGTATATTTATAAATGGCATTATCGAGGAGCCAAGTGTGGTCACCTCTAATATGTAGGACAGTTATTTTTAAAAGGCAACATCCTATCATCCTATCATCATCTCACTTGGTCTGAGGAAACCTTCATGAAGGGAAAGGCCATCATTCTCAGTTTATAAGCATTGATTAAGGCTTGGTCAGTGAGTTGGACAGAAACAGGGACTGGCCCCCAGGGTGGTGACAGGGACACACTTGTGGCTAAGGAACACTGGCTCTGGCCGGCTTGGTCAGTCTGAGCTCTTATCTGAAACATTTTTGACACACTGACACAATCAGACTGGGAAACATGCCGTCAGCAATTCTTTGCTTGAATAAGCTACCCTCAGTCTGAGTCACCTAGCAAATAAGACATGGTTTTCAGCTGTGAAGAGCTGAGGCTTGTCTCCACAGAGGGAACCATTTAAGAACATTGTGAAGGACTCATTTAAAAATCAGCGGATAGCCAGGTGTGGTGCACACGCTTGTAACCCCAGCATTCAAGAGGCTGAGACAGGATCACAGTGTGCAGCTAGCCTCAGCTACTTAGTGAGGTCCTTTGCAATTCAGTGAGACCCTGTTTCAAAATAAAGAATAAAAGAAAAGTGTGGGGGTGCAGCTCGGAGGTAGAATGCTCCTGAGTTCCATCCCAGTACCAGAGGCCTGTTTTCCTTGACTGGTGAAAGGCCTGACCTTTCTCCTAGAGGAGTTTGTCCTTGTGAACTCTCCCCTCCAGGAGTCGTTTCCTGTAGGAAAAACAGTTGACTACCCCACTCTGATCTTAGAGGACACATTGCCTGTAATTGTAGAACTGCCTTTAAACTTTTCTTCCTTTTTCTTTTGTGTGTATGTTACTGGAGATTGAACCCATGAGCATTCTATCGCTGAGCTACACCCCCAACCCTATTTTATTTTATTTTATTTTATTTTGTTTTGTTTTATTTATTTATTTATTTATTTATTTATTTATTTTGTGGTACTTGGGGTGATTTTCTACCTCCAGGCTCTACTCCCAGACCTATCTTATACTTTATTTGGAAACAGGGCCTCACTAAGTAGCTGAGGCTGGCTTTGAACCTCTGCAATCCTCCTGTCTCAGCCTCCCAAATGCTGGGATTACAAGCGTGCACCACCACGCCCAGGTTTTTTTAAATTTTGAAACAGGGTCTCGCTAAGTTGCTGAAGCTGTCCTCGAACCTTCGAATCTCCTGTCTTGGCCTCCTGAGTACTGGAATTACAGGCATGTGCCACTACACCTGGCCTAAGCTTTTCTTGAACTAGAAAATGGGGAAGAAAGCACATGTCCAGTTGTGGCAAGCTGACATTAAGATGTGGCAACTATTACAATGGATTTAAAGAAATCTTTACAAAGTTAGGTTTAGTTAAATTTCACTCACTCTGTTCCTTATAAACATATTTTTATTGGCAGGGACATAAGCCCTCTAGGATTAACTTTGTTTAATTACATTGCCATGCCATGCTATGAAATATAGATGGGCCCTCCCTTCTCTATCTACATTAATATGGTTACCTGAGGTAAAATTTTCAGTCTCTCTTTTTTTATTTTTGTGGTACTAGGGATGGAACGCAGGCATTTTCTACCTCCGGGCTACACTCCCAGACCCATTTTTATATTTTATTTGGAAGCAGGGTCTCTCTAAGTTTCTTTTTTTTTTTTTTTTTTTTTTTGCGGGTCTGGTGATGGAACCCAGGGGCATTCGACCTCTGAGCTATACCCCCTGCCCTATTTTTTATTCTTTATTTTGAAACAGGGTCTCACTGAGTTGCAGAGGGCCTCACTAAGTAGCTGAGGCTGTCCGTGAACCGCGATCCTCTGGTCTCAGCGCCCCCGAATGCTGGGATTACAAGCGTGCGCCACCACGCCCGGCTCTCTAAGTTTCTGAGAGCCTCACTAAGTAGCTGAGGCTGACTTTGAACCTGCCTGATCCTCCTGTCTCAGCCTCCCAAGTACTGGATTACAAGCGTATGCTACCACGCCCAGCTTAATTTCATGATTTTTAAAGGCTTAATTCAATTGCAAGTGATAGAAATCCAATTCTAACTATCTTGAACAAAGCAAAAAGCAGTGCTGATGGTGGAAGGGAGCAGTCTGCCTGCAGGAGAGGAGTATAGGGCTGGGAGAGAGGGCATTGCTGGGTCCTCTG
Organism: Muscardinus avellanarius; assembly: GCF_963383645.1. NCBI lineage: Eukaryota > Metazoa > Chordata > Mammalia > Rodentia > Gliridae > Muscardinus > Muscardinus avellanarius. The sequence goes on along the minus strand of NC_137804.1, from coordinate 30,924,771 downwards.
CGCCACATGCCACTGGGCTTGGCCCGTCCTCTTCTTCTCTCCTCCCTCCATCCTTGTCAGGCTCCCCGTCATGGTGCCAAGATGGCTGCTATCCACTCCGAGTTTTCATTCTATCCTTTCAGCCATCTCAGTGGGAGGAGGTTTCTTTTTTCCAACAGTTTCAGGGAAGTTCCAGAATAGAGGTTCCAGAATGGAATTTCAGTATTGGTTCTGATGAGTTATGCTCTCCCCACCCCCAAACAATCATTGTGGCTAGGAGTGTGCCTATGCAGGGGGCACAAGGCCACTTCTGGGACCAGCATTTCTCAAAGGAAGATCAGGATTGGTAGGCGGGGCAGGTGGGAGAGATTTGGGGTTGTGGACTCCCACACCCCAGTACTTTTGAGGAATTGTTATTCACGTAGCTGTGATCTGGAAAAGTGAAAGAACTGGGTTTGTTTGGTCTTGCCAGGGAAAGACAGGCCTTGTGCTTAGACACCTTGGTGGCTGGACATCAGCCAGCCATGGATTGTCCCTGGCATACAGCCTCATTTCAGAGGGAAATGCCCCTGTCAGATCAGTCCCCTGGGTTCAGTATCCTGTGGCCACACACTTGATACAGATGATGGCGGAAGGGTGTTGCCCAGGCTGGTGAGCCCTGGTAGATGACCCAGGGAGTCTTCAAAAATGCTCTGCAGTCAGATGACAGTTTTGTAACACCCAGTCTGATCAGGTCATGCTCCTGTTAGTAAAAATTCACCATGCAATCTTACCACAATTAAAAAGAAAAAAGAAGTCAGGTATGGTGGCACATGCTTATATATATAATCCTAGTACTTGGGAGGCTGAGACAGAAGGATTGCAGGTTCTTGGCCAGCTTCGGCTACTTAGTGAAGCCCTCTGCAACTTAGTGAGAACCTGTTTCAAAATAAAGAATAAGATTCAGGTGTGGTGATACACACTTATAATCCCTGTACTTGGGAGGCAGAGACAGGAGGCTCACAGGTTGAGGCCAGCCTCAGCTGCTTGAGTGAGGCTCTCCGCAACTTAGTGAGACCCTGTTTCAAAAATAAAGAATAAAGGCTGGGCATGGTAGCACATGCTTGTAATCCCAGCACTTGGGAGGCTGAGACAGGAGGATTGCACAGGTTCTAAGCCAGCCTCAGCTACTTAGGCTCTCAGCAACTTAGTGAGACCCTGTTTACAGATAAAACATAAAATAGGTCTGGTGGTATAGCCCAGAGGTAGAAAGCCCCTGGGTTCCATCTTGGTACCACACACACACACAAAAAAAAAAAAGAATAAAAAAATAGGGCTGGGGTGTAGTTCGGAGGTAGAATGTCCTTGGGTTCAATCCCCAGTACTGCAAAAATATAAAAGTAAAAATAGGGCTGGGAGTGTAGCTCAGAGGTGGAACGCTCCTGGTTCTACCCCAAGTACTGTAAAAAAAAAAAAAAAAAACAAACAAAAGCAAAGACAAAGACCAAAAAACAGTATGTGGTGGTACCTGACTTTAAAAACTTGGAAAGCCGAGAAGGGAGGATTGCAGGTTTATGTACAGCCTCAGCCACCTCACGAGGGTCTCAGCAACTTAGTGAGACCCTGTTTCAAAATAAAAAATAAAAAAGATTGGGGATGTAACTAAGAGGTAAAATGCCTCTGGGTTCAATTCCCAATTCAAGAATAAATAAATAAATAAACAACAAACCATCCCCACAAGAAGATTCTATTTTCTCATCCCCAGTCTTCTCCCGTAGATGGAATTTTTGTACCAGGTTAATATATTTTAGCTGATTGTTGAGGTATTTACTTTTGGGACTCTGAGTCATATATGTTGGGTGGCTGTTTCTTGGTTTTTTGGTTTGCATTATTGTCTGCTGAAATCTGCTATAGAAGATGAGATGTTTGCTGTTTCCTCCCATCTCTACCACATAACCCACTTTTCTCATCCCTGTCCTGTTATAACAGAATTATATTGTGGTCAGTATGGAGACATCTAGTAAACTATGATTTCTATTTTGTTGTAGAATGCATTCTTCAAACATTTCTCAAAAGGGGTATATGAGAAATAAAAACTGTGAGATATATGTTTGGGGAAAAAGCCAATCATACGGAGCCAGGTTAAGAGGTTTGATTATGAGATGATTTAAAGTCAAAGGAAGCGAAGCCAGGCGTGGTGGTTACGCCTGTCATCCTAGTCCTTGGGAGGCTGACACAGAAGAATTCAGGTTTGAGACTAGCCTCAGCAATTTAGCCAGATGCTCCGAAACTTATACTCTCTTTCAAAAAAACAAAACAAAAAAAATATTAAAAAGGACTGGGAGCCAGGCGTAGTGGTGCACACTTAAAATCCCAGTACTTGGGAGGCTGAGACAGAGAATTGCAGGTTCCTGGCCAGCCTCAGCTACTTATTGAGGCCCCTGGCAACTTAGTGAGACCTTGTTTCAAAATAAAAAAATAAAATAGGGCTGAGGGTGTAGCTTAGAGGTAGAATGCCCCTGGGTTCAATCCTCAGTACCAAACAAAAACAAAAACACAAAACAAAGGAAGAGAGCAGGAGAGGAGGAAGCAGATAGAATCTCAGTCATGAATTAGAACCAGAACATCTTCTGCAAAGATATAAGCAAAATACATCCCTGTGCTCCCCAGCACCTCCTGTGGCTCCCATTGTACTTGGGATGAAGTTCAGGTGCCTTGGAAGGGCACTCGTGCCTTCCAGCTCCAGCCCCAGAAGCCGTCCTGCCCGCCGGCTCCCTTCCTGCTGGTCTCTGGCCTCTAATGCCACTCGTCCTCTTCTTGGAGGCCTGGCGTGGTTAACACTTTGCCTGGATGATCTTCCCAGTCGGGTTTCTGTTGTGCCGTGTGCCTGCCTAGGTCTTAGTACTTAACCGTAGAACATCGTGCTTGCTTATTCCTCCTGGACCGGCAGCCCGGCTCTGTGACCTTGAGCAGGTTACCCAGGTTCTCTGTGCTCCAGTCTCTTCCTTTGTAGAATGTGGATCACACGGATGCCCCAGCAGATGAGGTGACCAGGAGTGAAGCTCTCAGTCATGTCTGCCACCTAGGAGATGTCAGTCTGTGCTCTGCATACCTCTTACAGCACAGAGGTAGAGCTGGTGGGTTGTAGTCACCAGTGCCCAGTGTAGGTCTTGACAAATCAAGTATCTCCGGGGCTGAGCAGAAAACCTGAGTGAGGGGACAGACTGGGTGGGACTTCTGGCCTGGTGGGAGTGAGGGCCCAGTGTTTCCAGGTCAGCTTGCTTATTTGTGTGTTTGTTTTTTTTAATTATGCCACTGGGGTCTGAACCCAGGGGCTTTCTACTGAGCTACACCCTCAACCCTATTTTACTTTTTATTTTAGAACAGGGTCTCACTAAGTTGTTAAAGCTAGCCTCAAACCTGCAATCTTCCTGTCTCAGCCTCCCTAATACTGCTACTACAGGCATATGTCACCATGCCCAGCTCTGATCTTTTTTTTTTTTTTTTTTTTTTTTTTTTGGTGGTACTGGGGTTCCTGGAAGCCCTTCTACCTCTGGGCTACACTCCCATACCTATTTTAAACTTTTTAACTTTTGGAAACAGGGTCTCCTAAGCCAGAGTGGCTGGCTTCAAACCTGTGCAATCCTCCTGTCTCCACCTCCCAAGCGCGGGGATTACAAGCATGAGCCACCACGCCTGGCTGATCATTTTTTTTTTAATGAAAAATTTGAACCAGATGCCACCTGGCTACAATCCCAGCAATGCAGAAAGCTGAGGCAGGAGGATTATAAGTTCAAGGTCAGCCTAGGCAGTTTAGCAAGACCCTGTCTCAAAATAAAAATAAAAAAAGGATTTTATAAGTAGAGCTGGGTACACTGGTGCATGCCTGCTGAAGTAGGACGATCACAAGTTTGAGGCCTCTGTGCAGTAATTTATTGAGATCCTATTTCAAAATAAAATAGAGCCCTGGATATAGCTCAGTGGTAGTATGCTTCTGGGTTAATCTCTGGTACCACATACACACAAAAAGAATTTTATAGATGTGATACAAATGGCTCATAGGCTTCCACAGAGGGAGATTAATCAGTGTTGAATCTGTGTCTCTGGTTAAACTCCTGGCCTTTGACAACAAGTTACCTCCCACTTACTAGAAGCTGTTCTGCGGGCTTTTGCTATTCCCTTGCTACCGCCAAGGCACCCACAGCCCTTCACCTGGAGGAGAAGTCTAGCCGTGTTCTCTTATCTTCAGACACTGTGGCAGGTGATTCTAGTCTCAGCCCAGTAGGAGAGAAGGCAGACAAATCACGATGATGCTGATACTGATGCTGATGACCACACAGGACTGGGGACAAAACCTGTGTCAGAAGTGGGATGTGGACTCAAGAGCCACATAAGTCCTGTGGGGGCCATATCCTCATATCCTGCAATGCCAGCAATGTTTTCAAACCCATCTCTCAAGCCCATGGTTTGAGATGACAGAGGGGATGATTTAGAAAAACTGATCAGAGACTCTTTCACCCCCATGAGGGCCCTACAATTCCACATATAAAAATTGACTTCCAGAAGGTTAATTGTGAGGAAGGCCCTTTCCAGCCAATGGAATGTTTTACCAGCCGGGTAGCTGTTGGTCTTGGGAAAGACCCCTGGCTCATGCTCACGTGTTATCCTCCTCTGAGTATTCATTTTCTCTTTCTCAAACTCATGTGTGCACACATGCATACTCATGCGAGTACACGCATGCGCATGTGCACACACACATACACACAGTGGTATAGTTCCATCAAGAAAATGCCAAAGATAAAAGGATTATAAGAGAGAATGTATGTATTGACCTGATCCCCTGGTAAACTGTGCTTCACCTGGGACTAAATTTCTTCATTATTTTTTCTTTCTTATATCTCATGGACCAGTTTCTTTTAATTTTTTCCTTTTCTTTTTCTTTTTCTTTTTCTTTTTCTTTTTCTTTTTCTTTCTATACTGGGGATTGAACCCAGGGGCTTTCGACCCCCAAGCTATATCCCTAGCCCTTTTATTTCTGATATTTTGTGAGCCCAGGGGCATTCTATTTTTGAGCTACACTCCCAGCACTGTTTTATTTTTCATTTATTTATATTTTTGGTGTTACTGGGGTTCCTGGAAACCCTTCTACCTCCGGGCTACACTCCCAGACCTATTTTATATTTTTGTTTGGAAACAGGATCTCTTAAGCCAGCGAGGCTGGCTTCGAACCTGCGCAATCCTCCTGTCTTCGCCTCCCAAGTGCGGGGATTACAAGCGTGCCCCACCATGCCCGGCACTGTTTTATTTTTTATTTGGAAACAGGGTCTCACTGCATTGCTGAGAGCATCACTAAATTACTGAGGCTGGCCATGAACCTGTGATCCTACTGTCTCACCCTCCCAAGTACTGGGACTACAAGCCTGTGTCACCACACCCAGCTTGATTTTTATTTTGAAACAGGATCTCCCTAAGAGTCTTGTTAAATTGCTGAGGCTGAGCCAGGCATGGTGGCGCATACTTGTAATCCTTGCTTGGGAGGCTGAGACAGGAGGATCGCACAGGTTCGAAGCCAGCCTCAGCTACGTAGTGAGACTCTCAGCAACTTAGTGAGACCTTGTTTCCAAATAAAATATAAAATAGGTCTGGGAGTATAGCCTGGAGGTAGAAAGCCTCTGGGTTCCACCCCCAGTACCACAAAAAAAAAAAAAAAAAAATGCTGAGGCTGGCCTTGAACCTGCGATCCTCCTGCTGGACCAGTTTCTGAACTTTTATGATGTGATTAAGCTTGGCATCATCCACTTTCTTGGTCCTTCCAGACACTTGTAGAGGCCCAAGCTGCTAGTTGCTCTCACCAGGATGTTTGGACATCCTAATCTCTTGCTGTTCTCCACATTCTGGAGTGGTACCACACTAGACCTGGTCTGGTGCAGGTCACTCCTGCTGGGTGCCATGACACTTGCCCCATTCCCATCCTGCACTGGTGTGTCTAGTATGGGCTGTAACATTTGCCCCACCAACCAGACCAGTATCCCAAGAGCAGGACCATATCCAGGTCCCAGCATAGGGTGGATAGGGTGGCATATGGTCAATTTGTGCTCAGAGTGTAAGGTTAAGTGAGTCGGTGGTTGAGGGCCTCCAGGGAGTGTGGGAAGTGGCCCCATCATATGGATTGAAGCTAAGCTGCCAGAGGTGGCCAGACTCTGGACATTCTTCCCAAGGACCTGGATAGCAGGGTTTTTTTTTTTTTTTTTTTTTTTCTTTTTGTAGTACTGGGAATTGAACCCAGAGCATTCTACCTCTGAGCAACAGCCCTAGCCTTTTTGAAACAGGGTCTCCTTGAGTTGTTGAGGATCCTGCTGATCTGCCAGTGCTGGTCTTGAGCCTGCAATCCTTCTGTCTCAGCCTCCCAAGTACTGGGATTACAGGTCTGTACCACCATGCCCAGCCTAAGTAGTATTTTTAGATCTACACTGTGCTGTCTAGTACAGTAGTCAATGGCCAGATTAATTTTTGAAATTCAACTATAATTAATTAATTAAATTACAAATTCATTTTCTCAGTCACAGCAGTGGCTAGCAGTAGTCATTCTAAGTCATTTTCACCCTGGCAGAAGTCCTTGCTGAATGCTGTGTGTATGTCTCTGTTACTCTAAACCTTATGATACACCAATAAAAAAGTAAGTTCTTTGGAAGGTGTTGACCTGGACACTGTCTTGGAGCCAGTTGGGGTCTGCACGGTGAGGAGGGGGCATCTCTGGCAAGGCGAGGCAGGCTTTCTCCTGACCGTGTTCCTCATCACCCTGCCCGCAGGATGCTCGTCAGAAGTTCCGCTCTGTCCTGGTCGAGGCCACGGTAAGGCTGGACGAACTGGTGAAGAAGATCGGCAAAGCTGTGGAGGACTCGAAGCCCTACTGGGAGGCGCGGAGGGTGGCGAGGCAGGTAAGGCCGCTCTGCACACCGCTTCCTGCCTCTGCTACATTCGGGCGCCTTTTGGTGTCTGGATCTCTTGCTGAAAGTTGGAAGCACTTGTGCTGTGTGAGCTGGAACAGTCCTGATTTGCTCAGGGCTGCATTTGGGGATGGCCTCTTATCGCGCCCCCGTCTGCCTGGTTCCAGCTTTGAACACTGTTAGTAAGCTCAGGTGCTGGCATGAGGATGACCCTGTGAGTGGCTGCCCTCTTGCCATCTGGCTTGGCACCTGCGTCCCTGAGTTGGAGGTTTGGAACATCAGGCAGGTCCTCCTCCTCTCCTAGTGACTGACCTGAGGCAGCGGGGGGAACCCTTCTTGGGGCGCTGGCCCTGTGCTCCAAGACCCAAATAAGGAACCAAGGCCAGCAAGGGGTGGCAGGGGAAAGGGATGGCGACAACCAGGCAGTTGCTGCCGACTACGTGGAGCCTGGTTCTGGCTTCACAGTGTGCATTCCTTTGGTCTCCACTAATGTGATGCTGAGAGCCAGGCCCTGTGAACAGGGAAGGAATGGAGTCCCAACAGTTAAGGGGGCCTGCTGAGTGCAGGCCTGGGCTGGGGGCTTTTTATATACCTTCTAGCCTTCTTGGGCTTTCAGCCTGGTGTGTCTTCAGCCTGAATCACTAGCTCCGAGCACTTTGAGATGAGAGCTCAGATTTCCCCCAAAAGATTTAAGCAGTTGGTCCAAGTCATAGTTTAGTAACAGGTGACCATCTCTTCGCACCTTCTATGCAACGGAAGATACTGCCCCCCAAAGCCTCCACTTGTGTGATGTTCAGTGAACAACTACAAAAGTGTTTTTGAGCATCACTGTGTGCGTCCAGTATGTTTTAGGCATCATGAGGGAGCTGTCAGTAGGGGAACTTCGGGAAGTTAGGCTGCAGATATCTAGGAATGTGCGGAGATGAGACCCATGGAGGATGAGGGGCCGGGGCTGAACCCTTCCTCTTCTTTCCGGTACCTCTCAAGTTTCTCATTTTGGGGTTCTCCTTGCTGCATTGGCATCCCACTGAGAGCCTATCTTTTGTACTCTGAAGTTTCAGATTGGACCTTGCCATTTAAGCCATGTTGTCTCTGTTCCCAGACAGAATGGCTGCCTGGGACTTTTCCTTCTCTGGTCTGGTGAATTGGGCTGTATTATATCAAAGACCTAATTACTGGTTGGTCTGCACTGAGCTCTGAGTAGCCTCTCCTTTTCTTACCTCCCTCTGGGCCCCACCCAGGCCTCACATGTCCCAGGGAGAAGAGATTCTTCTCACATACTAACTGTGGTCCCCACAGGTTTTAGAACCTTGAGACATCATCCCTCCAAAGTGCCTGAGGGCCAGCAGTGTTTCAATCCCCCACTGTAGCCTAGGGAATAGATCCCTGACTTGAAACTCGTAGGTTCAAGTTAGCCTCGAGGAGGAAATTCTGATAATTCCATTGACATCTTGAATAAATACCAAGGGTATTAGGAATCTCCTTCCTGAAAGCCTTTAACACTTGAATTTATTGTCTGCTGATTCTTAGCCTTTGTCTACTGACTGAGCATCTCTAGTACAAAACTCTAAAATCTGAAATGCTCCAAAATCTGAAATCTTTTGAGTACCAACGTGATGCTTGGAGTGAAAAAGTCTATATTATGAAACTTAGTTTTGTGCACAAAAATAACAGAATTTTATGAACTTGTTTTCAGGCTATGTGTATAAGGTGTTTATGAATCATAAATGAAACTCCTGTTTAGACTTGGGTCCCATCCCCCTGATATCTTATTGTGTATATGCAAATACTCAAAAATCTGAAAAATCTGAAATGTTCCTGATCCAGATCACCTCAGATAAGGATACTTAACTGGTACTAACAGCAGCCCACGTTCTCTTTCTGAGGAGAAGACTAAGGCAGGTCTGTGGAGTCACTGCCTTGGAGTTGCGGTTGAGGTTTCTCTACCCAGAGTTTCCCTGCCTGGTCCCCTGAGCTCAGGTTTCAGTGGTGGCTCAGGGACCTTTGTGTTGTGGGCCACTAGACATGGACCCTCTGCTTCAGGCCTCCAGCCCCAGGTGATGGGTGGGGTCCAGCCTGCTCCCACTCAGGGTCTTTGAACTTGCCATCCCCTCATTTGTCCCACTCACCTGTCTCCTTCGGGTCTCTGCTCCAACAGTGCTTTTTATCAGCAAGGTCTACACATTTAGAATGCAAACTCAGCCCATCACCTCCACCCCCAGCCACTCTTCCTTGATTTGCTTTTCCTTCCAAGCACTTCTTACCCTCTGACTTCTAAGTTATTTGTTTAGATTAAGTGAAACGTTGTTTTGCTTTGTTGCTGTGTATAACAGGCAAAGGAATGAATGAATGAAAGAACAAGTAAACGAGGGGCTGAGGAGCCACTCGGCACAGGCATTCCTTGCCTGCCGCCCTTGATCGGCTTTTCCACTCCCTGGCCCCTTGTAGCACGGTCAGCAGTGGGTGGGAACACAGCTAGAAAATCCAGCTTCATCTGGGTTGGCTTCATCCAAATCTCACCCTGGTGGGGATGGGGGAGAAGCCCCCAGTTGGCTGTCACACATCCTAGAATAGATGTCACACCATTCCTTTTTTTTTTTTTTTTTTTTTCCCCTTATACCCCAGACCTCTTGGATGGGAACAGAGGTAGGAGGGAGCTGCCCTGGGAGGCTCCCTGGCTGCTGGAAGTAGTGGATTGTGGTATTTCTCCCTCCTTTCACTCCCTTTCTTGACCAGCTAGGACAATCCATGACAATTAATAAGTCCCTTGGGCAAGCCACTCAGTCATCAGGGCTCACCCGGGCAGCTGATTCCCAGGTCCTGGGGGTGACTAATGGGATCCTGGTGGGCAGAGGCTCAGCTGTGGCTGCAGACCCTCTGGGACTCCTCCCTTCCTGCAGGTGGGGAAGGAGAAAGAGTGGAGAAGGTTTCCAGCGATCACTGCCCTCAGCCCAGCCAGCCTCTTTGGTTGCTAGCGGAGTAACTGGGAAGACACTCAGAGGTCGAGGCTGGATGTTATACTTCCTCTCAGGATGGTGGCTCACCTGAGCTTTACTTCCTGATGTAAAGGGGATAGTGTCCGCCTCCAGCTGCTGCCAAGTGGAGCTTCCTGTTTTCTTCCTCTGGCCTGTTCCCACCCCCTTCCTTTTTATATTTACAAACCTGAATGTGCACAGCAAGGCTGGTGTCTGAAGATGCCTTCAAAGCAGTTCTTTGAGTGCATGCCATGAGCCTCAGTATTCTTATCCATGAAACTCTGATGGTCAAGGGACCATCACTGTTCTATGCCTGTGAAAACAGAATCCTTGCTTGAGCTTTGGGAGTCTCAGTTTCATGTAAAAAAGGAAAAAAAAAAAAAGAAAAAAAAAGGCCAGGCATGGCGGCCTATAATCCTGGCTTCTCAGGAGGATCACAAGTTTGAGAACAGCCTCAACAACTTAGACCCTATTTAAAAGTAAAAATAAAAAGGGCTGGGAGAGCTGGGCATGGTGACAGTAATCCCGGTACTTGGGAGGCTGAGACTAGAGGATCGTAGGTTCACAACTATCCTCAGCTACTTACTGAGGCTCTCTGCAACTTAGTTAGACCCTGTTTCAATTAAAAACTAGAGCTGGGGGTATAGTTCGGAGGTAGAATTACTCTGGGTTCAAACCCTAGTACCGCAAAGAAAGGGAGGCTGGGAGTGTAGCTCAGTGGTCTTTACTGTGTTCAGTTTTCAGTAGCACGCGCGCACACACACACACACACACACACACACACACACACAGACACACACAATTGGGATGTATCATAGACGTTTTAGAAGATAGACAAAGAAGCTGGACATGGTGGCACACGTTTATAAAAAAAATAGACAAAGGAAAAAAAAGGTTCAATACCTCCTGTTACATGTGATGTATATTCTCTATTCTCTTTCTACTTTTAAAATCAGATCATATTGTAGTTGGTGGTATTATATTTCTGGAATGCCTATATCTATCCATCCATCCAGTATTTCACCCAAACAATGGAGAGTACTTACCTACTCCTTGTAGAAAACCTTTTCTTTCTTTCTTTTTTTTTTTTTTCTTTTTGGTGGTACTGGGGTTCCTGGAAGTCCTTCTACCTCCAGGCTACACTCCCAGACCTACTTTTACATTTTTATTTGGAAACAGGGTCTCCTAAGCCAGCGCGCGCGGCTGGCTTTGAACCTGCGCGATCCTCCTGTCTCTGCCTCCCAAGCGCGGGGATTACAAGCGTGCGCCACCACGCATGGCCCGAAAACCTTTTCTTTCTCTCTTTCTTTCTTTCTTTCTTTCTTTCTTTCTTTCTTTCTTTCTTTTTTTTTTTTTTTTTTTTTTTGCGGTACTGGGGATGGAACCCAGGAACATTGTATCTCTGAGCTACCCCTGGACCTCTTTTTTAGTCTTTTTAGTTTTGAAACAGGGTCTCACTGAGTTGCGAAGGGCCTCACTGAGACTGTCCGAGAACCACAATCCTCCAGTCTCCACCTCCCGAATGCTGGGATTACAAGTGTGTGTTATCACGCCCAGCTACGTAGAAAACCTTTTCTATAACATGGTTTTCTGTAAAGAGTTTATAAAGATCTGTAGTTGTTAGGCCTGTAGGAATGGTATCTGTCTACTAAAAACTTGTGTTGACTTTGTTATTCCTGATGTGAACTCACTTTCCTAGCAATGACTTAGATCCAATCCTGTGATCTTGAAAAATAAGTCCGTGTTCTGCCAAGAGGACAGGATATTTTCGCTATGCTGGGTTGGGGGCAGGGACTGGCTTTCATTTCTTTGGGGGTTTTTGTGCTTGAGCCCGAGCTTGTTTTTGAGGCTGCTGTAACATCTGTCAGCCCATCTGGCCGGCAGCGTGGGTGAGTACAGACAAGGAGCTGGCCCTGTGACGCAGGAGTGCTGAATGGCAGAATGTTCCTCGCATTGTTTGCTCTCCAGTGCCTAACTAGCCCAGCTGTGGCCTTGGACCTGACATTTTTACTGCTGTCATTCCAACCTTTGTTATTTTTTTCTTTTTTTTTAAACTGTAAAACATATATATATATATATATATATATATATATATATGACATAAACCTTACTCGTGTGTGTGTGTGTGTGTGTGTGTGTGTGTGTGTGTGACTGTGTGTGTGACTGTGTGTGTGTGTGTGAGACTCTGGATAGCACCCAGGGCCTCACACATACTAGGAAAGTGCTCTAATGCTGGGTAACATCCTCAGCCCTTTTGTTTTTAGTTTTGAGACAGGCGCTCCCTAAGTTTCTGAGGTGTGCCTTGATTTACAATCCTCTTACCTCAACTTTCTTGATTGCTGGCATACACCACTGAGCTGAGCTATTTAGCATTTTTTCATTGTACAGCTCAGCACTATTAACTATGTTCACACTGTTCAACCCTGACCACCACCTATCTTCATTTTCTCAAATAGAAATTTTTTTCTCAAATAGAAATTCTATATCCATTGTACAAGTGTCTTCTACCTGGCCTGGTAAGCAACCACCTTCCTTCCTTCCTTCCTTCCTTCCTTCTTCTCTTCTTTTCTTCCTTCCTTCTCTTCTTTTCTTTTCTTTTCTTTTTCTTTCTTTTGTGGTATTGGGGATTGAATCCAGGAATATTTTACCTCTGAGTTATTTTTATTTTGAAACAGGATCTTGCTAAGTTACCATACACTGCCCTCAAATCTTTGAGCCTCCTGTCTCAGCTTCCCAAATACTGGGATCACAGGTGTGTGCCCCACTCTTCAGCCTCTGCTTTCTATTTCTATGAATCTGAGTCCTCTAGGTGACATCTTAACTATGAGGAATCTCACAGTGTTTGCCTTTGTGCGACTGGCTCATTTGACTTGGCATAATGTTCTCAGTGTTTGACGGTGTTGTACCATTTATCAGGATCCCCTTCCTTTTTAAGATGGAATACTATTCCTTTGTATATAGCGCATTTTGTGCATCATTTATTTGTGGGTTTGAGAAACCTGGTTTTTTTTGTTTGTTTGTTTTTTTGTTTTTTGGTGTTACTGGGGTTCCTGGAAGCCCTTCTACCTCCAGGATACACTCCCATGAGCTACACTCCCAGACCTATTTTTTTACCTTTTCATGTGGAAACTGGGTCTCTTAAGCCAGCGTGGCTGGCTCCAAACCAAAGCGATCCTTCTGTCTCCGCCTCCCAAACGCGGGGATTACAAGCGTGCGCCACCACGCCCAGCTTGAAACCTGGTTATTTTTTAAATGGTTAAAATGAGTCAGAAGAGAGCAGAGCACTTTGCCACTTTGAAAGGCAGCATAAATGCAAAATGGTGAGGGAAGGTCAGTGCTTCAGATTGCCTTTTGAGTGTCATGAGACCATGGAAGGCCATGCTCCACACTTAACCTACTTAGGAAAGTAGGTGAGTGGGGAAAAGTTTGAACTTTTTAGAATGACTTGGCCTGACCTCTGAAGCCAGATTCCCAGCTTCAAATTCCCACGTCACCACTTAATAGCAGTGGAACCTTTGACAGACCACTTAATCTCTGTGTCTCAATTTCTTCGTCCACAAAATGGAATTATATAACAGTTTTTGCTGCAAACCAAACCATTCGAAAACTTAGTGGCTTAAAACATGTCAGTAGATTATGATTGTGCTGGGCAGTTTTTCTGACCTAGGGCTTTGCAAACACACAGTTGGCATGTTGGCTAGGGGCTGGCTAATTTTGGATAGCCTTATCTGTCAAGCAGTTGGTTGGTTGTCTGGTGGGATAGCAGGGATGACTGGGCTACATGTGAGTCTCATCCAACAGGCTGGCCTGGTCCTTTTGCATGGTGTTGAGATCTCTGGAACAAAAAGAGTACACCCTTTTCAAGTCTGTTTGTTCCACACTTATTAGCATCCTACTGGCCAGAGTAAGTCACATGGCCAGTCTTGATTTAGAAGATGGGGGAAAAATAATCTTCACCTGTAGAGTACTACATACATTTGTGTTATTTACTATAATGATTGATCAGCACATGTGAAGCATATGGATCAAAGAAATGTGAGGTGTATTGTTCAAGGTGTTTGTTTCAGTGGTGGGGATTGAACCATTGAACCAGGGCCTTGTGCATGCTAGATAAGCTCTCTACCACTAACCTACATCCCCCAGATGAACTTCTTCTATAATCAAACAGTATATACCTGCTGCTTTAAATTAAAGAGAGACCACCACTACTATAACAGCAGCAACAAATAACTGTAGGGGCAGAATAAGAAACAGACTGAAGCTCACTAGAGGGAGAAATATGTAAGTTGTAGAGATGGTGCAGGAAAGTGACCCAAGTAGACTGGACACATACTATGATGCTTGTGAGGACTGAATGTGCAGAGGATCAAAAATTTAGGAGGAGGAATGCTAACTCAGCTTTTCGCCTGATCCAAAGAGCTCTAAACCCAAAGAGATAATGGGCAGAGCCTTGAACAGATGGAGAGTCACGTTCCCAGGGAAATGAAACTGTCCAGGACCTCGCATCACCCTCCAGATTCTTACATTAGTTGCAGAGGAACAGAGATTCTAGACATTGACGTTCTAGAAGGCCCTCCTACGTGGGGAACCAGTGGCTGAGATGCTGCCAGGTGGGAATACACTTAAAGACATGTCAGGTGTGGGAATTTACTTTCTTTTCCAGGGATTTTTTTCTTTCAGTTTATTATTATTTTTCTTTCAGTAGTTATTTACTGGGCACCTACTAAGTGGCTGACACTGCTTCAGGCACTTTTGTGATCTATCAAGACCAGAACAAACATCCCAGCCCTACGGAGTTGACACTTCCCTCTTGGAAGTCTTGTCAAAGTGTGTGGAATGAGATATGTTGAGCAAAGGTACCATTAAGATGGCAGGGGAGGGATGACGTGACCGGAGAGAAGGCCCTTGCAGCATCAGCCTGGCCCACGGTCCTGACTGAGACCGCGGGGCTCTGGAGCGAGAACCTTGCACTGTCTTTGAGAGCTTGATTAAGTTCTAAAGTCACATGTGGTGCTCTGCTTTAATGGCATCATTGTTTTTGGGTTTTGGTACTGGGAATGGAGCCCAGAGGCATTCTGCCTCCAAGCTGTATTCCCAGACCTTTTTATTTTGAAACAGGTCTCCCTAAGTTGCTGAGTATCTCACTAAGTTTTTGAGGCTGGCCTCAAATCAGTGAACCTCCTGTCTCAGCTTCCCAGATACTGAGAGTATAAATATGTGCTACCAAACCCAGCTGGTCCCATCGTTTTTTTTGTTGTTGTTTGTTTGTTTGTTTTTTGAGCTGTAACAATGTGTTAGTGCCCTGCTGCTGCTTTGAGTGGGGGATACCAATAATTGCCTTTTTTTTATCCCCATTTTATAGTTAGGAGGAAACTAATGTCAGAGCACCAAGACCAACACTTGGGCCTGCACATAACCCTTTCTGGTTTGGAGGTCTGATCTGAGAACATGGAGCAGGCAAATGCTGCAGGTCTTTGTAGCTGGCACCCATGATTGGGTCACAATCTGATTATCCAATAAGAAGCTGCTGGAGAGTGGGGACTGGGCTTCTCAAGACGGTGAGGTGCCTGGGGGAGGGGTGTGTGGGGGCCAGATGCCAGGGGTGACAAGGAAGGGGAGACCCACCGAGAGCAGGAGGACTTGAGCACTGTGTACCGGGCCCTCTCTAAATTTGAACATGCTTGAGGGAAATTGTTTTTGTTTTTCTTTCTTTTTAGAAGAAGAAACTGAGACCCGACTTACTGGGCAGCTGGCTGGTCACATCCTTTGGACCTAGCAACGAGGTGCTCTGACCTTCACCTCACTGAGGGAGGGACAGTGACTGAGTTTGGGGAAGTGACGTAATGAGACAGGCTGCAGGCAGGGGAGTGACTGACATGTAGGGAGACAGCCGGCAGATTTGGCTCGGATTTGGCTTGTCCGTGTAGCCATTTCGCTGTGCGCCCCCTGCTTTTTCTGGGCCATTTCACCAAGAGGCTCTTGTTTGGGGGGTGCAGCGCTCCTGGAAGCGCCTCCAACCCCCAACCTCGTGTTCCGTCCAGCCCCAGCCCCAGCACAGCTTTGTCGCACTGGAGGGGGCACTGGGGGAACTCAGTGACGTCTGTCCCTGTGGCCCTGGCCACAGCCTGGCCTGCGGGTGGCCCCAGGCTGGCTCCTGGGAACTGCGTCACCCTGCGGCTGGAGGCAGGGCTAGGGCAGGGGAGCGCGGCACTTGTTCCCAGGCAGAGTGATTGATGGAGCGAGGTGAAGGGACCTCTCTCCAGCCTGGAAGATGTGTCCAGCCTTGTTTTGCTCCTTCTGTGGAAGGAGCAGCTATACTCTGGAATTCTACAATCTTGATTAGGATGAGGTTGGGAGGTAGATGAGTGGCCCCTGGCCTAGAGCAGGAACTCAGCCATGGACAAAAGTTCCCAGCCCCTGGAACTGGAGGAGCGTCCCGGGCTGGGGTAGGCAGAGGGGTGCTGACCTCAGGTTTCTCTTCTGGTGGTGCCTGGGCCACTTGCATTGACCTTCCCTGCCTGGCAGGAAGCCCTGCACAATGGCTGGCAGCAAGGTTTAGGCCAGGCAGAGTGAGGCTGGGCGCCCCTCCATTACCATGTTAGCTGGAGCTTGGCCACAGACAGCTTGCCTTTTCTTGTCCCCCAGGCTCTTTGCTGAGGCCTGGCTGGTTCCCAGCACATGCTGCTGGGTAGGCAATATGCCTTCTGAAGCTCACAGATGTGGGTGTCGCCACAGTGGCCACCACAGTGGTCGGAGGAAGCAAAGTGTGGAGTTTATCCTCTATCAAACCATAAAAATCCTTTAATATTTGCCCCTACTCCCAGGATAAGAATTGAACCCACGTCCCCAGCATTTATTATTTTTAGTTTTGAAACAGGGTCTAAGTTGTGGAGGCAGTACTCAAACTTGTAGTCCTCTTACCTCAGCTTCCCAAGAACCTGGGATTCCAGGCATGCGCCATCACAACTGGTTCACATGCTTAACTGCTCTCTATAATAAAATTTTGGTCTCGACATGGATGGCCCCCTTTCTTTTCTCTCTGCAAACCATAGTTATTTCCTGGGAAGAGTAGCAGGGTGATTGATGTTTCAGTTGAAGAAATGAGCTTAAATGTAGTTCTGCTACCAGTTTTGACAGCACAGATAAACCTCTTTCTTTACATTGCCAGGTGACGGAGTTTGGTTCCGGGCCAGGTGGCTTGTTCTCCCAAGTGTCTGGCCACCTCTCCACCCCTCTCCTGACGGGGGTACCCCTATTCTCCTTCCTTCTCTCACCTCTCCTATCTACCCCTCAGTTGGAACTTCATATTCTCCTGCTTCCCTTGTATGGAAACCCACCCTTCAGAACCTGGTGAGCTTATTCTCACGGAGAAGTAAATGATTGGGCGAGGTGTGGTGACACACCTGTGATTCCAGTTCTTGGGAGCTGAGATGAAGGGTCTCAGGACTGAGGCCAGCATGCAGTAATTTAGTGATATCATCAGCTACTTGGCAAGAACCTACTTCAGAATAAGAAACAGGGCTCAGAGTTTAAAACACCCCTGAATTCAATGGCCAGTACAAAAAAAAGTAGGTGATTAGTGTGATTCAGAGATTGAAGGTTTATCTGGACTTTCAAGTTCTGGTTTGAAAGCATTCCTGTAGCTTGGGCCACTCTGCTTCTGACTTGGTGGGACTGCTTGTTCCTAGCTCAGGGTTTATCACAGGGCAGGAGCTTCTTGTATGTATGGGAAGAAGCTACACATGTTACAGCAAGCGAGAAAAACATAGAAGTCTAGCTCTGGGCAGACTTGTCTTTCTTCTTGCTTGCTTTTGCTGGGGATAGAACCCAGAGCCTGTACATGCTAAGCACTGGGTCTACTACTGTGCTACACCCTCAGCTGTAGCAGTTTTCCTTTCTGTGTTGTGAAACCTCCTTGTTGAATTTCCATGTAAATTTGAGTTTCAGATTTAAAAAATAAATATCTGACTGGGTGTGGTGGTACACACTTGTAATCTCAGTAGTTGGGAGACTGAGAAAGGAGGGCCTCAGGTTCAAGAACAGCCTCAGCAAGTAGAGACTCATATCAACCTAGTGAGACACTGTTTCACAATAAAAATAAAATAAGGCTGGGGGTACAACATGGAATTTGAATTTCCCTGGGCTCAAACTTCATTACCCCCTCAAAAAATGTAGTAATGAATAGATTCATTTCCCATTGCCACATCTTAGGTGTGAGCCGTACATCAAGATCACCCTCAGCAACTTACTGAGACCCTGAGCAACTTAGTGAGACCCTGTTTCAAAATAAAAAATAAAAAAAACCTGGGGTATGAAGCTCATAGATAGAATGCCCCTGGGTTCAATCCTTAGTACCAAGGGGGGAAAATGTATGTGTGCCCAGGCAGTGTTTAGAACATGCACTAAGGTTATTTGTTTACCTGACATTCAAAGTTAACTAGCAGTTGTGTACTTTTACTGGCTAAATCTGGCAGCCCTCTCAAGGAAGAAGAAATGTGTGGTGTTGAGGCATCAATCAGATGGAGAGAGTAGCTTGGGGCCAGATTACCTTTTTCCAGTTTCTGGATTCCTAGCATGTGGAGATCTGCAGAGATCTGGTCCGCAGTTGGCCAATTCTCAGGCTGCAGCCTTGAGCGGGCATGAGGGAGGACAGGGCAGGAGTGTCCTGTACACTGAGTCGCACTTAGCCTGCTTATGCAGCTGTGCCAGCGACTCCCAGACCTGGTGTTCTAAGAAAAATGGGGTTTCAAAGATAAAGTTCTGTGGCTAATATTTTTTTCTCTACCTTGCAAATCTTCACTAACATGATTGTTGAGAGCTGATTAGTCCCTGACAGAATTCCAGAGGGCTTTATGGGAGACCATGTCAACTGGATTTCCTCTGAAGAATCTTCTGAAATGTGGATTCCTCAGCTCTTCCTTCCTCTGACTTTCCCAGCCACTACCTGGCTTCTGTCTCTTTCCAGCCTTTTCCTCTTGACACTTCTTGACCATTTTTTATTCATCCAATTATTTATTTGTTTGTTTCCATGTTCATCTTTTCCATTTAAGAATTTCCTAGACACTGGGGAGCTCTTGTTGTCTTAGAGGAAAGAGGCCTCTCAGTTCAGGTTGATGGGCAGCTTAGGGAGCCTCACTTTATACATTTCACTTTGAAGAAATGGTTTAAGTAAATGCAAGAAAAAGATACTGTTTGCTCATTAGTTAAGGACCCAAGTGCATAGTTAAGCAAAGTGTGTACCCTTTACTTACCTTTACTAGGCCCCTTGGCAAAGTATTGTGCTCTAGAGAATGTTCTGGACTTTTTTTAATCATCATTGTTATTATTTCTACATAGTAGAGTCTTGATGGCCTGAGCTTCTCCCATCCTTGGGGTTCAAGTCTCATAATCTCAGCCCCAAGCCAGCTGAGTGAAAGTTCTCTTTGTTCGTTTGTCCATACTGGGGATTGAACCCAGGGGTGCCCTGCCCCGTCAGGAACCAGGTGGCCATGCGACCCACAGAGCGGGTGTGGGGTTTCTCTGCAGGGAAATCCATGCCTGTGCCTCTGTTCATCATCGTCCTCCCTCGGTGGAGTCATGGAGAACTCCCTTTTCCTCCGGTCATGTTGGAGTTGCATAAGGAAATGCCAGCTTTCTACAAAGTTCTCAGTGTATATGTGTTTGTTTTATAAAGTCACACTCCATAAAACTTAGACTTCCTTTAAAAAATACTGCCAGGCATGGTGGTGCACACTTGCAATTTTAGTACTTGGGAGGCTTAGACAGGAGGATCTCAGGTTCCAGAACAGCCTCAGCAAGTAGTGAGACTTTCATCAACCCAGCGAGACATTGTTTGAAAATAAAGATAAAATGGGGCTGGGGGTACAGCTTGGAAGTTGAATTCCCCTAGCAATCTCAAGCCCCCCCTCAAAAACTAAATACTAATGAACAGACTCGTTCCCCATTGCCACATCTTCTGTGAGAGCCTCTGTCTTACCTGGGCTACAGGGAGAGCCTCTCAGCTGCTCTTCTGCTTCCTGATCCCATCGTGACCCACCCCCACCCACCCCACCCTGCTATAAATGTCCTTACCAAAGCCAGTTCTGAAAAGAGGGACACATGTGGATGGGTGCGTACATTACAAACACAGATCCCTTCACTTACACGCGTGCTGTGGGTTGGTTCATAGCCAGGAGCTAACGCCTTATGGCCCTTGCTTAAGTACCAGCCATTTTGTGCTGCTTCTTGTGTGCACATTCTAAGTTTAGGGGAGGGGTGCTGGGGATTGAACCCAAGGACCTCCTAACTACACCCCCAGCCCTTTTTATTTTTTATGTTGAAGCAGTCTTGCTAAGTTGTTGAGGCTGGCCAGGAACCTGTGATCTTCCTGGCTCAGCCTCCTGAGCCTCCTGGGATTACAGGCACGTACCATTATTCCCAGCTTTGTTCTAAGCACTTTATTAACTCCCTCCCTTCTCATTTTGCACACAAGGAAACTGAGACACAGGGGACTATAATAAAGTGCTCAGGGTCACACAGCTAATGAATGGCCTGGCTAGCATTTGCCCTAGCAGCTGGAGTCCCGGTCTGTGTGTCTAGAGTGTGAGCCCCTTGGGTGCAGAGATAGCACCTTTCCCTTCCTGCATCTTCATGCTGTTCCTAGTCTAACTTATGATGTGACAGGCTGCTAAAATAAGTAGAGGACTTTTCTCCCATGAGTTCAGAAAGGCAAAGTTTTCCCTCAGACTTAGATTATCATTGGAAGTGAAGAGGGAGAGTAGAGGGGATTTAGCCGAACCACAAGAGAAAGGCATTCAACCCCAGGACTCAGAACATACTGCTTGGGGACTATTCAGGTAAGTTTTTACATCAGCATTAATGGGCATTTCCACAGATAGATGCACCCAGGGAGACATTTATCTACTTGTGTGAGTCCAGGAGGAAATTAAAACATAAAAGCCTTAAAATAATTGGCCACAAGAGAGTTGTTGCAGCTTGTTTGTTCTACAGCTGGGTACGTTAATTAAATTTTTTTTGTGTGTGTGGGTCTGGGGATAGAACCCAGGGGCATTCGACCTCCAGGCTACACCCTCAGCCCAATTTTTATTCTTGATTTTGAAACAGGGTCTCACTGAGTTGCAAAGGGCCTCACTACATAGTAGCTGGGCTGTCCATGAACCACAATCTTCCTGTCTCAGCCTTCCAAATGCTGGGATTACAAGCTTGCGCCACCATGCCTGGCAAATTAAGTATTTTTAAAATGTTTGTAACATGTCAGCCACTGCGCCAGACATGAGAAGTAAAAACCTGGGTAACATAGTTCTTCCATGAGGCATCCCTGGACGCTAGCTGAGATCTTGCTGCAAAGAGACCATAGAGATTTCGCATACTGTGCATGAAGGAGAGGGCTATGATGCGGGACTGTTTTACTGGAGCACCTTGGCTCCAAGGCTCCCGAGCCTGGGGACTCATCACAGAGCGCATGTTGGTTTCCCTGGTTTGAGTTATCCTGTTTCCTCTCCTCCTGATCTCTCTCCTGTGCCCTTTGTGGGCCTCTGCAGGCCAAGGGTAGAACACTCAGCTTCCAAGCTGCAGAGTGAGTTGATGCTAAGTCCCTTTGTGTACAGTGGGTGCATCCTGATCTGGGTGTGGTGGTGTCTGCCTGTACTCCCAGCTACTCCAGAGGCTGAGGCAGGAGGAGTGAAAATCTGAAGCCGGTCAGAGCAACTTGGTGAAACCCTGTCTCAAAAATAAATAAATAAATAAATAAATAAATAAATAAATAAATAAATAAACGCCAGGTGTGGTGGCACACATTTGTAATACTAATACTTGGGAGGCTGAGGCCCAAAGATCAGTTTTGAAGCCAGCCTCAGCAATTTAGGGCCTTTGCAACTTAGTATTTAAAAATAAAATAGGAGCTGGGTGTGGTGGTGCATGCTTGTAATCCCAGCCTTTGGGAGGCCGAGACCTGAGGATCATGGTTCATGGACAGCCTTAGTTACTTAGTGAGACCCTTCACAACTTAGTGAGACCCTGTTTCAAAATAAAGAATAAAAAGTAGGGCAGGGGGTGTAGCTCAGACGTCTAATGCCCTTGGGTTCCATACCCAGACCCTCAAAAAAAAAAAAATAAAATAAAATAGGATTGAGGGTGTGGCTTAATCCCAAGTATCACAAATAAATAAACAAATAGGTGTGTACTCTGTGTCTGTTGATAGCAGCTCATTTGGAGTAAGGCCAAAAAACTCCAAAGTTGTGCAGGGTGCAGGTCAGCAGGAGACCAGTTTCAGCCAATAGAGAGAAGTTCTCCATTTGAAAGGCTCCTTGGTAGACCCCAGCCGGCAGGAGAGGGACATTGGCCTTTTGGTTGTCACTGTTATTTTTGTACTGGGGATAGAACCCATTCTTACCTCCATTCTTACCTGAGTTATTATTAAAACTTTCTAACTGGTCTCCCACTTCCAACCTCACAAAGCCAATTTCGTGTGTGTGTGTGTGTGTGTGTGTGTGTGTGTGTGTGTGTGTGTTACTGGGGGTGAAACTCAGGGGCTTTTCTACCTCTGAGCTATACCCCAGCCCCCCTTTTTTTGGAAAAAAAAAGGTTCTTGTTGAGAGCCTTGCTACGTTGCAAAGACTGGTCTTGTCTACCTTCTATCTTTTGAGTATTTGTCTTGGAACTGGAGGAATGTTAATAACTTTGAACCCACTTAGTGTAGTGTTGGAAAGCCAGTTTCCCTGTTTGTTGAATGCGTGTCCAGTCAAGGGGGAGGAGAGGACGGATGGACTCTCTGGCCTGTTCCAGCTGCCTCTTTTCTCTGAATCCTGGGGTTAGCCTCTCTCTGACATTCTTACTGATATCTTGTAATGATTGGCTGTCTTTATAACCTTAGAAGACTCCCTTAAGAGTCTGAATATGATTAGAGGAAGTTTAGGGTCATTGTTTCAGGAGTGGTGGGTGCTTCACGGACTACAGACTGGTACGTAGTCCTGCTGGGCCAGCAGAGCAAGGCCATGCCTTACTCAGCAAGGTAGGTATATAGAAGCCAGGATTATTCCTTCTAGACCTCTAGGTCACTCCTAGAGGACCCCCCCTCGGGGGTGAGGTGGGGATGGAGAATATAACAAAAGTCCCTAGAAGGATGGATTTGGAGGGACAACTGTTCACCTCTAAGTTAGTTTTCTTAGTGATAAAGTATAAACTGTAGCCAGGCATCATGGCCCACACCTGTAATTCCAGTACTTGGGAGGCTGTGACAGGAGGATCACAGGTTCACAGCCAGCCTCAGCAACTTGGTGAGAACCTGTTTCAAAATAAAGAATAAAAAAGTCTGGAAGTATATCTAAGCAGTAGAATGCTCCTGGGTTTATTCAATCTCTGGTAAAATACACACACACACACACACGCACACACACACACACACACACACACACACACACACACACACACACTGCACGGCTTGCTTTCATAAAGCTATTCTGCAAATTCTCCTATGTTCCGCTGCTGTTGGGCAGTTCAGGCTGTCTTAAATGAGTTTTCTATTAGGTGCTGGGAAACTTAAGCTTAGTGGGAGTTTAAAAAGGGAAAACGAGTATGGCTAGAAGAACAAGACTTTACTCAGAGGAAGAGACTGAGAATGCCAAGAATATGTTTTTAAGCCTAGAAAAAGTCATAAGGAAGAAGATATGCTTATTCGGCGTGCTGTAGTAGAGCAGGTATGCACAGAAGATGGGACATTCAACATGGGTTTTAAAGGATGTGCAGTCACCAGGCGGAGAGGGGGAGGGCGTGTGTTCCTGGCAGAGGGAGGGGTGTGTGTCAGAGCCGGGGGTGTGGTGAGCAATGGGTCTTACTGGGTGGAAGAAGAATGAGAATCTACTGTGGCCTGATTTGGGTGGGGGGGCATTAGTTGTTAGGCAGGAGGGTGATACCACCAAATGTGCACATTAGAAAGATCAGCGTGTGTGTGTGTGTGTGTGTGTGTGTGTGTGTGTGTGTGTTTACTGAGGATTGAACCCAGAGGCATTTTACCTTCAAGCTACAACCCCAGCCTTATTTATTTGGAAACAGTATCTCTCCAGGTTGATGAGAATCTCACTCCTCGCTAAGGCTCTCCTCGAACCTGTGATCCTCCTGTCTCAGCCTAAGTATTGAATTACATGTGTGTGCAACCACACCTGGCATTACGATCAGCTATTCTAAATGCAGTTATGTGAGACTGAATATATACCATGTAATGTTGAAATTGGCCTCGTGAGCTGGGCGTGGTGGGGCACGCTTGTAATCCCAGCGCTCGGGAGCCTGAGACAGGAGGCTTGCCCAGGTTTGAAGGCAGCTCAAACCTGTTCTTAGTGAGGCTCTCAGCAACTTAGTGAGACCCTTTTTCCGAATAAAGTATAAAATAGGTCTGGGGTAGTATAGCCCAGAGGTAGAAAAGCCCCTGAGTTTCACCCCCAGTAACACACACACACACACACACACACACACACACACACACACACACACGAAATTGGCTTTGTGAGGTTGGAAGTGGGAGACCAGTTAGAAAGTTTTAATAATAACTCAGGTAAGAATGGAGGCTGTATCCATCTGCTGAGGCTTCCTTTGAGCTCATTTGTTAAGAGATGGGGATGGGGAAGGAGTAAACAGGGCTCCAGAGTCAGGGTACAGATGGTGGTGTGGACTGATCTGAGGGTGGCCTGGTGGATTCTGTGAGTTCTACCAGTGAGCTATATTCCCAGCCCCATTTTGCTTTTTTACATTGATACAGCATGTCACTGAGTTGCCCAGGTTGTCTTCAAATTTGTGATCTGCCTGCTTCAGGAGATTTTCTGGGTTTCCAGGCATCTGACTAGTCAGTCTTGTGCGCTTCAGCACTGGGAAATGGAATAACACAGGGCCCTGTTTGTACTTTTTCTCTCTGGCAGTCTGGATGTCATCCCCAGGCTTCTTCCCTCTAGCTGTGTGACTTTGGATGGATGCCTTAACCTGTTTCTTTTGGGTACAAAATGGGTAAAGCAGTCCTTAACCTGCAGGGCTACAAGCTAAACTCCATTTGTTAGCACCCGGCACACAGCAGGGACCTAGTAAACACCCTGCTCAGCTCCTTGTATTCTTCCTCAATGAGGCCAGTAGAAGTGGGGCTATGGCAGGGCGGCCCCCCAGTGCCCACAGTTTGGTCTGGGCCCTCGTGGACCTGGAAAGGGCTTTGTTAGGATCACTGGCTGGGTAACTGCAAGTGGCCATATACCTCTGTTTCCTCCTCTGTCTCTGCCAGCGATGGAGAAAGAGCTGAGGGCTTTATGAGGATCACACGTGAGTGGGCTGGGCGTGAGGGTCGGAGCTCCTCCAGTCTTGTGAATGTGTCTCACTCGGGCAACATTCTGGT